>NC_082685.1:87476357-88173891 GCF_949987515.2 Delphinus delphis | reverse complement strand
GTTTCAGGGCCCCAGAAAAAGGTTTTTGATCTTAGCACAAAAGATCTGCATTGAAGGAGTCTTCAGAAGTGTCTGGAGTTTTGCACCTATAATTATCAAGTCACTGATTTATTGCTGTGTCTGTGCTTCCACTCTAGGAGATAAGGATTTCCTTTTACACTACCAGAGAGATCCTCTGGAACTCATATTTAGCTGTTAACTGCTTGTTTATACTCCTCAGTTTTCTCTGCAGAGCACCAATATAACATACAAGCCCCCTGTCTTTTTTGATGCTGCCCACTACCCTCATATTTTTCAAATGCCTGAATCTATTGCACTTAAAAAGGCATTCCCTTCCCCTGGAATGTATTTCCAGGTCAGAAGTGGTGAAATCATTAGCAATTAGCCGACTCTATTGTAACCACATGCTCTCTATGCCTCATGTATCACCTAGGATGATGAAGACATGTGGGGTAGTGATTGAGCCTGTCTCTAATCCTAATCTTGCCACCTAATTTTTTTGACCTCTTACAGTAAAATTTGTATTAGTTCAGATCCTTAGAGAAAATATACCAAAGTGGGCTTATCTGTGCAAGACATTTATTGGGGGAATACATATAAGAGAAAAAGGGGAGGGAGTAAGAGGAAGCATGACACAATCTGACTCCTGAGAAGGAGAGTAAGAAGGAGATAGTGTTGGGTAGGAACAGTCTCAGACTGTTCTATGAAAGATTTGGTCACACCAATGGAAAGTCCACAAACCAAAGTCATCTGTCAGGTGAGTCTTGTATTTTGCAGGAATGGACCTGCCTTTGTATCCATGCCAGGAGTAGCCCATTTATTAGCCCATTTAATAAAAGTGTGGCCTTTTATTAAATATTTTGGTAGAAGTAGCAGGGCCACCCATCAATGCTTCCTATGGCAGGACATCTCTATGGTGAATTATCCTGGCTGCCATAGAAAACATGAAATTGCAAGCTGTATTTTTAGGAGCTATGTCAGGTGTAAAGGTGGGATGGGAAACTGTTAAAGTGAAGGGCCAATATTTGCAAGGCAATGGACATCTGAAGCAAATTTATGACTCAGAAAGTACAAATACAGCAAGGTATCATTGGAATGTAACTTTTGATGGGGGTGAACAGTGGAGGAGAATAAGCCAGAGACTTAGCTAGAGGCCAGATCATCACAGAGAGTGGAAATAAAATGTGAAATAAGCACTTGAGCAATACCTATACCCCAAACTTGTTCTGGAGCAAACTCTGTGCAACTGGGTCTTGCCAAATTCATCAAGACCTTATTTTAACTAAACTACAATAGGTGCTCAATCATCAAACCACTGACACTTGAATAGCTTTTGAATTTCTCATTGTTGTCTAGCCTAAGAGAGTTAGGGAAACTGAAATCTAGTCCACACTGTGGTGTCCAAGCCTTGTGCCATGGCACATGACTGTATCCACCTGGAAGGAGAGGTGCACAAAAGCACTGGACTTACTCAGAGAATGTGATTTTTTTTTTTTCTCACTGAAAGCACATTAGGCTAGTAATGGATCATTACCATCACTTATGAAAGTTCTTTCCATAGAAAATACTTCAGTTTAGAATTCCTTGTTACTTCTTCATTTTCTTTTTTTCTGAATTCTAGGGCTTTCAAGTATGATGCAAACTACAGAGAATCATGTTCATGTAATAAATAGATGATCGAATGGCTTTAGATAGAGTCACACAGGCTATATGAGTTTTTTGGGGAAAGAAAAAATGTGGAAAAGTATCATCCAGTGTCACCAGTTTAGATGTCATATCATTGCTCCTGGATTTACCTCACTGAAGATAAGGCACAGTGATATATAACTTAGTTTTTTCAATGTCAAAACAAGATGTTTCAAAGCTTCTTGTTGCTAATACATTTATACAGAGTTCTTTTTCAACCTTTACAAGCATAACTATTACTACAGTATTTCATAATGTATTTTTTAGCAATATTCAGGGATTTGCCAAGATGATGCATGACGCTAAGCATATTTTTTGTCTTCTATTCCATTACCACTTTAAAATTAATATAAATTTCTCTTTTCGCCACTGACATGTAAAATATTGAGGTTGGCCAAGAAAGTTCGTTCAGGTTTTTCTGTAACACGGAAAACCCGAATGAACTTTTTGGCCAACCCAATATAAGACTGGCTATAAAATATCACATGACATGATGATATTTAATTTTCAACGATTTACCATCAAGATAAATGTAAATGTTGTGCATTAAATATTCATGTTGCCTTTTCTGTGGCACTCCTGGTGTGGGACAATTCTATATCCCCACCCTGCTGAAGCCAGTCATGGCCACTAGACTTGGTTTGGTGTGTGCAAGTTTGAAGCAGAGTATTTTTAAATGCCAGATCTTGCTTTGAAATATTTCTGTCCTGTGACATAATGATTGGCAATATTCTGGATGGAAACTGTTTTATTAGACTGAGTCCCAGAGTAAAGATGTGAAACAGGTTTTCAATTGGCATATAGCATGAGGAAGAAATAGAGGATTTAGCTCATACTCAAATTCTTTATATAAAATTACCTATTTTTTTAGCATGTGTATGATCACCAAAATCTCCTAGTTTTCCATGAAAAGTGACCAAAAAATCTTGGTCAAAATTCTATCCTGATAGAGTTGGACTAATCCAAGGAGAGTACATCTTGATTATAATAGATTTCACCTCAAAATAATGGGAAGTGCTTTTAACTCCAGTTCACACTTCCAACTCTAAAATAACAGTTCTTTTGCAGTTATTTGCAACACATGAGTGGCTAACAAGTATTGGGTTTGATAAAGGATTACATTTATTCCAGTAGTGTTTAAAGAATTTGAGAGCACAAACCCTATCAGAATTGTCATAATTATACCTTATCACTTTTAGGCAAATGGCTGGTTTGAAAGGATGGTACTATCTACTAATGATACCCTGAAGGTGATGGGGAGAAGATTGCTAACAAGCTTCTTAGGTTTCTTGTTGCTAAACATGTTATCCAATATTTAAAAACATGAGTGGATTATACTGACTAATTAATGGGTTGATGTCTCAAGAAATGCCAGGATGACCTTCAGCAGAGTTAAGGGTAAAAGAATTTTAATTGATTCTTGATTTTTTTGTTTCAACATTGTTAATTAGTATCCCTTTGGTCTTGAGAAGAAATACTAACATGAAAGCAAGCAGGTTCAGAAACATTAAATTAATAGCCAAGGTCCAGAGTGTAAATGAGCTGGACCCATGTTGCTCACTCCAACAATTCTAGTAGAGAAATAAAAATACTCATACATCTAGCAGAGGACAAACTGCATAAGCAACATTTCCCCATAGGGAGAGAAATGTGTAAAGTCATGCTTGTTGCCAGTGGCTAGAACATTTGTTGGTAAAGTAAATGCTTAACAAATAGTTTTGAAGAAAATCAGTATCTTTGAAGAAAGAATGTTACTTCTTTCTCAAGATGGACATCCTTTTCCACTGCATTCAGGCTAGTAAGAGATGAGAAGGATACTTCTCCAAGTAAGAAAGATCTATAGACCAACCTGGCAATCATTGGGATTGCTGATCTGAAAATAGATGGCTTCACATTTCAATTAAAAAGGTATTAACCCTGTGTAATTTTTCCTACAACAGAAAGTCCATTAGCAGTTTCTCCTTTACTACCATCTTGCTGATTATTCATATTACCTTCTGCATATTCTTTAGTAGCATAAACTGAAGAATGCAGTAACATTTTCCTGGCTACTATAATTGTCAGAGTATAATCAGCTTAATTTTCCACCTACATCTTTGAGACAAAGTCACCCAAGTGAATCACTTATTAATTAAAATATTTCCTGAAAGTACATTTGTGCTACCCCTTTTGAAAGTTGCTGTGGTTCAATATTGTTGATTTGGATCTTTAATTTCCTTTAATTGCATGTGAGATTTCCATAAAGAGAAACTAGCTCAGTTCTTTTAAAGCAAAGTGTTATCTTTCATTAGAGGCTTGTTTTTCCCTTGTCTGCATTTTTAAATATTTATTTATATATTCATTTTTCCTCTATACTGTTTAAAACAGACTGTACTCACCCTTATTATGTGAAAGAAAGAGTTTCGAACTAGTGACCTTTAGATGCATTTTTAAATGACCTCTGCTTTTCTAATACTGCCCTCTTATGACATCTTTCTGTAAATGAATGACAAGTTAAGCTTACTGATTTAATCATAAATTCAGACTTAAAATAGTTTTTTCATGGATTTCATTATGCTGTGGCACCAAGCCAATAAATATAACCCATACAAGATGTTTTAAGTCAGTTTCTAAAAACTAGACTTTTCAACTCTATGGCCTTAAAATTGATGGCCTCAATTCTCCACTTACCTTGTAACCCTGATGGAGCTGATACAAGCATGATGCTCCTTGAAAGTAGAGGAGCTATGTTTAAATTAAGCCCTGTGATGGTGCAGAACAAGTCATATTTTTAGGGGAAACTGTTTCTCCGGTGAATAAGATATCTTGACACGTCAATGGAATATGAAACTCAATTTCACAAGATTTTTCTAGTGCCAAAAGAGATTTAAGTAGAACTATCATTTTTAGTCTTAACAGAAAGGATAAGTCTTCCTCTATAGACCTCTACATTCCTGCCTCTAAAATTTAATTTTATCATTCCTCATAAAGGCAATCATTCCTTAAGCCTTCACGAAAGCAAAATTACATTTCATTGTTGGTTCATTTTCTATTTTCACTTTTAGAAACTTTTATCATTTCCAATAATTGCATTGTTCCTCCCTCCACCCCACTTAAGAATCTCTTTATATTAACCAGTTTTCACAGAGCTGCATTTATTAGAAGGGAAAATAGGGACTTAAAGCTTTCTTTAAACTATATTGCCTTAAGAAAGGTAGTAAATAATTCCACAGTCTGTGAAATATATATTGGGAGAGTATACCCAGCTGAGTTAAAATTAAGAACATTTTCTCTAAAAGCAGCATCAAAACCCAAGAGGACTGTAAAAACCAAGAGAGAAAAAAAGCTAAAAAAAAATTCTAGTTGAAAATCTAAGAGTTATTTAGAGATAATTTTGAAATGAATTCAGTTTTTTTAATAATCATTCTGGAATCATTGTTTTATTCTTGAGTCATTATTTGTTTCCTAAATGGCTGTGTTTTCATAAAGTATCAAATGGTACTTCAAATTTTTAAGCAACTTTTATTTCCAATCTTCTGCAGTAATTCTTAAATATTTTTAGTAAAATCCCATTCTTCCACTCATTATACCCAGGCATTAGCTCAGTTCCCCAAATCAAACCTCAGATGTTCTCTACTTATTTTTAATCGGAACAGGAATCAAACATACCTTAACCAAAAGTACTCACTAATGAGCTTGCAGGTAATCAAATAAACATGTATGCCAACTATCAGATAGTTCTTAAATAGTAACAACCCAAGTACAGGAAGTACTTTTAAAAGTCTAGAGTCAACAGAGGAGGTAAGTATCACAATAAAAAAGAACAAATATTGTATGACTTTTAAAAGAAAAAGAAGTGTATTCATAAATCAGCAGATGTTAAAGAACCTCACGTCACTTTAGAACATTGCCATTTGGGGCAAGCAGATTATGGGCTAATTTCATGCCACTGTTCATCATTGCATTTTATTTTCTTTTTCATTTCTTTGGTAACTCAAGTTCTTATAGATTCAAGCTGTTTTAATTATGGGATGCAAACACTGATAGTATAATACTGGAAATAATAATAAAGGTTCAAGGGAAATGAAGGTGAGAAAATTCGGAGGTGGTCCCAGTGGTGGTATTGGTAAGCATCATGTAGAAGAGTTGGTGCCCTTTCCTATAGTTCACTTAAAGTTCACTTAAAGCTGCTGCCCCTTCTAGACTGTGTGTTCATCCAGAAAGTATTTTTAAAGAGGAGGAAAAACATTGAATATTATCCTTCTGATATCTGATGACTTCTCATTGATGCTTTTATATTACACCAAAGCCAGCACTACATTTAGATCAGACTGCCGGGAGACCCTTGAGCAGATGACATCTCTTGTTTAATATTCAAACTTCACTATTATTTGTGATGCATGCTGAGAAAGTAGAACAGAGAAAATAGGTTGCCTGCATTGTTTATTTACACCCCAGAATTCCTAGGTCTATTTCACCCACTTCTCCTAAGTGAGCCCTTGAAGTGCTGTTTGGTTGAGTGTCATGGGTAATAGTGTAGGTCAAGGAACCCGCTCTGGGAATGTATGCTTTGTGAACACAACGTCACGTGTTTGTGTTGTGCAGTTTCCTGACTATTGTATGGTTTAGACAGACTTGTAAAGGCTCATTTTCCCCTTTAACATTTTAAACCCCATCATAGTCAAACTCCATTCTGTTGGAAGCCTCTTCAGAGGAAGAGAAACAGATTTCACAATGAAAATGAGTATTAGCTTTATGATGAGAAATTATATAATCAAATTACTACTATCAATTCACGGCTCATAGGTACTATGAACCCTTATGTTGCCTTCCAATTGTCTATTTCACATTTATATGCTTTCATTTTTATATCATTCCTCAATAGATTATTATATCATAAGCCTTAGCTACATTTTATGGATTATCTTTATAGCATCTAAAAGTCTCAGCTTCCAAGGATAATGTCATATATCTCACAATGTGTATTTGCAAAGGTACAATGCTAAAGGCATATGCCACCATATTGGGAGACTATATGTGCTCACACGAACTGCTGGGACTAGCTTGCACTTCCCCTTGTACATTTTCCTATCTCAGTTATTTATGGCTAGTTCAGCACATCTTTATTTCTACCATCTGCTTAGTATCCCAGTTACAGAGATGAGATTATTTTAATTAGACTTGTCATAGGTGATTCACTAGTTGCTTGAACAGTCAAAAAGTAATGCCTGAGCTCGTCTATAACAGATTTTGCCAACTCTGACCCTCCATGACTGCTGCCTTTTTTTTTTTTTTTTTTTTTTTGGCCATGCCGTGCAGCATGTGTGGGATCTTGGTTCCCCGGCATGGGTGGAACCTGCATCCCCTGCAGTGGAAGCTTGGAGTCTTAACCATGGGACTGCCAGGGAAGTCCAGACTGCTGCTTACTTAAAAAAATTTTTTTTTCCTGAATTTTAAACTAGAATGTACTTATCCATTAAAGAGAAATGTTAGTCCAGTCCCATTCTGTACTTTGGGTTGGATTATAATCATTACATTATAAACTGTACAAAATGACTAATGCTAAATAACTACTCCCTGCCAACAATTTAAAGTGGTGGATATTGCTGAATACAAACTGAAGCATGCAGCTTTTTGCACAAAGGCTGTGCAAATGCAACATAAATGACATTCAAATGTAAACCACAGGAGAGTTATAATCTTTATTTTAAAGTCATGTGCACTGTTTCTTTTTTAAAATCAACCAATTAACATGGACATACTTTAAAACAAAAGCAGATATTTATGTCGGATAGATCTCTGAATTGCTAAATATGATATTAGTGAAACTAATATGGATCGTGAAGAGAAAGTGGTGAGGGTACAACCAAAAATTAGAGGATTTAAACTAGATTATGCTGTCAGTTGAAACATGAGCTGTATGATAGAAACATTTCAACCTCTGGGATTTTTTTCTTTTCTTTTCAACTGAGGTAAAATTCATATAACATAAAGTTTACCCTTTTAAAGTATGCAATGTAGTACATTCACAAGGTTGTTCCATCATCTCTATCTAGTTCTAAAAGACTTTATTATCCACAGAGGAGTCTCTGTAAGCAGGGTACCATGTTTATCTACCACCAACCTCTTGCAACTACTAATCTGCTTTCCTCCTCTATGGATTTACCTCCTCTGGATATTTCATATAAATGGAATTGCAGAATATGTAAGCTTTATGTCTGGCTTCTTTCACTCAGCATAATATTTTCAAGGTTCAGCTTTATCCACATTGTTACCTGCATCAGTACTTCGTTCCTTTTTGATGACTGAATACTATTCCATTGTATACACCTCATTTTGTTTATCCATTCATCTATTAATGGACATTTAAGTTGTTTCCACCTTTGGGCCATGAATATATGTATACAAATATTTACTTGAATACCTGTTTTCAGTTCTTTTGGGTATATACCTAGGACTGGAATTGATGGGTGCTATGTTAATTCTATGCTTAACATTTTGAGGAACCAGAGTATTTCATTTTTTAAGAATTCATTTATAAGACTTCTTATATTTGTAATTCCAAGTGACTTTCATATTTTTATCTCAATCATCATAAAGACCAAGGAGCAAATATAATTATCCAAAATTTTCAACAAGATTATTTCTAAAGTTCTAACTCTGTAATTCTATTATTATAAAATTCTAGGTGATCTACAAGACATAAATGACAAAGTCCTTTTTTTTTTTTGGTTTAATCTCAACCCCATAAATTATGATTAAAACTCATGATTAAATTGGATGGTGGGACAAAGGAAGGAGGTGGGCAGCTTTCAATTATCCAAATGATAGGAGCTAGAAATAGATAAATCAATGGAAGACTAAAGTGTATAAACCTCTCTTTGAAGACAAGATTTACAGCAAGTTAGACTTGTGAGTATTGGAAGAGTGAAGATGTAATATGTACAGTACAAAAACATGAATGAATGAAAAATAGGGCAGATCATTCCTATAACATGCACGATTTCTGTGTTTCTCTGTTTTTTACTCAAGTTATTTTCTGCTGTAACTTGATTTTTGGTCCATCTCCCTGCTAAACACTTCACATTTCATTTCCCTCTAAGCCTTTAGGGGAGATTGAAAGTAGCAGTTAAAGCTGGTTATGCCCAATAGTCAAGGCAAATTTTGTTTACAAGATACTCCCTGTTACAGTGTTTGGATTGTCTAAATAACAGGCAATAAAATCTATCAGCTGGAAACCTCCTCTTGTAAATGAACAGACTATTTTAATCAGTACCTTCTGCTGAACAGCCTTTCAAGGGCAGTCCAGTTTTAATATTTAGAAAGCTACCTGTAACCTTCAGATATAACCCATCTTTAAGTATTTATTTAATTAATGATCATGCACTCAGAATTCTGCTAGGCTCTACAATGGATACAAAAATAGTATAAAACATCCATGCTTCTGGGAACTTATCTATTTGTGGGAACAAACTGCCCCAAGTCTTTTAAATGTGAAAAGACTTGTTTTACAGTGTTCTGGGAATAAATGGAATAAAAGATCAAAGTTTTAGGAAATAATTTTGTGCTAAATACACAAATATATAGTTTCAAGGAAGAGCTAGACCTTGAATTGAACCTCAAAATTTTTGAAAATGTGAAATTATAGGGGAGATGGTAAAGATAATGTGAATAACAGAGAGAGTTGGCTAGGATTCATGTGAGTTAACAATTGGAGATAAAAATGAGTGGGAATGTAGGAAACAAGTTTAAAGAAGTCCATGTTAGCTATACCAAGTAGTTTAATTCACTGGGGAAGTCATAGCTTAGTGGGCTGAGAATGAAATGAGATTCATTTCACACATACTAGTGATGGACACAGATACATAATTGTTCAGAGAGATAACCAGGAAGCATGGACGATATAACTTGCTGTAATCTAAAGGTGAAGAGATGAGAATCTAAATGAGGCCATGGAAATGGAAAGGAATAGAAAAGGAAGGAAAGATATAGTTAACATTTAATATGAGTGATATTCTTCCTAGCTCTTTCCCGTTCTTGACCTATGAACTAGTTTGTATGAGGATACATGTTTCCATATTAGAGATGAGGAAATTGAGAGATTTTATGATTTGCACAGGTAGGATGTAGAAGTAAGATTTTCACCTTGTTCTATTTTACTCCAAATCATGTGCTATTTCCTTTTGCTGTTTCTATAGCTGGCAAGAGGGACAAAACATAAATGTTTTGTGAGGATCCCAGTGTTTCTCATAAATTGTAAACTTCTAATCTAACCCAGGTAGTTACCATCTGTCGTATATGTGTATCACAAGTAGTCATAATTCAGTTAACACAATTATATGTTTACTTTGAATTTGATAATGACATTCTAGGTAATCCTACTTTCCCTCTTAACATGGTGCAATGTCCCCAACCTCCTGTTGTTGCCATCTTTTATTACCTAGAGATAGAGGCCCCATTTTTTTCACCAAGTGGAAAGCTTATCAATGCTCACAGCACCCTCACTTCTTCTCCTGGCCTTCCTGAGTTCTACAGCCCTCCACAGCTGTCAACTTTCAAATACCTTTAGTCAGTTCTTACAACCCAAAGACAATATGCAGTATATTCTCTAGTTTTGATATAGGAAGAAATTTTTATTTCTTTGGTATCACCATTTCTTTACCTCCTTTATAAAATATATTTTTTTCTATCCAGAGTTATCCCTCCTCCATCTCAATATTTCATTTCTATCTTGTTCTCATTCCCTCCTCTAAAAATATTTCCTCCAAATCATACTGATTCCTGATTCCCTCTGCATAATATTATCCTACAGTTTTATAACAGTGTCAGTGACTTTTTTCAAGGCCTCTGTTCTTAGAATGCTCATATTCACTTGCCTTTTTCTTTAACAACTTAAAATATATCTTTGAGGGAAAGATGGTGTGAAAATGTCAAATGCATTCTTATGTAGTAATTTGAGAATAAATGAGAAAAAAAAGCTTGAAGCAGTATTGAACATCATTAAAAAAAACATGCTTAACTAGTTCCAGCAATTTCAGTTTTCTTTCATTTTTTTTCTCTTTGAGATCTTTGCTCCTCATATTAAACTATTCTGATAGACTCTGACAACGAGAAGGAAAGGAAGATGTTAAGTGCCATAGCTGATAGGATCTCCCTATTGTGGAAACGATTTTTGCTTTCAAGAATCAATAACAAAGGTGTTCTTGTGAAAAACCTATGTTTTAGCTGTCACAAAAGATGGTTTTTTTCCATTTGCATTCTGTTAAGATTTCTTTAATGCTGTTCTAGTTGAAAGTTTTATAGTCTAATAAAGTTTCCTGCAATATAAAATCTGAGCATACAACTACAGAAAACCTAATTTTGTGGAAAAGCATTCTGAAAATATATACATTATTTAAATAAATATAGAAATACTGTAAGAAATTATGCCTTTTTATTGGACATTGAAATAATATATATTTTGAAGTTCAGAGTTCATTATCTATAAGATTATCAGTACCTTCTTTCAGATTACAATAACACTGGAATAAGTCATAGTCTCAGAATCTCAAGATCCAGAAATCCCTTAAAATTGAGATATAAAAGATTGTTTTACAAATAAGTTTCAGTGTAATCTGTGAGAAACCATTAGTCAGAGCAATGCTGTTTGAGAATCCATACTAACTTAAAAAATTATCAGAAAAAAATAAAGGAATCATGCCAAATAGAAATAAATAAAGGCTGGATCTAAGTTACTTTGGGCAAATTGCAGTTTTTAGGACGTAAGGGCATTCCTAGCAATTTTCCCCATTATACAGCCTCACCTGTTTCCTCCCAGCTAGACAGTTTTGTGCACACTGTTTCTTCTGCAAGAAATGTTTTTAGTTCAACTCAATATTTCTTCAGGTATCTGCTACTTCTTCATCAGAGATGCTCTCACTTCCAGATTAACTATTTTTTGTCAATAGCTTTGTGCTACACTAGACTATTAAAACTACGAAGACTGAGAGTAAGTCAGCTTTTAGTGTCATATCTGACACACAGTACATTTTCAATAGGTGAGGATATAACTAGCACTTTATTTTTTATTGAAGTATAGTTGATTTACATTATTGTGATAGTTTCAGGTGTACAGCAAAGTGATTCCGTTTTATATATATATATATATATTTCACATTATTTTCAATTATAGTTCATTACAAGATATTGAATATAGTTCCCTGTGTTGTACAGTAAATCCTTGTTGCTTATCTATTTTATGTATAGTGGTTTGGATCTGTTAATCCCATACTCCTAATTTATCCCTCCCCCACTCCCTTTCCCCTTTGGCAACCATAAGTTTGTTTTCTATGTCTACGAGTCTGTTTCCATTTTGTATATAGAATCATTTGTATTATTTTTTAGATTCCACATATAAGCAATATATAGTATTTGTCTTTGACTTATTTCACTTAGCATAATATTCTCTAGGTCCATCCACATTGCTGCAAATGGCAATACTTCACCTTTTTATAGCTGAATAATATTTAATTGTAGAATATACACATTGTCTTAATTCAGTCATCTGTTGATGGGCACTTAGGTTGTTTCCATATCTTAAGTATTGTAAATATTGCTGCTATGAACATTGGGATACAAGTATCTTTTCAAATTAGTGTTTTTGTTTTTGCTGGATATATACCCAGGAGTGGAATTTCTGGATCATATGGTACTTCTCTTTTTAGTCTTTTAAGGAAACTCCATACTGTTTTCCATGTACCAATTTACGTTCCCACCCAGAGTGTATGAGTGTTCCCTTTCCTCCACATCTGTTCCAACATTTGCTATTTATAGACATTTTGATGATAGTCATTCTGAGAGGTGTGAGGTGAAACCACTGCAATGTGGCTTTGATTTTCATTTCTCTAATGATTTACGATGTGGAGCATCTTTTCATATGCCTGTTAGCCATCTGTATGCATTTATTGGAAAAATATCTATTCATGTCTTCTGCCCATTTTTTGGATTGGATTGTTTCTTTAAAATATTGATTTATATAAGCTCTTTATATATTTTGGATAATAACTTCTTGTCACATTGTTTGCAAATATTTTCTCCCATTTGATAGGTTTTCTTTTCATTTTGTTGATGGTTTCCTTTGATGTGCAAAAGCTTTTAAGTTTAATTAGGTCTCATTTGTTTATTTTTGCTTTTATTTCTTTTGCCCTGGGAGACTGATCTAAGAAAATATTGCTACAATTTATGTCAGAATGTTTTGCCTGTGTTCTCTTCTAGGAGAACACAGGATATCTTTCCATTTCTTTGAGTCAACTTCAATTACCTTTATCAATATTTTACAGTTTTCAGCATATAGGTCTTTCACCTCCTTGGTTAAGTTCATTCCTAGGTATTTTTTAATGTGATTTTAAATGGGATTTTTTTTTTTTTACTTTCTGATATTCCATTATTAGTGTATAGAAATGCAATGGATTTCTGTATATTAACCTTGTATCCTGGAACTTTGCTGAATTCATTTATTAGTTCTAATAGTTTTTGGGTGGAGTCTTTAGGGTTCTCTATATAGAGTATCACGTCATCTGCCAAAAATGACAGTTTTACCTCTTACCTTCCAATTTGGATACTTTTATTTCTTTTTATTGTCTGATTGATGTGGCTAGGAATTCCAATACTATGTTAAATAGAAGCAGAGAGAGTGGGAATTATTGTCTTTTTCCTGAATTTAGCAGAAAGGCTTCCAGCTTCTCATATTTGAGTCTTATGTTGGTTGTGGGTTGGTCATAAATGGCCTTTATTATGTTGAGATATGTTTCCTCTATACCCACTTTGAAAGGATGAAAGGATGCTGAATTTTGTCAAATGTTCTTCTTGCATCTATCAAGATGATCATGTGGTTTTTGTCTTTTCTTTTGTTAATGTGGTGTGTCACATTGATGATTTGCACATGCTAAACTATCCTTGCTACCCTGAAATGAATCCAACTTGATCATGTTGTATGATACTTTTTATATATTGTTGGGTTCGGTTTGCTAATATTTTATTGAGAATTTTTGCATCTAAAGCCCTCATATTCTTTATATCATTGGTCAGATTCCCCTGTAAAGCCCTCTGGTCCTGGACTTTTATTTGTAGAGAGTTTTATTTATTTATTTTTTTGCGGTACACGGGCCCTCTCACTGTTGTAGCCTCTCCCGTTGTGGAGCACAGGCTCCAGACGCACAGGCTTAGCAGCCATGGCTCACGGGCCCAGCTGCTCCGTGGCATGTGGGATCTTCCCAGACCGGGGCACGAACCTGTGTCCCCTGCATCGGCAGGCAGACTCTCAACCACTGCACCACCAGGGAAGCCCGTAGAGAGTTTTATTTTAATTACAGATTCTATTTCACTTCTAGTGATCAGTCTATTCAAATTGTCTCTTCTTGACTCAGTCTTGGCAGGCTATATGTTTCTAGAATTTTGTCTATTTCTTCTAGGTTGTCCAATTTGTTGGCATATGACTATTCATAATATCCTCTTATGAGATACAATGTGTTTGTTCTTTTCCTGGTTTTCTTTCTGTAGTTGATTTCTAATATTGTATCATGTGGTCAGAGAAGATGCTTGATGTAATTTCTATCCTCTTAAATTTATTGAGGCTTGTTTTTTTACCTAGTATTTGCTTTATCCTGCAGCACGTTCCATGTGCACTTGAAAAAAATGTATATTCTGCTTTTTTTGGTTGTAGTGTCCTATAATATCTATTAAGGCCAACTGGTCTATTGTGTTATTTAAGACCTCTGTTAGCTTGTTGATTTTCTGTCTGAATGATGTGTCCATTGATGTACGTGGGGTGTTAAAATCTCCTACTATTATTGGATTATTGTCAGTTTCTCCCTTTATGCTTCTTAGTATTGCTTTATATTTTTAGGTACTTCTGTATTGGTGCATATATGTTAGTGGTTGTAATATTCTCTTTTGGTATTTATTTTATCATTATCATTATATAGTACCCTTCTTTACCTTTCTTTACAGACTTTGTTTTAAAGTCTATTTTGTCTGATATGAGTAGTACTACCTCCACTTTCTTGTAGTTTCTATTTGCATGAAATATCTTTTTCCGTCCCTTCACTTTCAGTGTGTGTGTGTCTTTCACCCTGAAGTGAGTCTCTTGTAGGCAGCATGTTGAAGGTCTTATTTTTTTAATCCAGTAAGCCACCCTAAGTCTTTTGATTGTAGCATTCAGTCCATTGACATTGATAGGTATGTACTTATTGTCTTTTTTTTTTTTTTTTTTTTGCCATACGCGGGCCTCTCACTGTTGTGGCCTCTCCCGTTGCGGAGCACAGGCTCCAGATGCGCAGGCTCAGCGGCCATGGCTCATGGGCCCAGCCACTCCACGGCAACTGGGATCTTCCCGGACCGGGGCACAAACCCATGTCCCCTGCATTGGCAGGCGGACTCTCAACCACTGCGCCACCAGGGACGCCCCTTATTGATATTTTATTCCCTGCTTTCCAGTTGTTTATGTAGTTCTTTGTTCATTTCCCTTCTTTTTGTTTTTCCTTTTATGGTTTGATGATTTTCTTTTGTAGTATATTTGAGTTCCTTTCCTTTGATTTTTGTGGATCTTTTGTGGCTTTTTGATTTTTAGTTACCATGGGGTTCATGTATTTTGACCCATAATTATATCTACTTGCTTTAAATTGATAATCATTGAAGTTCAGACATATTCTAAATGATCTATAATTTTTACTCCTGTCCTCTACATTTTGTGTTTTCTATGTCCTATTTTACATCTTCATGCTTATCCTTTTACTGATTATTGCAGTTATAGTTGATATTACAATTTTTTAAAAATCTGTGTGCTGGCTTATTTAAGAGATCTTCAGTCCTTACTATATATTCTCATTTCCTACTGGGATTTTCCCTTTTCTGTAGATTCTTGCTTTTTTTCCACTTAGAGAAGACCCTTCATAATTTCTTTTAGGGTTGGTTTAGTATTGCTGAATACTTTCAGTTTTTGCTTGTTTGAGAAATTCTTTCTCTCTTCTTCTACTATATATGATAATCTTGCTGGGTAGAGTATCTGAGGTCTCAGGTTTTTCCCTTTCAGGCTTTGAATATATTGTGCCATTCCCATCTGGCCTGCAAAGGCCTGCAGACAAATCAGTTGATAGTCTTATGAGGATTCCCTTGTATATGACTCTTTGTTTTTCTCTTACTGCCTTTAGAATTCTCTATCTTTACCTTTTGCCATTTTTATTATAATATGACTTGATGTGGATCTATTTGGGTTTATCCTGTTGGGAACCCTCTATGCTTCCTGTCCCTGGATATCTGTTTCCTTCTTTGGGTTTCGGAAGTTTTTAGCCATAATTTCTTCAGATACATTTTCCATCCCCATTTCTCTCTTTTCCATCTGGAATCCCTATTATGCATAACTTGGCATTTTATATTATCTCATAGAGCTCATATGTTGCTTTCATTTTTTTAAATTTGCTTTTCTGTCTGTTGTCCTGATTGGGTTATTTCTATTATTCTATATTCCAGATCACTCATTCATTCTTCTGTGTCATTTAGTCAGCTATTAATTGTTTCTAGATTGTTTTTTATGTCAGAAATTCAATTATCTTTTTTTGTTTGGGTCATCTTTTATTTTCTAGTTCCTTTTTAAAATGATCTGTGTTTATATTGATAATATTTCTTAATTCAGTTAGCATTTTTACTACCACTTTTTTAAATTCTGTGTGTGGTAGACTAATGATCTCTGATTCATTATTTGTTCTTTCAAGGGATTTCTCTTGCCCTTTTATTTGGAGTACTTCCTCTGCTTTTTCATTTTACTTAACTTTCTCTATGAATTTAGGAGAAATAATTATCTATTGTGGTTTTGAAGAGGAATTTTTGTGTGGAAGTATTCCTATGCACATTGTGTGTCCAATATCTTTGTGCAAGGTCTGGTTTTGATGTGGACACCAGCCACAGCTTTCCTCAATGTGTACTGGCCACTGTCACCTTGGTAGGGAATGTGGTTGATGGAGGATCTAAAGCCTGCATGGGGTGTGAGGCAGGACTCCTTTTCTGCTCTGTAGCTGTGCTGCCCTCTCAGGGGTAAGGTCTGCTTTCAAATTGCTGGAGGAATAACCCAGAGGATAAGGCCCAAGCAGTCTCTTTTCCCTTTGAGTGTGTGTTTTGCCCCAAAGAACGGGACTACTGAAGTAAGTGAGGCTTGTGTGCTTGCAGAGGTCTGATGAGCTGCCTATGGAGGAAGCCACAGCTCCACTGAGGCACAGCCCAAGGTTGTGTCCCTTCCACTGTTGTGTTCATTCCAGATCTAATGCAAGGCTGTGTCATGGAGCGGTCAGGCTGGAACATTTGCTAGGCTGGGTGGGGATCAGGCCCTTGTGGCTCTGGGAACTGAATCAACTGTGCAGACTTCAGAGATCTGGGCTGCTGCTACCCACCCACACCCCAGGCCTCTGAGCCTTCTCTGTGTCCCTAGATCCACTCTTCCACCAGGACCTGTCTGCCCCAGGTCCAGTGCCAGACTGTGGTGTGAAGTAGGTGGAGCTGAGAGCAGGACCAGCCATGGCCTGCTGGTTATGGTGGTTTCTGAGGCACAGCTTAAGAAAGCACTGGCAATGGCTGCTGCTGCTTCACCAGGATCACACCCCAGGCCCCAAGGTTGTCTCTGCATAGCTAGGGGAAGTTTTTTCTCAGGACATGGCTGACCCAGATCCTGCACCAAGTTGTGATGTGGAATGGGAAGGGCCAGGGTGCTTGCCTCACTTGGATTGATTGGGAGTATAGCAAGGTGGCAGCCACCAGCGCAGAACCCTCTCTGCCATGTTTGTTGGCAAGCCAGCACCCATGCACTCTTTACAAGTGGAGTGTCTGTCTAGGATTCTCCACCCTCTTATCTGTCCCAGTGGTTGACCCAGCAGCCAAGCAGGCTTGTGTCCTCCACGTAGGACCCCAGGACTGGGACGCCCAGTCTGTGGCTTGACCTGCTTGCTGCCCAGGGAGAGGGTCTGCTAGTGTGTACCTTCTTTTCCTTTCAGATCCCTCCCTGGGTGGAGGTCTCAATTGTATGTCTTTTTGCCATCCTACCTCATTACATGGGAATCTTTCTTGCAGTTTTTGTTGTAGAGGAGTGAGTTCTTCTGCCAGTTTCCAATGGGTTGTCTGTGAGAATTGTTCCACATGTAGATGTATTTTTGATGTGTTTGTGGGGGAAGGTGAGCTCCACATCCTCCTACTCCATCATACTGAAATGACCCCCAACCAGCACTATTACACTGAGTGCATTTAGGATATAACTGACACTTTGTTATTAATTATTATCATCACCATTATTATTTAGCTTAATCTTGTCCCTATAATTAATTATTAATGAATGGAAGTCTGTGGATATCAATGCCCCATTTTACCAATTTGCCTTAAGAATAGGGATCTTTTTGTATTTGGCATCTGAGGTAGGCAGAAGAGGTGTCTTCTTAGGTATCCTTTCCATGATTAGCTTAATGTTTGTAACTTTTAAAAGCACAATAAAATGTGTTATAAAGACAGCTCAAGTAAAGAGTAACAAATATGGATGTAATTGAATTAATTTATGTGGACTAATTTGTTTTATCATCACCTAAGAGACACTATCTCTAGATTGTCTAATATTAATTTACTATATTTTCCCATACAAAAAGCCTGCATTTTTTCCTCTACCAGCACATATCTTTCTTTCTCATCAAAATTTGAAATCAATCAGTAAGATTTTCAATCCATGTCTATCAGTCATTCTTACTGGGGCCTACCATGAGTCTTGAACAAAGCAGGGGCTCAATAACTGCAGTAACAATGAATAGCTTTTACTTCATATAAAGACAGAGGGATTGGGACAAAAAGACCTGCTTGGGAAACTTTTTAGAAAATGCCATTTGGCCCAGTCAGCATGTTACCAAACCAAACTTGGGTCTGCTTGCCTGTGCCCAGTAAAGCCAATTTTCTGTCAGCAGGTTGTGGTGAAGGAAACTACAACATTTATTGCAAGGGCAAGCAAGGAGTATGAGAGGCTACTGCTCAAAAGACCCTAACTCCCTGATTGATTTCAGGGAAGAGTTTTTAAAGGCAAAGTGAGGGAGAGAGTTGCTGGGTGTTTGTTTGATCAGCTCCTGCCCAATTCTCTGACCTGTTGATGGTGCAGTAACTAACAGAGTGATGTCACAGAGGTAAACATTATCAATCCTCAGGCTCCAGATGGTTTTGGAGCTTTGGGAGCTGTCTTCATGATCATCATGCAGTTAGCATCTTCTATCTGGTGGTGGTGTTGGGGGGGGGGGGTCTTTCTTTCATATCTGAAATAACTCAGGAATGTGTGTCAGACACTGTTACCTATATCTTTCTGATTCTTCTATATGAATGATCTACTGTTAAAATTGCTACCAGTTCTTCTAGCCCGACTGCTATTTTTTGTTACTACATGTTCATACTCTTCAAATTATTAACTCTTGAGTTAGCATTTTTTGACTCAGAGGAGGTCTCAGAGACTACAGTCTTTCTAAAAATAAGAGGCAAGTGGAGGGCATGGCAGGGGGAGGGGTGTCTGTCCCAGGAAGGCCTAAGAGGGTTCTACTCAGTTACAGTAGGGGAGGGGCTGTTATAAAAAGAGGTTTTGAGGATTCCAGGCATTTTCAAGCACTGATTCTTCAACTTGAGTTCCAGTAATCAAGCTTGAATTTCTAGTAACAATGTAGTTGCCAGAATAGAGTTATAGCACCACTGTCACCATGGCTATGAGCATTCTTGGAATAATTTTCATATTATTTTTGTTCAAAACCATATGTACAATTCTAACAAGAAAATAGAAATGGAGGAGAAAATTTATAGATCCAGTTCCCTCTGCTGTATCACAAAATCAAGTCAAAAGACTCTTAGAAAAGTAGGCAGAAAGAGCAACAAAGTACATTATTGTTCATTCTTAAATGCCTATATTATGCTAGGTATGGTGAAACATCATTGCTCTTTGATAATGCTTATAAGAATCAATGACTTGTGAAAAAAATCATGTCCTTCTTAATTTTTTGAATAGGCTATGTTTGTTAAAATTTTTTAATAAGGGATTTCATCAGGACTCAAGCTTTCCATAATCATGCAAGACAGAATGTTTGAAAAATAGTAGTTCTAAATGTGAATCTGAGTCTCCTCAGTTAAGTTGATGAAACTTTAATATTTTGTAGAAGTTTAAAGTAGGTATTCTATTCCACCCTCCTTTTAACTTGGAGGAATTTAGATGTTGGGTCTACATTGGATTATTTAAGAAGGTAAACTAAAAATGAAGACGAACCATTTAAATTCAAATGATATTACACCAAACTCTTTAAACCAATGAATTTGAAGGACTCCTTTCTTAGGAAGACAAAAATTTGGAGCCCATAGCTGTAGTTTGAATTAGACATCTTCCTAATTTTGAAGAAGTTAGAATAAATAATAGAACTACTAGAGTAATACTTGAGGGTAATAAGAGTGTCAGGAATTTATTCCTAGGGTTTTTCTTTGGATATTAATGATAATATATTGATATAATTGCTAACTCACTGAAGGGTGAAAGATTTTTATCATATTCAAGGATTCCCTCTTTTAGTGGGAAAGAGCAATATTGAAAGTATTCCTGGGGGACAAGATTTGTGGTGAGCACTTAGTGAATTTTCTGTAACTGAATTACTTCTTCACCATACCTCAAATAAGATACTATTTCAGCTGTGTGTTTTTTCATTCAACTTGGATCCTGGGGAGATGATTTGAACACAAATTTCAGGGTGATAAAAGAAAAACAATTAAGTCAGTTAACAGAAATAGAATAGAAAATATGTAATCAAAGAAAAAAATATACCAAGCAATTTATCTCTTTGTTGACAGATCTAGCAAAACAATTCATAACAGCAAAGTCTTGAAGGACCTATTCACATCTTCACAGTGCTTCCTTAGAAAATATATGTGAGGCTGGGACTGTACAAGATGGCACAGTGGGACTGAGGACAAATGGTGGAGTAGAAGGACATGAACTCACTCCTTCTTACAGAAACACCAAAATCACAACTAACTGCTGAACACCAATAAAAAAAAAAAAATGCCAGGACCTACCAAAAAAGATACCCTGTATCCAAAGATAAAGAAGCCATGATGAGATGGTAGGAGGGGCACAATAAAATCAAATCCCATACATGCTGGGTGGGTGATCTACAAACTGTAAAATAATTATACCACAGAAGTTCTCCTGCAAGAGTGAAGTTCTGAGCCTCATATTGGCTCCCTAGCCTGGGAGTGTGGCAACTGGAGGAGAAGCCCCCAGAGAGTCTGGCTTTGAAGGCCAGTGGGGTTTCACTGCAGGAATTCCACAGGTCTGGGGGAAAAAGAAACTTCACTCTTGGAGGCTGCACACAGGGTCTCATATGCACCACAACCCAGGGATAAAAAGCAGTGACCTCCTAAGAGACTGGGCTGGACTTACCTGCTAGTACTGGAGGGTCCCCTGTGGATGTGGGGGATGGCACCGGCTGTGGGGACAGGGACACTGTCAGCAGTGGCTCTGGTGAGCGTTTACTGGCATGGGCCCTCTTGGAGGGAGGCGGCCATTTTCTCACTAAAACCTGGCCCCACCCAGTAGCCTTTAGGCTCCAGGGCTGGGAAGCCTCAGGCCAAAGGGTCAACAGGGTGGTAACAGGGCCTCACCAATCAGCAGACAGTCTGCTTAAAGTCTTTCTAAATAAACAGCTGCCTGATAATAAACACATCCCACGCACACAGCCCTGCCCATCAGAGGGACAAGACCCAGGTCCACCCACCAGAGGTGGGTACCAGTCTCTCCCACCAGGAAGCCTGAAGAAGCTTCACAGACAGCCTCATCCACCAGGGGGCAGACAGCAGAAGCTAGAAGAACTACAACCCTGCAACCTGCAGAATGGAAATCACAGAAAATTATACAAATTGAGATGGCATATATGCCCAATGAAGAAACAAGATAAAACCCCAGAAGGATAGCTAAGTGAAGTAGAGATAGGCAATCTACCTGAAAAATAATTCAGAGTAATGATAGTAAAGATGATCCAAGATCTCAGAAAAAGAATGGAGACACAGATAGAGAAGATATAAGAAATGTTTAAGACCTAGAAGAACTAAAGAACAAACAGATATGAATACAATAATTAAAATGAAAAATACAACAGAAGGAATCAATAGTAGAATAACTGAGGCAGAGGAATGCATAAGTAAGTGATCTGGAAGACAGAATGGTGGAAATCACCACTGCAGAAAAGAATAAAGAAGAAATAATGGAAATAGATGAGGACAGTCTAAGAGACCTCTGAGACAACATGAAATGCACCAACATTCATATTATAGGGGGTCCCAGAAGGAGAAGAGAAAGAGAAAGGGGCTGAGCAAATGTTTGAAGAGATAATAGCTGAAAACTTCCCTAAAATGTGAAAGGAAACAGGCATCCAAGTCCAGGAGGCTCAGAGAGTCCCAGGCAGGATAAGCCCAAGGATGAATACTCTGACAGACATAGTAATCAAGTTGACAAAAATTAAAAACAAAGAAAAAATAACAAATAATGTACAAGGGAACTCCCATAAGGTTATCAGATGATTTTTCAGCAGAAATTCTGCAGGCCAGAAGGAAATGGCAGGATATATTTAAAGTGATGAAAGGGAAAAAACTACAACCAAGAATACTCTAACCAGGAAGGCTCTCATTCAGATTTGACAGAGAAATCGAAAGCTTTACAGTCCAGCAAAATCTAAGAGAATTCACCACCAGACCAGCATTGCAACAAATGCAAAAGGAACTTCTCTAGGCAGAAAAGAAAAGGCCACACTAGAAACAAGAAAATTACAAATAGAAAAGCTCACTGGTAAAGGCAAACATACAGTAAAGGTAGGAAATCATCTGCACACAAATATGATATCAAAACCAGCAATTGTGAGAAGAGGAGAGCACAAATTCAGGATATTGAAAGTTAAAAGACCAGCAACTTAAAACAATCTTGTTTATCTATGAACTGCTCTATCAAAATCTCATGGTAACCAAAAATCTACAATAGATACACACACAAAAAGGAAGACAAAAGACATAGACTGGCTGAATCAATACAAAAACAAAACCCATATATATGCTGTCTAAAGGAGACCCACTTCAGATCTAAGGACACATACAGACTGAAAGCAAGGGGATGGATCAAGGTATTCCATGCAAATGGAAATCAAAAGAAAGCTGGAGTAGCGATACTCATATCAGACAAAATAGACTTTGAAATAAAGAATGTTACAAGAGACAAAGAAGGACACTACATAATGATCAAGGGATCAATCCAAGAAGAATATGTAACACTTGTAATATACATGCACCCAATATAGGAGCACCTCAATACATAAGGCAAATGCTAGCAGCCATAAAAGGAGAAATCAACAGGAACACAATAATAGTGGGAGACTTTAACACCCCACTTTTGTCAATGGATATATCATCCAGATAGAAAATCAATAAGGAAACAAAGGCCTTAAATGACACATTACACCAGATGGACTTAATTGTTATTTACAGAGCATTCCATCCAAAAGCAGCACAATACACATTCTTCTCAAGTGCACATGGAACATTCCCCAAGACTGATCACACAGCAAGGCTCAGTAAATTTAAGAAAATTTAAATCATATCAAGCATCCTTTCCAAGCACAATGCTATGAGATTAGAAATCAAGTACAAGAAATAAGTGTAAAAAGCACAAACACTTGGAGGCTAAACAAACAATGGATCACTGAAGAAATCAAACAGGAAATCAAAAAATACCTAGAGACAAATGAAAACGAAAGCATGACACTCCAAAACCTATGGGACACAGCAAAAGCAGTTCTAAGAGGGAAATTTATGGCAATACAATCAATCTTACATCAGGAAACAAGAAAAGTCTCAAATAAACAACTTAACCTCACACCTAAAGCAACTAGAGAAAGAAGAACAAACAAAACCCAAAGTTAGTAGAAGGAAAGAAAACAAAGATCAGAGCAGAAGTAAATGAAATAGAGATGAAGAAAACAATAGAAAAGATCAAGGAAAATAAAAGCTGGTTCTTCGAAAAGGTAAACAAAATTGATAAAGCTTTAGCCAGATTCATCAAGAAAAAAAGGAGGAGGGCTCATATCCATAAAATTAAAATGAAAAAAAAGTTGCAACTGACACCACAGAAATACAAAGGATCATAAGAGACTACTACAAGCAACTATACGCCAATGAAATGGACAACCTAGAAGAAATGGACAAATTCTTAGAAAGGTACAATCTTCCAAGACTGAACCTTGAAGAAATAGAAAATATCAACCAACCAATCACAAGTACTGAAATGGAAACTGTGATTAAAAACTCCCAACAAAGAAAAGTTCATGACCAGCTTGCTTCACAGGTGAATTCTATCAAACATTTAGAGAAGAGTTAACACCTATCCTTTGGAAAACATTCCAAAAATTTGCAGAGGAAGGAACATTCCCAAGCTCATTCTATGAGGCCACCATTACCATGATACCAAAACCAGACAAAGATACCACAAAAAAAGAAAATTACAGGCCAATATCACTGATGAATATAGATGCAAAAATCCTCAACAAAATACTAGCAATCCGAATCCAAAAATACATTAAAAGGATCATACACCATGATCAAGTGGGATTTATCCCAGGGATCCAAGGATACTTCAATATCTGCAAATCAATCAGTGTGATACACCACATCAACAAACTGAAGAATAAAAATCATATGATCATCTCAATAGATGCAGAAAAAGCTATTGACAACATTCAACCCCCACTTATGATAAAAACTCTCCAGAAAGTGGGTAGAGAGGGAACCTACCTCAACATAATAAAGGCCATATAGGACAAACATACAGCTAACGTCATTCTCAATGGTGAAAAACTGAAAGCATTTCCTCTAAGATCAGGAACATGACAAGGATGTCCACTCTACCAATTTTATTCAACATAGTTTTGGAGGTCCTAGCCACAGCAGTCAGAGAAGAAAAGGAAATAAAAGGAATCAAAATTGGAAAAGAAGTAAGTGTCACTCTTCACAGATGACATATTAGTATACATAGAATATCCTAATGATGCTACCAGAAAACTATTAGTGCTCATCAATGAATTAGGTAAAGTGTCAGGATACAAAATAGATACACAGAAATATGTTGCATTTCTATACATTAACAAAAGATCAGAAAGAGAAATTTAGAAAATGATCCCATTTACTATTGCAGCAAAAAGAATTAAATACCTAGGAATAAACCTACCTAAGGAAGCAAAAGACCTGTACTCTGAAAAGTATAAGACACGATGAAAGAAACTGAAGATGACACAAATAGATGGAAAGATTTACCATGTACTTAGATTGGAAGAATCAATGTTGTCAAAATGACTATACTACACAAGGCAATCTACAGATTCAATGCAATCTGTAGGAATCCCAGAAATAAACCCATAAACCTATGGTCACCTAATGTATGAGAAAGGAGTCAAGAATATACAATGGAGAGAAGATAGTCTCTTCAATAAATGGTGCTGGGAAAACTGGTCAGCTATATGTAAAAACAAATGAGATCAGAACATTCTTTAACACCATACACAAAAGTAAACTCAAAATGAGTTAAAGACCTAAAAGTAAGACAGGATACTATAATACTCCTAGAGGAAATCACAGGCAGAACACTCTTTGACATAAATCTCAGCAATATCTTTTTTGATCTGTCTCCTAATGGAAATAAAAACATAAATAAACAAATGGAGCCTAATTAAACTCAAAATCTTTTGCACAGCAGAGGAAACCATAAACAAAACTACAAGACAACCCACAGAATGGGAAAAAATATTTGCAAATGATGTGACCAATAAGGGATTAAGCTCCAAAATTTACAAACAAACAGCTCATGCAGCTATGATAACCACAGAACAAAGGGGAGGCCCTGCTAACCATCTAGTGCAGGCTCTGGTCACCACAACACCAGTCACACCCCTTATCAAGGTGACAATGGCCAGCACATATTAAGGAAAGAGGCAGCAAGCATCCATAAAAAAAAACAGCCTTCACACCAAAAATATTAAACCCACGCTGGATACATAGGGTTTTGCCCACATAAAAATAGCCCTCCAAGACCACAGTAGATAATTGTTTCTCCTGAACTCATAGAGTGAGAGAAATATTAGTAAAATGAAGAAGCAGAGGAACCACTCTCAATTAAAAGATCAAGAGAATTCCTCTGAAAGAACAAAAAATGAAACAGACCTCTATAGTCTAATAGATACTGAAGGCAAAAAGGAGATAATGAAAATACTGAAGGAAATAAGAAAGGCTATCAATAGAAATACAGATTACTGTAAAAAGGAACTAGAAATTAAAAAGAAGAGCCAAGAAAAGTTCAGAAACTCATTTGCTGAGACAAAAGCTGAGCTTAAATCAATGAACAGCAGATTGAATAATTCAGAATAATGAATAAGTGATCTGGAAGATATAATAATGGAAATCAGCCAATCAAAACACCAGACAGAAAACCACACACATTAAAAAGCAATATAAGAGACCTATGAGATAATATAAAGTGTGCCAATCTATGTATAACAGGGATTCCAGAAGGAACAGAAAGAGAAAAGAGGATTGAAAATATATTTGAAGAAATTATGGCAGAAACCTTCTGAAACCTAAAGAAGGAAACAGATATCTAAGTACAGGAAGCACAGAGGGTCCCAAACAAGGTGAACCCAAACAGTCCTACACCAAGACGTATTGTAATTAAAATGGCAAAAGTTAAAGATAAAAAGAAGAATCTAAAGGCAGCAAGACGAAGAGTTAATTACAATGGAAATCCCATAAGGATAGCAGATGACTTCTCTGCAGAAACTTTGCAGGCCAGAAGGGAGTGACAAGATATATTCAAAGTCCTGAAAGAGAAAAAGCTGCAACCTAGGATACTCTACACAATAAGATTATTATTTAGAATAGATATAGAGATTAAGAATTTCTAAGACAAGCAAAAACTAAAAGAAAACAGCAAGTCTAAACCTATCATAAAATAAATATTGAAAGGTCTTCTCGAAATAGAAAGGAAGCAAGAATCTATAGGGAAGCGAAAATCACAATTGGAAAGTAAATCATTTAAATAAGTCATATACAGATTAAAAACTCAAAAAAAATTTTGTGAAAGTGATGATAAACACAAGGAACAGAAAAAGGATGAACATGAAGATGTAAAAGAGGACATCAAAATCATAAAATGTGGGGGAGAAGAGTAAGAAAATTGTAGATTTTTTTGTTTTTTAGAATGTGTTGGAGCCTCTGTGACTATCGGTCTAAAGCAAGTAGATACAGGAAGGGGTTAACATACTTGAAAAACAGGGTAACCAGTAATCAAATACATACCATAGATTCACAAAAACCCAAAAGAACACAAGCATAATATAAAAGGAAACCATCAAACCACAAAAACAAAAAGAAAATGATGAAGAAGAAATACAAAACCAATGGGAAAACAAGGTTTAAGGTGGCAATAAATACATATTTATCAATAATTACCTTAAATGTCAATGGACTAAATGCTCCAATCAAAAGACATAGAGTGCAGACTGGATTAAAAAAAAAAAAAAACAAGAGCCTAAAATGTGACTACAAGAGGCCCACATTAGGGTAAAAGACACACATAGGTTGAAAGTGAGGGGATGGATAAAGATTTTTCATGCAAACGGAAATGACAAGAAAGCAGGAATTCCAATACTCGTATCCAAAAAAATAGATTTCAAAACAAAAGCCATAAAGAAGGATCATTAAGGACACTATATCATGATAAAAAGATCAATACAAGAAGAGGATATTACACTCGTCAACATATGTGCACCCAATATAAGAGCACCCAAATACATAAAACAAATACTAACAGACATAAAGGGAGAAACTGTTGGGAATACAGTAATAGTAGGAGACTTTTAACACCCTACTCACATCAATGAGTAGATCTTCTAGACAGAAAATCAATAAGGCAACATAAATCATAAATGATACAGTAGAACAGTTTGATATTTTCAGGACATTATACCCAAAGAAAACAGAATAAACATTCCTTTTTAGTGCACATGGAACATTCTCTAGGATTGACCACATACTAAGGCACAAAACAAACCTCAACAAATTTTATTTTAGAGTATAGATGTTATTTCAAGCATCTTCTCTGACCATAACGTCATGAAACTAGAAATCAACCACAGGAAAATAAATGAGAAAAAAATGATTACATGGAGACTAAACAAAAAAGCTGTTCTTATAGGAATGTTCATAGCAATACAGGCCTTCCTTAAAAATGAGATAAATCTCAAACAACCTAACCTACCACCTAAAAGACTTAGAAAAAGAAGAACAAACAAAACCTAAAGTCAGCAGATGGAAGGACATAATCAAGAATGGAGAAGAAATAAATGAAATAGATATTTTTAAAAAACAATAGAAAACTAACACTGATCCTTCTCAAACTCTTCTAAAAGATTGAAGAGGAGGGAATATTCCCAAAGACATTCTATGAAGCCACCATAACCCTGATACCAGAACCAGACAAAGACACTACTATTTTAAAAATAAAATTAGAGGCCAATATCTTTGATGCATATAGATGCAAAAATTCTGAACAAAATATTAGGAAAACGAATCCAACAACACATAAAATAGATCATAACCACAACCAATATAATAAGCAACAGTGAAAGGCTGAAAGCCTTCCCATTAAAATCTGGAATAAGACAAGAATGCACAATCTCACCACTTCTTTTCAGCATAGTACTGGAGTCCTAGACAGAGCAATCAGACAATAAAAAGAAATAAGGGTTATCCAAATTGGAACGAGGAGCTAAAATTGTTATTAAATGCAGATGACATGATACTATATATAGAAAATGTATTTAGCAATGTAGCAGGATACAAGATTAACATACAGAAATTGGTTGCATTTCTTTACACTAACAATGAAATATCAGAAAGGGAATGTAAAAAACAATCCCTGTTAAAAATGCATCCAAAAGATATTTAGAAATAAACCTGACCAGGAGGTGAAAGACTTATATGCTGAGAACTATAAAACATTAATAAAGGAAATTAAAGATGATTCAAAGAAATGAAAAGATATCCCAGGCTCTTGGATTGGAAGAATTAATATTGTTAAAATGGCCATACTACCCAAAGCAATGTACAGATTTAATGCAATCCCTATTAAATTACCCATGACCTTTTTTCTCAAAACTAGAACAAATAATCCTAAAATTTATATGGAACCATAAAAGACCCAGAATTGCCAAAGCAATCTTAAGCAAAAAGAACAAAACAGGAGGCATAACCCTTCCAGACTTCAGAAAATACTACAAAGCTACAGTAATTTAAAAAGGCATGGTATTGGCGCACACACACACACACACACACACACACACACCCCAAACCCATATGAATCAATGGAACAGAATAGAGAGCCCAGAAATAAATCCACACAACTATAGTCAATTAGTCTTTGACAAAGGTGGCAAGAATATACAATGGAAAAAAGACAATCTCTTCAGCAATGGTGCTGAGAATGTTGGACAGCCACATGTAAATCATAAAGTTAGAACACACTCTCACAAAATATACAAAAATAAACTAAAAATGGCATAAAGATTTAAATATAAGACAAGATACCATAACATGCCTCGAAGAGAACATAGGCAAAAAATTCTCTGACATAAATCATACCGATGTTCTCCTAGGTCAGTCTCCCAAGGCAATAGAAATAAAAGAAAAAATTAAAAAATGGGACCTAATCAAACTTACAAGCTTTAGTACAGCAAAATAAACCATAAACAAAACAAAAAGATAAACTACAGACTGGGAGAAAATATTTGCAAATGATGTGACCAACAAGGGCTTAATTTTCAAAATATACAAACAGCTCATACAACTCAACAACAAAAAAGAAACAACCCAATACAAAAATGGGCAGAAGACCTAAATAGACATTTCTCCAAAGAGGACATAAAGATGGCTAAGAGGCACAAGGAAAGATGCTCAGTATCCCTAATTATTAGAGAAATGCAAACCAAAACTACCATGAGGTATTACCTTATACTGCTCAGAATGGCCATAATTAAAAATCTACAAATAACAAATGCTGGAGAGAGTGTGAAGAAAAAGGAACCCTCCTACACTTTTGGTGAGAATGTAAATTGGTGCAGCCACTATGGAAAACAGTGTGGAGCTTCCTTAAAAAACTAAACATAGAGTTGACATATGCTCTAGTATACTGACTCCTGGGCATATATCTGGACAAAACTATAATTCAAAAAGTGCATGTGGGGGCTTCCCTGGCAGCACAGTGGTTGAGAGTCCGCCTGCCGATGCAGGGGACATGGGTTCGTGCCCCGGTCCGGGAAGATCCCACATGCCGTGGAGCGGCTGGGCCTGTGAGCCATGGCCACTGAGCCTGTGCGTCCGGAGCCCGTGCTCCGCAACGGGAGAGGCCACAACAGTGAGAGGCCTGCGTATCGCAAAAAAAAAAAAAAAAAAGTGCATGTGCCCCTATGTTCATAGCAGTACTACTCACAATAGCCAAGACATGGAAACAACCTAAATGTCCATCGACAGAAGAATGGACAAAGAAGACATGATATATATGTTGGAATATTATTCAGCCATAAAAAAGAATGAAATACTTCCATTTACAGCAACATGACTGGACCTAAAGATTATCATACTATGTGAAGCAAGTCAGACAAAGAAATATCATATGATATCACTTATCTGTGGAATCTTAAAAAAATGTTACAAATGAACTTATTTATAAAACAGAAATAGCCTCACAGACATAGGAAAAACTTATGGTTACCAGAGTGTAAAGGGTGGGGGGACAAATTTGTAATTTGGCATTAACAGATACAGAGTACTATATATAAAACAGGTAAACAACAAGGATCCACTGTATAGCACAGGGAGCTATATTCAATATCTTGTAGTAACCTGTAGTGGAAAATAATCTGAAAAAGGATAGATAGATAGATAGATAGATGATAGATAGATAGATTTATAACTGAATCACTTTGGTGTACAGCAGAAATTAAAACAAACTTTTAAATCAACTACACTTCAATAAAAAAACAAAACACAAAAAACCCCAGCAAGTTAGGCAAAATGTGGGGACAGAGGAAGGGACAAGATAAAACCCAAGAAGAAGAACTAAGTGAAACAGAGACAGGTAATCTAAGTTTGAAAGAGTTCAGGGTGGTGATTGTAAAGATATTAAATAACTTGGGAGAAGAATGGATGCAGAGAATGAGAAGTTAGAAATTTTTAACAAAGAGATAGAAAACATAAAGAACAATCAAACTGAGATGAAGAATACAATAACAGAAATAAAACAAATGCACTATAAGAATCAATAGACTAAATAACAGAGGAACATATCAGTGAACTGGAACAGAGTAATGGAACAGAGTTCACTGATGCTGAGCAGAAAAAAGAAAAAATGTTGAAAAGAAATGAGGACAGTTTTAGATGCCTCTGGAACAACATTAACCAACTAATTTTTTCATTATAGGGATCCCAAAGGAGCAGAGATAGAGAGAAAGGGGCTGAGAATATAATAAATGAAGACATAATAGCTGCAATCTTCCCTAATCTGGGAGAGAAAACAGTCATCCAAGTCCAGGAAATACAGAGAGTCCCATACAGGATTAACCCAAAGAAGAATACACCAAGACAAATTGTAATTAAAATGCAAAAATAAAAATAAAGAGAGAATATTAAAAGCAGCAAGGGGAAAGCAATAAGGAACTCCATATGGCTATCAGCTGACTTTTCAGCAGAAACCCTGCAGGCTAGAAAGGAGTAGCACAACACATTTAAAGGACACAATGAGAAACATGAAAATAATGAAAGGAAAAATCTCATCAGGAAAGGCAAACATATAAAGGTAGAAAATCATATATGCACAAAGCTAGTGGGAAGGTTAAGACACAAAAGTAATAAAATCATCTGTATCCACAATAAGCAGTTAAGGGGTACAGAAAATAGTTAGATATAAAACATGATATCAAAAACAGTAATCATAAGGGGAGGAGAATACAAATGCAGGGTTTTTAAAATGCATTTGAAATTAAGAGATCAGCAACATAAAACATATATATATATATATATATATATATAGAGAGAGAGAGAGAGAGAGAGAGAGAGAGGGAGGGAGGGGGGGGGGGAGCCACAAACCAAAATCCTATAATAGATACACTCACACAAAAGAAAAAGGAATCTAAATATAACATTAAAGATAATCATCAAATCACAAGAGAAGAGAACAAAAGAAGTAGAAAGGCATAAAAAAGATCTGCAAAACAGCCCCAAAACAATAAACAAAATAGTAACAGGAACATACATTGCAATAATTACTTTAAATGTAAATGGTCTAAATGCTCCTATCAAAAGACATAGTGTGGCTAAATGGATACAAAAAGAAGACCCTTATATATTCTACTTATAAAAGACTCACTTCAGATCTAAATACACACACAGACAGAAAGTCAGAGAATGGAAAAATGTATTTCATGAAAATGAAAATGAAAAGAAAGCCAGGGTATCAGTATTTGTATCAGACAAAATAGACTTTAAAATAAAGTCTGCTACAAGAGGAAAGAAGGACATTACTTAATGATCCAGGGATCAATCCAAGAAGATATAACAACTGTAAATATATATTCACCCAACATAGGAGTACCTAAATATATAAAGCAAATGTTAACAGACATAAAGGGAGAAAACGACAGTGACACAATAATAGTAGGGGAGTTTAACATCCCATCTACATCAATGAACAGATCATCCAGACAGAAAATCAATAAAACACTGACGTTAAATGACACATTATACCAAATGACCTCATATATATATATATATATAAAACATTTCATTCAAAGGCGTAGAATCCACATTCTTTTCAAGTGCACATGGAACATTCTCCAAGATATCACATGCTAGGCCACAAAATAAGCCTTGGTAAATTTAAGAAAATTGAAATAATATCAAGCAAGAAAACTAGAGAAATCATGCTTCCTGACTTCAGGCTGTACAAAGCTATAGTAATCAGAACAATATGGTACTGGCACAAAAATAGACACATAGATCAGTGGAACAGAATAGAGAGCCCACCCACTTATGGCCAATTAATTTATGACAAAGGAGGCCAAGAATATACAATGGAGAAAAGACAGTCTCAACAATAAATGGTGCTAGGAAAACTGGACAGCTACATGTAAGAGTGAAATTAGAACATTCTCTAACACCATATACAAAAATAATCTCAAAATGAATTAAAAACCTAAATTTAAGACAGGAAACCCTAAATCTCCTAGAAAAAATCATAGGGAGAACATGCTTGGACATCAATTGTAGCAATATTTTTTTGGAGCTATCTCCTAAAGCAAAGGAAATCAAAGCAAAATAAACAAATGGGACCTAATTAAATTTAAATGACTTTGCACAGCAAAGAAGACTATCCACAAAAAAGAAAACCTACTGAATGGGAGAAAATAGTTGCTCATGATATGACCAATAAAGGGTTAATATCCAGAATATACAAACAGCTTATCAACATCAAAAACACCAAACAACACAATTAAAAAAATGGGTGGAAGAAGTCAATAGACATTTTTCCAAAGAAGACATACTGATGGCCAACAGGCACATGACAAGATGATCAGCATTGTTAATCATCAGAGAAATGTAAGTTAAAACCATAATGAGGTATTACCTCACACCTGTCAGAATGGCTATCATCAAACAGTCCAGAAATAACAAAAGTAGATGAAGATGTGGAGAAAAGGGAACCCTGGTACACTGTTAGTGGGAAGGTAAACTGGTGCAGCCACTATGGAAAATAGTGGAGGTGTCTCAAGAAAATAAAAATAGAACTATCATGTGACCCAGCAATTCCACTCCTGGGTATTTATCCAGAGAAAAAAAAAAGGAAGAAAACACGAATTTGAAAAAATATGTGAGCCTCAATTTTAATAGCAGCATTATTTACAACTGCCAAGATATGGAGGCAACCTAAGTGTCCATCAACAGATGATTGGATAAAGAAGATATGGTTTATATGTACAATGGAATACTACCTAGCCATAAAAAGAATGATATTTTGCCATTTACAACAACATGGATGGACTTGGAGCATATTATGCTAAGTGAAATAAGTCAGACAGAGAAAGAAAATACAGTATGATATCACTTATATATGGAATCTAAAAAAATAAAACAACCTAGTGACTATAACAAAAAAGAAACATACTCAAAGATATAGAGAACAAACTAGTTGTTACCAGTGGGGAGAGTGAAGGGGGAAAGACAGTGGTAGGTTATTAAGAGGTACAAACTACTAAGGATAAAATAAATAAGCTACTAGGTTATATAGTACAACACAGAGAATATAGCCAATATTTTATAATAACTATAAATGGAATATAACCTTTAAAAATTGTGAATCACTATGTTGTACAATTGAAACTTACACAATATTGTACTTTAGCTGTACCTCAATTTAAAAAAAAACGTCAGCAGAAGGGCACTCTAAATATGCAAGGAGTAAATATGCAAAATATTGTGTATAAGATAGGCTCAAGGGTGTATTGTACAACACGGGGAACAGCCAATATTTTGTTATAATTTTAAATGGGAAGTAACCTTTAAAAATTGTATAAAAATTAAAAATATATATATCAAGATTATTGACGTATTTTTTGCGAAAATACACTTGTGGATATAACCTAACTCAGCAAGAGATGATGTGATGATGTCCTGATCAAAGATTTAATACAATCTTTAAAAAAATGTATATGTGAGGTTTTTTTTTCCTTTTTTTCTCAACACAGAACACACCAGAAAGAGAGAGAGAGAGAGACAAGAAATCCTTTTCTGTTTTCACCTACACAGGCCTTCATTCTCTAAGACATGAATTTGTGGTGTTATTCCTGATTCTATTCCACACTGCATATCCTTGTCATATCAAGCTTTCTTAAACATTACATTTTTATTCAAGTCTTAGATTGACTTGCAAACATCTACTCAATAAAATCCAAATCTTTTACATGTCTTTTAATACTTTTCACATTCTACTGCCATCTGTCTTATACATTCTCATTTCAAATAATTCCCTGAAAATCCCTCAGATGATCAGACCAGAGTCTCTTCACCATCTTACAAACCTAACAAGCCACTTCCACTTTTTCACCTTGGTTTGTGTATTCCATGCCACACCAGGCTAAGATGGTTTCCCTTCATTTCTCTAATCATCCAAATGCTGCCAATCACTCAAGTTCAAATTAAGGTCTCACACTTAGATTGGGTTACTGGCTATGAGACTCTGAGACTAAGAGCTCTGTGCAAGAAGTTTATTAAGGCTTACTCTCAAGTGACCCACAATGACTAAATGAGGAACGTAGTATTGGGCAAATTAAGGAAGTAATAACAGTGGCTTTTTCTGATCTCATGGGGAACACTGAAACTGTGGTGGCCTTTGAACAATGCCTGGAAGCGAGACAAGGGTGCTGACACCTTTTACCCACATTAATCACCAGATGCAGCCTGAGGTGAAGGCAGACAAGTTTGTGAGGCAGTTCCCTTAGGTGCTGAAGGGTAATTCTAAGGGAGGGACTCAGCTGTGAGCTGTCAGTGGCAAACACTCCCGCCAACTGGGATAATGAGTGCCCTAATTCTGAAGGTGGACCTGAGCAGTGTAACATGCCTCCCACTGTCATCTTTCTGCAACTTTTTTTGACCTTGACAGCTCTTTAAAATTACAATGTACTTATACTTATTTTTGTACTTATTTCATGGTTGTTAGACTTGTCTCATCCATGGAATCTCAAACTGTTAAAAAACATCTTCCTCAACTTCTAGTGCCATCCTGAACCCAGAAGAGCACTCTAAATGGTAGTATAAATGTTTTGTATTTTCTCCTCAGGTTTGCAGCTGTGATATGTATTAATTTAAGGGAATATACTTATCAAAAATGGAATTTATTTATCAAGATGTATAATGTTTCAGGCACACCCATGCACTGTACTGTATGTGTATGAAATGTACTTTGTACTGAACAGAAGTATTTAATACAGGCCTTTAAAAGAGTTGGGATATTTGGAGAAATTGCAATTTAATACAACAAAATAAAGATGTTTTCTTCTGGCATGAAAATCTCTTACATTTTATTTGAAAAGAAAAAGGTAAATTTTTAACTTATAAGAAAAACTGGAGAATGATGATATTAAGTGGGATTAATAGCAATGTCTCTGCTACAGATTTCTTCTACAGATAATTATTTTTTAGTGATGAATCTTCAAAGAGTGCTGTTGTTGTATACTGTCTAGATAATGCTTCTACATTTGGTATTTAGATGGCTGGATTTAAAATGACAACAATATCACTCTTATGTAAAAAAGGCGTATTAAAGAGCTTTAGTTAGAAAAAAGGCATAAAGTCCTTTAAATTGGAGTAACATTTGAAAATGTACAGAAAAATGTTTCAACTCAATAAAATTGGACATTTCATTATAACTTATTCATATAAACTATTCAAATTGTTGAGCTATTTTTGTTCTCACCTTACTTTAACATGAAATAAGAAGCAACTAAATGTTACCTTTGTCAGGTATGATTTAAAATAAGGTATTTTGTACTTAAATGAAAAGTTGAATCAATATTTTCATCTCTGTATCAATTTTATATTGATACAATCAATTTTATACAAGCTACTGACAACTCAGAAGTGTGAGAGCAGAAAAAAAGATCAAAGATAGTTTTAATGGTTTAAAGCATGAAGTATAATTGAAAAGAAAAAAAATATATATATTTATAATATTTCTTTCTCATTAGTGCAAGGTAAGATACATTTTGTTTTGCACTTGAAAAGACTATGAAGCATCTTAAGGGATTTATTATTTTTAACATATTTTATTTTAACCTTTTTAAAGCTGTTCTTTTAGGAATATTTATTTTGTAGACCTGTTTTTTTTGTGTGTGAAAAACTGACTCACTTTCAAACACCCTCTAAGACTTTGTTAGTCATTAAAAATATTCAGCTATTAGATAGCCATTCAGGGCAATGTCACAAATGCCTGAGTTATTTTCAATGAAGACTCAATTATATGTCTTTATTTTTCTTTCCCTTTGATATGAGCAACCATCAAACACGAAAATCATTTCTATCATGGACAAAAGACATTTCATATTGACTTCTAGGTTTCCCAGAAAATGGAGAGGATAATGAAAAATAAAAAGAAGTGAATAAAGAATGTAATTCTTTGTAATCTTGAAATCTATTCTTAAAGAATCTGTAACTGAAATCCACTTCTGAACGACACCATACAACATTATATCTAATGCTTCACCAGAAAGACAGCTTTTCTTTTCACAAAAGTTTTATCAGTTATATATTTGAAAAATGCCAGGCAGATGACAGCTTAGTTGGCCTAAACCGTTTTAAGTCCTGGCAGGTCAATGGGGCCATTGATTCTGTTCTTTGGACATATCATGAATGTGTTATGAATTGCTGGGTTTCTGTCATATGAGGAAAAAATCTCAGACAAGACACTTTTGAAAGAGTAACTAGTTTGGTGGGTTGTATTTTTTTTTTTTTTTTTTTTTTTGCAACTCAGGGACATCTGCTTAAGTTTAATCCTATTCTCATTTCTTTCTAGTAACAGTCTTAACTTGTTTCAAGTCCCATCATCAGTTCAATAATTTAAGTAAACAATAGCTCAAAAAAATTGATCCCCCAAAGTAGACCTTCTTCTGTAGGGAATAAATGACAATTTACAGCATATTTCAATAGTGCATGATTTTTTCACAAATTTCATTAGCACACCATTGATTGCTCAGTTTTCAGCTCTCAAAACAATTTAACATAGTCTCTTTCATGCAGAGGATAACATATTCATATTATTTGATTTCTGATGAAACCAAATGACCCTTTAAATTTGCAATAGAGTTCTTTAATTTTGTATGAGTTTCTTTACTGCTGTTCATTTAATTTTCTGTTTCCATTAACCATCTGCAAGCATTTGACTCTATGACAATTATTCAGCTGTGCTACATCATGACTGACATATTTTATAAATAAAAAAAAAGAAAAGAAAATGGAGGAGGGTTAGAGATCACAAGAGAAAGGAGGAGAAAGCAATCGAACACAAATGTCATGGTTTGGAATCATGTATTTTCCATTCAGCTGAAACATCTGAGTGGTAATTATTGGTCCAACTGTAAATCTAGCCTAATTGCATTTTGTCTTCATTTCTGATAAGCACTTCACGATGATGATGATTACTCTTGCTAAATGCATTCGTTCCATGAATGTTTTCCCACACTGTTGGCCAGGGGGCCTTGGAGATAAAAAGACTGCAGACGAAATGGCTCAATTCTGCTACAACTAAATCAGTATTGATTTCTTTTTCCAACTAGAAGAGGGTCTTACTATATATGCCTTTCTTTTCTCTGCCTACCCACCACACAGAAGGGTTCGGTCAGTATATATGAGAGTGTACTTTAGTTAACTGATGTAACTGAGAGGCCAATCTTGGGCAATTAGCACTGATTAACCTTGTCACTTGTCTGACAAATAAAGAACATAACATCTTGCCTGCTTCCTTAAAGGACTCAATTGAAAAGAAACCCACTGTTTGATTTAATTTTCCTTTGTACCCGAGAAACCTTTGCCATGTTAATCTAAATAATTTTTGCCTCTTTATACTTATGCTTTTTTTCTTTCCTATTATTGAATACCCAGTGAGCCTTTTCAATGATGGCATGGGGACAGGCTGTTAACATCTTTTCATAACTCTCTGTATTTCATAGTAGGGCAATTAAGCTAAACACTTAGATTTCTACCACAAATTTAAATGAACAAGTGGAAGCAAATGGCTATGGAATTGAAGGTCATTATATGGCTTCATCACTGCAGTTCAGCTTTTTAAACTCAGTGTTTTCACAAAGAAATTCTAGAAAAATTGTAGTTCTGGAGTCTTTCTGAGAAAATCTCAGTAATGTAGCATCAAACAAAGTCTACACAGACTGCAAATCGTATTTAACCGTTCATTTGGCTGATTTAGACATTTCATCTAACTTCTTGAAACATTTATAAGCAATGCTTGAATCCACCTTTGACAATGGGCCAAGGGAGAAAGACTGTCATCAAGCTTCTGGAAAAGTCATTGAACAAGGCTTATTATAACCCAGGGCTGAACACCTGCAGTTGGTAGATAACAGTGAAGGATGTAAAAAGCTAATATGAAAAGAAGTATGAAGACTGGAGTTACACAGCAGAAAGAATGTGGTTCTTAAAATCTGGTATAATTATTGGAAAGTTCAGAAATAAATCCTGCTAGAACAGAACTTCCATAAAAACTGTTCTCATTGGACAGTTATTTGCTTTCCCACCATCTATTCCTTTTTCTTCCTGAGATGGCCCCTGCTTTTCATTTGGTCTTCCATCCTTCCCCCATTCTCAGTCTACGTGGCCTGAAACTGAGGTTCTACCTCTAGCAACCTGGAATATGTAAACCAGGTCCACCCCCGAACAAGATTTCTTGGCCACATAATGCATTTAGGGGTGAACACAAGCTAAGCTAATCTGATAAAAGTGACTCTCAAGGCTTTTTCAAACCACCTCAAGACAATATCTCCTTCCACGGGACTTTAACAAGGGGATATCTCTTGTACACACATACCTTGCTCTTATGTGCAGCCACAGAATTAAGTGAACACACTGAAGAAGGTAGAAATAAACCAGGAACCAATGCCATCATTTTCATTTGTGCTTATTGAGTCAATATATTCCCTGGGTTGCTTAAGCCAGTTTGCACTGATTTTTCTGTCACCAAAATAGTTCATTATAGAGGCTAAATCTATTTGAGCAAGATTATAGAGCGGCATGGAAAGCAAACAGACATAGGTAAGAAGATGTTCAAATTTTAGTTTGGAGCAAGACCAACTTATCATCTTCCACTGTCCTCCTAAGCTTTGTTGATTGAGTGTAAACTTCCCTGATCCAGATGAAAATTCTAACAGGATCATAATTTTACTTGACATTATATATCATAAACAGTCCACAAATCACTTTTAGTCTCAGTGATTCAGTAATAAGATTGCCCAGTCCCATAGAAGAATAAAATCTCTAAGCATGCCTCCCTAGTCAGTCTTTTTACCAGCTTCACAATGAAAGCCTATAAAAGGAAGAACATGGTTCTTTATTTTTCTCCATCTTGTTTTTTCTTCTCATTAACTGTGGCTTCGGAATTGGGTGATTAGGGGCCATGAGCCTTAGGATGAACTCTGAGGAAATCAAAGAGGAGAAACCAATTTATTTAGCTGCTACTGAAAAAACAGACATAGACAAGATGGAGTGGCATTGAATTGGGAAAGAAAAACGGCTTCAGAGTCAGATAGATGGTTAGCGTCTCTTCTCTGCTTCAATGGCTATGACCTCAGGGTACGTTGCTAAACTTTAGCCTTTAGATTTGGGGTTGAAACCTACCTTTAGAGTTACTGTAAGAAATACAAGATAAACGTGAACAATGGGCTTACCCATTGTGGAAGCTTAATAAATTGTAAAAGTTGTTTGGGAAGATTTATCAGCAGGGAGTCAGGGGAAGGAAATCAAACCCCTTTCTAGTCATACAGAGTGCAAGCATATGGAGAATGATTATTTAGTTTGAAGTGTTATGATTTCCCACAATGTGAAAAATGTAAAAATAAATAAATAAATAAAATAAATGTTATAGTTTTATTCTAATTATCTATCCTTATGGATAAACATTTTGAATCAAGAGTTAATTATTTCTGAGGAGGGAAAACAATAACTACAGTCTACGAAGAGGCTTAAGTCCTTTGTGAGGAGTTAACAATCTAGGTATCCCTGAGAGTATATTTAAGAGTGTTTTACAAGTAGTATCAATAACTTAGCACATTCATAAATGTTGGACAAGTAACCTTTATAAGCAAATGTGACGAATATCAGAGATAACAATATGTTTTGCTTTTCCTAAAAAATGTTACTTTTATTGTGTCTCATTTACAAACACAGCAAAGTAAAACTCATCTCAGCAATGATTTCCTTCCTCAAGTAGTTATGCTTGCACATGACTTGCATGTTTCTACAACTCTTTGTGTATTGCATTAATGTACTTTGTAAATTTGGCTGCTACATGCACTATAAAACATTTACTTTTTCAACTCTGGGTGTTAAGTTTTCACAACTAGATATGCATTAATGAGTGAAATATCAATAGAGTGGGCCTGTTTGAAAGTAAAAAGTAGGGATTTATTCAAATTATACCTGTGTCTGAATGAATAGAGAATATTTTTCCCTCAGATAGGAATATGTAGGGGATTCTTGATTAATTATATTCTTGACAAAAAAAGTATATTTTTGAAAAATGAGAAATTAAGAAACATGATTAAGAAATATCATAAAATAATAGAGAAGAAATTGATTAATATGACTATTATAAAAAATTAAAAATTTGTTTATTATCATAAAAATAATGGGGAATGCTTAGGCTGTTTCTATAGGTAGGAGCTGGAGATTACTCTTAGGGTTAGAGTCTGTATTAGTTTTTTATGACTACAAAAATTACCCAAAACTAAACAGTATAAAGCAATATACATGTATTGCCTCACAGTTTCTGTGGGGTAGGAATCTGGGCATAGCTTCATTGGGTCCTTTTCTCAGGGTCTCAAAAAATTACAATGAAAGTGGTTGTCATGCAGCATTCTTTTTTGATGCTCAGGGCCCTCTTCCAAACCCAAGGGGTTGTTAGCAGAATTCATTTCCTTGTGGCTGTATGACTGAGGTTCCATTTTCTTACCAGCTGCTAGTTGGAAACTACTCTTAGCTCTAAAGGTGCCCATGAGGTCCTTGCCCTTTGGCCTCTGCATAAACACTGTCACTCGGCAGCTTATATTGTCAAGGCCAGCCAGAGAACATATCTGACCTACATGTAGGTCACAGTCTTTCTTTTACAGAGTGCACTTGATTAGGTCAAGCCCTCACAGGGAAACCTCCCATTTAATTAAGTCAAAGACAACTGATTAGTAGCTTTAATTACATCTGAAAAAAATTTTTGTCATATAACATAATGACTAGAATTTATCTCATCATATTCAAAGGCCCTTCCCACAATTGAGGAGAGAGATTGTAGAAGATATGTATCCCAGTGTGTGTGAACCTTGGAGACCATCTAGAATTCTGCTTACCAAAGAATCTATTTGAGAAATATATCCTTAATCAAGACTATTATCTTGATTTCTCCAAATATAGATGTCTAGGTAATGATTTAAAATAATTCACTGAATCCAACTATCTAAATACAATCATGAACAATCATGGTTCTTTTAGTCTCTTTTTAATGAATTCCATACTGTACAATGAGAAATTGCACAGAGATATATGCTTCTTGCTTCAGGACTATCATTTCTAAAGCTTAGTCATTGTTTATTCATTTGTGCAAAGAAAAATCTTTAATTATGCAGACTTGATCAATTCGTTTTTGTATTGACTTTGATTCCATCTAAAATGCTCAGTTACTGGCTGTGACTTTGTGATACTATAGTTTCCATTTCTTTAACTGTAATTATTATTTTGCTTTAATTGGCGCCATCCAAGTATTCTATTTATGAAAATGGACGTTTGATGTCTTTATGATGGAATAAGCTAAATTTATCCTGAAATCTGAATAGAAATTGGACCATGATGTCTATTTAATATCATTACACATTCAGTAAATTTAGCAGCTAGCTTTATGCTCAATATCATATAGAGTTAACTATATAGGATAAAACAAAGCTTCAGAGAAGAAGCTGGAAGCCCACATTTATAATGTTCAATTTTTCTGATTTTAAGAGTTTGATATTACCCACTTAAAAGTAATAGATTAGAGTACTGATAACCCCCCATCTTTCACTCTTTGGATGTGGTAAGGTATTAGAGGTAAGGGGAGAAACTGGAAGGTACATCACTGACTTAGAGCCAGATGGATTTTTAGATGAAGTGTTTGTTTTCCTTGTCTGCTATCAGAATCATCAGAAGTATAGTATGTAGAAAGTATTTGTTCTCAGCATTAGTTCAGATACTATTGCAAGTATGGCAGTCTAGGGGTGTGTGTGTGTGTGTGTGTGTGTACATGCATGTGTGCATCTTTCTATGTGAGATGAATGACTTTGCAAAGAACTAAACTTTATACAGTTATAAGTATTATTTGTCAATATTATTTTTCATTTTGGGACTAGCTGAATAAGTTATATTTAGCCTCTTTCTCTTTGTCAATCTATTGACTGCCCATTAGGATGTGAATGGACATAAAATTATCCTTAAAAATATGCTATCCATTCTGGGAAATGGTTTATTTCAAAATATAGGTGTTTATTTTATTCAAATACTTCTTTGTTTTTTTTTTAAATTTTTTGTGGTACACGGGCCTCTCACCACTGTGGCCCCTCCCGCTGCGGAGCACAGGCTCTGGACGCACAGGCCCAGCAGCCATGGCTCACGGGCCCAGCTGCTCCACGGCATGTGGGATCTTCCCGGACCGGGGCACGAACCTGTGTCCCCTGCATCTGCAGGCGGACTCTCAACCACTGCGCCACCAGGGAATCCCTGTTTTTTATTTTTATCTTTTAACATTAATTCTAGATACTTTGTAACTCTTGCAGATCCTAAACATGGGCTAAGTGCTTGACCCAGACATCCAGGGCTCAGCAGGATCAACGTGGTCTCTGAGCCTCTTGCTCTGATTCCAACAGTATGATCGCCCTCCATACAGGGCCTTTCACATTGTAGTTGATGGAGCAGCTGGTGACCTCCCTGAACTCCATATGCATGTGTGTGCACTGTACCTGCAAGAGCCTATCCCACCCAGAACCTGGTAACCCTCACCAGCTTGATGGTCTACAGACAACTCTGTCCATGATGGTGTCTTGGCAATGATTAGGTACAGTGCTACTCAAATAATTCTTAAATAAAAATTTGAAAGCTGATGCAAAGTTCCTTTCCAGAACTTATTTTTCAAAATATAAAATATATTATATTTTGTTCTTCCTTTGACATTTAGAATTTTAATTGATCTTGAAGTCAGCTACAGGTACAGGATTCGAGGTTATATATGAGGACAACTAAAAAAATACAACTTGCTTTATTTTCCCTTGTAGAAAAAGCTTCATCATTTCACTTCCTATTAGTAAACACGCTCAATCTAAGATAAATCTTATACATGTGTTCCTGGAGCCACAGTTGAAAGTCAACTGGGCAAAGCTGCAGGTGCTATGCATGAATGTGGAGGCTGAACCGGACAGTATTAATGTATATGGCGAGATGTGAAGCCTGCATACTTCCCTAGAGTTATTACACAAGTGATAAAAATTAAGAATTAAAAACCTACTATGAGCTAAATACTAGTTTTAAGAATAAAAATTATCATGTTGTAAGTATTAGGCACAGTCTTTCAATTTTTTAGAATCTAATTTCTGTGAGTGGCTTGAAGGGATGATAAAAATAAGATAGTAATTGATGTTCTCCACAGGTATAGCAAAATCTATAGAGATCCTAACTAATTTTAGTAAATATATTATGGTTAAGGTATTTGTAAATTTCCCCCAACCACTTTGTCAAACTATTAGCCAAAGTCTTATTTTTTTCAACAGTAAGCTAAATGATTCTTTTCTTATGTTTATAGTAATTTTACCTCTTCTAGATGTTAAAAACGTCACATGGTACAATTATTCTATGATTTTGGGGAACATATTTTGTTTATTCTATCCATAACCATGATGATTTAAAAAAATAATCAGATCCTGATTCAAGATAGGGTAATAGGGATTAAGTACACCCACTTCAGGGCTAGTCTAGAGTTAGAGTATTGCTCCTATCCATTACTAGGTGTGATTCTGAGCAACCACCCAGATGAATCTGTAAACTGTAATTGAGATTATCCACAAAGCATTTAGTACAGTGCCTGTTTTAGCACTGTCATTAAATATTAAAAATTATCATTTTGATAAAAACTCTCCAGAAAGTGGGCATAGAGGGAACATACATCAACATAATAAAGGCCATATATGATAAACCTACAGCTAACATCATACTCAATGGTGAAAAGCTGAAAGCATTTCCTCTATGATCAAGAACAAAACAAGGATGTCCACTCTCGCCACTTTTATCCAACATAGTTTGGAAGTCCTAAGCATGGCAATCAGCGAAGAAAAAGAAATAATAGAAATCCAAATTTGAAAAGAAGTAAAACTGTCACTGTTTGCAGATGACATACTATGCATAGAAAATCATAAAGATGCTACCAGAAAACTACTAGAGCTCATCAATGAATTCAGTAAGGTTGCAGGATACAAAATTAATACATAGAAATCTCTTGCATTTCTATTCACTAACAATGAAAGATCAGAAAGAGAAATTAAGGAAACAATTCTATTTATCATCACCTCAAAAAGAATAAAATACCTAGGAATAAACCTACCTAGGAGACAAAGGACCTGTACTATGAAAAGTATAAGACACTAATGAAAGAAATTGAAGAGGATACAAACAGATGGGAAAATATACCATGTTCTTGGATTGGAAGAATTGATGTTGTCAAAATGACTATACTACCCAAGGCAATCTACAGATTCAATGCAATCCCTATCAAGTTACCAATGGCATTTTTCATAGAACTAGAACAAAAAATCTTAAAATATGTATGGAAACAAAAGACTACGAATAGCCAAAGCAATCCTGAGAAAGAAAAATGAGGCTGGAGGAATCATGTTCCCTGGCTTCAGGCTATAGAACAAAGCTACAGTCATCAAAACAGTATGATACTGGCACAAAAACAGACATATAGATCAATGGAACAGGAGAGAAAGCCCAGAAATAAACCAACACACCTGTGGTCAATTAATTTATGACAAAGGAGGCAAGACTATACAATGGAGAAAAGACAGTCTCTTCAATAAGTGTTGCTGAGAAAACTTGACAGCTACATGTAAAAGAATGAACCTAGAACATTCTCTAATGCCATACACAAAAATAAACTAAAAATGGATTAAAGTCCTAAATGTAAGACCAGATACTATAAAACTCTGAGAGGAAAACATAGGCAGAACACACTGACAAAAATCGCAGCAGTATCTTTTTTGGATCCACCTCTTCGAGTAATGAAAAAAACAAAAATCAACAAGTGGGACCTAATTAAACTTAAACGCTTTTGCACAGCAATGGAAACCATAAACAAAACGAAAGACAACCCACAGAATGGGAGAAAATATTTGCAAACGAAGCAACTGACAAGGGATTAATCTCCCAAATATACAAACAGCTCATGCCGCCCAATATTGAAAAAGGAAACAACCCAATCAAAAAAATGAGTAGAAGATCTAAATAGACATTTCTCCAAAGAAGTACAGAAGGCCAAAAAGCACATGAAAAGATTCTTAACGTCACTAATTATTAGAGAAATACAAATTAAAAAGACAATGAAATACCACCTCACACCAGTCAGAATGGCCATCATCAAAAAGTCTACAAACAATAAATACTGGAGAGGGTGTGGAGAAAAGGTAACCCTCCTATGCTATTGGTGGGAATGTAAATTGGTATAACTATTATGGAGAACAGTATGGAGGTTTCTTAAAAGACTAAAAATAGAACTATAGAACTACCATATGATCCAGCAATCCCACTCCTGGGCATATATCTGGATGAAACCATAATTTGAAAAGATACATGCACCCCATTCATTGCAGCACTATTTACAATAGCCAAGACACGGAAATAACCTAAAATGTCCATTGACAGAGGAACGGATAAAGAAGATGTGGTGCATATATACAATGGAATATTACCATAAAAAATATTGAATTAATGCCATTTGGAGTAACATGGATGGACCGAGAGATTACCATACTAAATGAAGTAAAGTCAGACAGAGAAGACAAATATGACACTGCTTATATGAAGAATCTTAAAAAATTATACAAATTAAGTTATTTACAAAGCAGAAACAGACTCACAGACTTTGAAAACTTATGGTTACCAAAGGGGAAAGGTGAGGGGAGGGATAAATTAGGAGTTTGGGATTAACATATACACAGTACTATATATAAAATACATAATCAATAAGGACCTATTGTATAGCACAGGGAACTACTCAATAACCTGTAATAACCTACATGGGAAAAGAATCTGAAAAAGAATAGATATATGCACATGTATAACAATCACTTTGCTGTACCCCTAAAACTAACACAACATTGTAAATCCACTATACTCTAATAGAAAATAAAAATTTAATTTAAAAATTCAATATCATTTTATCATCCTTCTCATCATGATTATTACCTTTCTTATCAGGACAAAATTACAAATTTTATGAGAGGAAAGCATCTTTAAACAATCAGTTGGGTTTATATGACTTTTACAATTAAAATTTTGACATAAAGCTTTATAAATCCATTTAGAACCTGAAGGAACTTGTCAAAATTTAAGTGCTGAATATATAATAAAAGTCAGGTTATGAATTTTCATCAGCAATATTGAATACATAGTTTTCTTATTATTGAAATTGTTTTAAATTCAAATTTAATAAAAATGCAGCATTCTTAAATTCTAAAATTTAAGATGTTTTGACACATAAATAATGTCAACTATAGCAAATCAATCCTTTACCCTTGAAACTTAGAGGTTTACTTTTATATTTAACTTAAGATGAACTCTAGCAAATTTCTAAACCATGATGTGCCTAAGGTTCTCCTTCTGCAACATCATTATGTGTAGGACTTGAGGTTTCCACTTCATTATATTACATTAAATGCAGATAATTACTGTGTTTCTTTCCATTCAGGTTGAAACCATCTGAGAGGATCCTTAGGTCAATGCATATTGACCTAAGGAGCATCCTGACATGTGGAGAGTAAACTCCAACCTTTTTTGACAAAACTGTCTTTAAGAAACTGCAAGTTACTTCTTAGCTGGAGTTTTCCAATTTCCTTAAACTCTTTTCCTATAATTGCTATAAGGTGATATTAATATTTCCTATATGGGAATTCACTTAGTTATATTTGATTAATAATATATTATTTGATATTCCTCATTTCCAACTGAAGTAATCTCATGTCTTAAATATCTAATCTCTCAAATTTCTCCTTATGCAAAAGTTGAAGTCCTCTAAAGTGGGTTGAAAATCAAAAAAGATCGCATTAGTTGATCCATAAATATTTGGTTGCTTATAAAAATTACTGAATATTAGTAACTAATAGATTAACAAATATATCCTAACAATCATTGCAGGACACCAAGATCCATGTTATGTCTCACAACATTCAGGTTTAATGAACATGAATATCACCAAGCTTTCTTCTTGAACTATTCCAGTGATGATTCATATTACTAAAGTTTCTTGCTTCCCCAGTATACATAGCTGTCTTAGTATGTTCAGGCTGCTATGATAGAATACCATAGACTGGGTGGTTTATAAATGATAGACATTTGTTCCTTACAGTTCTGGAGGCTGAAAAATGTAAGATCAAGGGGCTGGCAGATTCAGTATCTGGTGAGGGTCCACTTCCTGGTTGATATATGGTCATCTTCTTGCTGTGTCCTTAGTTGTTGGAAGGAGAGAGGGTGCTCCCTCCCTGGGGTCTATTTTATAAGAGCACTAATCCCATTCAGAGCCCTGTCCTTATGACCTAATCATTTTCCAAAGGCTCCACCTTCAAATACCATCACATTGGGGAATAGGTCTCAACATATGAAATTTGGGGTACACAAATTTTTAGTCTATGGCAATAGCCATCCCTTTTACGGAGCACTGTCACTCCCTAGCATTTGTCACCATTGACATAGTTTATATTTTCCTATGTATTTATTTATGCTGTGTTTTCATCCACTGGGATGTGATCTCTGTAAGGGAAAGAGTTTTGATTTATTTTGTACACTGTATGTCTTGAGAGATCCTAAACAGCACCTGCCGCATAGTAGACATTTAGTAAATACTGGCTGAATAAAACCCCCAAATTTTACTATTGATAAACCAAATGTGTTTTTCTTTTTGTTTTTAACCAGCAAAAAATGTGTTGTATACACATTCTGTACATGTGTATGTGTGCTTGTGTGTGTGGTTTCAATGCTGAACATTGGAGTTGGATTTTGGTTAATACACCCAATATCATCAAATTGTAAATATATGGAGATTTCATATTCATTGAAATTGTTTTAAGTTCAGGTTTACTAAAGAAGGTACTTTTTTCCAGAGGTGAAACCATTGCTATTGTTTTTTTTAATCAAAAACAGCATTACAAACATATTTTCAATAATTAAGATACAAGGTTCTGAGATTCTAAAATCTCGTGTGTGCATGCGTGTATGTGTATATATGTGTGTGTATGTATGTATATACATATTTATTTATATATATCCTCAATATATGTACATATAAAATTCACACGTTTACTTGTCACTATTTAACTATTTCCTTTCAAAATTTCAGCTCTTTGTCTTACCTGATTCTTTTCTTTTTCTTTTGAACAAAAAGAGAAAAGTAATATTTTTACCATTTAAGCATTCATTTGGAGAATCATTATCACTAGAATCTGATTTTTTTGTCTCATGTTTTCTAGAGTTCAAACATAGGGTTATGAAATTTCCAATTTTTCTTATTATATCACCTGACTCTCCAGTAATTCATAAGTGACCCTGAATTTAGCTAGTAATGTAGCTACTATAAATACTTAATTCTACTTGGTAGCAAATAATTGGTGTCTATTCCTTTCCCCTGCTGCAAAAATCAGGAAAATCTGAAGTTGAATGAAAAAAAAAAAATCAACAGATGCCAACATTGAATGCTACAGGTATTAGAATTATCTGATGAGGATTTTAAATCACCATCATAAAATGCTGCAACAAGCAATTACAAGGACATTTGAAACAAATGGGAAGATAAAAAGTCTCAGCAAAGACTTTAAAAGAACCAAATAGATATTTTAAGACTTTTTTTTAAAGCACTATCAGGTTCACAGCAAAATTGAGAGGAAGATCCTGAATTTCCCATATACCCCTGCCCACACCCATGGATAGCCTCCTTCATTATCAACATCCCCTGCCAGAATGGTACATTTGTTATAATTGATAAACCTAACTGACACATCATAATCATCCAAAGTTTACATTAGGGTTCACTCTTGGTGTTGTACATTCTATGGGTTTGGACAAATCTATAATGACATGAATCCACCATTACAGTATCATACATGGTATTTTCAATGCCCAAAAAATCCTCTGCACTACACCCTAATCATCCCCACCCTATTGATATTTTACTATCTCCATAATTTTGCCTTTTCTGGAATGTCATATAGTTGGAATCACATAGTATGTAGTCTTTACAGATTGGTTTCTTTCACGGAGCAACATGCATTTAGGTTCCCTCCCTGTCTTTTCATGGCTTGATAGTTCATTTATTTTTAGCACTGAATAATATTCCATTGTCTGGAAGTACTACAGTTTATTTATCTCCTCACCTACTGAAGAATATCTTCATTGCTTCCAAGTTTGGCCAATTATATATAAATCTTCTATACATCCATGTGCAGGTTTTATGTTGACGTAAGTTTTCAACTCTTTTGATAAATACCAAGAAGCATGATTGCTGGACCACATGATAAGAGTATGTTTAGATTTAAGATTAAGAACAGCCAAATTGCCTTCCAAAGTGGCTGTACCTTCGTCATTTCCACCAGCAATGAATGAGAGTTCCTGTTACTCCATATCCTTGCCACATCCTTGCTAGAATTTGATGTCAGTGTTCTGGATTTTGGCCATTCTGATAAGTATAGCTGTATCTTATTGTTGTTTTAATTTGCATTTCTCTGATGACTTATGATGCTGAACATCTTTTCATATGTTTATTTGCCATCTGTATATCTTCTTTGGTGAAATGTCTTTTCAGGTTCTTGGCCATTTATTAATCACTTTGTTATTTTCTTATTGTTGAATTTTAAGAGTTCTTTGTATATTTTCATAAAAGTCCTTTATCAGATGTGTCTTTTGCAAATATTTTCTCCCAGTCTGTGGCTTATCTTCTCATTCTTTTGTTAGAATCTTCTGCAGAGGAAAAGTTTTTCATATAAATGAAGTTCAGCTTATCAACTGTTTCTTTCATGGATTGTGCCTTTGATGTTGTATCTAAAAATTCATCACTATGCCCAAGGTCATCCAGTTTCTTTAATAGACATAGGCCTATTCAGATTGTCTCTTTCTTCTTATGTGAGTTTTGGGAGCTTTTGACTTTCAAGGAATTGGTCCATTTCACCTAGGTTCTTAAATTTGTGGACACAGAGTTGTTCATAATATTCCTTTATATGCCCATAGGATCTGTAGTGATGGACCCCTTTCATTTCTTATATTAATAATTTGTGACCTTTCTGTCTTTTTCTTAGTTAGGCTGGCTAAGGCTTATCAATTTTATTGATCTTTCTTTTTTTTTTAAACAGCTTTTAGCTTCATGGATTTTTCTCTATTTTGTTCCTGATTTCAATTTCATTTCTAATTATTTTTATTTATATTCATTTCTGTTCTAATTCTTTTTATTTATTTTCATCTGATTACTTGGGATTTAGTTTGCTTCTTTTTCTAGTTCTCTGTGGTGGAAACTTTGATTATTGATTTTAGATCTTTCCTCTTTTCTTATATATATTCAATGCTATATACTGCTTTTGATGCAGCTCTCAAATTTTGATATAAGCTGTGTTTTCATTTTTATTTAGTTCAAGTACTATATTTCTTAACTTTTCGAGATTTCTTTTTTGACCTATGGGTTATTTACAAGTGTATTGTTTAATTTCCACACATCCTTCAAGAAGATGGCGCATAAGTCCTCACACTTTAAGTGAGCTGCACATAGTCACTTCCCTCCAAAGAGTACAGTATGGAAAAAAGCAAAACAAGAATAACTTACAGTGGAGAATCCTGAAAAACGCTACCTCAGCCAAATAAGCAAGGTTAATACCAACAGCAGTAAGTCATGCTGTTATTATGCACCCTTGCCATGATGTAACAATACCATTTTACCAGTGCTCTTCCTTTAAAAAAAACCCATAATCAGAGTCTAATCTTGAGAATATTAGACAAATCCCAATTAAAGGACATTCTACAAATTAACTGAACAGTATGCTGCAAAACTGTCAAGGTCACTGAAAACAAGGGAAGTCTAAGAAACTGTTATATTAAGAGGAACCTAATGAGTCACGAGGAGTAAATGTAATGTTCTCTGGATGGGATTCTGGAACAGAAAAAGGACATTAGATAAAAAGCAGAGAAATCTGGATAAATTATGAACTTTTGTTAATAATGTTTCAATATTTGTTTATTAATTGTGAGAAATATACCACAGTAACATAAAATGTTAGTAAAGGAGAAACTGGGTATGGGGCATATGGGGCATGTGGAGCGTATGTTACTGCCTTAACAACTTTTATCTAAATCTAAAGCTAATCTAGAATAAACCTTTTATTAAAAATAAAAATAAAACTCATGTCTCCAAGGAATCCAGGGCTCATAAGTACAAGATGTTAGGGACAGAAATAGATAATTATAAGGGTGGAATACTTGTATGCACACTTCAATAGGAGCAGGGGCATATAAGGAAATAATACAGGTGTTTTGGACAAAATTACAGAAAAGTCCAACACATAGGCACTCTTACAGCTTTAAGGAAGAAAATTGCAGACTCTTATCTGCAGAGTTTCACCTACAGGGAGAGAGAATAGACCACATGTGATCATTTTAACAGTGTAAAAGAAATTACTGTCTGACTGGCTCATACCTTGCTGAGGACTCTCTAAGAGGTAAACATGCTGAATTGTGATCAGTCCTGAGTTGTGATCAATCATGAAATGCTTGCTGAAAAGTACTTATCACTTTAGAGAACTAGTTACCCATTAGGCCTGGAGGTAACTATATATGACCAGGGCATCTGGAAAACTGTATACAGAACATTATCCAGATCGATATACTTTAGTATGATGCTTATCTGAGGAGTCAAATAACTTGGTAAAGTAAATAAAAGAAAGCAAGTGAGATCTAAACACCAATGTTATGCCCGAAAGTTGGGTCAGATTTTCTTTGGTTGTACTGCTGCCTACTTCCATGACTCCTGCCATTAAAGTAGAAATTAGAAATATGATGACAGCAGAGTGATTCTAAGTTTATCATGATAAAGTAAATATTAATATGAATAAACTAAGATTTGATAACCTCCCCAAATGTAAATATTATAAGATCTGATGTTCACCATGAATTATGAGTAAAAACGCCTGAAAAAAAAAAAAACTCTGAAGAAAATAGTCATCTTTTTCTCAAATATTTTAGCTAAGACAATTCTATTTAACCCCCAAATTTCAAAATATCCAAGTATCTAAGGGCATCCATTTGAATTCACCTTATTATTCCTAGGAGACATAAGGATATTACAAAATTAAATTTTGCAGTTTGAATATACGTTTGAGGTATTTTGATTAGGATGTCAACTTTAAATTACTTTGAATACATGTTTTTATTCAAATTAAGCTCATGCCTGAAAATATACATATATATGCAAATGAATATGAAATGAAGTGACTTTGAGTTCATTTTAGCCTTGCTATAAACAATGACACCTACAAAACTGTACACTAGAAAAGTATACTAGATAATGTGTATTATGATCAGCCATATTAGTATAGAAATTATTACCAGTTAATAACATATTTAGAATACTGCAGTATTCATTTTTAACTGGTTATGTTCAAAATCTAAAATACTGTGGACCAGACTGTCTATCACTATAATCTCTAATCCAGTTTGTCTGCTTATCTCCTGCTGATACATACAGCATAATTCAATTCATTGTACAATACATTTGGATTTCCGTTGCAATGACCACTGTCATTATAACAACATGCTGTTATCCTTTCTTGTTGCAAAAGTGTACTCATTCAATTTTGAAGAAAGCAAACCTTCCCTTCAACTCACATGAATATTTCTTGTCTCTAAATAATACTTTTCTCCTTTTTATTTTGATAACTTTCTAAATTGCTTTTTGTTTTTCTTCCATAAGTGAGATGACAATGGCATTTGAAGGGAAGGGGAAAAAAAATACAGAAATGATTACCATTGATTATCTTCCTCCTCTTTGCTTCCTTACTTGCTGACTGACTGTGCTTGGATGAGCTGAACAGTTTGTTAGCATATGCTGGATAATTACGGTGCTGCAAATTTGCAGCTACAGTGATCCTACAAGACACTGCTTTCTTGATCTTTCTGTCCTCAAGCAGGAGATGACATGAATAACAAAAGTTATTCTTATTTTTAGTGTAAAAATGACTGAATTCTGCTTTTAATTTATGAAAAACCAAGTAAAAATAAGGACAAATATGTGAGTGAATTTAACTTAGCGTGACTTGGAACATAGAGAGATGACACACCTCTGTAGATGTAGAAAGTCCCAGCTAGCAAGGCAGAGTATCAAATAGCATTATACATATTTATGCAGAGGAATGGTTTGTGTCATGAAGTTTGGTGGCATAGGACATGGGAATTAGTCAAAAGACTTTAGACCTAAACTGTCTAGGAAGCAAATTAGGAGCATGCCTTAGGACAGTGTATCACAAATTTGCCTACTGTGAGAATCAAAAGAGGCATTGTGAAAAACAGATTTCTGGACTCAACCAAGATCAGTAGCTCCAGATGAGGGAACCTCTGAAAATCTGTATTTAACACATATCGTGGATGATTCTGCAGATTAAGTAAAGGAACTATCCTAAAAGAACTAGAACACCAACTATTCATTCTCAATTTATTCAACAAATATTTCTTGAGAAATAAATATACATTTTCAAGGTAAGTTCTATGGTGTATTTTGATGATGCTTTTTGTAAACAGAGAAACTGATTTGCAGCAACCTAATTTTTAAAATTGATGTTCAATTTGTTGATTCAATATATGAAAAACAGATTGAACATTTAAATTCAATCAACAAATCTTATTAATATCTCTAGCAATTTAGCACAATTTATTTATCATTGTTAAAAAGGCTTTTATACTATTGTGACTTACATGTTTACATGCTATCAGCATTTATAGTTTTAATAATTTATATTCTTTTTAAGTCCTTAAATTGTCTGAATAACCAAATGAACTCTCTCAAGCACTTAAGTAATTCATAGATTCTTTTTAAAAATTTGATTAATTTATTTATTTTTATACAGCACGTTCTTATTAGTTATCTATTTTATACCTATTAATGTATATTTGTCAATCCCAATCTCCCTATTCATCCCAACACCACCCCACCCCCACTTTCCCCCCTTGGTGTTCATACATTTGTTCTCAACATCTGTGTCTCTATTTCTGCCTTGCAAACAGATTCATCTGTACCATTTTTCTAGATTCCACATATATGCATTAATATATGATATTTTTCTCTTTCTGACTTACTTCACTCTGTATGACAGTCTCTAGGTCCATCCATGTCTCTACAAATGACCCAATTTCATTCCTTTTTATGGCTTAGTAATATTCCATTGTATATATGTACTACATCTTCTTTATCCATTCGTCTGTGGATGGGCATTTAGGTTGCTTCCATGACCTGGCTATTGTAAATAGTGCTGCAATGAACACTGGGGTGCACGTGTCTTTTTGAATTATGGGTTTCTCTGGGTATATGCCCAAATTCATAGATGCTAATGAATCAAGCTTAAGTATAGTGAATTGTAATTGTTTTTGTGAATTTAAAGTAAAATTACTTAAACTCAAAGACTAAGGCAATTACTTATTTACATATTTTAAAATGGAATAAAAATTTTCCCTGATAAATTGAACAATTGAGTCCAAAAATAATAAATATACAAAATGTAACGATAAACTTTAAATACGAATGCCAAGGGTTTATGCATTTATTTCATCTATTTAATTCTAAACTTTCCTTAGTCATTAGCAAATAATTACACAATCCCAACACTTGATAACATCTCAAAAAAATTGTTGTTATACTTTCCCCCGGCTGAGTTGCATGTCAACCAGAGATCTGGGCTGGAAAGGTGAATTTGGGTAGAGATTGCTTGAGGCTGTCTTATAGTCACTAAAATGGAGATTTTATTTAACAAAGGTTTTGGTCTCTTAACCCACATCCATAAATTAAAGTTAACTATTACTTGATTGTTAGATCTCATTCATGTTTGTAAACTCAACCCATCCCAGACAAATTGACTTTGATTTAATGAATCAAATTTAATCAAATTTCTTTGATTTAATGAATCTATCTACTAATTGATTCTGAATTACTTTATTATTGGCATATGGTGGCATATGACTCATAGCTATTTCAATGATAATAATTAAACTCTGTATATCTCATTTGTATATAGTGCCACAGCTTTTACTGTCTTTATATGTCCAGGCTCTTTTCTTGGCTCTGGTAATAAAGAAGTAGAAAAGACACGCAAAATTCTTGCCATTATGCATCTTACATTGTAGTAGGGGAGAAACGTAGTAAGAAGTTAAAACACAGACACACACATATCCACACATACACACATATATACACACACAGTCAAAACACATACATTTAATAATTTTCCAATAGTGGCATAAACTATGAAGAAAATAATGTAGAGTCAAGTAAAGGGATGAAGGTGACAGGTTGGCAAGTGGAGGAAAGAGATATTTTAAATAAAAATGATAGGGAAAGTCATTCAGGTGATATATGCTGGGATCTCAATAATATGAAGAGTCAGTAATAAGAAAATAAGGAGGAAAGTGTTCTAAATAGAGAAAATATCAGCACGAAGAAAAGCCTCAGGCAAGGGGATGGTGGGAGAGAAGAAGACCTTCGTCCCTGCATAACTGAAATTTTGTAACTTTTGACCAATATCTCCCCCATTTTTCCCATCTCTCGGGCTCTGGCATCCATCAGTCTTCTGTCTGCATTTATGAGTTTGACTTTTTCAGATTCCCCATATAAGTGAGATGGTGCAGTATTTGTTTTTTGTGCCTGGCTTATTTCACTTAGCATAGTGTCCTCCAGTTTCATCCATGTTGTCACAAATGACAGGATCTCTTTCTTTTTTAAGGCTGAATAATATTGCCTTAAAAATATGTATCATACTTACTTTATCATTCAGCTCTCAACAGACACTTGGGCTGTTTTTATATCTTGGCTACTGTGAATAATACTGCTGTGAACATGGAAGCATAGATCTCCGTTAGAAATACTAATTTCACTTCCTTTGGATATATACCCAGAAGTGGAATTTCTGGATCATATGGTAGTTCTATTTTTAATTTTTTGAGGAACCTCCATACTGTTTTCCACAGTGAGTGTACAAGTTGACATTTCCACCAATAATGTACAGGGGTTCCCTTTTCTCCACATCCTCACCAACACTTGCTATCTTTTGTCTTTTTGATAGTAGCCATTCTAACAGATGTGAGGTGATACCTCATTGTGATTTTGAGTTGCATTTCCTTGATAATTTGTGATGTTGAGCATCTTTTCATAGACTCTTTGGCCATTTGCATGTCTTCTCTGGAAAAAATGTCTATCTCTTTGTCCATTTTTTAATCAAGTATTTATTCTTTTTTTGTTGAGCTGTCTGAATTCCTTATGTATTTTGGATATTAACCCCTTATATGATTTGCAAATATTTTCTCCTATTTTATAAGTTACCTTTCATACTATTGATTGTTTCCTTTGCTGTGTGGGAGCTTTTTAGTTTGATATATACCATTTGTCTATTTTTTCTTTAGTGCCTTTACTTTTAAAGTCATACCCAAAAAGTAATTGCTTATTCCAATGTCAAAAAGCTTTATCCCTATGTTTTATTCTAGGAATTTTAGTTTCAGATCTTATACATAGGTCTTTAATCCATTTTGAGGTGATTTTTTTATACTAGGAGAATAAATATTGTGTTCTCACCACACACACAAGGTGGTAACTATGTAAGGTGATAGATATGTTCATTAGCTTGATTGTGGTAATTCTTGCACTGTATACATATATGAAAACATCAAATTGTACACTTTAAATATATACAATTTCTATTTGTCAGTTACACATCAATAAATCTGGAAAATAAAATAAAAATTGTAGTTCATATTGGAAATTAAGAAACAGGTCAAATCAATGATTTATGCATCCTTCTTGACAAGTCAGAAAAGAAAATGTGTATTAAGAGCAAAAGGAAAAATTTAAAGCAAAAGAAATAATAAAAATTAGAATAGAAAGCAACTACATAATAGAAGAATGATGTAAAATAGGGAGACAGAAGGTAAATCTCAACATTAGAAATTATAAAAAAAGACACCACTATAAATCTTTCAGAAATTAAAAAGACTCAAGATCTCGGAATCACTTTATGACAATAATTTAAAAATTGAGGTGAAATAGATGGATTCTTAGAAAAATAGACTTACCAAAATTAAATACAAAATAATAGATAATAAAATCAGATTAATCATGTATCTAATCAAGAAATAATTTGCATAATTATTTTTAAAATTTCTCATTAAGAAATCTGTCTCGGTTGGCTCCATTAGTGCATTGTTCTCAACATTAAAGAAGAAAGATCATCAATGTTATTAATATTTCTTCATAAATTACAATGGTATAAAAAAGATTTTCCCGTTCAATTCATGAAGCCAGAATAATATTCAGAAAAAAATAATACGGCCAATCTTTCTAATGAACATAGACTAAAAAAATTTTTTTAGCAAATTGAATACATCAAGTTTAGCATAATCAACAAGGATTGAATTTGATTTATTTTAGGAATCAAGAGTAGGTAAAAATTAGAAATTCTATCCTAGCCTACTATATTTAAAGAACACAGGATAAAAGCATGATTATTTAAACAGATGCCAAAAAATGCATTAGTGAAAATCTAACAAGCACTGGGATAAAAACATAGTAAAATGGGAACAATTTCCTTTCTTGATAAAGATCATTAACAAAAAAATTACAGCTAACATCATACTTTATGGTATATTACCTAAAAACGGGTTTGAAGAATATCTAAGAGCTTCAACCATAAAACTAGGAGAATAAAGTGAATGCAGTGAAGTGGCAAGTACTCTAACTGCCTTAAAATGCCACATGTCTATCAGAGGACATATGTCAAAAATAAACCCCAAGGACAACTTCTTTAAGGTAAAGAGCAATCTCATACCACAAAGCAAATCTCACACCGCCCTGCATCTCACATCACAAAGCAAGAGGTATATGTAGTATGCACAACACTTGGGCATACAACTCACACCTCAGAGCTGGAAAAGGCTCTAAAATGTTCATGATACAGAGCATTCTGCTTGACTGTTTGGCCTGTTGAACCCAGCACATCAATGGTGCTGGAGCTATATCTGGTTGATAAGGATGTTGTAATATTCAGACAAAGCCCTTACTATTGTGGAACAGTAATGTCCTTGTAGCTGAAACCATTTTCCACTTGGGGCAGGAGGGAGTGGTACTCCTGGCATGCTACTGGCCCTAGGGCTTTAGTAGAGAGTTAGCTCCTCACTATGGAACACCAAGTGACTATGTGACTTGAATTTCCCATTATGACGTAGTTGTTATTGGAAATAGTCATAAGATCAGGTGAGTATAATTTCATCAAGTATAATATGAAAGTAATACATCTGTATTAATATCTGGACTCAAGCAAAATAAAATACATCAACAGTTGATTGAGATTTTCATGTTACTTAGATCAGTTACATCAGTGCCTCCCCCTTATCTTATGTTTGGGTTCATGGGGAGAAGGGTCACATTCCTTAAAACTAACACATAGGAGAGAAAAGAACTTAGTCCTTGTTCACAATGGATTGGAGAAATACATTCGCAACAGTTGCAAATTGTCTTCTTGCACATTATAGCCTCCCTTGGGGGAAGCTCTTAAAAACAATGGTGAGGGCTTCCCTGGTGGTGCAGTGGTTGAGAGTCCGCCTGCCAATGCAGGGGACACGGGTTCGTGCCCCGGTCCGGGAAGATCCCACATGCCGCGGAGCAGCTGGGCCCATGAGCCATGGCCGTTGAGCCTGTGCGTCCGGAGCCTGTGCTCCGCAACAGGAGTGGCCACACCAGTGAGAGGCCCGCGTACCGCAAAAAAAAAAAAACAGTGGTGAATAGAAACCATTCCCACACACAGAACTGTATGCTCCCTGTATTCCCAGGTTTGGCATCTGAGGATTCAACCAACCGCAGATTTGAAAATATTTTTTAAAAATTCCAGAAAGTTCCAAAAAGCAAAACTTGAAGTTGCTGCATGTTGACAAATGTTTACATAGCATTTACATTGTATTAGGTATTATAAGTAATCTAAAGTTGATTTAAAGTATATGGGAGGATTTGAATAGGCTATACATAAATACTATGTCACTTTATATACGGGACTTGAGCATCCTCAGATTTTGGTATCTGCAGGGGTCCTAGAACAAATTCCCCACAGATACTGAGTGACCACTGCATGTGGAGTGTCGAAAAACAAACTTGGTTTTGTTTTCTCAACTCAGTTGTTATTGCCTACTATGGACTGAATGTCTGTGTCCCCCCAAAATTCATATGTTGAAACCTAATGTCCAATGTAATGGTACTGGGATTTGAAGCCTTTGAGAGGTGCTTAGAACATGAGAGTGGAACCCTCATGAATGGAAGTAGTGTTCTTATAAAAGTGGCTTGAGGGCTTCCCTGGTGGCGCAGTGGTTGAGAGTCTGCCTGCCAATGCAGGGGACACGGGTTCGTGCCCCGGTCTGGGAAGATCCCACATGCCGCGGAGTGGCTGGGCCCGTTAGCCAAGGCTGCTGAGCCTGCGCTTCCAGAGCCTGTGTTCCACAACGGGAGAGGCCACAACAGAGAGGCCCGCGTACCGAAAAAAAAAAAAAAAAAAGTGGCTTGAGAAAACTCCCTTGTCCCTTCCTTCTACCATGTGAGGTTACAGCGAAAAGACTGCCATCTAGGAAGCAGACACGAACCAAACACTGAATCTACAAGCTCCCCAATCCTGGCTTCCCAGCCTCCAGAACTTTGAGAAATAAACATCTGCTGTGTATAAGCTACTCAGTCTATTATTTTGTTATAGCAGCTGCCAGAGCAAGAAAATATACATGCCATATCCTAACCAGTGTATATACACATTATCTATAAATATTTCTACATAACCATCTATATCTGTATTAAGCTAAATATCTATAAACATTTTTATAACCCTTTATGTCTGTATTAAGACATAAAGATTTATCCAACTCTAATCCATTAACACATGGATTATATTAGCTTCCCACCCCAACTGTGAGAAACCTAGCTCACATTATCTAATACCGATTTAATTGCTTATTTCCTGTATACAAATATAGGAGTTTCAGACATTACCAAACACCCAAAACCCATGTTCCTATTGGTCTCCATATTAGTAAATATCTCCAACATTTATTTTATTTTATTGGTCAAGAACCTTGGGGTTATCTTTTAATCCCCCCCGCCTTCCTTCATATACCACATCTCCAACATTTACAAATTCTATTGATTACTTTCAGATCTAATCATGTTTCCTCACTTTTACCTCAATCATCTTTCATCTGGACTATTGCAATTGCCTACTAACTGCTTTCTCTGCTTCCATTCTTGCTTCTGCCTCTGGATGGTATTCTCTACACCAGAGCTACAGTACTTAAGAGGTAATAATAATGAATTACATCATGTTATACCTGTGTACAACAGTTATCTAATTACTTTTAAAATATCACTCAGGGTCTTTTCCATGGCCTAGAACTCCACATTTTTTGATTTCCTAGAAAACTCGTTTCCTTTTATTCTCACTGTTTTAGCTTTTCTGGCCTTTTTTTCTTCAAATGTTTTAAGCATGCTCTCAAATTAGACAGCATTATTAGTGGTACGCTTCCACCCAATATGCTCCTCAATCCTTCAATCCTTTCTGGTCTCTATTTAATGAAGACTCTTTGGAGAGATCTTCTTTGGTCACCTATCCAAAATACCCCTTCCTCCCTCAATCTTTACCTCTTACTCTTAATTTTGCGCATAAGAAGCTTAACTTTGCTTCACCTAATTTGTTACTGTGTCATATAATAGTATAAATTTACTTGTTTATAAATTTATTTGTTTATTATGTCTTCTTCACTAAAGTATCAGCTTTCCATGGCAAAGCTTTATATCTTTTCACTGTTTTATCTCTATTTCCAATATTGTTCTTAAACTCACAGTAGACACTAGGTAAATGTTTTGAGAAATTAATAAATTTTTTAAAAATCATGTTTATGTTAAGGTTTGTCATAAAGTTATGTACCTAGTATTCCTTACACTGACCTTGATTAGTGATAAGACCTGTCCCAGTGTTTCACATAAGGACTTTTGATGAGTATAGTTGGTAGGATCAGAGAATCAGAAGGAAATTACATAGAGGGCTTGTAAAACAATTGAAATTTGTGAAGTTTCTATTATCCATCATAAGCAGCACACATTTCTATGATTTTTAAAATTATTAACACTCTAAAAAATTAAAGTGATATAACAGTATGCATGTATCTCTTTGATACCTATTGCTATTTATTTTATTTGCTAGTGATCTTTCTTTCACCCCTCCAAACCTCTATGATAAGTTTGTTGAGAACAGTTAGCTATTATTACTTTGTGAATTCATAAAGTCTAACACAAAGTCATGTAAGTTTAGTTGTTAAATGTCTATCATTACAATGAGTAGTCTCTAAAACAAAATACCAAGGTTAATAATTCTTTGTGTCTTGTTAAAATAAACGAATGTGATTTGTTTTACTTTTTCTTCAAACAAACAAAAAGCTCTTTTTTAGCTTGAGATGCTTTCATTGCTTTCTCTTTCTTGTGAAATGTATTATTCTTGGAATTTAACTTATATTTAACAGAGGGCTTCCTCTGCTCTTTATACAGCTGAGGCTGCATTAATTTGTTTTAGACCATCTCCATAGTATTGGTACTTAAGCTCTTTCTCCTGGTGAAAGTGACTTGTTGTAGCCAGTATTCCTTGCTTTTTTTTTTTAACTATTGGTTTCTCAGAGTAATTTGGACTTAAGAGTATACAGGGCGTTGTTTTTCTAAATCATATCTTAATTGGAAGACAGCTTCTAAAAAATGCAGATGAACTATTTCATACTGTAACTGAAGGATTAACACAGGAGCATTGATAATCCACCTGACTTGCTGGCTGTTCGTCAAATGCACTGCTGAGATAGATCCTTTCTGGCAAGCTCCATTTGAGGGGTCTCCTCAAAGTCATCCTTTTTCCACTTCATTGGATTTGCCTCCTCCAGGGTCACTGTCAGACTGTGCAACGGGCATTCTTCTGGCTTCAGATTTTTGTTATATCATGAGCCCAGCTCCACACACTTCTCTGTTACTTCTAAACTTATGACCTGCCATGGCTGAGCTCATTAACTCTCTCAGTTGTAGATTTAAGCTACCTCTATGCAACCCAGATCTCAAACATACAAAGACCACTTTCTGATTTCTGCGTAGCCTCTCCAATTAACTTCTAATTCCATCACTCATCATTTTCTTAGAGAGAGGGGAGTGGAGGTACCTTTCAAGTCCCACAGTGAAATCAGTATATCACTTTATAAGGGAAGCATTAAAAAGGAGGGGAGAAAAATACATTTCTACACATTCCAAGAAACTCATAAAAGCCACATAACAGATTTACTTTTCTGTGGTGGGGTTAAAAACACAATATTTATCATAAAGGTAAATTACATTACATTACACATGTTACTGGATAAGGGAAAATAATTGCATTCTGCAATGATATTATGAAACATGTGAACTTTTGTTTTTAAAATATGTATATTATATTGATTATAGTATATTGATTATAATATATTATATTATAAAAATATATTGATTATAATCAATTATATGGTTTTTTTGTGTGTGGGTGGGGGGACAACATACACTTTATTTAGATGAAAACCAATTTGTAAACTTCTTTTATGGATTGTGCTTCTGATGTCATATGTAAGAAATTGATGCCTACTACTAGATTACAAAGGTTTTCTTCTAGAAGTTTTACAGTTTAGGTTTTACTTTTAGTATTATAAATCATTTTGAGTTTATTTTTGTATATGATGTGAAGTATAGATCAAAGATTTTTTTTTTTGTATATGGATATTCAGTGGCCCCAGACCACTGAACAGTCCTTTCTCTAATGTTTTTTCTTGAACAACTGACACACATGTTTATATATATGACATTTTATATATCTACACACATACATATATAAAACATATTGATAAATTATATATGTAAATTGTATATTTTATATAGTTGTATTTACAGTTATATATAGTTTCATTTAAGAATCAACAAACTTAGTATGTTCACTTAATCAAATCTCTACTCCATTACATGAAAAGTAAGACAGAAAATATTTGTATATGTGTGTGTATGCTGTATTCATTTAGCACTACTGTGAACAAAGGAATATTTTTACATAGTCATCTTAGTCAATGTTTACAAAAATCTCATGGAGTAGACATTATTAAGGAAGTTTTAATGAAAAACCTGCTAATCAGAGATTGCAAATTAGGTGTTCAGCATCATAGATCTTTTAAGTGGCAGAAGTAGAAAGCAAACCCAGATGTCCAATACTCTTTCTAGCATAGCCCATGATGAAGGATTAAATCACTGTATCAATTAAAACTGACAATCACAACAAAACAGTACTTTGGCTTATAGCTTTTTAAGATTGTCCAAATGAACCAACTCAATATTTCCAATTTTATTACTTTTGTTCTTCAAAACATTGTAACTTGTTTAAGCTATAGTTACATAAGGAAAGGAAAGAAGGAGAGGAAATATATTGCAAATTTCAATCAGAAAGTCTGCAAGTCCAAATTGTTAAAAGCCAAACAAAATCCACCTCCTAGGATTTCCACTAGGAAATTTTCCTTTTAAGTGTCATTCTTCTTAAATTTTAAGTACATGAGGCCTGATATAACAACTCATTTAAGTTAGTGTTACTGAATTTCTATACAATTTTGATTTTCCCACAACATGAATGTCTTCCCGAATGATCCCATAGAAGCAACATGACTGATAACATATATCTTGGAGAAAGCACCCAATCATTGATCAATGGCAGTGGTTTTTTGCATACAGAGCCCGTCAGCACTTTACCTTATTCCCAAAGCAGAGGTCATCTGGCAAAGTTCAGAGTCAAGAGAGATGCTCAGCTCTGAGAAGCACATCTGCCCCAGACACTGAATTCCACTTAAATCCCAGGTCACTCAATGTACTCATGCATGAAGGATGTGTATCACATAAAGGTTTAGCAGTCAATGCAATTATCTCTCAATATGTGTCTCTCCTAGTTTTGTTACACAAAGGAGGGTTCTTACAAGGACGTTGTAGTAATAATTTCAATAAACCTCATGATGATTCACTTTCAACTTCTTGAGTGAAAGACTCTGTATTCTAAAAGATAGGACCAACAAGACCCAAACTGTTCACTAATCTCAGGCTTATTATTATGGTAGTGTGACTCAACTCATGACATTTACATGTATTTGATCTAGTTTTTCTATAAAACACTTAAGAATATTAGATTCTAATTACTTAAAGCTTCTAATTCCAGGAGAATGCCCAGATATATTTTTTCATTCATCCACTGTTTTCTGAAGTTAATGTTAAATCCAATACTATAGGCCAGAGAATTGTACTAAGGAAATTAAACAATGAGCAAATTATGTATTCTCTCCAAGCCTAAGTTTTTCACCTGAAACTTGGAATTACAACAGTATGACCTCAAATGGATGTTGTAAATATTCTAGAATAGTGGTGTGAGCAAATTGATGGATACTCTTTCCAGCAAAACAATCATTTATCTGGTGAAAATCATTAAAAAAAAAAAACTGGAAATTTTCCTAAGGACATACAGCAAATGGACATTTATTCAAGAAAACTGACTAAATTTCATTAAGAATGGCAACAGTCTACATCATTTGAGTCATGACCTTCTCCCACAGCATGCCCTCCCCAACTAAATGACAGACATTCTATTCTCGGTGCTCTTCTCCAGGCAGATTTGACCATGAAGACAGGAATCCCTCTCCTGCCAGCTCCTAGTCTAGGGCTACATCTTGTATCATAGGAGGGGTAGGCCACCAGTGTCTTTTGTCTTCCCCAGTCCTGTGTTGTAGAAGTGCTATTATGGGCAGGCATAACTGAAAACACTGGGGCCCGCTTCCCCGACCTAGCTCCTATTGCTAGGATAAGGGATCCAAGAACACTGGGGCCCTGATCACACCCAAAACAGCTTGCTGGTAGAATGGAGGATCCATGCCAGGAGGGGCAAGCCAAGAAGACCAGAGATTATCCTATGTTGCTTCCCCTGAGCCCACCACCTCAGTGCCCATTCTTAGAGCAGTGGTGTCACTCAAGGAAAAGCGGGCCACTACCCTCCCCTACTAACAGATTCAATGGAGTAGAGTAGAAGTTCTGCTCAGGGGAAGAGGCAGGACATAATGGATAGAAAGATCTATAACTTTGTTTGAGAAAACTGACTATTTGGACTAGAGCCTGAAAGAAGTCCATGCCTAATGGTGTTTAAAAAAAAAAAAATTGGTGAGCAATTAAGAGGGACTGGTAGTGTTATTGTTAATGTAGAAACAAGCAAAATGGCAGACTAGCTAGAGAGAGCCAGGAAAACAGGCAGCCAAAAAGAGCCTTTCTGGTATCATACTATTCCCTGGTGGGTCTGGAAAATGGTGTTTATAATCGATACTGCACCCCTTCAGGAGCAATCAGAGTTCCCACAATAAGAAGACAGGAAAGTATTTCCCCAAGCCACTCACAGATCCAACAACAAAACACAAGGAGCTCAGTGGGCTTAGGCACTCACTAGCCTCTCACCAAATACTATGTGAACACTAAGTTACTCTGACCCAGGATAAATGCTAGGAATCCAGACTTAAAAAATAAAATCACACTAATTACTGGTGGTCTGAAAGACTGTTTACATGCCTAAGAGTTACATTTTCTTGGGCATACTTGTATGAGTGCCTGAAGAGACAATCACTGAGCTACTTGTCTCTGGCTAAACCTGGGAGAAAAAAATGTAAACTCCATGAACTGTGGAAACATTCTACAAGCTACACATACATCCAGCAGTTAAGGGTGAACACATAACTGCCTAAGGTGGCTTAAGCACAGATGTTGAAATATGGACACTGGGAAGCCAGGTTAGGATAAAAATAAGGAAATAAATTCTGAGCAAGGCCATTAGAGGTTGCATAATGTGGGGGAAAAAGACTGCAAAGAATTTGTTTAACCAAGTCATTAAATAGAGACCAGTAAACAAAAACAAAGACAAGTCCCAAGAAAAGGGGGGAGGGGTATTTCAGTATCCAAAAATGCTACAATATATTATCTAAAATGTCAAATTTTCAACAAAAAAACAGGAGATATGCAACTAAACCAAAAAAGGTGACCTGTACACAAGAAAAATTTTAAAGGCAATAGAAACTATCTTTGAGGGGTTAGTTTTTGCCCAGATGTTGGACCTGGCAGAAAAATACTTCAAAGAACTAAAATAAACCATTTTTTTTAAAATTAAAGGGAGGTATAATAATAATGGCTCATAAAAAGGGACTACAAATAAAGGGACAGACCTTTTTTTTGTTTATTTTGTTTTTTAAGGCAATTCAGGAAGTGAAAACTACAATGACCAAAATTAAAAGTTCATTAAAGGAGTTCAGCAGTATATTTGAGTTGCAGAACAGATTTGATTTAAAAGTAGATCAGTAGAGATAGTGTATTCTAAGCAAGAAAAAGTCAAAATGAACAGTTTCAGAGAAATGTGAAATACCACTAAACATATCAACATGCATGTAATGGGAATATCAGAAAGAGGGAGGAGAGAAAGGAGTAGGAAAATATTTGAAGATATATGGTTGAAAATGCCCTAAATTTGATGAAAAGCATTAATTTACACATCTAAGAAGTTCAATAAAACTCAAGAAGCATATAAACACAAAGAGATCTAAACACAAATACATCATACTCAAAATGTTGAAAGCCAAAGATAAGAGAAAAATTTGAAGGCAGCAAGAGAAAAATGACTCAACACATACAAGGGAACCATGAAAAAATTAACAAATAACTTTTTATCTGAAACAAAGGAGGCCAAGAAATCCATGGGATGACATATTCAAAATACTGAAAGAAATAAAATGATTTACCAAGAATCCTATATTCAGCAAAGCTATCTTTCAAACAAACAACTAAACATTCCTATATAAACAAGACTGAGATATTCCATTGGCATGAAATCTGCCTGCCTCACAAGAAATACTAAAGCAAATTATTCAAGCATAAAGGAAGCGACACCAGATATTAATTCAAATCCACGAGAAAAACAAAGATCTCCAGTAAAAGAAATTATGTAATTATAATAGACACTATAAATGCAGATTTACTTCTCCTTATTCTTCTAATTGGTTTTAAAATACTGTATTTAACTGGTTTAAAAATACACTCTAAAATGACTATGTTCTAAAAATGTAAATATGAATATTGCCTTCTCAAAGCTGTGTATGGTAGAGAAGAAAAGCAGTGAATTGTGAAGACTTTTCTACTTTTAGAAAATTAGGAAATGGGAGGGAGCTTGAAGAAGCTCAGATCATAGAAGATGAGAAAGAATGAGGTACTGCTCTTTGCTGAACCCATGATAACAGTACTGAAGAGCATTTACTAGATATTTGGGCTTTGAGTTAAGTATAAATCCAAGGTCATTGTCCTGGAAGGATTGTGAAATACTTGGATTTTGGGTCTCATTTCCATTTGCCTTCTTCTAGTAAATTGTAATAACAATTCTCTTGGTGAAATTTTAGCCAGGTTTAACATCTAGTAATTTGAGTCCCATAGATTTCTATAGAGCAAGAAGTTTCATCTTTTTTGAAAAATAATTTGTTGCCTTTATATAATTTATGTAAAGTTCAAGAGAATCAGAAAAGTGAATCTGGGGAGAGATAGGGTTATTTATTTAGTAAGAGAAACATTCACCTGTATAAAATTATCAACAAAAATAATAATTGGGAAACTAAAGTATTCCTAGAAATAATAAAATAAACTTAGAGTTAAATTTAACTTAAAAATATTATTGATGGATTCTATGCAAGACAATATGTTATGGATATCTCACAGCAATACTCTGAGGTGAAAGCTTTGTTGGATAATCTTTTGGAGAAAGTATCAGAGGTCCCAGTTATTGTTTTTTTTTAATTGTTTATGTTTATATATATATATATATATATATATATACTCTATGTTTTATATATATATACTCTATGTTTTATATATATATATATATATATATATATATATATACTCTATTTCAGATTCTTTTCCATTATAGGATATTAAAAATTATTGAATATAGTTCCCTGTGCTTTATATCTATATAGTAGGTCCCTGTTGTTTATCTATTTTATATACAGAGTATGTATCTGTTAATCTCAAATTCCTAATTTATCCCTCCCCCCACGTTCCCCTTTGGTAACCATAAGTTTGTTTTCTAAGTCTGTGGTCTATTTCTGTTCTGTAAATTGTGTGTGTGTGTGTGTGTGTGTGTGTGTGTGTGTGTGTGTGTGTGTGTGTGTGTATGTATACACACACACATACATATATATATACCACATATTCTTTATCCATTCATCTGTCAATGGACATTTAGGTTGTCTCCATTTCTTGGTATTGTAAATAGTGCTGCTATGAACATTGTGGTGCATATATCTCTTCCAATCAGAGTTTTTGTCTTTTCTGGATATATGCCCAGGAGTGGGATTGCTGAATCATATGGTACCTCAACTTTGCTTTGTTTGCATAGGAAAGTATGGTATGCATAATAATAAATACATAAAATAAAATTTGACAAGTTATCTAAGAGTTGTCTTTAAATCTTTGATTTTCATGATTTTTTCTTTACCAATTGACGTGCACTCTCATATTTTCCTACTATATTATTGATGTTAAAAGAGAGAAATTAGATTAAAAATACTGTTACTATGTATTACAAAGCCAGAATATTATTGATTTAACAAAATCTCCCAATGATGCTACAAAATTATGACAACACTTAAAACATTTCCACAGAATTTTCTTACAAACCAGATTATGCATGATCATCACACTGTTTAATATACAGTTTCTTTGTTTGTTCACTAGAAAATTTAAAGTTAATTCATGGTTACTTTAAAATTTATTTCCCAGAGAAATCCAATACCTTCCATACATGCTGTGATGGTGCTGGAGCTCAGATGTGTGTTCTTATTTGGATGCAATGACTTTCATTTGATAAATACTCATGCTTACAGATCTGGAATAATTTATCTCTTAATTTCATTTCTTTTTGTTTTCTTTGTTTTGTTCTCATCCAAATTTTTATTATACATAATGCCAGTTGAACTCAACTGTCAGAGTCTGAGTAAAGTGAGAGACAAGAATACATTGTGTATTTTGTTTGTTAAAATTTTGGAGCAAATTGCAATAATTGAAGACTAAATTTAGGATTTATTTTAAATGCAGAGTTTTAGTTTTGTTCACCTGGCTACGTATGAAGATCACTGTGAAATGTTTCTAAGTTGGCAGCTACTCCTACCTGTAGTTCATCACCTTATGACAAAAATGAGTTGAGTACTTTTAAAAGGTCAGTTACAACTGGAACAAAGACTAGTCTTTGGGTCCATTTAGCTGTTAATGAACATATTTGCTCTAAACAAAAGGAAAAGGAATTATCTTCAGAAAAAACGTGTTTAACACCAATATTTCAGTGATGGGACAACTATTGTTTTTAATATGCCTGTATTTATATACTACAAAGAATGTCTTTTAGACTCAATGTAATCTTCCTGCCATCTTGACTAACAGGGTCTCTTGCCTGGAGGTCATGGCTTCAATGGAGACATACTCTGAGTGGATCTATTTCATTCAAAACCTTTATATCCAAGTATTTAAAACAGTTGAGGAATACTCAAAATACTGTTTTTTTCCATCATGCTTTTGTTATTATTGTTAGTTCTTCCTTTGTTCCATCCTTTTTTTACATGGAAATGAGAAACAGGAAAGATTGTAAAGAGTTGCTAATGGCAAGGTTTCTTTTTTTGGAAAGGCATTTCAGTTCTAAATTTCTATTTTAAATATGCTATTGAGATTCTGAAATTGCAAGCAGGTATATGAAAAATTGGATATGAGTAGGCATTTGGCTGCTCAGCTCTACAGTGCACCTTCAGGTCACCCTGAGCATCATTTACATCAGAACGATTCAACTCAAGTCTGGCTTGTTTCCATCATTCTGAGCAAGAACTCAGAGATATAGCTACATGATATAAACATAGCTGTTTAAGAAGTGAAAAAATCCAGCTACATTACTTAATTCTGCAACATATTTTAAAAGGTAATTGAATATTTGACTGAACTTATAAATTTAATTTGTAGGAAGGCATGATCTTTTAAACAGAAATTTAATTAATGCTTATATCTGAATTAACTATGTAATCACTTTCACATGGTGGTAGTTTTCTTTGGATATTATTAACCCCCACATGGCCTCAAAGAAATATGTGAAACAGTGTATGGATGTTATATTTGATATTGGACAAAGAGTATATGTGGAAACATCTTTAAAAATGATTGCCTATTAAAAAATGCCAATCCTATTAATATTTTATGTATAGATTTTGCTCAACTAAGAAAAATCATTGCTGTCTCAAATAACAATCTGAGAAAGAAAAGGATTACTACAGCAAACCCAGGTATTCTGCCCCTGCCTCATTAAATAATTATAAATATTATAAGGCACTCTTGCCAGGACCACTACTGGATTAGGGCTTTCAGCTACATATACTGGAAAAGAAAAGCATATGTTTTTTAGAGAATAATCTATCTTGCAGAATTTCTAACTTTACCTGAAGCATATCATACCAAATTTTTCGCCCTCAAAAAAAGTAAGAAATTTCACTCTTTCTTTACATTAAGAATAAGGAGGGACTTCCCTGGTGGTCCGGTGGAAAAGAATCCACCTTACAATGCAGGGGATGGGGGTTCAATCCCTCATCAGGGAAATAAGATCCCACATGCCACGGGGCAGCTAAGCCCACGTGCCACAACTACTGAGCTCACGTTCCTCAACTAGAGCCCGCGTGCCACAACAACAGAGCCCACGCACCCTGGAGCCTGCATGCCACAACTAGAGAAGAGAAAACCCACACGCCACAACTAGAGAGAAGCTTGTGTGCTGCAATGAAAGGTCCTGCGTGCCTCAGCAAAGATCCTGTGTGCCGCAACTAACACCCAACACAGCCAAAAATAAAATAAAATAAATAATGAATAAACCTTAAAAAAAAAAAGAATAGGGAAAAGCATCTGAATCTCTCTGAAAAAAATGTATAAAACCCATAAAATTAGCATATGTTTATTTTTTCTTAGAATCTCAAAATACTTTATCCAATATTTGTTGGTCACTTACATCAGTGTCTCTATTTTCTGGTTTCTCTATAATAGGTAATCTATCAACAAAAGCTTAAGTTACTTATATATAGTTAATTCTAAAAACAACAAAAAAAGTTAACTGTCATTATTATTTAACTAGACAAGAAATCATGTTTTGTGCATTTGTTAAATGTCCTAGCATACATTATTTTTTACGGACATGTATATCTAAATGTGAGGGAAAAAAATCTGTATTGCCACTAAACTGATTTTATTTCTGTTTTCACAGTGTGAGTCATGTATTTTGACATACAATATGTTCCATGAATGTGCATCTAGGGAATATAAACTTATTTTAATATTAGTGTTAGTATACCATAATTAGTAAGTGAAATCTTCTCTGTTAAACTTAGAGCATATTCCAAAGCCAAATATAAATTATTTTTAGATATTCAGACATGGCTCTTTTCCATCAATGCAGATAATTCAGAATAAACTGTGAATGTGTGTGTGTAGAACTCATTATAAATTATACTTAATCTATTAAATTATTTTTTAAATAGAGGTGTAAAGTAACAACAAATAATACAATTTCAAATTTTCTTTGAAAATTAACATTTCTGGGTATATGGCATGACAAATATCTGAGGTCAGACAAAAGCTATCTGATTTTATGCTTGTAGTATTTGCAATATACCAATAGAAAAGGATGAAATTTGCTTCAGCTTTCTAACAAATGAATTACCCTTTATGCACCTATCACATATATTAATAGGAGAAATTTGGCTTGTAGTACTGGTGAACTAATAGCTTGAATTGCCATGAAGTATCGAGTTCTCATGTCAAGAGACAATTTTAGAGTAAATATACATATTGCTTTTATACTTACCTCATTTCCACAAATAAGGAAAAGCAATACAAAGTTCAATGGTAATATTCAATGAAAGGCCTAACCCTTTCAAAAATAATAGCCAGGATGTAACATAGTCATTTAAATTATATAACTCTTTTAATCTAGTTTTCTTAGCCATTTACTGACAGTGTTCATATTCTCCAAAAGCCAGTTACAGGAATGAGGCTCTGCATAGCTGTAAATTGTGATCTGTTTTTATAAATCGTGCCATGATGTATTCCCACATCCTGCATAAACCGTTTGAAGATTCAGAGAAAGGACGGAGTTAAGATTGTGTTTTTCAGTTATTTGCTCCTCATAAATAAAACAAAATTCTATACTTGCACTCATAACAGTTTTGCCTAAAAATGACCTTTAAATTTACTAAATAGTTATTGAGTATCTAGCAGATACCAGAAATGTTGAAAGTGTAAATTATATAAAATGGGATATTTGACTTAGAGGAATTTATGGTCTTGACTGGGGATATAAGATGTTTACAAAAATATTAAATGGTAGAGTGCTGTGGACAGTATGATTATTGAAAGGATAATCATTTTTTTAATGATAATATAGAAGGCTTGGGTGTTTAAGAAAAGGCTTATATAAAATTCAAGAGTTAAATTGAATTTTTAAGAAAAAAGGGGGAAAGGGGGAAAGAATCTGAAAAAGAATGTGTATGTACTTTATGCATATATATTCTTTTTCAGATTATATATATATGTATATATATACACATATATATGTATAACTGAATCAATTTGCTGTACATTTGAAAATAACACATTGTAAATCAACTATACTTCAATTAAAAAAATAAATTAAGAAAAAAGAAAGAAGGACTTGATGGATAAAAAGTACAGTGGCGGGCTTCCCTGGTGGCGCAGTGGTTGAGAGTTCGCCTGCCGATGCAGGAGACACGGGTTCGTGCCCCGGTCCGGGAGGATCCCACGTGCCGCGGAGCAGTTGGGCCCATGAGCCATGGCCGCTGGGCCTGTGCGTCCGGAGCCCGTGCTCCGCAACAGGAGAGGCCACAACAGTGAGAGGCCCGTGTACCACAAAAAAAAAAAAAAAAAAAAAGTACAGTGGCAAGCATTCCAGAAAGTGCAGCACAGAAGTAAATCTAAAAAATCAGGATTTAACAGGGCATGTGAGTCTCACAGGAAATGACTGTCTTTTTGGGGCATGGTGGTAGGTAAATTGCATTTAGACTAAGAAGAGTTTGAAAAGTCCGTTTCAAAAGTTGGATCTTTTCCTTTAAGGAATAAGGATTCCTCATCATTCTGATCAGAGGGATGACAGTGATAGACTCTAGTAGGGGGCTTTGTTTGGGGAAATTGACTTCTAGAGCAGCAAGTGGACAGATTCTCCAACATAAGTTTATGTGTGTACCAAAAAAGGAAAAGAAATTATCTTCAAGTAGCTATTCTTTCTTCCCTGTGATTTAATTGTTTTATAATTTTTTTCTCTTTTTTTCACACATACACACACATATACACACCCCAGGTGTATACACATGATCAGCTCTTATTTACCTAAATTATTGGAAAGGAACCATGACTAATGAACTCAAAATCTAAAAGTAATTTTGGTTTAGCTTTGGAATGCTTAGTAAAATTCATCAAAGCATATTTATTTTACCAGTTACTTTTGTTACACTGATATTAAAATGAGTTTATATAATAAGTTTGTCTTATGCTGTAGCAACATCAGGCTTTCTGCCATGCTCTGAACTCATCATCTACTCAGCTGCTTCTGCACATTGGCCCCTGCCAGTCTCATGCCAGCAATGCTAACTTTAACTACTATTCCATGTGTACAATATACCAAGCATTATGCCAAGTGCTTTTTATTGATCAGCTCATTTACAACAGCTCATTTATACGGCTCCTTACAACAGTCCTATAATGTTGATTTTACAAATAAAGTAATTGAGACTCAGAGAGCCTAGTAACTAATTCCATTCCACACTAGGTCATGAACTCATTGAAGGTTGATTTTATGTATTCATCTTTCTTCTGCAAGTGACTATCACAGTGATACTAAGTGTTGGTTGATTAAATACATAATTGAAGAGGAAGGCATAGGTAATCACACTAACCAGAAAGTGCCAGCATATGTAAAATCAGCATATGTAAAATAATATCATACTTATATGGTCAGGATCTAACATTAAGGAGTGGAATGTTCATGGAAAAGTAGAAATGTAATCAAGTTATGATGCAGTTGTTAGTGAAGAAGATCAGAAAGTGCCACCACAAATCATGAATCCCAACACATAGCCACATTCTCAACTTTATTATCACCTAGGTGTAATTTATTACTTTTAACATTTAAACTCTAGTACCACACTTTGTGACCAAAACCTTCATTGTTAACAAATATCATTCCTTTATTTAGTTTATAATCCATCAAGATATGCTGTGCTTTTATCCACAATTTTCTACGAGAAAACGTGATCATTTTAGTCTAATTTCCTACTCAGACTGATGATGAGTTGGCCTACTATCTGATTAATAGTCTCAAAATTACAGCCCTTGTATCCTTCCACTCTATGTATCATCCAACCCACAACATTGGTTAAATACTGCAATTTGTTATCTATTTTCCTGCACTAAGAAAGCAATGACTTTTGGAAAAACTGCAAAAATACTTGGAATGGTAGACTGATACAACTCCAATATCATTGTTTTCAGTTCTATTTGAGCCATCTACAGTATCTGTCAATCTGTTTTTAAAAATATATTTGTGCCTCCTTTCCATTAAGAGGCTCTTCTAACAACCTTGGAAATCTCTGTGGTTCTTTACCAAACCTCCAAACCATTGCTCTCAGAACTGATGCAGGCTTTGACCTCCCTCACACAGCAGTGGCCTATGTTTCCTGACTCAATTGTCCTTTCAGGGATGTTCATTAAGCCTTTAGACTTATTTTCTTACTCATTCCTAAATCCCTGGAACCCAATGCAGTCTCTGGAATGTCACAACTATTCAGTAAACATATGTTGAATAAATGAATAAAATCATTAGATAGTTAATAGAAGTGAGGTTAATTAAACTAGTAGTCTGAAATGGAGATAAGGCATTAAATCTGAAAGATGGACAGAGGAAGCAGCAATAACAGACCGTGACAAACTGAATACGAATGTTTGAAATAAGGCTGAGGCCTAGCACCAGAAATAACCATGTCTGAACAATAACTATAATCAGTCAAGTCTTTATGTTGTATTTTATGGAGAAACAGCACTACAATACCTTCTTTCAGCTCTAGTTTTGAAGAAAGAGGAGAACTTAGCCCATGAGAGAATATGCAGTAGATATCTTGCAGAGGGACATGGGTTATCAGGGTTCAGTCAAAGGTGGTAGCACAAGTAGTTGGCTCCTACCCTAGCCACTCTTTTTGTTAAAATCACAAGTCATAGAAACTGAATTTTATAGTAACTTCCTCTTAATTGGAAAAGGATGACTTGAACAAATTGCAGATATATGTTAGCAATGTATGCTGGTAGCTATTTTTAAAATTTATTTTATTGTCTTTATTATGGAAGGAAGAGGAAGAGAATATTAAATATAGACCCATCGATTCTACATTAGATATTTTGGCACATTTTTCATATATTTCTTTTAATCCCCCCAAGTCTCTTTAAGAAAGACATTATTATCATCATGTTTTAAATAAAGAAATTTATGTTCAGAGAAGTAATTTGCTTAAAGTCATTTATTACACTGTAGAACTGGATCTAAAACCACATTGCCTCTTCCATGATCCTGTGCTAAGAATAGAACCAGCATCTTCCTTGAGGGGCCTGCATAAAAAGCAGGATCAGAAAACTGAGTGTGAGAGTTTAGAGGTATTTATCATTGTTTTATGCTAAGCCATTAGATAACAATTTCTTCAAAATAATAAAAGGAGGATGAGTTGCTCGTTGGAGTTTAAGGAGAACCTCAACTTTAAAAGCACATATAGAACTGGGTGCAGGTGTCTTTAGAATCTACCCTAAATCTACCCTAGAATCTATCTATTTTAACTTCTCTAAGTCTTGGTCAAAATAGTGTCTTGTAAAAGTTTGTTAGCATATTTTGGTAATTAATATTTAATTAAATATTTCTATTATGGCATAAGAACTTATATTTGAGCTTACAATTTAGTGCACTGGTGGCTACTGTATTGAGGATTCTGGTCCTGGAAACAATTTTACTGTGGATTTCACCATCTCTCTGTCATTCATTCATTTTTACAAAGGCAAAGTGTAGTAAATGGTATCACTGATAACCTTGATGGAAGAACAGGAAAATAGATGTTACTACAAGATTCTGCAAGCTTAACGAAATGATGCCTAATTAATATTTTTGCTCTATTTTACCTCAAAGTTTACATTTTATGCTACTGATTACATGTACCTAATCAACTTTTTAGAATAACTTTACTCATTCATACTAGCACCACCTCTTCCGCTATTTTTTCCTTTGGTGAATTTAAAAGTATAACACAAGATTAATTCTGTAGTTATCCAAGCTTTTGACTATTTTTCCTCATAGCTTATGTTGTCCCATATCAGACCCACTGTTAGCAGATATGCATACAGTGGTAATACATAATGCTAATTCATGCTTAGAGGAAATACCTATTTCAAAAGTGAAACTATTAAATGGCTGTAAACATTACATACTCACTTTAACTGCTCATTTTGTCTGTTCTCCAATGACTTAAATAGCATTAATCTATGTGAATTGTCTTTAACAAAACCAATTAATTCTATGAGATTATTGAGCAGCCACTATGTGTGACAAGGAAAACACTGGAAGCCATTGGCATTTGCAATCACCTCTCCATTTTGCCAAGTGAGATGACTTGGATTTTTGAGGCTGTGTTAAGGGAAGTAGTGGAAGAAGAACTGGAGAAGTCAAGAGGCTAAACTGCGCACACGGGGATAGATTAAACAAGGCCTAAGGAAAGTTAAGAAAAGTGAGCAAAAACAGCAGTAAATTAGGAGTGGGAGAGAAGGTGTTAGAAAAAATAGATGTAGGAGATTCTGAAAGGTGTGAAACTTTTAAGAAAAGAGTAAAATATCTAAAGAGGATTCTTTTATGAAGTCTTCTTATGATCAGTGTGATGTACTCTCTAGCCTGACTTAGTTAGTGAAGCTTGGCCCAACTTTTCAACTATTTTGATGATAGGACTTTGTGTGTGAGTGTGTGTGCCCATGAATGTGTTTTGTGTCTTTAATAATTATATTAATATTAGCCTCTAGAGTAATGCAGAAAAATGGCCAGGCAAGTCCCAGATAATATGTAATATTTGAATTATAACAACGGTAACAACCTACGAAGACACTTTAGTACATATAAAAGCTAAGAGAAATCACATGTATTTATGTTTATAATTATGCATATACATATAAATACATCAGATTCTATAATGAATGTACTTCTAAGTCTTCCATTTATTGAAAAAGTTTACACTCCTTATTCTTTTAACCCTTTGTGTTCATTAAACAAAGTTAATGTTATTGGTTTGGTAATGATAAATTGATCTCAGTATATTTTTTTAACCATGAGAGATTACTGCACACTTATTTTCCTCCAGGTTTATGTTTTCTTCCTTTCTATCTTTCTAGTAATTAGAGGCAGCAGAAATATCATACATAACTTCAAAATGAATATTTGATTCTCTCATTGCTGTGCAAAATATTTTATGAACTCAGCGGATTTCTCTAACATTATTTACTATATATGTTACATAAAGTAACTGTAGAGTTATTGTTTACTTAAGCATCTAACTAAACCTTTTTCTTCAACTGTGGCATAAGCACACATATGTAAATTTAACAAAAATGGAAACATTTTATTTTCATGCTAAGAAGAGGAAAATATACATTTGGCTGCTCAGTTATCTAAATTCAAAAGATAAATTTAACTGTACAACTTCTAACCATTCAATGTACTCTACATTTCTTTTTAAATCACAGATTTTACACAAATTCCTTAAAGACTGAGTTATCCAGACGTATAGAAGTACTTAACATTTGATTCTATATGATTCTGTAATCTATACTTGTGAATTTAGGCTACAAAGATGTACATGATTATTTTTCACAGTGAAGATTAGAGTGCTTGGCTGGAAATTGAAAATGAATGGAAATCAGTAAACCTTGGTGAGAGATCAACTTAGCACAGCATTTCCTTACCTGACATTCTCCTATATTTTCAGACCAAGTGACTTTTCCAGTATTAAATATTATTGTGTTTTGGTATATAATTTAACATGATAAAATAGCAACTAAAATTTAATATGAGTATGTTTGTCTTAGTGCTTATATGATTACATTGTGTTTCCTTTATTGAGATGGTGAGAGATTTCAAATTTAAATCTAAACAATTATAGTAGTCTCTTGGGATTTAGGCATTCAGCATCAAATTTCAAATATTCGTAATCAACCTTAAAGTTACATGACAAATAGTAATCAGTAATTTTACTAATTGGTAAAATTAGTACTAAAGTACTAATTTAAATCAGTCCTGAATTGAGGCTTTTGTTGACAAAGAAGCTGATGGTCTACCTAGAAAACTCATCTCAGGGCTACTTTGTGTTTTTCAACTTGTCATGTGCATATCTTGTGCTTATTTTTGCCAGGTTTGAGTTCAAGAAACTGAAATTTCTTGAACTATTGTCTATTCAGGTTTTCCATAAATGCAGGATACATTAATTTGACTGAGATTTAATCCACTGCTCCTGTGGCTGCTGAGAGAGATTTCCCTTTCTATTCTTTGTTTGCCCAGCTCCTGGGGTTCAGCTTTGGATCTGGGTCTGCCTCTGCATGTAGGTCCCCTGAGCATGTCTGTTATTCATGCAGACAGGACGGGTCTGAAATTACACCAAACATTTTAAGCAGAAAGTGATTTAATAGAGTTAATTAAGAGTATACAGACACATTAGAAGGACCACAAGAGTGAACTTTATGTTAGGCCCCAGGAGACAAAGATTCTCAGAAGCCCCAGAACTGAGCCACGAGGAGAGTTACTGATTCTGTCACTGTCAGAAAGACAGGAAAGCAAGAAACTACCACTAGAGTAATTTAGTTCAAGAAAATACCACTATAGCTGTTCTCTAGGAAGTGATCCCTACAACCATGGCCACTGTCTCTCAACACCCATGAAGCTTGTGGCTGGGTGCTAGAAGGCAGTTGCAGAAAAAATATCACATGTTCACAGTTATACTTGCTAGGAGATAACCCAAATCATCAGCGAGATAGCATCTGCCTTGTCTCTTTGCTGTGATTCTTGTGGAGTACATCTATTTGTTGAAACCTAATTTGTATTCAGAACCCTAGCTGAAAGGGACTTTAGGGAATATAGATTTCCAACCTCAAGAGTACAGGAAAGCACACCAGAGATGGGAATGGATGCTGACAGTTAGTTGACCATATTCTACCAAAATGCTGGAATTATATTTAAAAACTTAAGATTTTGTTAAGATCTTGTAAAAATAGTGTAGAATGATTCTTCTTGAATGTAAGGATCTTACACTGTAATTATATACTGTGCTTAAGTTCCATTTAAGGAAAAAATAAAGGCAGGGAGGAAAAGGACTTTGTTGGACATTAGTGTAAAAAGGCTGCAGCCTTATAGCAAACTAGAACAGAGACCTCTAAGGTGTGTTTCTAACATCCAAGGCTGTATTCAAGATGATTTGTGGTGACAGAAGAACTTTTGTGTGTATACATGTTTTATCTAATCCTTTACATTTACATTTGTTAAATATGATGTACAACATGCATCATTTATTAGTACATATTATGCATTTATTTAAAAATAGATGTTGATGACATTTATTCAGAAATACTGTTGTAATAGTGATGCATGATGAAAAACATTTAGAGAGCAGTGGCCTAAAACAACTTTAGCCATATTCCTCGTTGACTGGGGCTGTTCACATGTGCATGCTCTATACATGTTCTAGGAAAAGTATTATACAGTTTAAAAATTTTCTGGCAAGAAGATTATTCTGCTGCATTTCATTGCCTTCCCAGTCTGATAGTAATGTCCCTGACATTAAGCACCCTCCTACGCCTGAAAAATAACAGAGGAAGAAAAGGAAGAGGGAAATGCTCTCCGGACCTGTTTTATTTTCACACAAAAGTGACAGAAAAACACAGTTTCCACTGCCTGATTCCTCAAGCACACTTTCTAGCTCTCAATCAAACAAACAGGAACTTAGAGGCCATTCAGACCTCCCTATTCTTTGGCAGATACATACTTGTCCCTTCTTGGCAGAGCTTCACATATTGTCTGAAATACACAACTAGATATATAATGGCTTTTTTGCAACCTCGGGTTGTTCTCCAGGAGCTGGCCACCTACACTGAGCAATAAGGGACAAAATTGAAGAAGCTTTTTAGCTTTTATAGCTTATTGATTTTTATATTTTCTGACATATTAGAGCAATTTTTCAAATGTATCCTCCTTACCTTGATATCTTGAGTGTGGAGAGAGGATTTCACATTTATTAGCTTTGTTTTGGTAAAAAAAATATATATATATATATATATTTTTTTTTTCCTCTCCCTTTCTCAGTGTTATCTCAGAGATATAAATGGTTTGGTATAAAAAAATCAATTCTCAAAGTAAAATTCAAAGACTATGTGCAAGTGTTACATAAAAAGCAAACAACAAGGAATATACCCTTTCCAACCAGGTAACAAAGATGGTTTTGAAAAGTACAGTTTCTGGACTGTGGTTAAAGTCACAGGTGCTCAATACTTTTCAAATAGAAAAGTTCTACCATAATGGAGAGCATGTAATGTGGTAAATACATTTTTATTATCTCTGATCATGCATGACAGCATTAAAGAAAGAAGTACAGCAAAAATGTCTTCCCCAGTGGGAGTAGTCTTTTCTCAGAGCTCAGACAAGGTGTGAAGCATTTCATGGTAAAGACTCTTTAAAGTTTTGCATTTTAAAATAATAGGTGCAAAATAAAATTACATTGTGGTATGCTAGTTCACTGTTGCACACTAAAGAATTAATATTTTTTGTCTATTTTAGAGGGAGTTTATTACTTTATAGTCATGAATTTAACTTGAATATTTTCAATCTTTAAAGTCAAGATCAGGCTGAACTTTCCCCCTTTTAATTTTTTTGGACAATAAATTCCATGATGTATCAACATCTTTTAAAAACCTCAAACACGGGCTTCCCTGGTGGCACAGTGGTTGAGAGTCCGCCTGCCGATGCAGGGGACACGGGTTCGTGCCCCGGTCCGGGAAGATCCCACATGCCACGGAGCGGCTGGGCTCGTGAGCCATGGCCGCTGAGCCTGCGCGTCCGGAGCCTGTGCTCCGCAACGGGAGAGGCCACAACAGTGAGAGGCCCACGCACCGCAAAAAAAAAAAAAAAAAAAAAAAGGAAAAAAAAAGAAAAAAAACCTCAAACACTTCACTCACCTATAATGTGTTTAGATAGAGAAAGAAACTCAGAAATCGAGAAAGTTTTAGAAACCTCAAATCTTCCTACCCCAAAAATGTCTCCTATTATTTTGATATAATGAGTGAACTTTATTGAATTTTATTTTCCTTGAGGTCATTTTTTTCTTTAAGAGTTAACTATTACAATATATAGAACAAATTAGGTTAAACACATACTCCTGATTTAAAACAAATTAGAATTTTAGATTTGTTTCTTACCAGTTATCTAAATTAAAAAGGCTAGGGCTTCCCTGGTGGCACAGTGGTTGAGAGTCCGCCTGCCGATGCAGGGGACACGGGTTCGTGCCCAGGACCGGGAAGATCCCACATGCCACGGAGAGGCTGGGTCCGTGAGCCATGGCCACTGAGCCTGCACGTCTGGAGCCTGTGCTCCGCAACAGGAGAGGCCACAACAGGGAGAGGCCCGCGTGCCGCAAAAAAAAAAAAAAAAAAAAAAAAAAAAAGGCTAGAGATATGAAAAACTTATTTTGATGAAGACAGTGGGCAAGATAAACTTAAATGGTGGTGCTAAGTCAGTTCTCACATGACCTTTGTAAATTATTAAACCTCTCTGAGAATGGGTAGTTCATCTATAAATTGGGAATAATGATACTCAAATGTTGTTTTGAGAAAAACTAATAGAATTGGCATGAAACACAAAGCACCCAATCAGGAATGTAGTGTGCACATTTTTCTTGATTGTTCCATCTTATTGGTAATGAATTTATTTGATTCAGAGGGTACTGCATTTGGGAAATGGTTCTAATGGTGATTAGATGTGGTGTAGACAGTGGGAAATATGAGTTAAGGGTTCTAAATTCATCCCAGGAAAAAGGAACAGACTATATAAAGGTAAGGAAAGAAAAGAATAGATCCTGGAAAGAAAACACAGTAAAAAGGAGTGACAATTTCACCTGCACTCTAATGTTATCTAGGATTTACCCTGAGCTTTGCTTTTATATACACAGACTATTTTGATAGAAGCTATTAAGCCTTGAGCTGCTGTGACATTGGTTTATAAGTGTTTCTTTCAACCACAATGTGGTTCTTGCCATCCTCAGGTCTTCGATATCCGTGGACTATTTTACATTACTTCCTTAGCCTCTGAAGTTTTTGAAAGTTGTCCATTTTAATTTGCTCACTTACATCTTCTGGCAAAGAACAATATGCCAGTGTGGAATATGCCCCCTTTGGTTCACTTCAGTGAACCAAGGTAGGGGTCGGATATGATAGTTAGAAAACCGTCACTTAATTTTTACCAGCTGTGTGAATGCTCTGAAGAAAGAATGGGCACCCCTAGGCTCCTTGTACAATGGAAGGAAATCTCCATATGGTCTCTACCTCTTTTCCTATCCCATATCTTCTTTTTATCCTTGAAAAGCAACTGCAAAGCACTGCCATCAATTCTGCTTTAGGAGCAGAGAACAAAGATGATCTGACAGCCCATTCTGTGATCATCCCACAACAGATGTCTGGAGTCCAGCCCAGTCTTTGGAATTCTTACTCAAGTTCTAAGCAGTGGCAAAATCCCCTTTGCCTGACCCTGATGGTTTTGACTTCAATTTTCTGACAAGCAGGTTTGTTTAGAACAAAGGGCTGAGAGAAGAGGATGGGAGTTGAAGGGAGTAAGCTTTCTAACACATTGCTTGAAAGCAATAGAGCCTTGAGTAAACATTGACCTACAGTGCTGCTCTGATCACTACCTGAATGGATTATCTGCCAGATGTACACCAGTTGTGTAAACTAGGGCTTTCCGAGTATGGTTTAACTTGAACTTTCTTAGATAGAATCTGTAAATAGTCTCCATTTCTTCTATGGCTTTCTTGTATTCCACCTTATATCATTTTCTTTTCATAAATGACCTCTTTTTCTCTCAGCAGGTATTTCACTATATAATAGTAGGTTTCATAGAGTATATGGTCCAAGCTAGAATACATTTGAAAGTGAAAGAGGGTGGGGCGGATAATATACCAATCAGGTCTCCTCGGGACAACAGGACAGATAGGCATAAACAGGAACATCCCAGGCAAAATGTGACAAATGGTCACCCTTACTTATTACTCATTTTTATTTCATCTGTTAGGAAAGCTAAAAGATTTTGACAATTTTAACCTTGGATTAAACATTTAGATGTAATTTTATTTAAAGAATCATCTGTCCTGGTCACTTGAAGCAAGAGGAACTTGAGGTCAAAGAAGTAGCTTCCAGTCTGATTCTGATCCTGCCCTAATAAGAACTATGGGGAAAATGCATTTAATAATACCTGTACTTTGAGTTGTGAGAATTAAATGAGGCAATATATTTGGAAATGTTTCATAAACTGCACAGCCCTATTAAAATTTTTAAAAATGTTATCCAAGAGCAACGTGTGTTAAAATAGAGAATTGTGGGTTGGTGCCACTACCTGAAAACACAACCATTTTAAGAACATGATTCTAATAACTAAGTTAAATTTTGCTGTTAAAATTCTAAAATTTCCAGAAATCTCACTCTTACTTGTTTAACCAAGAAAACACATCTGTCTATGAACCAGGAAATGAGCTCTCTCCAGATGCTGAAACTGCCAGCACCTTGATGTTCCCAGCCTCCAGAACTGTGAGAAAATAAATCTTTGTCGTTTAAGTCAAAAAAAAAAATCTAAAATTTATATTAGTGGTTATGAAGTTTTGGGGGAATTATGTTCTTCTATTCTCTAAGCTCTATTAGAAAAGTAGATATAACTTACGAATCAAGAGCTCTTAAGTATCTTAAGGATTTTCAACCTACCTCACAGCGTATCAGGAGGGCAGGGAAATAAACTGCCAGCACTAGAGAAAGCTGTGAATTGGTTAAGCTAATTTATATACCTTCAGAAGATCCCCAGGAAGTAACCCACAATTACCTAAACAGTTATATTTTTAAAGCACTGACATATGGCTCATCCTTAATATGTAAAACTATCACATGGCTGAGGAGTTACTTATGGAAATTTCTAAATTCCCATAGGATGGTAGGAGGAAAAGTCACCACAGTGGAGCAAGTTGGACATGTTGGTATAAAAGAATTTGTATTCCTGTCACGTGGAGGCCTAGCACTGAAGTAACTACTGGACTCTGGCTCTGTATTTGTAGTCACTATTATTCCAAAAAATCACGTGACAACTGTATTTTATATAATAGTATGGCCTCACAAGTCTTATGAAACTTGAATGAATCTTATTTACACAAAAAGGAGCCAGGTATCCCCACAGCTAATACCCGAGTCACTGCTCTAGTATATTAGATTATGAATCTCACCTGAATTTTAATTTTAAGCATCTGTTTCTTTATAAAGTAAACTATAAATATACACCATTTCTTTAAAATGGGGTTAGGGTATTCAGGAAATTTTTCTGCACTGATGACATTGCTTTTGTTTCAAATATAAATTTTTAAAAATAAAGAGGTGTGCATTTGTGTGTGTGTGTGTGTGTGTAAAGAAAGGGAAAGAGAAAAAAGGAGGAGGAGAGAAAGAGAGCTTACTGCATTCCAGGTGATATGTTATAGAAATAAAAAGGTCCTTGCTCACATGCAGCTTTCGTACTAATGCAGGGAGCATGTAAACAAATAGACATGTGCTTTTGATTGTGTAAAAGACAGTGGAAAAAATAAAGTGATTTTACCGTAAGGGTCGAGGATGAGTTGGGTAAGCTTAGAAAGGAAGATCAGTGAAGACTACTCCGAAAAAAAATGGAATTTTAGCTTAGACTTGAAGGATGAAAATGAGCCTGCCATGTCAAAAGCAATGCAAACTCTCATCCCATGAAACACTTGGTGTGTTTAAGGAATGAAAAAAAAAAAAAAAAGCTGAAGTCAGACAGCAAGGCAGAGAATAAACGAGATGCAGTCAGAGAGATTGACAGGGATTAGTCCTCCCCCTCCTTTCAGTAGTTTATGATGAGTGGTGTGCAGTATCATCTACTTTGGTGACATTTAGAAATGTATGGGGGTGGAGGTCTGCTGGCATTTAATGCCCAGGGACTTGTGATGATAACCATTCTGCAGTGCAAGGGAATGCCCCTCACAGTGCAGAACCTTTCTACTCAAAATGGCAACAGAACCACCATCATACCTTTCCCCACTGAAAAATACCCAAAGGCTTTTAATTCATGATAAGGGGCTTCAGATTTAATTCTGAACACATTGAGAATAAGATTTTATTCAGAGAGGTGATATAATCTGAATTAAGTGTTTAAATAGTTTGATAGCTATATGGAAAATGACGGTAGATGCCATTAGTAATATCATTTTAGGGATTTGGAAAAAAGTTTGTATTTGTAACTAAAATAACACTTTGTGCCATGGTTTCTTCCTGTGAAATGGAACTACCATATTTTCTGCCTCCCAATTTGAATATGTGCATTAACTGAAGGGATAAAGAATATTTTAAAATGATGATGCACTATTTTATTTCCTATTTTTATCATCTTTGGGATTTCCTCATCAACATAACCCTGAACACATATCAAATACTGAATTAGATAACCTCAACCCCTACCTCTTCACAAACTAAAAGGAAAGTGCCAGTAATTTTGCATAAATCTCAGAGGCTAAATTACAGTTTTTATTAGCATTTTAAAAACTAACATTACATTACATTTTCAATCAAGCAACACATAACAGTTTAACCCTATGACTTAACATTCCTGCCAGATGCTAGGCTGGCTTGAGGAACTCAGCTGAAGAGCTGAAGCCTCCATCACAGTAGAATGCCTCCTGCACTTGCTCGAATGTTCCCTCATCTTATTTTCTACATTCAGATATTGTCTGGGATGAATATTATGCTCCCCTTTACCCTTTGTCCCCTCTGGCACCTGTATCCATTAACTGAGGACCTCATGTCAGAACACATTCATTACCAGAATCAAACTACCTTTTGCCTAGTCCCAATAAAATATCCAAATCCTCTGAACACATTTCCTTCTGCTTAAGGGGGTGCCCAGTAGTGACTACAAAAGTTTCAGCCTGGAGAGGGATATATACCAGCTGTGATCTGCTGATGTAGGAGGTCATTGCATGATTATCACACATGCACACACAAAATGCCATCAAAAAATCATAACTATCCCATCAGGAAGGGACTAAAGAGATCATTTAGTCTATGTGTTGCAAACACAAGTATATACAGAGACAAGCAAGTAACAAAAATGAGTGAAGTGGGCCCTATACTTCACTCAGAATGAGGATGGTGGCAACTGGAGAGAGTGGCCCTCTGAGAGCAAACACTGTTGTCATGCATGCCAGGATATGTCATGTGTCACCACCTGCTGATGTTTTTCCAAAAAAGCTATAAATCCAGACTATTGTAAAAACAATACTTAATTTTATACTAAACAAAACAAAAACATAAGTTGCCAATTTAAAACCTCCTACAGTCTAATCTCCTGATTTCATTGAGACGTTAAAGCATGGTTCTCAAGTTAATAGAGAGAATGAAGGAAAACCAGGACTAGAACAGAGATATCTTAGTTTTCAAGTCATTGTTTTGCTATATGTGAATGAATCTTCCTTTTTTTTTCTCTATTACACTGTGGCCAACTGAGTCTCAGCATGCCTTCTATGTATGTGTTTGCAGCTAACTACAACAGGTTTGTAATGGCACCTTGTGGCATGATGAAGTGAATATCAGTTATTCATTCTGCCAGCAAGTTGAAAATTGTTGGGACTAGCAGAAATTTGGTTGCTCCACAGATAAGATCAGAATATGTACCTTCAATTCCAGGTGTTTTCCTATGGCACATATTACAAGTTGAAGAGAACACTTTTGAGATAGGGCATAAAAAAAAGGAATCAGAGATATACATAAAGAATAAGATACAGATTAATGTTGATTTGCTATATCCAAGGAGATTTTAAAAGCATGGACAATTGAAAAGAGCAATATATGTCAATTTAGCCAGTTTTACATATCAGACAAACATGTGAGCATAAACACAACTTAAGCAGAAGGTAATTTTTAAAGATATTTTGAATAACTGTGAATAATGTTTCAATAATCATAGTAATAAAATCACATTACTCTATATTTATTACATGAATTGAAGGTAAATAAGTTCCTGTTTATTCTTGTTACATGCCTAAATTGTATATATTTATATTGTATATACATATATATATAATTTTAGGAGTTGGCATCTTTCTTAAAGCTTGGTTAAAATGGTAATTTTTAGGAAAGCCTGACACAAGCAGGATTATGCAATAGTTCATATTAAAGAGGGCAGTTTATGTGTAAGGGGGAAATATGGTTAGCTCAAAAATATTATTAAAAAAGGAAGGAGTCTTAACTTATCTTTAAGGAAAACACGTATGTGTGTGTGTTTAAGGAAAACACGTGTGTGTGTGTGTATATATATATATATATACACACACATATATGAAACAACTATATATAAATATGAGTGTAAGAGGTTGGCAGAAGTGGGAAACATGAAAAACTGATCTATGCATGCAAAGGTTCCTTAGATTTTTTTTTTTTTATCTACCATAAAGCTAAGTAGCTAGGCAGTAAAGTAAATGCAAAAGAGATAGAATTTGTGCCACAGATCAACTTTGGTTGTAATGAATTTCAAGTTTCATACTGTATTTGAACGTCAGTGCTCTGGAATTGTTCAACCTATGTTGCTCCTTGAGTAGAGTTAAAATATTTTAAGGATATGGAACAACTAATTATGATGGTATTCATAGAAAGAGAATTTATCTACATAATTCTGAAACTTATTTGTGCATCTTTATTCATTCTGGTATTTATTAGCAGTAATGATGATAACTTGTTTATAAGCTTTCTTATTGAAGGTTCACTATACCCCAAACATTGAGTGGGTCTAAAATCTGGCAGTGAAATTCTAAAAGGTAGATTCCAAATCCAGTTATCATAGCCACAATCTCTCTTTAACATTCTACTATCCCTAAGATTACCAAGATTCAGAATAGAAAAAGGTAAGATATATTTTTTCCATTTTTAATGCAAATATGCATTGAATGCTTTCTATACACTAGATATTCTTACAGGAATTAGTGACACATCACTTAACATAGAAAAAAAAGTCCCTTCTCTGATGAAGCAGGAAAGTATTTTTATAGTGCCTAAAGATTAAAAATAAACTAGGTAAACGAGTTCTCACCATAATACACTATACAGTTGACCCTTGAACAACATAGGAGTTAGGGATGCTGGCCCTCCAGGCAGTCAGAAATCCATGTATAACTTTGCAGTCGGGCTTCCATACCCTCAGTTCCTTATCAATAGATTCAACCAAACTCAGATCATGCAGTGCTGTAATAGGTATTTACTGAAAAGAAAAAAAAAAACCCACCTGCACAGTTCAAACCTCTGTTGCTCAAGGGTCAACTGTAGTTTATAACTATTATATAAAAAAAGTAGGGTGGTGAAGTGGGATGCAGAGTGTTGCAGGTGGGAAAGGAGTTGTAATTTCACACGAAAGTGTAGTAAAGGTCTCATTGAGAAGTTACATTTGAGAAAAGACCTACTGCTTGTGAAGGAGAAAACCACACAGCTCTTTCATAAAGAACCCTCTAGGAAGTGAGAAGGACAAATGAAAAAGTCCGGGTTTGAAACATACTTGCACGTTCATGGAACTTCAAGGAATGGCAAGAAGTCAGTGTGGGTTGGAGAGCACATGAGGAGGGATGAAAGTAGTGAGCCTTCTATGTATGCGACCTTTAGGAATGAGGGGACAGGTCATGGAGGAAACTGCAGGCTCTTAAGAAAGACTGGGTTTGACTCAGTGATATGTGAAGGCACTGAATTATTATTGTTTTTGTATACCACAGTTACAAAACAAATGACAACAAACTTGGTGGCATGCAACACCCACTTACTAGTTCACAATTCTGTAGGTCAGAAGTTCAAATATGGCATGACTTGGTTCTCTGCTCAGGGTATCACAGGACAGGTATCAAGGTGCTGGCCAAGCTCCAGGCAAGAATCCACGTACAAGCACATTCGGGATGTTGGCAAAATTTATTCCTGTGTGGTTATAGGACTGAGGTCCCCATATTCATTTTTGCTGTCATCTAGGGGCTGCTCTTAGCTCATAGAGGCTGACTGCATTCGTTCCATGTGACTCCCTTCATCTTCAAAGCCAGCAATGGAGAATATCACTCATATCAAGTCCCTCTCACATTTCAAATCTCTTTTATCAGGAAAAGCCCAGGACCTTTTAAGGGCTCACCTAATTAAGTCAGGTCCACCTAGGATAATGACTTAATCTAATTTCAACTGATTTGAGACCTTAATTACATCTGCAAAACCCCTTCACAACAGCATCTAAACTAATGTTTGAGTAACTGAGAGAATAGAGTATGGGAAATATGTCACTGAATATAAAAATTAAACTAAATACGACTGGAGTAATTTTGGAGACACTGACAGTACAGAAAGGACTAAAATCTTCAAGCTATCCGTAGAGTACCTGGGGGTAGGAAATGACTGAAACATAGTAGCCAGTGTTATACACTTCAACACTGGGGGTAGGAAGGTGTTTACACAAAAGTGAGTAAAATGGTCTGGATATACAAATATAGAACAAGGAGGAAAGGTACCCTATTTGAAAACCCCAAAGGTAAGATGATATGGGAGAAAAAATATTAACTAGTTGGAAGGGCAGCAGGGGAAGCAGCACCTTCAAGAGAGAGCCAGGTTCCAAGTAGAGGAAGAAATAGAAAGAGACATTTAGAGACTTGTTTCTAAATATAAGGAAATGTGTTTGGAAAGAATATAAGTTCGAAAGGAATTAGAGGAAGGGTTTCTCAAGTTGATAAATCGTGTCAGAAAAGGGAACACACTGAATTCACAGAGCTATGTGGAAGTCAGAGTCCACAGGATGGTGGGTAACTGAGGGTATCTAGACTGCATATTGTGGCTCAAATGGAGGAATTGGGCAATGAGATTAATTCTAATATCCCTAAGGCTGATAGAAGTGGCAAGGCTAAGTGTTACAAGTATGGCTGTGGTTGTGGTAGACTGCGTGATTAATTATATATATATTCAATTCTTCTTGTAGGAGGATCACACATCTGTGATCCTCTGATTTTAGGCCTGTGCATGTGACTTATGCCTCCCTCGCTGCCAGTTCTTGCAGGAAGATTTGATACTGATGGAATTTGATATTCCCATCCTGCTTAACTCAGGAGTAGTCATATGAATTTCTTTGGGAAATGAAATGTGGGCAAAAGTGAACTGCCACTCCTTAACAGAATCTTTTAAGTGTCACCCTTGCCTGTCCAGATTCCTTTTACTTCTGCTAAAACACTATAATTTTGGGGATAGGCCGATAAGTCAGCCTGTGGTCAGTATCAAGATGATACTGAGCAGAGCCACAGCCATCCATGATGGACATATAGCATTAGCAAAATATGAAATTTTGTTGTTGTAAGTCTCTGATGTTTTGGAATTGTGTTATTGTAGTATAATTGTCCTGAGTGATTCAGTGGTCTTACAATATTCCCAAAGAGTGTTCTGATGGGAATATGAAGGTTGGCAAAGATTAGTCTTATGGCAATTTGTGGATTTCTGTTCTAAAAAAATATATGTGGTGTGATATCCCTTTCCCCATCAGTACCTTTTCCTTAAAGTTTTAACATTTAACAAATCAGGAATTAACTTTTAATCCACAAATTTATTTTTATAGCCCTATTTCCCCATATACATCAAGTGACCCCTGTTAGAGTTAATTTCTATATACTTCTAACATTATAGCAAAGAGTTCCAACTACAACATTCTGTCAAGTCTTTTAACCAATAAGCAGGTTATTTTATACAAATTAACTCTACTATGAGTGGGGAACAATTGTAAGAAAGTAGATGAAGCACTGTTAATCGCTTATCAAAAGTATAAAAAGGATCAATTCATAAACACATAAAATCACTTAGAATGCTATTGGTTTCAAGCACCAAAAGACTTAAGAAACAAGTACTTCCTTAGGCTCCTATTAAACTCTAGAAAAAGATCTGGCTCAAGGTATGTTTAATAAGTGGGTTCTCCCTATCCTCTGCAATTATTTTTAATGCTTCATTTTCTGGAGTGGGGTGGGGGCTTCTAACTTAGGCTATCTTTTTCTTTCTTTCTTTTTTTTTTTTTTTTGATGTGGATCATTTTTAAAGTCTTTATTGAATTTGTTACAATATTGCATCTGTTTTATGTTTTGGCTTTTTGACTACGAGGCATGTGGAATCTTAGCTCCCTGAGCAGGGATCGAATTGACATTGACACCCCCTGCACTGGAAGGCGAAGTCGTAACCACTGGACTACTAGGGGAGTCCCTAGGCTATCTTTTCAAGTAGCTTTATTTGAAAAGCAAGGAAACATTTTTTTTTTCCCTGCCAGAATCACCAAACTTCTTTTTAAATGAGGTTTAATTATGATGTATAATTGCTATCACTGTCTTTGATATCTAACTGTGGCCAGAAGTATACCATGCATTCATTGGCTTGGCTTGTGTTCCTGCATAAAGTAATAAGGTGGAATGGTTACTTTAAAAATAAATCCATTGTTAGTTTTCTAAGGAACCTCCATACAGTTCTCCATAGTGGCTGTATCAATTTATATTCCCACCAACAGTGCAAGAGGGTTCCCACACCCTCTGAGGTTTATCCACACCCTCTCCAGCATTTATGTTATACAGCAGAAACTAACACACCATTGTAAAGCAATTATACTCCAATAAAGATGTTTAAAAAAACTAAAAAATAAATCCAGCCCATTCTTGATACCTTGATGAAATCAGCTTACACTGAACACATAGAGCATTCAAAATAAGTTAGGATAACTGAATGAAAATTAAGATACTACTAAAAAGAGGAAGGAAGGGAATAAATGTCTACTTCATATGCTGTAATTCGTCTATCTAAAACTTAAATATTTATCTCTTGCAGTATTTCTTTGTGAAGATAATGGGCAATAATAAAAGTATCCTGTATTAATTTTGAAGTAAGGCAATGAGTCTATGATAAAACAATGTTGTTTTAATAGCTATTTAAAAATATTTTTATAGATCCACTCAAATCAAGACACTATAAAGAATAGATATAGGATTATCCACAAACATTAGACCATATACTATTTTATTGAGATAGAACAGTAAATATGTTATTATTTTATGGTCATTGCTATAGACATTTCAATGGTTCTTAATTCACAAGGCCTTTAGATGGCCTGGGGATTCACTTAACTTACTGTCCAGTTGGCAAATATTCATCTCTTCCTACTAACATGAGAATAAAACCAAAGTCAGTCTTATAGTCTAGTCAGATAATTTTTCTTCTCCTTCTTTTTAATTTATATTTTCTTATTTAATTCATTTATAAACTATACTACTTTAAAGTTCTTAATGCTTTGGTAGAGTTAAAAATGAGATGAAATCATAAATATACTTCCCACAAACTTTATAATAATGTATCATTAACGTGTTTTGAGGTATTTTCTAGGTACTTATCTTTAACTAATCCTGTTCATTAGTTTGATATCTATTGTTGAAAGAAATCGCTAAATGTTATTTTTAACTCTTTTGGCCTGTTACACTTTTACTGTGCTTAATACTGCTTTTATGTTGGTGTTACCTCAGGAGGAATAAAAAATATATATATTTATAAAATAATATTCATGAAAAGAGTAATCTATACATTTGGAAAACGTTTTCAACCTTCTACTCAAGAGGACCATCTCGTGTTATTTGGTGGGACATACGTTAATCCATATTTATGCCCTTTGGACATAAGGAGCAACATGTTGCCCTTGAAAACACTGTTTACTGACTTGGCATTCGTGAAATTCACTTGGCCTGAATTGTGGCATTAGCTCAGTCCAGAAGATATGAAATCATTCAGGTTTCTAAAAGGGAATAAGGATAGCATCACCTCCAAGCCTCCATTTCACACATCATCACTCAAAATACCTTCATATTTTACAACCTTTTGAAAATAACATTTATCAGCATGCTTAATATTAGATTCAGGGTATATTTCCTTGTTGTTTTTGTTATTTGTTGCTAATATTGCCATTTTGTTTTAATTAGTATAATTGGTATTATAGTGCAATTAACATTTTATTATTCTTTGTATCCAGTCAACTTAGTGAAAGCTACAATATGAGTTATTGGCAGGTACTCTTGCTGTTATTACATTGAAATTTTCTGATTTTGCATACTGATTGAATGACCATCTGTCCCAATTTTTCATCTCCAAGTTTAAATATTTGTAATGTCATGAATTTGGAAAAAGTAAGATCCTTCCTAAGATATAATAGGCATGTAGTGCATGAAAATAACAGAATATTAATGGCATGCGAATTGACTGGGAAGAGTTGAAATGACTCCTCTAACACCTGATCTATTCCATTTATTAACTGATTTTCTTCTCCAACTTATAGTCTATGCATTCATAGTTCACTTGGCTATTCGGTCTTTAACAATGAACCTAAGTGTGAGCATGAATACCTAATTTTTATGTACCAGAACCTGCCTCATTGTCATTCATCAAAACAGTTGCCTTCTGGTAGACAAAACAATTGAGCAAGGTAATAAACCAACTCTGTGGCTACAATTATAATACTTTTATATCTATTAAACTGTGAAGTCAAGTGAGGTTTTCAATTTATGCTCATTCAATGCTGTGCTGTGCAGTATCAGGGGCTCTGAACCACTGGAGGATGTCAATTTAAAGCACTGAGGAACTGGCCAATAGAAGAAATGAGTGATGAGCCAATTCCCAAACATCTATGGTCCTGCTCTAAAAATCTTCGGATCACTGTAGTTTTAATTTTAATGGTACTGAAAACACTATTAGAGTCTGTATTCAGCTGTTTCCATTTCTAAGAAAAACTAAGAAGAAAAAAATGGAGAGATGAGGGAAATAATATAGCTAAATAAAATAAAAACTCTAAAGAAAAGACTTTATTTTTTTTTCTAGAAACAAATAGAATTGTTCTACCTTGGGAAAATTTCTGCCTTAAATTTTTATTAACATTCCAAATACCAGAGAACCAATTTATACTGTAAACAGATTCATTTTATGATAGATATTGGGCACATATTGTTTTGAAAAAAATATAGTAGTTAGAATAGATACATTTTCTTTTTGTCCTAGAATTCTACACTCTAAATCATGAAAACATGTTTATTTCTTTAATAGAACTCCTGGAATAAAATGGACCAGATACTTCTCTAAATCAGTTTTGGATTGATTTATCTGTGTATTGAATTGACATACTATTTGATTAGAATGATGAATAAATTCAATTAAAAGGATAAACCAGTTTTGCACAATAGGCACTGCCTAGGAAACAAATATTGTATAACCATATGGTTTATTGGAAATGTTTACCATAAAGCATAAGTAAACTAAAAACAACATCATATTATACTGCTAAATTTAGTTCAGTTTGCTTTGGGTTGGGAAGAAGGTAAACTTTTTCAATAACAATACGGCTTTATTTTATAACAATTACTTAATTTATACTGCAATTTGATTTTCAGTTTTATAGTTCATTTTTTTCCTCAAATATTGTGAAACATAAATAGTTAAGATTTAGAAGCATAAATGTGGAGAGATACTATTTATATTTATTGTCTTTTCTAATTCTCATTCAAGAGGAAACAATATTTTATAATAAATTAACTCAAATATCTAAAAAAATCTAGAAAAAAATTTCATATAAATAAGGATTTATTAAATTTTACATTATAAAAAATAAAATTTTACAAATTCACTTTATGTGTGTTTGTATGTGCATTTTTCATATAGTAAAAGTTCACTTGCATAATGGGTGATTGAGGATTTTCTCTTTTTTAAAAAACTATTTTGTCAAAAATTATTTCATGAACACCTATGGTCCTGAATTCATAAACAGACACTTGAATACACTGGAAAATTATACAAAGATGTTTTTATTATTTTTGAAAGTATGTATTTTTTTAAAATTGATTAATGGTATTAAATTAAAAAGAGGGAAATCCTTTAAAATAATATTATCTCTCCTGTATTATTTTTGGAGCACTTCATTTGAACTTTTTAGAAATTCAAATTAGATGGTTTCTTTATCACTTTTTAACAGTGATCTTTAAAATCTGTGTGTGATTTGGTGAAGAATAACTTCATCTGTGGTTTTAATATGTATCAGAGCTCATCTATTCATATTACAGATTAAAAGCATCTTACTTTTAGGCATGGACTCTTTATTTTTGCCCAAGGACATTAAAAAGTGTATTTCAAGTTAAAAAAAAATGGATACAATTCCAGTGATACTGGGTTATACAATATTGTATTTTATATAAATACATATATTTCAGTCTCCTGAAAATATGAAAATGTGACACTATATATGTAATGTGGATATATATGTAATATGGAGATTTTACATTCCATCCCTTTATCTTCACTCACCCTTCTATACATTTTAACTGTAAATATTCATTGAGAACTTGCTATTTATGAGAAGTGGTACTAGACATTTGGGATACATCAGTAAATAAATCTAATGAGACACTGATGTCACAAAATTTACATTTTTCAGCAATCAGAGAAGAAGAAAAAATAAGAGTAATTCAAATTGGGAAAGAAGAAGTAAAACTGTTACTGTTTGCAGATGACATGATACTATACATAGAAAATACGAAGGATGCTGCCAGAAGAGCTCATCAGTGAATTCGGTAAAGTTGCAGGATACAAATTAATACACAGAAATCTCTTGCATTCCTATATGCTAACAATGAAAGATCAGAAAGAGAAATTAATGAAAGAATTCCATTTACCACTGCATCAAAAAGAATAAAATACATAGGAATAAACCTACCTAAGGAGACAAAAGACCTGTACTCTGAAAACTGTAAGACACTGATGAAAGAAATCAAAGATGACACAAACAGATGAAAAAATATACCACGTTTATACTACCCAAGGCAATCTACAGATCTGATGCAATCCCTATCAAATAACCAATGGCATTTTTTCACAGAACTAGAGCAAAAAACTCTTAAGTTTATATGGAAACACAAAGACCCCAAATGGCCAAAGCAATTCTGAGAAAGAAAAATTGAGCTGGAGGAATCAGACTCCCTGACTTCAGACTATACTACAAAGCTATAGTCTTCAAAACAGTATGGAACTGGCACAAAAACAGACATATATATCAATGGATCAGGATAGAAAGACCAGAAATAAACCCAGACACCTATGGTCAATTAATCTATGACAAAGGAGGCAAGAATACACATTGGAGAAAAGACAGTATCTTCAATGAGTGGTGCTGGGCAAACTTGACAGCTACATGTAAAAGAATGAAACTAGAACATTCCCTAACACCATACACAAAAATAAACTCAAAATCAATCGAAGACCTAAATGTAAGACTAGATACTATAAAACTGAGAGGAAAACATAGGCAGAACACTCTTTGACATAAATCACAGCTATATCTTTTTTGATCCACCTCCTAGAGTAATGAAAATAAAAACAAACAGGACCTAATTAGACTTAAAAGCTTCTGCACAAAAGAGGAAACCATAAATGAAATGAAAAGACAGCCCACAGAATTGGAGAAAATATTTGCAAATGAGGTGACTGACAACGGATTTATCTCCAAAATATACACAAACAGCTCATGCAGCTCTATGTCAAAAAAACAAACAACCCAATCAAACAATGGGCAGAAGATCTAAATAGACATTTCTCCAAAGAAGACATACTGATGGCCAAAAAGCACATGAAAAGATGCCCAACATCACTATCAGAGAAATGCAAATCAAAACTACAATGAGGTATCACTTCACACTGGTCAGAATAGCCATCATCAAAAAGTCAACAAACAATGAATGCTGGAGAGGGTGTGGAGAAAAGGGAACCCTCCTACACTGTGGGTGGGAATATAAATTGGTACAACCACTATGGAGAACAGTATGGAGGTTTCTTAAGAAACTAAAAGTAGAACTATCATATGATCCTGCAATCCCATTCCCAGGCATATATCTAGAGAAGAACATAATCTGAAAAGACACATGCACCCCAATGTTCATTACAACACTATTTACAATAGCCAAGACATGGAAGCAACTTAAATGTCCACTGACTGAGGAATGGATAAAGAAGATGTGGTACATACACACAGTGGAATATTACTCAGCCATAAAAAAGAATGAAATAATGCCTTTTGCAGCAACATGGATGGACTTGGAGATTATCATACTAAGTGAAGTAAGTCAGACAGAGAAAGACCAATATATGATATAACTCATACGTGGAATCTGTATCATTTTTAAAAAATGATACAAATAAACTTATTTACAAAACAGAAATAGACTTACAGGTATTGAAAACAAACTTATGCTTACAAAAGGGAAATCGTGGTGGAGGAGATATAAATCAGGAGTTTGGGATGAACACACACATACAACTATATGTAAGATAGATAACCAACAAGGACCTACTGTATAGGATATGGAACTCTACTCAATATTTTTTAATAACCTGTATGAGAAAAGAATCTGGAAAAGAATGAATATATGCATAACTGAATCACTTTGTTGTACACCTGAAACTAACACAACATTGTAATTCAGCTATACTCCAATAAAATTAAAATAAAATAAAGAATTTTCATTATGTATTATATGTGTATGTAGTGGGAACAAATGATAGATAAATAAAATAAAGTGATGATTAGTTTTATGTGTTAACCTGACTGGGCTAAGGAATGCCCAGATAGCTGGTGTTTTCAAAAGAGATTAACATTTGAATTAGTTGAATGAATAAAGTAGATGTGCACTCACCAATGTGGGTGGGCACCATGCAATCACTGAGGGCCCAAATAGAACAAAAAAATAGAATAAGGGCAAATTATCTTTCTCTTCCTGAGCCTGGACATCCATCTTCTCCTTCCCTCAAACACTGGAGCTCTGGGTTCTTTGAACTTTGGACTCTGGGACTTATACCAGTGGCCCCTAGTCCTCAGGCCTTCCTACACAGACTGAATTTCCTATATCACTGGTTTTCCGGGTTCTCCAGCTTGCACTGGAGATCATGGCAGATCATGGGACTTCTTGGCCTCCATAACAGTCTGAGCCAATTCCTATAATAAATACAATCTCTATCTGTATCTCTAACCTCTAGCTCTAGCTCTAGCTCTACCTCTATTTCTACATTTACATCTGCATGTACATCTATCCTGTTGGTTCTGTTTCTCTGGAGAACCTGACTAAACATCTGCCTAAAGTGTACTATTATAGGGTTTTGAATTCTTGACCAAGAAGCTACTTTACATTGCAGCATAAGGAAAGCAAAGTTTAAGCTGCTATCTAAGCCATTAAAAGGAGACAACCAACCAACAATTCGCTAAAGAGCTTATAATAAATTTTTTTCAAACTAGACTGTTCCTAGATCCAAAGAAAGAAATGAAATCAGTGGCGTCTAGGAATAGAAAGAGAAACATTGTGCTGGTGAGGTATCAGGGAAATGAGGGAAGGGAGAAAGGGGCCAGAAGTGAGATGCACAGGCCAAGGACACATCATAAAAGGCTGAGCAGGCCAGAATGGGGGTTTGTTTCTTATTATAATTGCACTAGGAAGCCATTTCCAGATTTTAAGTAGGAAACCACAGGATACGACTATTTTAAAAATACTATTCTGGCCACACTTCGCACACTGCAACGAAGAGTAGCCCCCGCTTGCTGCAACTACAGAAAGCCCGCGGGCAGCAACAAAGACCCAATGCAGCCAAAAATAAAATAAATAAATTTATAAAAACAATAAATAAAATAAAATGTACTGCAGGGGGTTGAGGCTGTGAAATAAAATTCATATTTTATGGCAAGACAAGAAAAATTTCAACATAAAAATTCTCCTCTGACCTTTGACCTCCTCTCCCCACACTGTGTATTGTGTATCTGCATTATCCATCGACCAAACCTTCCTACCTGCTGGACCATAAAGAACAACATTCTCCTAGCATCAACAACTCCTTAAAAGGTATCATTCCTTCTCGATCTTGTAAGGGGTCACATGACCCATTACAATGATGGCTTAGATCTGGATTATGTAAACTGTCAATAATACATCATTTGATATACAGTCCTGTCTCAAAAAAATTTATACAACTGTGCCTTGACTTCTAATGGGTGAAACAGTTCTTGGAGCTTTCTGAGATGCTCTTCCAAGGTTATATCGGTTTGAATAAAAACTTTCATTTATTTCTTAGATGGAGTGATTAATTTTTCATTGACAAGGCAAAATGGTAGCTCAGAGATTAATCAGTGAAATCAATAAGGCTTCATAGTAGTACAGGCAAGACAGAATAGAAGTTGGGACAAGGACTGCAGAAGCAAAAGTGATAAGAAGTAGACCCATTTCGAAAATATTTTAGGGTTACTGTGGATAGTATTGAGATGCTAATACATAGTGTTCTTCAGTCTCCTCCATATCCCCAACCCAACCTTTGCCCCAATTGTTTATTTTCCCCCTTTTAGATAATCAAGATACATTATCAAAAATCCTTGCCTTAGGCCCAGGTGCAGACTTATGCCTTAGGTACATACAGTTGACTGTTCTTCCTTTATGGTAGCTGAGTGTTAACCAAAAAAACTAAGATCACTCTGGCAAGGCATTTGTTGTTTAGAAATTTTTGGAGCTTTAATAAAACAAACATATTATTTAACTTAAACCACTCTTAACTTTTATAGGTGAGGAAATGTAAGCTCCAAAAGGGAAGAAATTTATCATGTATAATAGCCTATCCTCAGCATTCATCACTTTGCTGTGGCATATTACTAATATATGCTCAACAATATGTTTTTTAGAGGAAAAGGTAACATACCTTATTAGTGTCAGGGCTGGAACTATAATGCAAGTCTCTTACCTTCAAGAAGATCTCTTAAATCCTGTTTTCCCCTCAAATTCAGGAGACTGAATTTCTTCAAATCTGCAATCTCTGGCTCTGTTGTGGTCCTGAGTCCGGCTGTAAAAATCATGTGGAAGACAGATTATTATGAATTTTTTGTCATAATCTTTTATTTAAAGAATAACCTTTAACATTTTAAGCACCTAGTTATCTCTATTTTACCACATAATAGCCCAAAGAGGCAGTGCTTATGTCACATCTCACAGATGAGGGATCAGAGGCTCAAAGGGTTGTGTCAGTTTCTGAAGGTGACAAATAGAAGATGTCAACAGCAAATTTAATCCTAGACTATTTGATTCCAAATCCTATACTTGTAAACACTATGCCAAGAGATAACTCAGTACCCAAGCTTTTGATTGAAAATAGTTTGAAAATCACCATCTTAGTTTTCATTTTATTTTTAACTCTTGCTAATAAAACAAATACGTAAAACTATTAAATGCCAAGATCAGCCCTGCTTCTTCTCTTGTTATCACTTCTACTATTGTTACGTGGTTCCCTTCTTTATGATCTGTCTTAAAAAGGAATTGAAGAATTTTAGATACAATACAATATAAATATTAAATTAACACTTATGTACCCCCAATCCAGCTTACGAACTGAAGTGCTACCAAACGCTGAGGCTCTCTACATAGCTCCTATGAATACAGTCTACTAACTTAATAAGGTGGTTATCATTGCCATGGAATTTTACATGAAATAAAAATGTATAGGGCTTCCCTGGTGGCGCAGTGGTTAAGAATCCGCCTGCCAATGCAGGGCACACAGGTTCAAGCCCTGGTCCAGGAAGATCCCACATGCCTTGGAGCAACTAAGCCCATGTGCCACAACTACTGAGCCTGCTCTCTAGAGCCTGCGAGCCACAACCACTGAGCCTGCGTGCCTAGAGCCCGTGCTCCGCAACAAGAGAAGCCACCACAGTAAGAAGCCCACGCACCGCAATGAAGAGTAGCCCCCGCTCACTGCAACTAGAGAAAGCCTGCACGCAGCAATGAAGACCCAACACAGCCAAAAATAAAAAAATAAAATAAATAAGTTTAAAAAAAGGTTTAACCTTAAAAATAAAGGTCCAAAACTTAAAAACAAAAAATGTATATATGCAGGATTTATAATCAGTGGGTATGAAACAAACAGTATAATTATAAAAGAGTTTTTTGTTTTATTTTGTATAATTTTTTAAATATATTGTTAAATAACATCAAATCTGAACTTGGCTAAAGAAAAGCTATTTGAAAAGACTATTGTAACAGGAAGAACACTTAGACCTTGAGATCTGCAAGCATCTCAAAATCAAACAGCAAAAAAAAAAAAAGCTTTTCTTGTATAGGAAGGAGTAAGCAAGGTCAGCAAGAACTTTGAGGGGAAATCACTCAAGCAGGTGGGGATGAGCAGACAGCATGGCTGGGGTGATTTAACAGGCATTGTTTCTTACTGTGGCCAGCTAATTATCAGAGTGAGCTTTTTTTTTTTTTTCCCCCAGAGTGAGCTTTTAAGGCAGTATGTACTGCCTCTTAGTAATTCCTTAAAAATGGGAGTCTTTAAAGTTCATAGGATTGTGGGGAGGGTCAAAGCCTAATTAAATTTTGACTGGGCCACATGAGTAACAGGCAATTTTGCACAACTGGTCAGCCTTTTTGTTATTTTAGATGGATGGTGTCTGTCTTTAAATATTATTAGAGATGGAATAAGAGTCATTTTTGAGGTTTATAGTTTGAAGGATGGGCTGGTCTTCACTTTCTTGCTGGCCTTGAAGGACTAGTTGTATCATCTGTTGAGCACGGTTTAGGACTGTCTAAGAAATCATGGAACATCTAAGAGACTTGACAAAAACTATGCCTAAGAATGTACTAAAGAAAGAGTCAAAGCAAGATGGCACTTAGGAGGCTCCTGAGATCCCCTCCTGCCATGAACACACTTAATGAACAGCTACACATGGAGCAATTCTCTTTGAAAAACATCCAGAAAATAGCTGAGTGATTCCTACACATTAGACAAAAAGGAAAATATCCACATCAAAATGGCAGGCTCTAGGAACTGACTGTGAGTCTACCCAGAGACCAGGGCTGCTGATAGAGACCACTCCTGCCTTCTCCCTCCAACCTGCTCAAGAAAATTCCTGGAAGGAGCTTTTACAAACATCTCAGCACTGCAGGTTTTACAGCTGCTGCCAAGGGAAAGGTTCCCAAATGTCTGGCTCTGATAGCCAAAGGGGCTTCCATTTGTCAGTCCCAATCCTATAGGACTGTAGCAAACAAAGAAGCAATTCTTTTTCTTAATTTTATTTTTTTCTTATTCCAGTTTTATTGAGATATAATTGACATATAACACTGTATAAGTAAAAAATATGGAATGCTTCACAAATTTGAGTGTCATCCTTGTGCAGGGGCCATGCTGATCTTCTCTGTGTCATTCCAATTTTTAGTATAAGTGCTGCCAAAGCAAGCACCAAAGAAGTAATTAGAACAAGCTATCCTACCAGCTATCCTACTCCTCAAGACACTAGAAAAAGAAGAGCAAATTAAGTCTAAAGTGAGCAGAAAGAAGTAAATAAGAAAGATTAGTGAGAAATAGAAACTTAAAAAAAAGAGAACAGATCAATGAAACTAGGAGTTATTTTTTTTGAGAAGATAAGCAAAATTGACATAATGTTACCTAGACTTACTAAGAAAAAAGAAATGAAGACTAAAATAGATAAAATCATAAATGAAAGAGGAAACATTACAACTGACACCATTACAACTGTAAAAGAGTACTATAAAAATTATACATCAACAAAATGGACAACATAGAAGAAATGCATAAATTCCTAGAAACAGAAAACCCACCAAGTCTAACTCATGAAGAAATACAAAATCTGAACAGAATAATTACGAGTAAGAAAACTGATTCAGTAACCAAAACTTCCCAATAAAGAAAAGTCCAGGACTAGAGGGTTCTACTGATAAATTCTACCAAACATTTAAAGAAGATTAATACCAATCCTTCTCAGACCCTTCCAGAAAACAGAAGATCTAAGAATACTTCCAAACTCATTTTATGAGGCCAGCATTACCCTGATACCAAAGCCAGATAAGGACACAACAAGAAAAGAAAATTTCAGGTTAATATCCCTAATCGATATAGATGTAAAGATTCTCAACAAAATATTAATGAACTGAATTCAACAGTACATTAAAGGATCATGCACCTTGATCAAATGGGATTTATTTCTGGGGTGCATTATGATTCAACATCACACATTATAAATGTGACAGACAACATTAAGAAAATAAATAATAAAAACTAATGGTCATTTCAATTGGTGCAGAGGAAGCATTTCACAAAATTCAACCAACATCTTTTGTGGTAAGAACTCTACACAAACTGGGCATGGAGGGAATGTACCTCAACATAATAAACACCGTCTGTGACAAACCCACAACTAACATCACAGTCAATGGTGAAATGCTGAAAGCTTTTCCTCTAAGATCAGGAACAAGACAAGGATGTCCACCTTCATCACTTTTATTCAACATAGTGCTGGAATTCCTAGCCAGAGCAATTAGGAAAGAAAAATAAATAAAAGGTAACTGAATCAGAAAGGAAGAATAAATTGTCTCTGTTTGCAGGTAACATAGTATTATATATAGAAAACCCTTAAATCTCCACCAAAAAACTGTTAGGACTAATCAACAATTTCAGTAAAGTTGCTGTATATAAAATCAATATAAAAATATCAGTGGTATTCTTATACACTAACAACAAACTATGCAAAAAATAAATTATAAATTAGGAAAACAATCCCATTTACAATAATATGAAAAAGAATAAAGTTCTTAGGTGTAAATTTAACCAAGAAGGTGAGAAATCGGTATGCTGAAAACTATGAATCATTAATGAAAGAAACTGAGGAGGACTCAAATAAATAGAAAGGTATTCCATGTTCATTTACTGGAGGAATTAATACTGTTAAAATGTCTATATTACCCAAAGCAATCTACAAATTTAATGCAGTCCCTATCAAAATCCCAATGGTATTTTTCAGAGAAAGAGTCCAGAAATAAACTCACACATACATGGTCAATTAATTTCAACAAAGGAGCCAAGAATATACAATGAGGAATTGGGAGTCTCTTCAATAAATAGTACTGGAATAACTGGAAACCCATATGCAAATGCATGAAAGTGGACCACTATCTTACACCAATCACAAAAATTAACTTGAAATGTATTAGACTTAAATATAAGACCTGAAACCATAAAATTCCTGGAAGAAAACAGGAGGTAATCTCCTTGACTTTGGTCTTGGCAATGATATTTTGGATTTGACACCCAAAGCAAAGGCAACAAACGCAAAAATAAACGAGGACTACCTCAGACTAAAAATCTCCTGCAGAGTATAGGAAACCATCAACAAAATGAAAAAGTACCCTATGGAATAAAAGATAATACTTGCAAACCACTACTAGACAATGGGATGATATCCAAAATATATGAGGAACTCATGTAACTCAACAGCTGAAAAAACAATCCTAATAAAAAAATGAGCAAAGGACCTAAATAGACATTTTTTTTCCACAGAAAACATACAAATGATAAACAGGTACTTGAAAGGGTATTCAACATCACTAATCATCAGGGAAATGCAAATCAAAACCACAGTGAGCTATCACCTCATATCTGTTAGGATGTCTGTTATCAAAAGGACAAGAGATAACAAATGCTGGTGAGAATGTGGAGGAAAAGGAATATTTGTACACTGTTGGTGGGAATGTAGCACTATGGAATATACTATGGTGGTTCCTCAAAACTTAAAAATTCAACTCTCAGATGATCCAGCAATTCTACTTCCAAGTATATAACCAAAAGACATGAAATCATTATCTTGAAGAGATATCTGTACTCCCATTATTCACAATAGCCACAGTATGGAACCAATCCAGGTTTCCATCAATAGATGGAAGGATAAAAAATCATCATACACACACACACACACACACACACACACACACACACAGTATGGAACATTATTCAGCCTTAAAAAAAAAAAAGTAAATCCTGTTATTTGTGACAACATGGTCAAGAATGAACTTGAAAGCCATTGTGCAAAGTGAAATAAGTCAAATGGAGGAAGACAAATACCACATGGTACCACTTGTTTGTGGAATATAAAAAAAAAAAAAAAGTAAAATTCATAGAAACAAACAGAGGGTAGAAAAGTGGTTGCCAGGCCATCTCATTGTACATTTTGAATATCTTAGTTTTCTTTGCCAATTATACTTCAATAAAGCTGGCGGGGTCGGGGACGGGAGAGTTGAAGCACATCATGCAACACGCAAGCTCACATACAAAAGAATATATAAGAAAATTAATGAGTGTTAAAATCTGATTATGAGAGTAAAAACAAGATTAGAGGTTTGAAGGGGATAAATTCAGGGGATTCAGAACATTGGACACAAAGTGTCCTTAGATAGTAGAATGAGGAGAGTAGTCCTGTTTCAACAAATTTCCTGCTTTATGGTCTACATATTTTCAGTGGTGGCACAGACAGCAGAGTTTTCAGGGATCATATACACAGCAGTCACTGTGACCACTGCACAAGTGTATCCTTGGGAAACCAGAATCATGTTCAATGTTATATGATTGTAGAGGACCCTTCACTGGAGTACCTGTAGTTCTCTGGTGATGATGTTTGTTGGTTTGGTAAAATAGTCCAGAGTCCTGGTTATTTCCTAGAGCAGAGCATGTAAATTGCAGTAGTTCCAGTGAACTTCCTTTGGGGTCCATATGGCAGCAGCAATAGGCACAAAGATTACCCATAAATGATCTACTGTGAGAGTCAAACATTTTAGCTTTATTCAAATTTCTTAGCTTCTTGTTCTAAGATTTTTTGGGTACTCTGTGAGAAAGGACATTCATAGACTCCTTACAGTGCTAGAATTTTACACCTAGGCTTGTAGCTGTAAAACCTTGTTACAGACGTTTTGCTTCACCTAGTGTCTGAAAAATTTAAATCAGAGTTCATACAGTAAAGTGAGAAAAGAAGATAGTCTAGTTAAAGATTTGATAAGGACTAATTAGAATAGCTAGATAACAGTATCCAATCCAGTTAGCAGGCAGATACTAATAGGCACATTTGCCATAAATAAAATATGTCTCACTGTTTGCCGTTCAGGAGATGATTGTCCTATGGGTTTGTATTTTAGAATTTGTATGAAACATTTTGACGAAGATGTTGTCTCAACTCCCAATCTTATAGGGAATCCTCTTTTTTGTTTGTTTTTTTATTGTTGTTGTTTTTTTTGGGTCAGGGCATGTAAGTCAGATACAGACCAAGGCTTAAACATAACTAGAGGAGAAGGTGACTGAGTCATTTAACTTCCCTCCCCCTGAATCTGAATACTAGGGGAGCAAAACCAAAGCCCTAAGTAATTTTAGGAAATTCGGGAGTGGGAAAAATAAGAACAGGTTTGGGGAGGGGTGTGTAAATACAAAGAGGGTTAGGACATGGTGACGGAGGAGAGAGGAACATGTTTGGAGGAGCAGTGTGATAAGGAGAGGGAACACAGGGAAATGGGAGCATCTTTGAGGTTGGAATCAATGTGGGATTAACAGTTGAGGACGTGAATGTTGACATATTGAGTAGCTTCAGATAGAGTAGGCTGAGATTGTTGGATGGCCTGATTGAGATTAGACTGAGAAAGGTGTTTTTCTTCTTTATACCAGGAGAAATAAGCAAACTATTTTTAGAAGAGATTTTGGAACACTGATATTCAAGGGCCCTCTGGAAATGAACCAATTTGGAGGGACTCCAAGAACTCTTGCTCTCATAAACAATGCTGCCATGAGCATTCTTTACTTCTCTTTCTGTGGATAAGTCAAAGTTTCTCAAAATGACATATCTAGACTAGAATTTCAGAGTCATGGGAACCAGGACCTTTAACTTTACTAGATATTGTAGGTATATTTTGAAAGTAATTGTACCAGTTTTATTTTTACCATAATAAGATTTATGCTTGGTTCAAATCTTCACAACATTCAGTTTTGTGAAACGTATATTTACTCAAACTGAGGATTTGGGATGTAAGATGGTCTCTCATTCCTTGTGGTTTTATTTTTATTTTCCAAAGAGGTTGAGCATTTTTTTTCTCAGATACTTTCTTAATAATATTGCCTATTTTATATTTTCTACAGGATCATTTATAATTTCCTTATACCTTTGTAGGAATTCTTTAAATACTATAGATGTGAAACCTTCACTGGTTGTAAGTATTGAAAATGTCTTCTCCCAGTCAGCAAACTGTCATTTTGCCTGTTGAAATACTGAACTTTGAAGAGTAAGGTAGACTCATGTGTTCAGTTTTTCATTTTATAATGTGTGACTGTTTAAATAATCTTTGCCTACTTTCAGGTTGTAGAGATATTTTTTGTATATTTTCTTAAACCTAAAAAAGTGCTTTTGATTCTAAAACCACTGTGTTCTTTTGAACTGATTTTAGAAGTAAGAATATTGGAATTCTATTGGAATCTAAATTTCAATCTGCAATATTAGGTGGGGGCTCCAGGACTCATCCTCCATTTTAACAAGACTTCTCCAACAGTGCCATCCCTCAACATCTGCAGCCTTGGGACCTCAGGATTTAATCTGTCATTCTTCCTTGCCCTGTACTGCAAGAAAGTCAGGATCACAGGCCATACTTTACTTGGACTATAGTCCTCATATGATCCTATACATACTCTTCCTTCTGACCCTATCTGCCACACCTCTCCATTTCCTTAACTTTCATTGTGCTAGGTTAAATTTAAGATTCCTAACAGAAGCCTTCTTAATCTGTAGACTCTTCTGTGAGTATTTCCTTTGTAGTCTTTTTTTAGTTGCAATTTCAGTCATAGGCATTCTACTTTCTCTGACTACTCCCTGTAATCATCTACAACTCAATCTCTCCTCCTCCCTTCTTGAATATTTTATTTACTGAGTCCCTATCTCCCTCTCCAACAATACTCCAGTTATTATTCTTGATATCCATGTAAATGATACTTGCAATATCCTTTCTGTCATATGATCTAATTTCATCCAAAGACCTTGCCCTCAATCCTACCGCAGTCAGTCCATTATCAAATCAAAACTTTCCCAAATCACACTCTATTACTCCATTGACAACAAACCTTTAATTCAATGGAAGTTTAAATCCAGTAATGCAAACACTTTTTATTCACCTCTCATCCCCCTCCCCATGAACTTTACTCCCTTTTAGCTAACGTTATTCTGTTGTCAATCATTTTGAACATTCTACTGCATATGCTCTTCACTCCCTTGCTTCTCTATCCTTTTGCACTATTAGTTTCTGCCATACAACCTAGTTATAGCTAATGACTTACCCCATTCTTTTTTCAGTCAGCTAAACTTTTCCCCAAAATAATGCACAATCATGTTACTAGTCTCATTTTAAATCAGTAATTAATCACCAAAAGAGGATTTTGATGCTTAGTCCATTGTCTCTTCTGTGAAATAGGATTTCATATTTTCTGGTCATCTCTAAGAGCTACAGTCTCCTTCCCCATCCTCATTGACACTATTTTATTCTAATTCAGAGAGAAAACTGAAGCAATTAAGAGAATTTCCACTTCCAGCAGGTCTTCCTATTATGATCCACCCGCTTGCTTGCTGCAAGTAGTAAATCCTTCCTTCTCCTGATCTTTGGCTTGGTAGTGTCTTTTGGCTCAACATTCACCAAAAGGCAGCCCCAGTTTCGGGGTGACACTATCACTCTGTTTTTCTCTTTCCCTTTACAGCTATACTCTTTGGGAAAAAAAAATGTTTAAACTCACTGTCTCTAATTTCTCTTCTCCATTCTCTATCGAACCCCTTTAAATAAAGTAGTTCTTTAAGATATCTTGTCTCAACTGTCACAGTAGCATTTGACATAGTTGCTTATTTGCAGGACTTTTCTCCCTGAAAGGAAAAACTCTATTTCCTACTCTGCTTCCTATAACTACCACACTCAATACTTCTGACACTTTACTTCTGAAACTGTAGGCAGAGTAAGGGGTCCCCAGAGGAAAAGAACTAGACTGGGCTTCTCTTTTTTTTTGGCATAAAATAAGCCATTTTGGCCTAAGCCATTTTGTGATCTAAGCTTGGCCACAATGTTTGTCCTTGAACAGGTCTCAGTAATTACTGATCTTAAGGGAGGGAATACAGAAACAAGGGAGGAGCAGTCAGGAAACAATAGTGCAGTCTTGACACAGTGTCCTGGTTCCTCAAGGGATATACATAATATGTCTTTGAGTTCTGCAGGAACTAAGGCCCCCATCCAGGTGGAGGATGGAATTATGATGTTGACCCTCCTGACTTCAATCAACCAAAGCCTGGACTCTGTCAACCCTTGATTCTATGCTGAATTCTCCCCTGCTCAAGCCCCCTCATGAATAACCATTTATCATTAGCTTAAAATTTCCCCAATTTTGTTGATGGGGAGACACTGCTTTGGGAGAGATTCCTGGTGTTCTCCTTACTTACTGCAAGTAATAAATCCTTCCTTCTCCTGATCTGTGGCTTGGTTGTGTCTATTGGCTCGACACCCACCAAAAGGTGAACCCAGTTTCTGGGTAACAAAACCAGATAGGTGGCGTTTTCCACACCAAGCAATTCTCCAACTTTTGGAATACCTCAACTAGGTGTCCTATAATGTAACTCAATTTGGACACTAACTGCTGGAGTTAGTTAAGACTGTTCCCCACTTCAGACATGAATTGCAAGTCTGGGTTGTCACCTGTGCTTCTGACTAACTGGCTATAAATTAGAAGTTTCTACAAATCCCTCATTAGGTTCAATAATTTCCTAGGGCAGCTCACAGAACTCAGGAAAATGGTTTACTTACTAGATTAGCAGTTTATTTAAAAAGGATACAACTCAGGAATAGCCAGATAGAAGAGAAGCATGAGGCAGAATATGTGGCAAGGGCTGCTGAGCTTCCAAACTGTCTCCAGGTATGCTGCTCTCCCAGCACTTCCCTGTGTTCAGCAACCTGGAGTTCTCTGAACCCCTTTCGTTAGTGATTTTCATGGAGGCTTCATTGCATGGGCATGATTGATTAAATCACTGTCATTGGTGATTTATTCAACCTCTAGCCCCTCTTCCCTCCTTGGAATTAGGAGATAGGGCTGGAAGTTCCAACTCTCTAATTACACAGTTACTTCCCCTGGCAATAAGCTCCCATCCCTGGGGCTTTCCAAAGTCACTTCACTAACATAAACTCAGGTGTGGTTGAAAGGATCTTGTTATGAATAAAAAAAGACTTGGTACAGTAGCCAAAAAGAAAGCTTCTAACAAAAATTCAGATTCTTAGTATATAATACTACAGAGGAAGAAGAAAATTCTTCTATCTTAATAATGGCAGATGAAAAGAAACTCAGGGGCCACCATTTCTCAAATATAAAATTCATGATTTTCACACCTACCAATCTAAGAACTAATAGGACCACAAGTAGAGAATGGATCTAGCTAATATTTCTGAGTTTATCTGCTATAGCCTGAACGTTTGTGTCTTCCCGAAATTACTATGTTGAAGTCATCCCCCTAAGATTATGGTATTGGGAGGTGAGATCTTCAGGAGGTGATTAGGTCATGAGGGTAGAACCCTCATGAATGGGATCAGTGTTTTTATAAAACAGACCCCACAGAGGTCCCTTACATGGTGGACGAAAGCAACAAGCCACTGGCTATGAACCAGGAAGAGGACTCCCACCAGAACGTGACCATGTCAGAGCCCTGACCTTGGACTTCCGAGCCTCCGGAAATGTGGGAAGTAAATTTCTGCTGTTTATAAGCTACCCAGTTTATGGTATTTGTGATAGCCAGAATGGGCTAAGACAGTCTCTGTTTATAACTGCAGACTTTCCAATTATTAAGTCTCTACCTCATTACTAAATTTAGGGATAGTATCACTCCTTCTCTAGCATCCAACTTCCTGCGGGGGGGGGAAATAATACTATCCACAGCTTTCTGCAGTCATATGTCATTATCTGACTTGATCAAATATTAAGGACAAGCTTATCATTCTGGTATCATTCCATACAGCCTATGCATAACCCATCCAAATCGAGTAAGCTATAGACTGGACAGTGCCTTTCTTTGTACAATTGACATGACTTTGATATTATGCTCCTGCCCTCTTCATTGCTATGTTTAAGATCCAGCTCCAACACTTTCATTTCCACACATAAGCTTTTGATCTCCTCTTAGAACCGGATAACTCCAGCACAGATCTTCTCAAACTTAATGTGCATAGTGTTTAACCATGGATATTGTTAAAATGCAAATATTGACTAACTAGGTTTGAGGTACACCTTGAGATTCTTCATTTCTAACCAGTTACCAAGGGATACCCACACTCTTGGTTTGAAGACAACACTGAGTACAGCAGGGTTTTAGTAGATTTTCTATGATCCCTTAAGAAAACAAAACCCCCCCAAAACTGCACACATTATTCTTTATATCTTTTATGTTTATCTTATCCATCCTACTTAGTTGCAAGCTTCTTGAGGAGAATGAAATGGCCATTTATATTTGTGTGTGTACCTGTGTGTTTTCTTTTTGCTCCTCTAAATTCTTAGAAGTATTTCAATTTTAGTAGTTCCTCACTAAATATCATTTGCAGATTGAATGGATATTTCAGTAGTGTGAATGACTGGGAAAGCCTCAAAACAGTCAACCAACTATCTCGTATTTGTAGGTTTTGTGTGGCTCTGTATGATTTGGGAGAGAGTAGCAATTTATGTTTGTGGAAGGATGGAAGTTAATGAAATCAATTTAGTTTGAAAAGTATAATGTGTCTGAGGGGAAGACAAACAACAGAAGAGCAGAATAGACAGTGCATGTGGACAGGCATAGCTTTACAATTTGGATTTGACTATATGAAATCAAAATAGAAAGGCAAAAAAAAATGTTTGGTTTTGGTAACTCCAGACTTCTGATAGACTTGAGAATTTTGTAAAAGCTATCATGTGTAACCAACTCTAATCAAGAAGAGGAATGAGTGGCCCTACTCAGAGAATAATTTCTAGGGAAAATTTTTTTAACCTCCTAATGAAATAAACATTGATATCCACATATATAGTAATTTAAAACAAAAGAGGCAGACATAGTGAATTAACGATGTAGAAATTAACTTAAATGCAAGCATCTAAGTACACTAAAGAACTGAATAGCTCTTAGCCTGAAATAGAGCTAAAGGGAAATGACTTCTTAAAAATATGAAGGACCTGCTAGGTTAAGTCATTTATTTTTCATGGACTGTTGGTGCCAAAACATAAATACTGAGATCATCTCAACCTGCGTGGGGCCTTTGTACTCTATGCCTATGCATGAGTCCCTATCAGAGGACTGGGAAATTGCCAAGCCTCATATAAAACTGCAATGACTTTTAAGGCCACTCAGGCCATTCCATCTACTCAAAAATGAAATTAGGCTTCTTTTTATAGGCTTGAGCCACCTAAATTTGACCTCTATCTAGCACATTTTTATCCATCAAAATTATCAATACTGTGAGTAAGGGGTAGAAAAGTTAAGAGTCAGTCACCAGAACATATCATTTGTAAGGTCTTTTATCAAGGTTTCTCAAATAAATTGGTTTTGCAAATGCATTTAGGGAGAAATAATTAACTTTGAGGGTCACAAAGAGAAGAGAATATATATGTAGGTAATATAAGATTTTTTCCTGCCATCCTTTTCTTTTTTTTTCTCCTTTCTGTTCATTTACTATATATGGAAAAGACCTCTTTCATAAGACAGATATTCTGTTAAAATAATTAATCAAAGTTATGCTCTGAAAATTTATTGATATTAAAATACAAATATTTGCTTATAGATGTTTTAATCTGAAGATTCTGAATTCCTCAAGTTTCATCCAACAAGTCATAGAGACTTAAAGATGTGATGTTGTCTATACTGTAGGCCCTGGGAGAGGAAGGAGGGGTAGGAAAAGACAGAGGGTTTTCTGGAGAACACAAGAGCTTAAAAGATCTCAGAGAGAGAAAAATTAATGATACCTATCCAAGGTGATTTTCTTATGGACTGGATGGGAAAACTAAAAAATTGCATTACATATAAGACTCTGGGTGTCCTATGAGCATCTTATAGGAGTTATGTTATTGATGTGCACTTAATGCTTCTTCCCAAACCTTTTGGGCATTAGTAAAGGTTTACGTCATATTGGAAATAACAGCAGCCAACTTTGATCTGTTTCTCCAAATTAACCACTGATAAATGCAAATGCCATCAATCTTTAGAAGGCATCTTTCTGAACTTTAAAGGATTTCAGAGTACAACAGTATTACAGTTTTGTGGTCTCCTCTTCCTTTTCCTCTCTAACTGGAACAGTCCTAAAATAAAACTTAAGGCAGGACCAGTGACTGACCAAGTGGCAAACCCTAATGGACACTCTTCCCTCCTTAGAATATTGCCCTGGATCTCTTTAAGTGTCAGGAGAAGTTAGTGAAATATCTGGACAGGCATCTACCCAGATCCTTCCTAGGCTTCCTGTGCCCCTCGAGGGTTAGGACAATCATTCTTTACACAAACTCAGCATAAACTAAACTTGAACAGGCAATTTAGGAAAGAAAGATTAAAAAATGATTTATTATTTTGTGGGGAAAACAATGAAATCATAGTGGTTCTACCATTACCTTCCCAAATAACCTAAAAGTGTTAACTGTTACTACATGTATAAACAATGAAAATGAAGTAGATCACTGAAAATATAGGATTAATATGATCTAATTGATTATATTATTTGGAATAAAAAATTAGAGTAAAATTATTTTGGGTTCTCAATCTGATACTTTTGCTGCATATAATGACCAAGTTGACTAAACAATTTCCAGTACACTTTGTTATATCACCTGTAGTGATATCATGCATTTTTAAAACTATTCCTTCTATGTGTTGCAAATAATACTTCTGCATAAGGAGATATTTGTTCCAAGTCTCTTCTCCATGACTTTTCAAGTATTTTATTTTTCGGAGACTCTTTTTGGTCCTTATGTCCAATTCTACATTCAGATTAACTCCCTGCCCTCACCAACACAGATACAATTTAAAGAGGGAATCATCCTCCAGGTGTGATACCAAGTAATACACTTATCTTTATCTGTCTTTTTTTTTTTTTTTTTTTTTTTGGTACGCGGGCCTCTCACTGTTGTGGCCTCTCCTGTTGTGGAGCACAGTCTCTGGACGCGCAGGCTCAGCGGCCATGGTTCACGGGCCCAGCCGCTCCGCGGCATGTGGGATCTTCCCGGACCGGGGCACGAACCCGTGTCCCCCGCATCGGCAGGCGGACTCTCAACCACTGTGCCACAAGGGAAGCCCTAAATCTGTCCTTTAAGAGCAGCATCAATGGCACTAGCAACGCACTCCAATAATGTATCCTAGATTACAACAGATAGCAGTGGCAGAACCCAGAACATACTGTGACTTTTGTTATTACAAAGTTACCCAAAAATGGATGACAACTAGCACGTATTTTAGTAGAGGGATGTCCTGAAGTACAAACACTGTTGGCTAGAGCCCAGTTTTTCAGGGTCTAGAAGAGAGGAAAGTGTATTAATCATAACAAATGTTACATTCTTTGCCTTTTACTCTGTCAGACACTAAATTAAGTGCATTATATAGATTATAATATATATATTTCTAATTAAAAAAATGATGGAGTACGTAGCATTATATTGATACTAATTTTACATATGAGGAAACTGAAGCTTAAGAAACCCAAGTAACTCACATTAAACCTCACAGCTACTGAGTAAAAAAGTTGAAATAGCATCGAATTCTGACTCCCTAATTTCTAGTTATGCCTACTAAGTGTGGTGGACATGACTTGCTGTCCACCCAGCATACATTCCATTCTTTAAAGTAACACTTAGAAGGGCTTCCCTGGCAGCGCAGTGGTTGAGAGTCCGATGCAGGAGACACGGGTTCGTGCCCGGGGTCTGGGAAGATCCCACATGCCGCGGAGTGGCTAGGCTTGTGAGCCATGGCCGCTGAGCCTGCGCGTCCGGAGCCTGTGCTCCACAACGGGAGAGGCCACAACAGTGAGAGGCCCGCGTACAGCAAAAAAAAAAAAAAAAAAGTAACACTTAGAAGAGATTCTAAGAGGAATGACATGAAGAAAGATATAATTTTTTTTAAAAGATTCTTTTCCCCCCAAAATTGCCAAGGTCTCTTTCTCCCCTCCCTCCTCCACACTCATGAATTGAAATGTCTCACCATGTAGCCTCATCCAGCTGTGAAACTGGATGGAATTGCACGAAGAACAACCCAGCATCCTCAGAGGAAGTGTATATCCTTGGTAGGAGAATAAAAAAAATTGGTATACATGAGGGCTTCCCTGGTGGCACAGAGGTTAAGAATCCGCCTGCCAATGCAGGGGACAGGGGTTCGAGCCCTGTTCGAGGAAGATCCCACATGCCCCGGAGAAACTAAGCCCATGTGCCACAACTACTGAACCTGCTCTCTAGAGCCCACGAGCCACAACTACTGAAGCCCGCGTGCCTAGAGCCCGTGCTCTGCAACAAGAGAAGCCACCGCAATGAGAAGCCCGTGCACCGCAATGAAGAGTGGCCCCCGCTCGATGCAACTAAAGTAAAGCCCGCGTGCAGCAACAAAGACCTAATGCAGCCAAAAAAAAAATTTGGTATACATGAAGGGCATAGGAGAGAGAATAAAGATATTATACTCAGAGGGGGGGTTTCCTAAATGTCTAAGACAGGAGTGTTCGCTGGATGCATAGTTCTGAGTCTAGAATGACCAGTTTCATGTTAATTAAATAGCTGAGCATTTTGTGGGACAGAGTTGCTCCTCTCAGTTCTCAAATGTTGTGGATCTATATGGGTTGGCAAACTAAAATACAGTGCTGATATTTAATATGAAGACTATGTGTAAGCCTGATAACCCAACATAAAACACATACAAACAGTACATTTGTTTTGGTCAAGGACTCTACTACTCTTGACTTCATTCAGATGTTATATTTTAAACATTTATTTCTACAGTCTGGAATAAAGATGGAAGAAAAATCACTTACTGCTTTAAATGAGATCATTATTTCTATTAATTCCACGTTTACAGTTAAATTACACTTAAATTACGAATCCTGATTTATTTGCATGTGATATATCCTCCATTTGAAGTAATGTGAGGCAATAAATCTCTGAAAGTTAACTTTGTCTTTCTTTCAAGGATTTTAGAATGTTCTGAAATACAGTTTCATTTAAAAACCATCTGTGGGATATTTAACATATGGGTATCTGGGAAAATACTAGGTACTAGATAAATAAAATAGTTTAATGGGAGAGAAAAATAAATATACTAATGTTTAAGCATAATGACTGCTCAGATAGGATAAGCCTTGAATGATATGAGGGTACATATGACTGCAGTTAATCTAGCTGTCAGGATTATGGAAAGCTTCCCGGAGGAAGATGAGGAACTTAAGCATTTTAACATGGTGGGAGCATGGGTTTAAAGATGGGAGCTGGAGTTTTTAGGAGACAGTTAGAGTGTTGAGAGATGAAGTTTGAAAGTTAGATGGGGGCCAGTCTATGAATGTCTTTATATGCAAAAGTAAGGAGTTTGGAATTTGTCCTAAGTGCTATTGGAACCACTGAAAGATTTTTGGCAGGGAAGAGAGGTGTCTAAATTTATTTTAGATAAATTTATCCATCATGTCTTTGGAATATATTTTGGAAACCTGAGATTGGAAGGAGGTTGAACAGGAAATGATACAGGTTTGATCAGTTTAAGGCACATAAAACCAGTAGATTCAAAAGATGTGAATGACTGATTGAGAGTAAGAGTTAGTGGGGAGTTAAGGATGACACTCAGAGGTCCTGGTTTGGGCAACTGGCAAATAGTGGTGCTAGGAGCCAAGATGTATAATACACAAGGATCAGTACATCTGGGGGGAGGTTTTGGAAACGTATATATTTGTTATTTTGACTTTTCATTGCCCGTTGTTAGTATATTTAGTTTAGGTAGAATATGATCCCTTGACTGAACACCTGACCCTTGCAAGCCACTCTAACTGGGGTATAAAGATGATGCTTTAGATCTCCAAGGATTAACGTCAACTCAGATCCTGGGGCCAATAGTCCTTGTAATGTCTGAGTATCCACCCTTCTCCTTCTACAATATTCAGTCACTTGAGTAAATGGGCATAAGTTCATTAAAAAACAAACAAACAACAACAACATCAAAAACCCAACCGTGTGAATTATTACAGTAGATCTTTGCCACAATATTACAGAGTCCTTCCTCTGTGGGACATGGCTATCTCTTTGGATCTGGGAACTGAGCAACAAATTGTGACTTTTTATTATGGTAATTGCCATCAATTTCCTGTTTTTTCACTCTTATAATTTCCGGCTATATATGTTAATAGACACCCTTGTTGGCTACCTGTGTATCTTATCCCTAGTGGTACCATAGTTTATTAACCATCTTTACAAGTCCCTGTAGATCAAGCCCCATTGGCTGTCCCTTCAATTTTGCAGGTCATTATGGTAAATTGAAGCCTACTGGCTTTTGGCTGGACTCTCAATTACTCCAGGATCAGATCATTCATGTGGATACTAATGAGCCCATCTCTATGACCACTTTTCCTACTGCCAAACCTGACCTGTAAAGGAAAGCCACAATTGCATTTCTTAGTAAACCTGGAGGTCCTACAGAGTAAGTGCAATAATGCGAGAGGAAAAATGTAGGAAATTTTCTTCTAATTTTATGTTTAATCATCTTTCTAAAATCCAACTTTTCCTCTTTAAGTATAATACCATCCATTGCCTCATTGTGTTCATTCTCAATGTTGTCAAAATCTGTAATAGAAAGTGATTTATAAAGTGGTTAGGCTAGATTATGCTGCACCAGTAACCAATCCCCAAATTTCACTACCTTAGAATGATAGTATTTACTTCTTACTCAGCCTATATGTCCATCATGAGTCATTGGTGAAGTCTCTGATAATTATATTTGTTCAGGAAACCAAACTGATAGGGCAGCTTACATTTCAAATATTATCCATAATCATGTCAGAGAAAAAATAGAGCCCTCTGGAGTGTCTTACACTAGCAAATTAAACTGTAGGCCTACGAGTAACACATACAACGATTACCTACAACTCTTTGTCCAGAACTAGTCACATGGCCCTATTCAAACATAAGAAGGTCAGAAAGGCAATCTCTGAAGGTGGAGTCCAATATTCATTAAATACCCTAATGACTTAATTATTAGGCTTCTCCAAATAAGCAGCTAAATACATTCAGATTATCATCTAAAACAACTTTATATATTGAAAATGAATTTTAAACCAAATATATAATTTTCAATTGGTAAATGTATAAGGAACAAAAAGTATTTCAGTTAAACCACCCTTATTATTTTTCTAATAGTTCTATTCATTCTAAGTTTAATGTATAATTTCTCATAATTCATTCACATAAAAAAGGCCTGGTCTCATAATAAATATTTTTAATTCTGCATGTGAGTTTTGTGATTTCATGTATTCCATAAAATAGCAAGTCATGGACCAGGTGAACCCAAACCGATACTATTAAAGTTTTTATTTTATGTTGAAAATTAATATTCATACACATATGCATGTACATATACATATAAACATATATACTCATGTATATATACATATATGGTAAATGTTAAGGAACTTTTCCCTTGATTTTTTTTTCTGATATTTATTTTCCTCAATTAATATCATTAGGGTAATTTTTACTATATAGTAAAATTTGGGGCAGATGCAGTGAGTAATTTAATATTATATTTATAATCATAGATATAAATATACATTAATCAAAACCTAGTTTATAAAAATTTCATGGATGAATATGTCAGAATTCTGATGTTGCTGAGCTACTCAGTGCCATTTGCCACTACCAAATGTAACACACAATCGTCATGGTTAATTTAGTTTCAACCAAGTTTGAATATGAAAACGACTTGCCAAAAAAAAAAATACACTGACCATTTCTACCACATCACAATTTATTTTCTACTTTTATATGCATAACTCTATGTACATGTGTCATAGATTAGATTTCTTTAGAATTAAAAGATTAATACTCTTATCAAATGTTTTCAATTAATTCCTGAACCTTTATTTGCTTGCATGACAACACTCTTAACTTTCTCTCTATATGTATATTTACATGTATATATGTATATTTGTATATATGTGTATGTATGTGTATGCATATATATTTTATTTTCCGCTACTAGGAATGAAAAAGAAACTTGTAAAAAGAGGAACAAGGATTAGGGAAAAGAAATAGGTAAAAGAGGAACAGTTAAAAGGAGAAGGTAAGACAGAATCATATTGTGCCCCCTCATCAAATAATTTTTTAAAATCTGTTTACAAAATTAAACATAAAGAAAACTTTTCAAATTAACATTACAAAATTAAACTGTGTAATACAATTAGGGTTTCATTTTGTTCTATGCAATATAAAACAATGTGTAAATTTTCAATTATTTTTTGATGGCATACACATGATTTAAGGCCATTAAGTGATAGATAATTTGTTTGATAATTCCTTAATTTATGGACACAAAGACATGTACTTTTCAATTATATGTGGTATTGGTACCCAGTATTTGTAGTGTGTGCTCTGAAATAAAATTAATCTCATATATAAAAATTATATAGTTTTGAGATAATATAAAATATTGGATAGAAACAGTTCTTCAACCTCATATTACTTTGTTTCCTTTCAGTAATGTGTATCTTTCATATAATTTTGCTTATTATCTTAAATTCTCACACCGATGCCTATTATTACCAAAAGCAAGAGAACATCATTATTTCTTGGTGTTATTTTCTAAGCCAGAGAACCAAAAATTTTACTCAAGTCATGAAGCAACAATAAATATAATAATTAAATTCATCAGAAATTTTACATACACCTGTGTGTAGTTACATCGAAATCCGAGACAATTATTTTAAATTTTCTTTGGTTATTTATAAAAATTACTCATATTGGTGGATCAATAGATGGGGTGACATAATCTATCAACGTGTTTATAAATATATTCCTTGATAATTATATTTTAATACGGATATAATAATCTTTGATCCAAATTTTGCAAATTATTCAAAAATGAAAATTACAGAGTTTACAGAAACTGCAGAGATGGTGAAAGCAGAGTCTATTCCTATTCAGTGTGAACCTCAGATCCTAGACCAAAAGACAACTCTTTAGTATTCCCTGGTTTTCATCTGGTGGCACTTATTGTGCCCCAGACACTGTTGTAAGGTATAAACTTACAGAGGCTGTCAAATGAATTTCTCCTGTGTGAAGCCCAGGATGTTACACATATATAGCAATTCTCTTTCCTCCCTTCCTTCTTCTCCCAGAAGATTTTTGTTTTAGTTTTTCTATTGATTGAATTTGCAATTTAAATAATCATGACTATATTTTAAAATCATGAGTATGCCTGCCTGAGTGTGTACCAGTGTGTGTGTGCCAGTGTGTCTGTGTATGTATAAAGGAATCTCAACCTGATGAAAATTGGAGGCAGATTTCCAAGGTGTTTTTATCCTCCTATGTTAGTAAATGAAGTAATTTATAGAGGGTTGTAAAAATCAGCGATGTCAAGCAGCAAAATATCTGATTGGAAAGAGAAGGCAGCTTTGAAACCTTTCTATGGCTGGAATAAGTTGAATACATGCAGTTCACCCTGCTGTACAACATATGAGTCCATAATTTCTTTTCTTGCTTTTCTAGTGAGACTGAAAGCAGCTTTTCTACACATGAGGAGTAAGAAAATGGGCAGTGTAAAGAAGGCACCTTAGCATTCTCATCCTAGTAAGCTAGTTAGCAGTCAATTAAAGGCTTTTACCCTAGAGATAATCTGCACAGGAAGGCTTTACCATCATGTTTCCCAGAAATATCAGATTTTACCCTGAAAGACAATGATAACAGAATACGATATGTTAAGTTTGTAACTATTTGGAGAAAAGTAATCACTTTATTGATTTAACAAATTTACTTTTTTTTCACAATTTGGGTTATAAATATTTCAAAGAAGATAAAAATGAATTAGGTGAAAATATTAAACATAACGCTTTAGACTAGACTCTGAAAAAAATCTATATTATCAAAATGGAATAACCCCTGCTTGCCACCTCCCCTGACCATGAATTAGCTCAATGCTATGTGACTTATCTGCAGAAGAGATGCAGTTTACTGAGACATCCTTCCATTATGTGGTGTAAATAAAACCTATAATATATGTTTTACATATGCCTAATATATATAGATATGCCTTCATTTTCCTTGATGGAAAATCTATGGGAAAATAGTAGCTCCATCAAATTAGTGAGTAAACAAGACCATTACATCAAAATAGACTTTGCTCATTTACTCTGACAAGTGTAACTGTTTAAATTATTTATATTCTATTCCAAATGGGTTTACAAATGCCCTATAGTATGTTTTGTAAATTTAGTGGAGTCTTAGTAACGTCTTCATTAATCACATTTATAAATTACAATCCTTACAAAAGCCCTGAGGCACATAATTGATACATTTAAATATTTAGCAACTCAGTAGATACCGCATTTTATATATAAACAAATTTAACTAAAAATACAGATTCTTCCTTTTGGTGAAGAAGCAATAATATATTAAGAAAGGATGTATAAAAATAAAGAAATACCTTGGAAGTTCTCCCAATTGTGGTAAAAGTTAGTTATGCCTTCTAAGGCTTTCTTATCTTCCATCAGGAAAGATGGGATCATAGACACGATGAACACAATAATCAATACTTTGTCAACTTCTGCAAATAATTATTTCTAATTATGCTAAGTCTGATAAATTATCTCACATTGCCATGGATCATTAGTGTAACAGTTAGCTAACATTTACTGAGAACTACACAGCCATTCAGGAAGAAGATAGGAAAAATGTTGACACAGGTTATCAGAGAGTAGGGACCCTAACAATGTATTAAAAAACTTCTCAGTCTCCTATCTGCCCATACTTGAAACCAAATACACAAAGGGAAAAAAATTCTTACTAGACAATATTATTTAATTTACCTCCACTCTTCTCAGCACCTTTCATGCCATATGCAATCAAAAGATTCTAACTCCCTATTGCAAGAAGACCTGAGACAGAAGGCAATGGATGGTAAGGGATCTAGTATGTTTGGATATCAGAGCTGCTATAGATAGTGGAGAGGCAGGGTGAGTACTGGGATCAGTGCACTCAAGAGTTCCTGGCCTCTCAGAAATCATTTCCAGGTAAATAAAAATTACAGACCGGGCTTCCCTGGTGGCGCAGTGGTTGAGAGTCCGCCTGCCGATGCAGGGCACACGGGTGCGTGCCCCAGTCCGGGAAGATCCCACATGCCGCGGAGCGGCTGGGCCCGTGAGCCATGGCCGCTGAGCCTGTGCGTCCGGAGCCTGTGCTCCGCAACGCGAGAGGCCACAACAGTGAGAGGTTCGCGTACCGCAAAAAAAAAAAAAATTACTGACCATTTTTATTCTGTGGGAATAATCTTGCTGCTGCTCACGGAGAAACAGACAATGAGAGTAGGAGATAATTCAGACCCAATTCAGTAGAGTGAAGAGCTAAACCACCAACTTTTTGACACATACTCTACATAGCAGATTTCACTTGAACAAGGGATTTGAAGAAGAAATCCTGCAGAATCAGTGAAAAGTGATCAAGAAATAACTGCAATAGATACACTGTGTTGGTTCTCAATCACCAAGTCCAGGTAAAGTGCTCCTAATAATAAATTATTCTTATTATTATTATTTCTAGTTTTATTATTATTTTTAAATTCTACAATCCTCATGTCTTACTTTTAAAAATGTAAAACATAACCATTATTTTAAAATAAGACTATACTTTTTCTGATGTTTCAAATATGCCTTGTAAACCATTAGTAAATGCTCTTAACCAGATCTCAAATAATGAAACCTCCCAAGTGGAATAAGAGACATGATTGTATGATGAAAAGAATAAGTGCTTTGGAGTCAAGCAATCATGGATTGAAATTCTGACCTGGCCCCTAACTCAAAGTGTGTTTTTGCACAAGATATTTAAATGGTATAAGCTTAAATTTCCTTATTTATGAAATGGGGACAATAATATCTACTTTACAGATTTGGTTATTGTGGAGATGAATAGTCTATAACGAAGAGAATATAACTAAAATAGTTAATTGAATACCTGACCTAAAAAATGTATACTATATATATAGCATGCTATAGAAACATATACATATGGTTTTTCATTGTCACTGCCTTTGCTAACCTTTGAAGCTAGAGAAAAAAACATGAGCTTGTAAAAGCAGTAGGTCAGGCTTGGGGGGAATTTAAAGAATGAAGGAGTTTTAAAAAGTAAAACAGATTGTTTATGAGTTTTCTACTTGGTTGTTTCTTTTTCACATGTTTGGTAGTCATGTTTCAGTAGGTCTAGAGATCGTTTAGTGATTTCTTAAAGTTCCATTTGTGATCTCTCACCTTGTGAGGTAAGGAGAGCCGAGCAAATATCAGCCTACCTGTCGATACTTATAAAGCAGCTAAACAGATGAATACATGTAAAGCATTTAGAATCTACCCATTTTGGGCGGCACATGATCATTTTAGAAAGGAATGAGCTATTTTTAGATAATGACTGCTTTAAAAATTATAGATCATTGTTGACTGGAGCTTTAAAATGTAAAATTATTGATTTTCTGTTTACTATGCTCTTCTTTCCTAAAATAGAGTGAGGTATCTTCATTTGACCTGTATCTAGCCTGTGTATGGAGAAGATGTTACAAATCTTTTCTATCTTTGGCTATGAAAAGTAGTGAGTAGACTCAGCTGCTGCTCTCCAAGAATGTTAATCTGACATGATCTATAAGCCAATATCTCTTTCCGTCTCACAATATTGTAATTCTTCCCATTTGACAGTCTTTTGATGAAAAATAGAAATAAAACTGTGAAATCAGGAATTTATCCAATAGTTATTCTTAATGGGAAGGGGGAAATTTTGAAGAATAAATTATTCCTCTCTAGTAGATTCTCCAGATCATAAACCCTTACCCCAAACAACCTCCTCTGGTGATAAAGCCCTGATTTCATTTGCTCCTGCACATAGGCAGTGACAAGGGACATACAGCAGGAGTGTAGAGAGAGTTACAGATATATTTAATGGAAAGATGAGAGATGAGACCCTGACAGAGTGAAAATTTGTACAGAATGTGGATCAGAACTGGAGGACAGTACACTGTGGAAGTTGAAGTAAAATAAATCTTAAGACCAGCGGCTAGGATGACAACTACAGCATCGCTTTCCTCAACACTCCTGAGCCCCCAAAGAAAACTAGAACTAAGACTATAAAAATAGAAATACGAAGAATCTCTACTAAACTTGAAGTTGTTACCTTGCAGAGGAAAAATGATAACAACTTATAGCATTTCCCCCATACAGAGCAAAGTGGCAGTAGGGCTGTATGACCATGTCAGAAAGAAATGGACTATTGATCCAGTTTTGTGAGCCCTCTAAGCAAGAGGATTAGATCACCACACAAATGATTGCGAAGATGGCTTTCCTGGAGACCCAACCTGTAGCACGAATATTGGGGATGGGAACAGTTAGATGAATAAAATGATGACTGTGAACAGAGACTAAAAGGGAGGTAAAGAATGCATAACGTTCAGGGTAGGCTATTAATGTATATCTTATGTGGAGCCAAAGGCCTGCTCTCTGTTTAACCGACTATAAAAAGCATGCACATTGGTAAATTTTCTGACTTCAAGGTACAAACTATTGCATCAGCTTCCTGTACATAGTTCATACATATGATTTAACACATAGCAGAAGATTAATTTCTGGGGACAATTCAGAATGAATTTCATTTCTTTGCAGAAAATGAACCCTAAGCCAGAAAGCACTAGAAACCTGATATTGGTGTCTGTTTATAGTCAGCTCATGGAATTGGTATTGCATAATGCACATTTTCAGCTGAAGGCTTACTTATTTCCACCTCAACTGTTTACTTCTCAGTCGTGTTCCTGTACAACCACTCTGTGTTAGGAAAATCTTTATACTGTGAGTCATCAGTCATTCTGATTCCTGCCAAGTATACCCAGTACCTTAAAGTAAGCAAAAATAATACATCACACATGACAAATTCAAATTCAAACAAGCTTAAAGAATTTCTACAGTTGTTCAATTAACCTGTAGATATTTACATCAGGTTGGTATTTTTGTTAAGTGAAGTATATAAACTGCACTATTTAAGATAAAGAGTGATTTAAAGCAGATCAATGTACTGTAACTTTGCAGACACTGATTATTTTTCTTTACTGGTTAAATACTACAACATTTTCCCACTAATTTTAAGCATTATGGTCTTATCTATGCTATTTACAGTAAAAAAGGAAAGCTTATATTTATTTCATTAAAGTCCCAATGAGACAGATTCATTTTCTTGAAAATTAAGTGTTTATAGTAAGTTAGTAACTCTAGTGTATACAATGAAATTAAACAATTCCTGCACCTTAATATGTTTACCACATATGCAAGACCCTCACCTTTTATAATCAGCTTCTACTGAGCTCATGAAACTCTGGGAAACCTGGGTTTTGCAACCCATGCATACATGTAATTTTGTTTATGACAGAACACTAATTGATTCACACAAAAAGGTTATTGTTAAGCAGGCCAGAATACATATATTATTTGCTCACCATATTATCTTCCCAGATGGGAAAGCAACTTGAAAATCCCTTTAAAAATCAAAAGTTTTTTTTTTTTTTTTCATTTGGTGAATCTGTTATTAGAGTTAAATGATCCTACAATGTATTGCAAGAAAGCATGGTAGCTTCCTCAGTCACCCTTCTCTACATGCTCACCAGGACAAGAGGAAAATTTGTATTTATCAATATGAAAAGTATTCTCCTCTAACATGCATTAAAGACACCATGACAGTGTATTTGTTTTTCCACTTATTCTAATTCTGGAGAAATGTTTCACAGAGTGCTCCATTTTGTGACCTTCATCACCTTTTAGCATTTATCATTACTTCTCCTTTTTTAAAATTTCAATATTCTTTTATGACATGCCATAACTTCCCACACTATATCATATTTTATATTGATTATATTTCAGGATGACTGCTTCTCAATAGCATTTTGGAGAAGAGACAGGGCAACTAACTTCATAAAGAACAGTAAATGTGTTTTCACATGTCTCTGTTGGGAAGCATTCCTGCTAATAAGGTATAATTATTATTGTAAATATAAACCATGTCCTTTTACTGAACTTTGTCTCTTTCCTTTTGCAAGCTCTTTCTCACCTCTCTGCCTTAGCTCATTCCGTTCTCTCTGTCCTTCTCAGTCTTATTCAACTCATTTTAAAAAGTAAACTCAATCACACCATATTTATACAGCTTTACATATCTTGGAAACTGTATATTTTTGTTACCAAATATTTTGGACCCTAAAATGTTCTTCATTTTCTTTCATTTTTTATGGACCTAGGTGTGAGTATATACACATTGATTATAGTTACAGTCATAATTAATCCCCAATTTTTGATGCCAAGATAAAGAAACTTTATCAGGTAGGTTGTGCTATATTAACTCCTAGCTCTTGGCCCAGAGAGAACACAAGTACTCAGTGTTAGGTTACCTTTCTGAGGGTATCAAACTCCTATTGCTTGGTGGGAAACATGAGGTAATCAAGACTCTATTCTCACTGACAAAGTTGGCATTTGAATTAAGAAACAGTCAAACGGGATTAACTTTTATAGAAGTAGCATAAAGGCTTGAAGATTTCAATGACTCATAATATCCCCCTTGTCATTCTTGATTCCTAGAATAAGCTCCATTAGTATGAGGCCCTTCTCAGATCCGATCTTGTGAGGGTGATCCAATTTCCTGTTGATAGAAATTGTGTTGAGGCAAAAGTTCTGACCTCACTCTTGCTTTCCTCATGGACAAAGTAAGTGTGCTTTACAGTTGGTCTGCATAGAGTGAGCTTTCTATTTATAGTCAGTGACTTGAAGAGCCCTCTTCTGACCCAATTTGAGGTTAGTTTATTAGCAGTATCTCTTGTGTTGGGTTGGCAGAAATTCCAAACAATGGTTCTTACCTTTTGCTGTGTTAAATATTCTGATTAAAGTTATTATCTCCCCAGAAGAAAAAGCACATGTGCATGCACAGACATGATTCTTACAATTTGATGACTGCCTGAAGACCCTATGGGACCTCACAACACGGACCTTGGATTAAAACGTCCAACTCCCATCAGGACAACTTGTCCCCTTGTGGGAAGCAAACACATGGCTTTGTATCCAGGGAGATGGCTTTTTCTTTGAAATTTAGCCTAAAATCCTTAGTCTGAAGAGGTTGGTTAGGTTTTTAACAATTCAGAACAATGGTTCATCTCTTCTCATTCATCTTACAAATCGTTTGCATTCTGAGACCTGTACACACAGGTTTCAGACCTGTTTATCTAGTTGTTTACTAATCATTTGTATCTAAAGACCCATGAGTGCTTTAACTGGAGATGATCTCTTGGCACATAAGCATCTATCTTAAGTCTATGTTTCTGCCTATAACACAGAGACTATAAAATTTTTGCAAATAAGTTTCTAGAATTGATTTTGATTCTGCCGATGAGAGGTCCTGATTTGATATTTGGTAGATATAGATGAGGTAAAGACTATCTTCCTTCTGCCACACTTTCTGGCAATCCAGGTGAGACAGAAGTGAGTGTTTGTAGCACTGGATACCACTAGCACATGGTGACAGTCTGCATGGATGTGAAGATTGGAAGTAGAGGTTGTAGCTTCCTGATCTCTAGATCTATTACAGGATAATGGCCTTGTAATCAACAGAATATGATATACCTTGACTGTAGGCCTCTGTAGCCCTTTCCATGACTTGGTAAGCATCTAACTCTGAATTAAATTCCTTTTTATATGAGTGACTGGGAGTTGTTTTTCTTTTCTATTTCCTGAATTGAAACCTGATGGATAGAGTATTCTAAAATGAATCTACCTACCTACCTACCTATATCTAACTGTTATCCAATGCTCCTTCAGTATTCCCTACCTCAGCAAATGTTACTGTCATCCATATAGCTGCACAAGCTAGAAAAGTAGGGATAGTTATCTACTCTTTCCTTTCAAACCATCTTCTTCAAATGAACCAAATACCATTAAGTCCATATCACTGTGTTCTCTAATCTTTATGACAAAACATTAAGCCATATCTACTGCTACTTCATTGGTCCAGGCCTTCCTCATTTTGGGTGGTGTTGATTCCATTCTTAGCACTATTTTTTGTTTGTTACAAGATGGCTGTCAGGAGTTTCTGAAGCTATAAACTTCTACAGTACACTCCAGTAAGAAAAAGAAACACACACACACACACACACACATACACACACACACACACACATTAAATAGGACAAGGCCCAGAATATAGTTTCCATTATTTGGCTGCTCTGAATTGGGCCATGTGCCTACTTATAAAGTAATACAGTCCAGGAGGATGGGATATGATGATTGGTTATAACTGGTCAATCTGTAATCAAAGATGAGATCAACATAAGCCAAAGTATAGAATCTGGGATACTTTTCAAAACAGTTAATGAGGGAAAAAATTTCCAATGTAGCTTTTTCATTTGGCCTCCCTAATATTATCCCAGTGATGTTTATAAAATGCAAATGTGAACATGTCACTCCCTTTCTTAAATCTGTTAAAACCTGCACATTTCCCAAAGAATTATGTCCAAATATCCTGGCAAACCTAGCCCCTGCCTACTGTGTTTCACATATAATTATCAATTATCTAATAATGATACTAATTAAAATAGCTACCAATTTATTGGGCTTTACTACACATGCCAGAAAGTAGGCTAAATACTGTATATGCATAATCACATTTAACCTTCCCCACAATATTCATATTCATTATTTGCAAATTAGGACACTGAGGCTGAGAGACAAGAGGCAGTTTGATCAACAACACAGAGATAAATGGCAGAGCCAAACCCCTGGCTTTTCCACTCTACTTTCTGCTCAAACATTGTTTCTCCCCAACAGAGAATTAAAACAAGGAAGAACCTTAGAAATAACCTAGTCCATTTCTTTATATTTAATTTGACAAAATTAGTCCAGGAATGTCATTTGGTCTAGAAAATAACCTAATAAGCTAGTCTAAGCAGAACACGATTATATCTTAGATGATGAAGATGTTAGAGAAGATGGATACAAGTGTCCATAATTGAAATTTTTTGTAAATAAGTAGTGTACATATTTATGAGACTGTTAATAAAAACAAAGGAGACAACACAAGTAGGGTGCTTAGGACCATGCCACTCCTAGCAGATATTTAATTACTTTAAACAATTATTACAACTTGAATTGAACAAATATAATTGTGCATTACTATATTCAAAGAGCCAAAATACTAATTCTATAGATGAAGACTTTCTAATGATTTTTATGACCAATTACTTTTACTAAACACCCTTCTTGAACCATATATAAATATATTACTGAAAATTTTAAATATCCACAGGAAATCCTTATGGTGTGTGTGGATTTGTACAATGTGTTCTTACTAGTATTAAAACCTTACAGGAAGGAACATATTCTTTCTGAGTAATTCCCTGAATTAAGGTCAGATAAAATTTTGAGTTTATCTCAGAATGTTCTCTGATCATCTAGTAACGTGCAGATGTCTGGTTATTTCTCTTCTGGCTGTTTGGAGTTATACTTGAATACTATCTTCCTGGAAGATGCTGTTTTTCTTTACTTTCCTAAATAAGATGAAAAGAACAGACGGGGCTTCCCCCAGAGGTGGTTTAATTCATGAATTCCAATTTCAGCATCTTGGGTATTCCCAGACCAGAAGGAAGTGTGACACTTGTCCAGCTTTGATTATATCAAGCTAAGTTCCCAAAATGATTGTGTTTTCTTACTTGTAAAACCATTAATCTCTTAAGGGGAACAAATTTCCCAAGCAATATGGAAGAAAATATGCATATCACATTTCATTTCATTTATTCAGTAACACTTTAAATATTGTTTACAAATATTCTCTTTTTCCTTTTTGGCTCATATTGCACAGTCCAATGCCAATTTAGGATAAAAATGAGTAATCATAATTGCACTCTTCAGCATACTAAATAAGTATTTGAATATACTTAGGAGAATGGCATAATAATAAAATTTCAGTTTATTGCAATTATGACAGCACTTTCTTTTAGAGATAATAATCCATCCTGTTTCTTAGCAAATTTAAAATCCTATCAAAAAGGCTAACTACTACATACTTAAGTCACTATACTTGCTGTAACATTGAAGAACTCTTGCAGAAATATACCTCCTATGCATGCATATGACATTACAAGATTCAGGAACTAAGGTACGTATAATAATTTGAATCAAATAGAATTTAAAATTTCTTACATGAAAAGGATAATTCAAAAGTGATGGCCAAGCCTATGTCTCAGATCTTAAAATATTTTCTTCCCATGCACAATATGATAAAAAATAGAGCAAAAACAATGCTGTTATATAAATCATCCCAAACTATACGGGACTGTCTTTTCAAAGATTCCTTATATAGGGAACATCCTTCAGAGATATAGGCAAAGTCTCACTCTGGAACAAAGGGCAGACATGTGCATTATATATATATATATTGTCCATTATAAAAGATGTAAAGCATGAATATAAATGTAAGTCAGCAAAAAATGAGTGCAGTTGAGATTCATGGCTTTGGAGTCAAACCTGGGTTCAAATTCTGATTAAGTTTTAACCAGTCTATACCTTGGTTTTCTCCTGTATGAGAAATACTATGAGTATTACAATATTCATTCTGCAATAACTGCAATATTGCAATAATTACATGAGACATTTCAAACAGTTAAGCCCAGTGACTGCCAAGTAAGCAGTTAAAAAAAAAATGGTATTATTATAAACTAATTCATACATGATGCCCTCACAAAGACATATTTCAAAGTTTCACAACATGCAGATATTCTTACATCAATGCTGATTAATTAATCCTCTATCTTAATATTGAAAAATTGTGGAGAATTTTAAAATTTATTCACAATTTCAGAAAATCAGTTTTTCAACACTTTCTTATTTTCCTTCAATTTTATTTTGAACAGTTGTAAAACTGTGCTTCAAAATTACTAAGGTTGAGAAGATTTAGTTCTTTCTTTCTAAAGAAATTCTTTGCCTTCTTAACACCAAATCATCAGTTATCAGATTGACCCTCAGCTTCTAGGCTATAATTTAGCAGGCAATTTAATATTGAATTTGATTTTTTTTTAATGTGAGCAAAAATTTCAGGTTTCAGTTTTGATAATATATTCATGATATTTTTACTAGTGAAGTTTGAGATACATACCATTTCTCTAAATAATTTCCAGAAAACCCCTTTCCTTTAATATTTTGAAGTATATGGTATATGCTACATAGAACAAGTTTCAAATATAATAGCTCCATCAGTAACAATCAGTTTTATAGTCCAGTACGTTAATGAACACTACATTTCTATATCATACCTCAGGTTAAAAGTAATCTAGGTTTAAGAATTCTTAAATTCATCTCTTTAAAAATTTTTATCTTGTTAGCCATTTCTCTCTTCTTCCTTTTGATATCAGGTAAAATATTATTGGGTCCTTTCTGGAAAGTAGGCACTTGAGACCTATATAATGATAAAAATCCCTGCTCTATACAAATCTAAATTGTCTAATAGGGTTAAAATGAGAATCCATGGAACATTATTCTCTATAATAAAACCTGGTATGATATTGATGCACATCAGTAAGTTTTTAAAGTAAGTAGGCCCGGATCCTAATCTTGGGTAAGCCACATCTGCTTTCAAGGACTCAGATTTCCCCTGTGTAAAATAAAGATGTTGGACTATACTGGTGTTTCCCAAACTTGAGTTACTCATGTGCTGCCCTTATAATTATTGAGACATCCACAAATGTTTTGTTATCTTATTTACTTAATAGTTTAATTAACTCATTTGAATTACATATGTGCCTGTAATATTCTACCATAAATGGAAACTATAATATTCTACCATCAATGAAAGCCAGTATTACATTTTATTAATAGAAGGTGTCATAAAATTGTAATTAAAATAGAGCTGGATAGTCTTGCACAGGCAAGACTCATTCTGTTGTTTGATCTTTCTTTGGAGAAAAGATTAGTTCCTGTTAGAGCAATGTCAAAGACAGCTTGACTCAAATTATCTATTTCCTAAACATAATCCAAATACTCAAAAGGGAGTTAAAAGGGGAATAAACCTCTTTGTGTTTATTTAATGCAGTGTCTTACAAGCATAACACCAGGCTCAGTGATGTCTCATGTGTGCTCCCTTTAATGGCCAATGCTCCTATGATTTTTAATTGCAGAGAAAATTTAGGTGTGCTAATTATAATGATGTTAGTACTGATAATTATTTAGCTAAATGTATTGAGCTCTTATTACATGCCAGGTAATGATCAAAGCACCTTATATGTTTTTCCCATTTAATCCTCATGACAACTCTGTGAGACAGGTGGTATTGTAATCTGCATGATAAAGAAGGGAAGGCAAACTAGGCAGCCCATCACAAGTGACAGAGAGAGAGAGAGAGAGAGAGAGCGAGAGAGCGAGAGAGTGAGAGGGAGAGAAGGAGAGAGGGGAAGGTTAATAAAAATAAAATTTAAGACAATAGAATCTTAAAAATATAATATGCTGAGAAAAACTACACAGGAGTCTAGTAATAAATCTATGATCGTATTTCTCAAATGACCTTGGCATTAAGATTTTGGATTTTTTGAGGACATGTAAAAGGCACAAATATCACAATATCACCAGTGCCTTGCATAATATATGACATAGCTGGAGAGCAGGTAGGTAGAAAGGAAGGAAAGAATCAAAACAGTAAACAAACAAACAGAGAACAAAGGGCTATGTAGATTGGAAAAACCTTAACAAGTAATGTCCGGACATTTAGAGCCCAGAATTAACTGTGGTAACATCTGGATTATGGTAAGTATGCTAAGGCTTTGGATGATCAGCCTGCCAAGACTGTTTAAATCTTTCCCACAAGTGTTGGGTCTGCCAAGCCACTGCGAGTTCTTTTCATCAGTGCTATAGGGGGAGAGATCTGGCTAGTACTGGAGAGGCGTGCACACATCCTCAGTCTACAAGAATATTATTTTTTAGATTATATGTCCACCATTATCCTTGTATTGAGCCAAATTACACTTTGAATTTATACACTGCGGGTGAATTGTTAACATGAACATGAGATGAGGTTGATTTAATTTGCCTGGAATAAGAATGCTATAACAACAATGGAAATAGTGTTTCTAGATCTTAGCCAAACAATAAAACAAATTGATGGAAATTTATTTTTCATTATGTTTTGGCTTCATTTATATTGACATGACTATAGATAGAGATCTCTGTGAATAGACTAACCACAATTCAGTGAAAGGCTATTTGATCCAAAAGAAAAATTAAAATACAGATGAGCTCTGGAATCCCCAACTGCTTTTTATCTGAAGACTTTAAAACTCTTTTTTAGTTTTGCAACAATGTAAGATGGAATTGCTTGTAAAAGTTTGTATGCTGAGTAAAGAAGGGAAACTGTGAGGTTTCTTTCCTCTCTAAACTATCAATCATTAGATCCAGGAATAAAATACACTTCTGTTATTTTAATTAACTTGGATTTCTTGCCAAGTTATGCTAATTATTATTGCTTTAAAGCCAGTAAGACAATTTTTCTAGATATCACTTATCTATCATTAAATATCTGGAATTTAGATGAAAACCCAGAGATAAGAAAAGTCTCTCATGAACTAGAAAGGAAGTAGGAAATGAAATCACTAAAAGCCCTTACATGTTATTCGTAAAACACCCTAAAGTTCCTCCTTATTCACAGTCTATTTTTTCTTATTTTAGACATGAATCTAATGAGACTGTTCATTTGGTTTCTTAAGCCACAACAACAAATTAGAAGGGAATAATTTTGTAAGAAGCAGGCAAATTGACAGTTGTAAGACTTGGCAGCTGAAAAATTAGAAGAAACAGTAAAAAAGAAATACTGCTTCGAGTGGGGAGATGCCAGAACATGACAGTCTGGGTATTTATTGAACAGGTATTTTGGGGGACCTTGTTAACATCAGGGGAGAGTACAGGTCCCAATTAATCAAAGCAGAAGTTTATAACACCAAGAGCCAAAGTGTTTTATATTCCCTATGTATTTTCAGGGTAATTATATTAACTAGTCTTTAAGTAGTACTTATATTGAGACCATAGTTGGTGAGATCATGTTTTAGAAAAACCTGAACAGATCTAGAACATTCATTTTAGGAGTGACAGCTTGTGACAGACAGAAGGCCACAACCAGAAGGCCACTTCAAAGGGGTAGAAGCCTATTCTTATGACTTTATCTGGAGCAGAAATAATGAATCATATTCACAACATATGATAATTTTGATACCTTATGTGAGGTCTAGTCCATGGGAATGCTCCTTTCTTTTCAGTAGTAGAAATATTACACCTAATTCTGCAAGGATCACATGTTTTAATTGTTGTAATGGGTGTACTGTGTTTTGGTAAAATCTCGCTGCATAAATTGTGGTCCTGTACCAGTGGTGTAACATCAACTAAAAGTTTGAAATGCAGAATCCCAGTCCATAGCTCAAATTTCCTAAACCAGAATCATTTAACAGCATTTAACAAGATCCCAGCTGATTTATATGTGCATTAACATAAGACAGGCACTGTAAAAACAGTGGCATACAGATTTTGTGATAATTTGATTAAAAGTCACTGTTTATTTCAGTACTTCCTAAGAGGTTCATTGTACCGTGCTTCCTTGAAAGCTTCTGGACTATGGAGCAGAAATTTACAATGAATGTTTCAAAACAAAAGTATGTCTTCATAATTAAGGAATGTCATCATGTTAAACACAACCAATGTTCACAGACTATGTTGAGTTACGTGAGTAAATCTTAGTTAAATTATATTCAGAGAATTTAACATGGTTGAAACATTTATATTAAAATAGTTCTATTTAAAATGGCTAAAATAATAACCTTTTTGTATCCATGTTGTATTGTACTTGTTTTCTGACTTGCCAAATAACCAATGTGATGTGTTACATCATGAAGTTTCTGAGCACCAAAAAAGGAGAGATGCTGTATTTTCTTGCTCTCAAATGCCTAGCAAGGTATACCTGCCTCTAGATACTATTTATATCTTCAGATATGACATGGACCATTATGCTTCTTAAGTTGAAGACATATTGGAGAAAATCAAGCAAAGGGAAAGCAGGAGAGAGATATTAGAATTGAGTTCTTGAAATCTAGCTGTAGCATTCTCAAGGATCTAGAAACTAAAACTTGTCAGATCTATATTTGTATTTTTTCTGACTTTGTAAATACTTACAGCGATTGAATGTTTTAACACTAGAATAATGTGATACAAGTATTTAGGTATCTATATTTCATGTCTATATCTGCATAGAATAATTATTTTAATACCATGGAAAGCTACTGTGAAGGATGCAATCATAACAGTATCAGAGAATGATATATCAGCTTTCATCCATTTGGTTCAAGATACAGTAGTTTATATCTCTTTACCATATCTCTGAGGCTCTCTGAACATGTAGAATCAAATGATCAGCAAGTATTTAATGGGTAATTGCTCTAAGCTGATATTCTGCTGGATGCTGAACAACTTGGTAAAGTTTATAATACATATACTTCGATTTTTATGTTCTTTCTAGTTAGGTACTGTAGAACCTATTTTCACTTCTGGAAGCAGGGATAAGTTTATTTGCCAATAAAATGACACAAATGGTATCACAAGTAATAGATTAATGGAAGGTTAACTTGCAAAGGAACTAATTTTTCACTATGTCATTAAGAACTTAATGATATTTCAATAAAATCCATTCAAATCTTGGTAATGTACAAGATTAACAATTAATATACAAAAACAGAGAAAAGGAAAGATGTATGGATTTTTTTTGGTCAGCAAAAGGCTATTATATACAAGTATTATATAAGGTTGTATACAACTGTTACATTTCATCTCACCATTGAACCTAATCTATTAAAAATTTTACCACGAGTATCAGCACATAAGACCCTTAGAATTACACTATATACTATTTTAAGTTCTTAGGATCTCAATTAGATAGCATTTTTGCAATTAACTTCCACGATTGGTTAAATTGTAATTATTAAATTGCACTTCTCATTAAGACTGTACTAATTTCCGATGAGATGTAGTTTAGATTTAGTTTCACTTGATAAGATTTAATTCAAAAACACTGATTGGTAATTAAAGACATTGCTCTCTATATGGAGCAGAACACTGTAACTGAAGGTTTTTTGTCTTCTTTTACTTTCTAATTTCCTTCCCTTCTCCTTAGAGGGAATTATTGTATCTTTATCTAAAAAAGACCCACATAAAAATGTTTTTAGATATTGATGGAAATCAAACCATACTACACAGAAAATAAACGTGTTGGACAATGTTTGCATCACATCTAAAATGCAACACCTCTTTTTTTTAATGAATTAATATTTGCTTTTGTCCTTATTGAATCACTATGATTTTAAGCATGAAATGCTGCCCAGGTGTTTGAAAAACATTATTTGAAGGAATATAGAAGAGTTAAATAGTCCATTCCAGCATGGACTGATTTTAACTTTATAACCTTTCCATTCTTGCAAAGGTAGTTGGGGAAAGAAAGTTCAAGAAAGTCCATCACTGAAATTAAAGTGGTTTTAGCTGGGCACCAGAGTCATTCACTGAATCATAGTTCACAGTTTTCAAGAGTGCACTTAAATCCCTGAGTAGGTCATGGCATGTACAGTCTAAAGAATGGTTCTATATATTAAGTGATCATTCCCTGAACAGCAAATAAATAGCTGTTGTACTTAAATGAAATCATAATATCATTGAAAAATACATTCCCTAACTGTATTTACCAACTGTAGGAAACTAACATATTTGTAACAATTGTATTTAGATAAAAATGGTGTTTTGGGAGCAAACCACATGTTTTCTCACATACATTTAATATGTAATACCTGACATCATATTTTGAACAGAATGCTATTTTATTTGTATATTTGAATACCTCTTTCAGGTGTTTACTCAAAGGTCACCTTGGTGGGATCTGCCCTGACCATATTATTTAAAACTGCAGAGGAGTGACTTTACCAATATGCTGGAATAGGAAAGCCTGGACTCTCCCCTCCCCCCAACATCCCCGACACACCAATTCAAAAGCAACACACAGATCAGTTCCCTTGGCGAGATATGCAGAAACTAACCAAGAGGCTCCTATACTCCAGGAGAATGTGAAACCAGCAACAATGAAAAGAGTAGGCAAAATGGAGACACTTGTTCACCAAATCCACACCCTGGCACAGTGCCATATGATTGGGAGGAAACCCTCAGCTCCCAGCTTCTCTCTGAACAAAAAAGATGTTGAACTGCACATCTAATGCTCCTATTTGTCTGAGTACTACCTGAGGTACTGGATTCTATTTCACCTGTCTCATAGAGCTAATGGGGCCCAGCATATACTAGTCTCTGGGGGGCTAGACTAATACACACACACACACACACACACACACACACACACACACTGTATATATGTGTGTATATATACAGTAGGTATAATATGTATGTACCATATATTATATATGGTATATAATATATATTCAGTATATATAATATATATACACACTATTATTTATAATATATACTATATAATATATAAACATATATGTATAATAATACAATAACATATGTACTAATAACAAACTATCCGAAAAGGAAATTGGAACAACAATCCCATTTATGATAGTATCAAAAAGAATAAAATACTTAGGAATAAACTAAGGAAGTGAAGGACTTGTACACTGAAAACTATAAAACAATGATGAAAAAAATTAAAGGCAGTGAGGCTTCCGGGAAGATGGCGGAAGAGTGAGATACGGAGATCACTTTCCTCCCCACAGATACACCAGAAATATATCTACAAGTGGAATAACTCCTACAGAACACCTACTGAACGCTGGCAGAAGACCTCAGACCTCCCAAAAAGCAAGAAACCCCCCACGTACCTGGGTAGGGCAAAACAAAAAAGAATAAACAGAGAAAAAAGGATAGGGACAGGACATGCACCAGTGGGAGGGAGCTGTGAAGGAGGAAACGTTTCCACACACTAGGAAGCCCCTTCGCGGACGGAGACTGCGGGTGGCGGAGGGGGAAAGCTTCGGAGCCGTGGAGGAGTGCACAGCAACAGGGGTGCGGAAGGCAAAGCAGAGAGATTCCTGCACAGAAGATCAGGGTCGAACGGCACTCACCAGCCCAAGAGGCTTGTCTGCTCACCTGCCGGGGCGGGCGGTGCCTGCGAGCTGAGGCTCCGGCTTTGGTCAGAGCGCAGGGAGAGGACGGGGGTTGGCGTGAATACAGCCTGAAGGAGTTAGTGCACCACAGCTAGCCTGGAGGGAGTCTGGGAAAAGGTCTCCAGCTGCCGAAGAGTTAAGAGACTTTTTCTTCCCTCTTTGTTTCCTGGTGCGCGAGGAGAGGGGATTAAGAACACTGCTTAAAGGAGCTCCAGAGACGGGTGCGAGCCGCGGCTAAAAGCGCGGACCCCAGAGACAGACATGGCGGCTTCTTACCGCCACCAAGAAGCCTGTGTGCGAACACAGGTCACTATCCACACCCCGCTTCCGGGGAGCCTCTGCAGCCCGCCACTGCCAGAGTCCCGGGATCCAGGGAAAACTCACCCGGGAGAACACACGGCGTGCCTCAGGCTGCTGCAACGTCACGCAGGCCTCTGCCGCCGCAGGCTCGCCCTGCACTCCGTGCCCCTCCCTCCCCCAGGCCTGAGTGAGCCAGAGGCCCCGAATCAGCGGCTCCTTTAACCCCGTCCTGTCTGGGCGAAGAAAGACGCCCTCCAGCGACCTACACGCAGAGGCGGAGCCAAATCCAAAGTTGAGACCCTGGGAGCTGTGAGAACAAAGAAGAGAAAGGGAAATCTCTCCCAGCAGCCTCAGAAGCAGCAGATTAAAGCTCCACAATCAACTTGATATAGCCTGCATCTGTGGAATACATGAATAGACAACTAATCATCACAAATTAAGGAGCCCTGTGGATGAAAGGCTCTTGGTGCTGCAGCCAGGAGTCAGTGCTGTGCCTCTGAGGTGGGAGAGACAACTTCAGGACACTAGTCCACAAGAGACCTCCCAGCTCCACATAATATCAAACGGCAAAAATCCCCCACAGATCTCCATGTCAACACCAGCACCCAACTTCACTCAACGACCAGCAAGCTACAGTGCTGGACATCCTATGCCAAACAACTACCAAGACAGGAACACAACCCCACCCATTAGCAGAAAGGCTGCCTAAAATCGTAATAAGTTCACAGACACCCCAAAACACAGCACCAGACGTGGACCTGCCCACCAGAAAGACAAGATCCAGCCTCATCCACCAGAACACAGGCACTAGTCCCCTCCACCAGGAAGCCTACACAAGCCACTGAACCAACCTTAGCCACTGGGGACAGACACCAAAAACAACAGGAACTACGAACCTGCAGCCTGCAAAAAGGAGACCCCAAACACAGTAAGATAAGCAAAATGAGAAGACAGAAAAACACACAACAGGTGAAGGAGCAAGATAAAAACCCACCAGACCTAAAAAATGAAGAGTAAATAGGCAGTCTACCTGAAAAAGAATTCAGAATAATGATAGTAAAGATGATCCAAAATCTTGGAAATAGACAAAATTCAAGAAACATTTAACAAGGACCTAGAAAAACTAAAGATGAAACAAACAATGATGAACAACACAATAAATGAAATTAAAAGTACCCTGGATGGGATCAATAGCAGAATAACTGAGGCAGAAGAACGGATAAGTGACCTGGAAGATAAAATAGTGGAAATAACTACTGCAGAGCAGAATAAAGAAAAAAGAATGAAAAGAACTGAGGACAGTCTCAGAGACCTCTGGGACAACAGTAAATGCACCAACATTCGAATTATAGGGGTTCCAGAAGAAGAAGAGGAAAAGAAAGGGACTGAGAAAATATTTGAAGAGATTATAGTTGAAAACTTCCCTAATATGGGAAAGGAAATAGTTAATCAAGTCCAGGAAGCATAGAGAGTCCCATTCAGGATAAATCCAAGGAGAAATACACCAAGACACATATTAATCAAACTGTCAAAAATTAAATACAAAGAAAACATATTAAAAGCAGCAAGGAAAAAATAACACACAAGGGAATCCCCATAAGGTTAACAGCTGATCTTTCAGCAGAAACTCTGCAAGCCAGAAGGGACTGGCAGGACATATTTAAAGTGATGAAGGAGAAAAACCTGCAACCAATATTACCCAGCAAGAATCTCATTCAGATTTGATGGAGAAATTAAAACCTTTACAGACAAGCAAAAGCTGAGAGAGTTCAGCCCCACCAAACCAGTTCTACAACAACTGCTAAAGGAACTTCTCCAGGCAAGAAACACAAGAGAAGGAAAAGACCTACAATAACAAACCCAAAACAATTAAGAAAATGGGAATAGGAATATACATATCGATAATTACCTTAAATGTAAATGGATTAAATGCTCCCACCAAAAGACACAGGCTGGCTGAATGGATACAAAAACAAGACCCATATATACGCTGTCTACAAGAGACCCACTTCACACCTAGGGACACATACAGACAGAAAGTGAGGGGATGGAAAAATATATTTCATGCAAATGGAAACCAGAAGAAAGCTGGAGTAGCAATTCTCATATCAGACAAAATACACTTTAAAATAAAGACTATTAGAAGAGACAAAGAAGGACACTACATAATGATCAAGGGATTGATCCAAGAAGATATAACAATTGTAAATATTTATGCACCCAACATAGGAGCACCTCAATACATAAGGCAAACACTAACAGCCATAAAAGGGGAAATAGACAGTAACACGTTCATAATAGGGGTCTTTAACACCCCACTTTCACCAATGGACAGATCATCCAAAATGAAAATAAATAAGGAAACACAAGCTTTAAATGACACATTAAACAAGATGGACTTAATTGATATTTATAGGACATTCCATCCAAAAACAACAGAGTACACATTTTTCTCAAGTGCTCATGGAACATTCTCCAGAATACATCATATCTTGGGTCACAAATCAAGCCTTTGTAAATTTAAGATAATTGAAATTGTATCAAGTATCTTTTCCGACCACAATGCTATAAGACTAGATATCAATTACAGGAAAAGATCTGTAAAAAATACAAACACATGGAGGCTAAACAATACACTACTTAATAATGAAGTGATCACTGAAGAAATCAAAGAGGAAATCAAAAATTACCTAGAAACAAATGACAATGGAGACACAACAACCCAAAATCTATGGGATGCAGAAAAGCAGTTCTAAGAGGAGAGTTTATAGCAATACAGTCCTACCTTAAGAAACAGGAAACATCTCGAATAAACAACCTAACCTTGCACCTAAAGCAATTACAGAAAGATGAACAAAAAACCCCCAAAGTTAGCAGAAGGAAAGAAATCATAAAGGTCAGATCAGAAATAAATGAAAAAGAAATGAAGGAAGTGATAGCAAAGATCAATAAAACTAAAAGCTGGTTCTTTGAGAAGATAAACAAAATTGATAAACCATTAGCCAGACTCATCAAGAGAAAAAGGGAGAAGACTCAAATCAATAGAATAAGAAATGAAAAAGGAGAAGTAACAACGGACACTGCAGAAATACAAAAGATCATGAGAGATTACTACAGGCAACTCTATGCCAATAAAATGGACAACCTGGAAGAAATGGACAAATTCTTAGAAATGCACAGCCTGCCAAGACTGAATCAGGAAGACATAGAAATATGAGCATACCAATCACAAGCACTGAAATTGAAACTGTGATTAAAAATCTACCAACAAACAAAAGCTCAGGACCAGATGGCTTCACAGGCAAATTCTATCAAACATTTAGAGAAGAGCTAACACCTATCCTTCTCAAGCTCTCCCAAAATATAGCAGAGGGAGGAACACTTCCAAACTCCTTCTACGAGGCCACCATCACCCTGATACCAAAACCAAACAAGGATGTCACAAAGAAAGAAAACTACAGGCCAATATCACTAATGAACATAGATGCAAAAATCCTCAACAAAATACTAGCAAACAGAATCCAACAGCACATTAAACGGATCATACACCATGATCAAGTGGGGTTTATTCCAGGAATGCAAGGATTCTTCAATACACGCAAATCAATCAACGTGATACACCATATTAACAAATTGAAGGAGAAAAACCATATGATCATCTCAATAGATGCAGAGAAAGTTTTTGACAAAATTCAACACCCTGCAGAAAGTAGGCATAGAGGGAACTTTCCTCAACATAATAAAGGCCATATATGACAAACCCACAGCCAACATCATCCTCAATGGTAAAAAACTGAATCCATTTCCACTAAGATCAGGAACAAGGCAAGGTTGCCCACTCTCACCACTCTTATTCAACTTAGTTTTGGAAGTTTTAGCCACAGCAATCAGAGAAGAAAAAGAAATAAAAGGAATCCAAATTAGAAAAGAAGAGGTAAAGATGTCACTGTTTGCAGATGACATGATACTATACATAGAGAATTGTAAGATGCTACCAGAAAACTACTAGAGCTAATCAATGAATTTGGTAAAGTAGCAGGATACAAAATTAATGCACAGAAATCTCTGGCGTTCCTATACACTAATGATGAAAAATCTGAAAGTGAAATCAAGAAAACACTCTCATTTACCATTCCAGTTAAAAGAATAAAATATCTAGGAATAAACCTACCTAAGGAGACAAAAGACCTGTATGCAGAAAATTATAAGACACTGATGAAAGAAATAAAAGATGACACCAACAGATGGAGAGATATACCATGTTCGTGGATTGGAAGAATCAACATTGTGAAAATGACTCTACTACCCAAAGCAATCTACAGATTCAATGCAGTCCCTTTCAAACTACCACTGGCATTTTTCACAGAACTAGAACAAAAATTTCACAATTTGTATGGAAACACAAAAGACCCCGAAGAGCCAAAGCAATCTTGAGAATGAAAAACGGAGCTGGAGGAATCAGGCTCCCTGACTTCAGACTATACTACAAAGCTACAGTAATCAAGACAGTATGGTACTGGCACAAAAACAGAAATATAGATCAATGGAACAGGATAGAAAGCCCAGAGATAAACCCACGCACATATGGTCACCTTATCTTTGATAAATGAGGCAGAAATGTACAGTGGAGAAAGGACAGTCTCTTCAATAAGTGGTGCTGGGAAAACTAGACAGGTACATGTAAAAGTATGAGGTTAGATCACTCCCTAACACGATACACAAAAATAAACTCAAAATGGATTAAAGACCTAAATGTAAGGCCAGAAACTATCAAACTCTTAGAGGAAAGTATAGGCAGGATACTCTATGACATAAATCACAGCAAGATCCTTTTTGACCCACCTCCTAGAGAAATGGAAATAAAAACAAAAATAAACAAATGGGAACTAATGAAACTTCAAAGCTTTTGCACAGCAAAGGCAACCATAAACAAGACCAAAAGACAACCCTCAGAATGGAGAAAATATTTGCAAATGAAGCAATTGACAAAGGATTAATCTCCAAAATTTATAAGCAGCTCATGCAGCTTAATAACAAAAAAACAAACAACCCATCCAAAAATGGGCAGAAGACCTAAATAGACATTTCTCCAAAGATACACAGACTGCCAACAAACACATGAAAGAATGCTCAACATCACTAATCATTAGAGAAATGCAAATCAAAACTAAAATGAGATATCATCTCACACCAGTCAGAACGGCCATCATCAAAAAATCTAGAAACAATAAATGCTGGAGAGGGTGTGGAGAAAAGGGAACCCTCTTGCACTCTTGGTGGGAATGTAAATTGATACAGCCACTGTGGAGAACAGTATGGAGGTTCCTTAAAAAACTACAAATAGAACTACCATATGACCCAGCAATCCCACTACCGGGCATATACCCTGAGAAAAACATAATTCAAAAAGAGTCATGTACCAAAATGTTCATTGCAGCTCTATTTACAATAGCCCAGAAATGGAAACAACCTAAATGTCCATCATGGGATGAATGGATAAAGAAGATGTGGCACATATATACAATGGGATATTACTCAGCCATAAAGAGAAACGAAATTGAGCTATTTGTAATGAGGTGGATAGACCTAGAGTCTGTCATACAGAGTGAAGTAAGTCAGAAAGAGAGAGACAAATACCATATGCTAACACATATATATTGAATTAAAAATATATATATCATGAAGAACCTAGGGGTAAGACAGGAATAAAGACACAGACCTACTAGAGAATGGACTTGAGGATATGGGGAGGGGGAAGGGTAAGCTGTGACAAAGCGAGAGAGAGGCCTGGACATATATACACTACCAAACGTAGGGTAGATAGGTAGTGGGAAGCAGCTGCATAGCACAGGGAGATCAGCTCAGTGCTTTGTGACCGCCTGGAGGGGTGGGATAGGGAGGGTGGGAGGGAAGGAGACGCAAGAGGCAAGAGATATGGGAACATAGGTATATATATAACTGATTCATTTTGTTGTAAAGCAGAAACCAACACACCATTGTAAATCAATTATACTCCAATAAAGATGTTAAAAATAAATAAATAAAACCTCTGCCATGAAAAAAAAAAAGAAAAAAATTAAAGAAAACATAAACAAATGGAAAGATACTTTGTGTTCATTGGCTGGAAGACTTAATATTGTTAAGACGTCCATACTACCCAAAACTGGTCTACAGATTCAATGTAATCTCTATCAAAATCCCAATTGCATTTTTTATGGAAATAGAAAAAAAACAATTCTAAAATGCATATGGAACCAGAAAGGACCTTGAATAACTAGAAGTATTTTGAAAAAGAACTAAACTTGAGGTACATACTTCTTGATTATAAAATACATTACAAAGCTATAGTAATTAAAACAGTGTGGTATTGGCATAAAACTAGCTATATGTACCAATGGAGCACAATAAATCCACACATATATGGTCAACTAATCTTGGATAAGGTACCAAGAATACACAATGGGGAAAGGATAGAATCTTTAACAAACAGTGCTCGGAAATTTGGAGATCCACATGCAAAAGAATGAAATTGGAGCCTTATCTTTCACCATACACAAAAATCAACTCAAATGGATTAAACACCATAAGGCTTAAACTTGTAGATCATAAAATCTGAAACTGTACAACTCCTAGAAGAAAATAGTAGGGGAAAACTCCATGACCTTAGTCTTGGCAATGATTCCATAGATATTAAACCCAAAGCACAGGCAGCAAAAGCAAAAATAGACAAGTGGGACTATGCAAAACTAAAAAGCTTCTACACTGCAAAGGAAACAAAGAAAAAAGTGAAAAGGTAATCTACAGAATGGAAGAAAATATCTGCAAATAATATATTTGATAAGAGGATCATTTACAAAATATATAAGGAACTCCTACAACTCAATAGCAAAATAGTGATAATAATCTGATTTTTAAATGAATCAGAATAACGTTTGAATAAACGTTTCTCAAAGTAGACCTACAATGGCCAACAAGTATGTGAAAAGATGCTCAACAGCACTAATCATCAGGGAAATGTAAATCAAGACCACAGTCATATACCACCGCATGCCAGTTAGGATGAGTGCTATTAAAATAAGAAAAGGACAACAATTGTTGGAAAGGCTGTGGCTACAAGCCAAGAAATGCTAAGAATTTCCAGCAGTCACCAGAAGCTAGGAGAGACTTGTGGAGTAGGTTCTCCCTGACCATGTCAACAACTTAAGTTTGAACTTCTGGCCTCCAGAAATATCAGAAAATAAATTTCTGCTGTTCTAAGCTGTCGAGTTTGTGGTAATTTGTTATAGCATCATTAGAAAATTAATACGAGTTTGCATTTTTACAGGGTAAATTTTTTCAACTGTAAAATAGTCATCCACAAAATTAAAAATCTTTAAAATGCTAACACTATTCTTTTTTTTAACATCAAAAGTGACATAACATTGACCAAACTGAGCAGCAACAACACTTTGGCAGTCAAAACTGCCACATTCATGTGTTGTAGAAAAGAAGAAAATTCATTGGCTCCTTCTGAAGTTCATGTCTATATTGGTAACTAATGATGTTGTATATAGTGACAATTGGCATATAGGAAAACAGTTTCTCATTTTGTGTGTGTGTGTGTGTGTGTGTGTAAACAAGGTATTTAGTAACTTCATAAGTTTATATGTCCAGGGATTATCTGCAGGGCTTTATTCCACCTTTCTCTCTAAGTATCTTGATTGGGAGACGTTAGCAGAAGATCTAACAATTTATTCATTTTTGTTGTATAAAGTGACTTCTTCCTCAGAGCTCCTACAGCACTTAAGACTGAAATTTATTGTAACCTTTCTTATGTCAATCCCTCATTTACTTCTATCACTGGTTTTACAGATGTTTTATTAGTATTTAATATCACAAGTATATAAAATTTTCTCTCAAATAATACAGGTTCTTGGAAGCAAAGACCCCATCTTATTCGCAGCATATAGCACAATGTTTTGCATAAACGAGGTGCTGAAACTGGGTTTGTTTGCTTTTATTAAAAAGGAATTTTGAGCTTTTATTTGCACAACTGAAAAATATTTTTATAACAACATTTTCCGTGACTTTCCTTGTCTCCATTATTTTCTACTATTATTACTGATTAATACATTTATCTCTGCCTTGTATCTTTGGAAGTTTATAAATTAGTTTGGAAAATTGGAAGTTCAAGAACTGAGAATTGGAAGTTAGAGAACTGGAGCTGCAAAATAAGTTACTCCAGTTTAATTTCTAGACATAGAGAGGATTATCCATGCTACTATGGAAAACCAGGCTTCTTGTTATATATCATAGCTCATCCCTATTACATACTCAAGAACTTCCTCTAGCAATTCTTTCCTCACTTCCCTACATCATGAAGATCTCTACTGGATCACCACCAAAAAATAAATAAATAAAATCATCAAACAGGTAAACAAACATACACACAGACAACAACAATATAGAAGTCTATTTTTGCTGGCTATACATACATGCCATCAGGAAATCCCATTGGCTCAAAGTTCAAAATATAATCAGAATCTGACCTTTCCTTACCACCTACACCATTCATACTAGTCTGAACACCATTATCTCTTGCCTAGATAGTTGCCTCCGTGGTACTTCCTCAACATGGTAGCCAAAGTGATCCTTTTAAAAAGTTATGTGAAACCATGTTACTCTTCTGTCATAGGTCCCTCTTCCCTCCAGATAAAAGTCTAAGTCTTTATAGTAGCCTATGAAGCCCTATAGTAGGGATTGTAAACTTTTTATGCCAAGGGTACCTTCTGAAGTCTAGTTAAGCCTATGGACCCTTCTTCAAATTAATGTTTCCAAATGCAAAATATTTTAAGCTTCCGAAGGAACTCAACTATATGGAAGTGTTGCTCTCAAAATATTCAATACATTAAGAAATTTATGGTACAGTAAACATACGTTTTTTCAGTAATGTATTACATAAAGTTTAGCACTGATTTGCCCTAGTGCTGGACTTGATAACTACTGGAGTTTTGAAGCAATCATGGCCATAAACAATAGTTCTAGATACTTTTAAGAACTGTAATATGACATAAAAATATCTGTAGTTTATTTTTGTGATAAAGTCACATGTACTATTAATACTCCTATATTAAGAGATAATACATTTCAGTTAGAAATGTATAGTAGTTTCCTATTGTTGCTCTAACAAATTACTACAAATTAAGTAGCTTAACACAACACACATTTATTATCTTACAGTTCTGGAAGTGAGAAGTCTGAAATCATTTTCACTGTGCTAAAATCAAGGTGTTGGCAGGGCTTTGCTTCTTCTGGAGGCCCTAGAGGAGAATGTTTCCTTGCCTTTTCAGCTTCTAGAGACCACCTACATTCCTTGGCTAGCGGCCCCTTCCTTCATCTTCAGAGCATATCACTCCTATTTCTGCTCCTGTCCTTTAATTTTCTTTCTCTAACTCTGATCCTTCTGGCTCCCTCTGGCTCCCTGTGATTACATTGAGCTCACCAGATAATTAATGATAATCCCCATGTCAAGATCCTTAATAACATTTGCAAAGTACCTGTTATGTTGTAAGATAATACATCCATGTAGGTTATGAGGATTAGGATGTGGATATCTTGGGGGATTCCCCTCTTCAGCCCACCAGAGTGAGATTGAAAAAAAACGTTTCCCGTCAAAATTCATGAACACTCTCTGTGTTTTATTCCATGCCACGGTTAAGAAATCTTGCCTTGTAAAGACTTTGCCACTAATATCTCTTTGACCTCAACTTCTATTACCTTCTTTCCTTGATAATACTGCCAATGTGCACCCAAGATTTTATGTCCTCATTTTTTTCCCATACCATATATCACTCTCTGAAACACGATTTGATTCACTTATATTTTTTATCGTGTGTCCTGTGTGATTTCACACTCCCACTCCCACTGAAATGAAAGTTCGGCAATGATAGGAGTCTTAGTTTTAGTCACTTATTTATCCCAAGTTGCTTGGCAGGATCCCAGCACTTAACAGGTACTCAATAAATACTTCCTGAATCAATCAAAATTAATCATACACTCTAACAAGGTTGAGGATACAATTTTATTTTATAAAAAAAATGCTACACCTTCACCTCTATTTCTAGCTTTATTTCCCCAATGAGTAAGTACGTATGAGATCAGAGGAACAGAAAAAAATGAGATACACCAGAAAACGTCAACAGTAGCAACAACAACAAAAAGTTCACTAGAAAAAGTGGTCTGCAGAATAAACCCTAGAGCTGGAAAAGATATTGCTCACTCCTGCATGCTATGTTTGTTTCATAAACATGGTATCTTAGTCTGCTCAGGCTATCATAGCCTGCTCAAAATATCATAGAATGCATGACTTAAACAACAGAAATTTACTTTCTCATGGTCCTGGAGTCTGAAAGTCCGAGATTAGGTTGTCAGCATAGTTGGTTTCTGGTGAGGGCTCTGTAGTAGACCACTGCCTTCTCACTGGTGCTCACATGGCCTTTCCTTGGTGTGTGCACACACAGAGTGACTGAGTTCTGGTCTCTCCTATTCTTCTTATTCTCTGGGGTTAGAATCCTACCCCTATAACTACATTTAACCTTAATTACTTCCATGAAGGCCCTATCTTCTAAAACAGTTGCACTGGGAGGGTAGAGCTTCAACATATTAATGTGAGAGGGGAGTACAAACATTCAGTCCATACGTAGGGGATAACCAATATGTTAGTAGAAATAACATGTGAGTGTCTTGTATTAATTATACTACCATCTAACAAAAATCAAGCTTTAAAATGGAAGATGGCTCCTTTTATGTTAAATATGAATGTTTTCCAGAGGAATAAAAGCTGGAGGAGGGGAGGCAAAACTATTAATAATTGTAGAAACCTTAGCAAGAATTTCAGATACCTCAGTCAATAATAATAATAGCACAGCTCCTGTCAAGAGAAAATTGTGCCTGACAAATCTATTGGCATTCTTTGCAGGATAAATATTCTTGGATAATGAGGAAAATAGAGAATATAATCTCTTTAAACTTTTGAAATGCCTTGAACAGGTTTTCATACCTAAAGGTACAAAAAACTTTACAGGAACTGTAAAATGGAAGGTTACTGGCTTGTCATAGATAGGAAACTAGCTTAGAGATAAGAAACAAAGATGAATAAGTATTGGGAAAGTCTGATTCAACATTTTAATGAATTATTTAGATGATAGAGTACACAGTGAACAGGCAAAATAAGAATAAACAACTGAATATTTTCTTGGAATACAGAGAGACATTTCATAGAAGCTTAAATATAAACAAATGCAAATCATAATTTTAATAGAAAATTATGCATATTTTATTTATACAAACTTTGAGTCAAATGTTAAAACCTAAGACTTGCCTTACTCATTAGGTAAACTGTTACACAAAACCAGCATCATTATGAAGTTAATTTTTAGCACTCTCCTGTCTATATCCTTATTAAATTGGGGCAAGATGGGATGTGAAATAAAATGAAAACAATATTTTTATATAATAAAATTCAGGACATACATGTCATATGGTATAGTGTATGAACTTTTGAATATGGGAAACACATGCATTTATTTTAAAAATGTCAATTGGTTCATTTTATGTGATTTGGCTTTGAAAAAATGAGTGTGTTAAGACTGCTTTTTTGGAAGATGATAGAAACATTTCAAATCAGCTTGTGTAAACATTTAAAAGGGAATTATTAACTCATGTAACTAGAAATCCAGGGGATTCCTCTTTCTTTGTTGATTAGACAGTGAGATTCCCTGTAGCAGGAAGTATACTTCTATCAGCCTCCAGACCCCCAGCTTTGAACTGGCTAGAAACAGCCTGTCCTTAGAATTCTAGAAAAAAATTTTCATTGCAAGCCATGATGGGCATGTGTTGGATCATGGGCCCAACACCGAACCAGTCACCTAGATGAAACAATTATCTAAAGTATTCTATTTAGCTGGGCCCAGGTCTCCCTCCCACATCCCTGGCTTGTGGAGGGGGATCAATCTCACGCAAACTGCATGTAATTGTTTCCCCTCTGAGAAAAGCATCCCTTTGTTACCAAAGTAAATGGTGGTAATGATTTATTTGTCAAATAAACAAAATGAAACAAAAAACAAGCAGCTAATCACTAGAATTAATTTCCAATATGATTAAGGTAGAAAAGCAGTAGAGGGTGGGCAGTCATGAAGTAAAAGAGTGCCTCACACACTTTACAAGGACCTTACCTTTACGTGTTTACCAAAAGTAAAACATGGTTTGAAGCCAGTATCGTAAGAGAATGTGACCCAGGAGGCCTTAAAGAGGGAAGATTTTACAAACTGCTTTCTCTGCAGTGGATACTCCAGAACAGGGGAAAAATGCCCTCTTTTTCCACTATGTTACATGACTTTCCAGAGATCAGCTATTTATCACCTTCTCAAAAATTCTGGGTTCTTTACAACCCAAATCTTTCTATCAACCCAAGATACAAACATAATACAATTAGGGAATTTCTCTTCTTGCTTTTACTTTCTTTCCAGAACTGAGCAACTTGGTTGAAAAATAATAGATGGAAAAAAATTGCATACATATGGATCAGAGAGCCCAAGCTTCAAAGTGCTGAGTACCTTGTAACCTCAAAAGTGGTCGTCAGTGAGAGCAGCTCCTTCTTGTACATTGAGTAGCTTTGATTTAATGTGGGGGTCAGAGTTGGGCTATAGTCTTTAAAAGGCAACATAGATAAGTTATTTACAGACATCTCATGTTGCAGTTGCACTTCAGAGTAACCTGAGAGGTGCATTTCCTGAACAATGAGTCCCATGTATATATCACCTGAGCTGAGAATCAGAACTCTCATCCTTGGGAGGGTGGGAGAAGAGGAAAGAGAAGTAGGGGGAGAGAGGGAGCACATATATATTCTAACACTGCACTGAAGACCTGCTGAGTCAGTCCATCTGGGAGTAGTGTAAAACATATATATTGTTGTAAAACTCCCTGAGTTTCTATGATAAAGCCAGGTAGCCAGTTTGGCAGCACTTCATGAAGTGGTATGAGCATGCTAGAGACAGAAACATTCACTCATTAAAATTGACACTGAAAAAAAATAATTGACACTGAACACGACAATGTAGTACACAGATCGAATGAAATTACCCAAGATTAAAAGTGTCCCTAAGCCCACCATCCTCTCATCCCTGTCACAGATCACAGTGAGCTTGCCTGCCAGGATCACTCTTCCAAACATCCAACTTAATGAATGGCTATCAATGGTAGGTAAGGGCCTCCCTGGTGGCGCAGTGGTTGAGAGTCCATCTGCCGATGCAGGGGACACAGGTTCGTGCCCCGGTCTGGGAGGATCCCACATACCGTGGAGGGGCTGGGCCTGTGAGCCATGGCCGCTGAGCCTGCACGTCCAGAGCCTGTGCTCCACAACAGGAGAGGCCACAACAGTGAGAGGCCCGTGTAACACACACTCACACACAAAAAAATGGTAGGTAACTATTGCTTCAACGTTGATATATTTGTTGACAAAAATGGCTTTCTTAATACTATTTGGATGAAAAAAAATTACTGAAGTAAAAAATTCATACACAAATAAAGTAGATCTAAGTCATTAACCTATTTATCATTTGCATTTATGTGTGAATTATCACCAAAATTCACTGCATATTTTATTATGAAATGCTACTGAGATGCAAGTTTTCTGTTCTTGATCTGCAAGTCTCATGAAGGGCAGCACATCCCAGAGCCACCAAATGTGCCTCACCAGCATTCTGGCACCTGTATCTGTTCCTTCTCAGCTTTGGTCACCATCCCCTTGCCCACTACTATAACTTCTAATACCTGGTTAGAAGCAACTACAATAACAACAAAAGAATAATACCCCAAACAATGTATTTTCTTTTTGAAAAAGAAGTCTTTAAATGATAGAAATTTGCATTTTGAAGTCTCCAAAATTTCAGGGTGTATTCCAGTTATTGAAAATCTATGTTACAGTAATTCTCTTACATAGGATAGCCCTAGGTAGATAACGTTTTGACTGAAAATTTATAATAATCTTTATCATAAAATATAGGGTTTTATAATAAGCATAATCTTGGGACCTGCTTTATATCTTCTGCTCTGAGGAGGGATATTAAACTAGGGACCTTAAGGACACGACAGAAGGAGGAAAGAGCATTTTACACAGACAGAAAGCAGAGCACATCAGTCAGAAATGCTTTTGGGTATAAGCATGAAAATAGTACAAATTTGAAGGTTTTTTTTTTTCCTCAGATACTAAATAGTTTGTGGATAGGAAAGGGTTGGCCTGGGTTCTTCACATAAATAGATTCAAACATTTTGTAGTACTTATGTATCCAAGATTCACTCTCTTTTCCCCATGGCCATCCCTGGGTTTTTTTCCTCCTAAATTCCAAGCATGAAAAAGGCTGTGGGAAGGAAGGCGACAGCATCAACCCCTTTTGTCTTTTATAAATAAGTGGCTCCAGCAGGTTTCCACATCCAGGCCTTTGGTTAGTGTTCAGTCACATGTTTACTCCTAACAGCCAGGGTGGCTAAGAAAATAAACATTTAGCTCTTCTAGTCCTTGGAGTGGAAATGGCAAGGAAACCTTCTATGATCTAGGTCATGAGGCATACAGACTTAAGGTAGGTATATATAACATAAGGCATACTAAAATCCTTAATATGGTTCCTCCTATTCCTGAAAGACTGAGAAGAAAAACGGTAAGACAGAGGAAATTAGGAAGTCTGTTAATAGGGCCTAACACTGATAGATGAGAAAAGTACTTTAGATATATTTGGACATAAATGGAGAAATTGAGGACTTTAGGCTTTCTTTCTTGGACTTAACTTGAGAAAGATATGAGCTTAGGAGAATTTGAAATATAGGCTTGGCTTAATGTCCCATGTTATGTGTAAGAAATAAGAAAGCACCAGTGGTAGAAAGATGGTAGAAAGATGGTGATTAAGTCAGTATTCTTGACTCCCAATGTGATGTCTTGTTCGGGGTACTATGAATATCCTGTGTGCTGCAGTGAATGGACACCAGCATATCAAGCTTGCTGGTGAACATGCATGCTAATCGGAAAAAGAAAATGCCACAGACAGGGACACTGAGGCCAGATAAATTGTTCAGGCCAACTGGTCTAGTGATGAGACCAGTCACATCTGAATGGACACCAGCAGCAGAGTTAACTAAAATGCAAATGGGTGTGGGGAAACCTGGTTCCCTCTGTCACCTCTTCTTGAAAACACGGTAAGCCTGTCCCTTTTCCTCATATTCAGGTACCACTTTAGTGGAAAAAAAAAATAATACAAAATCTGATATATAAGCCTAACTGACTGACAGAAAGGAGCCTAAACCAACTTTGACAGAAAGTTCTCTATTAAACTGACAGAAGTTTTAAACTGAAAAGACATTGTTTAAACCTAAAAAGAATGGAAAACAATTTTAATTGGAAAAAGTGTATCAGCTACACAGAACAACAGGACCTTAAGAAATCAGGTCAGTTAGAGACAAAGAAACTATTTTCTCTACCCATCAAAGTACAGGATGAGAAAGTATATTACTCCACTATTCCTCATCTATCTTATCCTCTGTTGTTCATTGAAGCTTTTCTCTCCTTTCATTCAGATCAGCATAATGATATGTTCTGTTACCCTTAATATGTCTACACTGCATTGTTGCCCAAAGTCCTCTGCCACCCTCTCCACAGCAAAGCTGTTCAAAAGTATTGTCTGCACTTTGTGGATCCAACACTTCACTTCCCATTTGCTCTTCAAACCACTCCAACAATCTACCTAGCTTCCTCTCAAACTTTGATGAAATTGCTCTTGCCAAGGTCACAAAGACCTCACATTGCCAGATTCACTGGAACCTTCACTCCTACCAATTTAGTCAGAGAAGGGGGTGGGGGGTTGGGGAGAGGAAGAGTGGAGGAGGGGGAGAGGGGGTGGGAGGAAGGAGAGAGACAGTTTGGCCCAGGTGGCCATTCCATTGTTCTTAAACTTTTCTCTTTTCTGAGCTTCCTTTATAATATATACTTTCTCACATGATTGATTGTTTTAGGCAGCATTCCATAAAACTGATCATTATATGTGGAATGGCTTGGGGCTCCACTAGGGAGACTAAAAGCTCTTTCATTTTTCTATTCTCTTTCATCAATTCTAGTGGCATTAAATCCCAAATGTCTTCTACATTGAATCCCAGACTTAAATTTCTAATGGCTTACATGTCCCTTGAGTGTGCCATTCTCCACAACTATAGGCAAGTGCTCCAGAATGTATATTCCCATACTGCTGTAGGTCTTGCCACTTTCACTGAAACATGTTAAAATGGATCACATTCGCCTTTAATTATCACCTACTTCCTCAAAATTCTTTGGTGAGTTTCCTTTACAAGCTCCTGCAGATCTTCTCCTACCATTCCCTAAGAATCCCTGTCATACACTACCTCTGTATGCCTACCTAAGAATTCAAATGCACAAGACCAAAAAAGATTTAAACTAATATTTTCAATGATAATATTTTAAAATATTATTAGTGATCAACTATAACAGAGAAATGATCTATTCTTTGTTTTGGAAGACACTTCTATCTTAAGACATTTCTTGGCTACTATTTTTAAACCAAGAATAAAAACAATGTAAAAAATTACAACAGCCCAACATAAAATACTAAAATAAGATTAAGAAAATAATTTTTAGTTAAAATGAGACATTAAAATAAAAATATAACATAGTTTTGCAATTTAACTTCATTCTATAAATGAAACTTATCATTGTATGCTTACTAAGGGCCATATAGTTTTCTAAGGATTTTATATGTATCTAATTGAATTGGCAGTGTTTATCCTCATTTTACAAGTTAAGAAATTGAAGTACAGGGTAAAATAAACTGCCCAAGTTTGAATAGCTAATAAGTGGTGGAACTGGGTTTAAAACCCAGGATTTTGTTATCCAGAACACACACTTAAATTTTTTTTCAGTGTGTTATGTTGCATTTAAGATTATGTTATTTTTTGTTATTTTATTTTTAAATGTATTATTATTATTATTTTAAATTATTATTAATTTACTTATTTTACCATTTAAATATTATGTCTTTCCTTTGTTAAAATTGTTGTTTACCATATATTTAACTTTCTTAAGTCATATTATTTCATAATTTGTATTCAGTAGAAATATAAAATTGCTTAAACAAGACAGATATTTATTTCTCTCTCACATAAAATAACTTGAGGTGAGAAGTCCTGGGTTTGTAAGAAGCTCCATGCTTATTCAGAGACCTAGACTCCTTCCCTCCCTCTGCTCCACCATCTTGGAACACAGAGGTCAACTCAACTTAACTACCAGACCACCAATTCCAAACCTCAGATGGGAGAGGATAGAAGGGCAAAAGGGCATAGTCCTAGCAGAATAATTTTCACAAACTTCTATCATCTCACTGGGGACAAATCAGACTGGGAAATTTAGTTTTTTTATGTATGTATGTTGTCACCCAAAATATAATAGAGGTTCTATAAGTGAGAAATAAAGATTAGATATTCAGTAGAAAAGCAATTGCTGAGATACTGTCAATACAACTGGATCAACAATAAGTCATGTAATAATTCTCCTGCTTTTCAGCTGACTTAATATTCATTGTTGAAGAAGTGGTTGATTTTCAAGTAGTTACAAAAATAATGTTGAATGTTAGTTATACAACTTAATTTTGTTAAATTATTATACATAACCTGCCTATTAAGTCACAGTAAATTTAACCTTATCCCAATAGTCTTTAGGGCATTATTAGATAAATATCAATCTCTAGGGTAAAATATCTTCTCTGAGTCACTATATTCCTTCGAATATAATGTTGAATCTTTGAAAAACTGTATTATTTTTCCTTTTCTCTGTTATGATCAGTCCTTAAGGAGAACAGACTTATAATTTCAGCAAAGGAACTATTAATACGTTATAACAGTTTAATCATAAATTATACCCAACATCCCCTTGAAACACATAAAACAATTCTAGTTTTACAAATGAGATTGCAGAAGTAAAGTAAGGGCCCATTCCTTGTTGGAAAACTCACTCCACTATTATTAATCCTGAAAATGTTCTTGATAGTAGATGAACTGCATAAGAGACTTTCTAATTACCCTAAGTTCCATTAAAGTATTTTAATGTTTCCTTAAAGCTGATGGATGGTACACACCTTTGATTATTCAGAGGCTGATTACTTGTGAAAAACACTTACACCACCAAAGTGTCAGCTAAATAGAGTTCACATCTTATGATATGTTAAAGCTGTGCCTGCAAGGAATAGATAAAGTCAGTCTTAGGAGCTCTCTTGGGAATAATTTAAGAACTATTTTTATCATCATATTTTGTTTTAGTATTTCCATTAATGACTGGAAATTTAAACTAGGGAAACTGTAAAAAGGCAGTACTTTAAACTTGCCAAATGTATGAATAATAATAAAACATTAAAAATAATGAAACAAAGAAACACAGGGTTATTTCTCTGCCTGTTATAACATTCTAAAATATACATTTGGCATGTCTCTACCAAAGCATCGATTTTACTAATAGAAGAAAGTAACTCCTTATGTTAATTGGCAACATGACCAAAATAAAACAGAGGCAGGAAAATATAACACAATTATGAAATTTAGTTTATAATAGCAAAACCTTTTTATATCATAATTATTTTCCCCAGAATCTGATCATTTGAAACTCCATGCCAACTAGCAATCAATGAATTATATACAATTAAAAATCAGCTTTTGAAATATCACTAGTTTCAATGTGCAGTGGGCTTCCCTACTGTTTTTCTCTTCTTGAAACACGTGTGGCTCCTTTGCCTTTGTTGCACTTTATCTGCTAGATGATTCAAATATTGATTGCTTTTTTCTAATATGTGTTGTGTAGCTTTAAATGTTCAAAATATATATTAAATAGATTCATGCATTAAGAAAAGGGTATATTTACATCACTTTTGGGAGTTCCCTGTGTCAGCATGGGTCAAACATGCCTTGTAGTCATTAAGGATTTGAAGAATTCTATTTTTTTTTTTTTTTATCTCAAGAAGAGCTTAATGTCTCTGCAGTGTTCATGAAGTTTGTTAAATTGCTCATTTATAGCAGCTTATGTAAGCATATGGGGAGCTGACTCGGATAAGTTCCACATGACACAATATTTACAAACTGTTGCAGCTCAAACAATCCTTTCATTGCTTTGGAACCCACAGAAGAAGGGATGTCCCTAAGCTATATGTTTCTGTGGCAGCCTGGAATTTAATTAATGGCCTTACTTTATTCTATAAGCATAATAAGTTGTAAAGCCATTAAGATGTAATTTGAGAGAACAGTTTCTGTCAGTAAGGATTAGTGGTTTAAAGTGTAGATTCTGGATCCAGGCTACCTAGGTTTGAAACCCAGCTCCACCGCTTATTAACTTTGCAAACTTTCTTTTTTATTCAGCTTTATTGAGGTATAATTGAAAAATGCAATATATTTAAACTGTTCTATGTGATGATTTGATATATGTATATATTGTGAAAGGATTTTCCCCATCCAGTTAAATAACATTCATCACCTCACTTGTTCTTTTTTCCTTTTTGTTGAAACATTTAAGTTCTACTCTCAACAAATTTCAGTCAGACAATACAGTGTCATCAACCACAGTCTCAAATGGTATACATTAGATCCTCAGACCTTACTCATCTTATAACTGCTGGTTGAACACTTTTACCAACCTCTCCTTCTTTCCATCACCCATCACTCTGTGGCAAGCACCATTCTACTCTGTTTCTATGAGTTTGATGGTTTTTTTTTCAGATTCCAAATATAAATGATACCATACAGTATTTGTCATTGTCTGACTTATTCCACCTAACACAATGTCCTCCAGCTTCATTTATGTTATCGCAAATAACATGGTTTCCTTCCTTTTTAAGGCAGAATTATATTCCAGTGTGTGTGTGTGTGTGTGTGTGTGTGTGTGTGTGTGTGTGTGTGTATCCATTGACAGTTTCCATAACTTGGCTACTATGAATAATGCTGCAATGAATATGGGACTTCAGATATCTCTTCAAGATAATAGTTTAGTTTCCTTTGGATATATATCCAGAAGTGAGATTGTTGGATCATATGGTAGTTCTATTTTTAATTTCTTGACAAACCTACATACAGCTTTCCTGATTTCTTGAACACTCAACGGTGGATTCCCTGACAGTTACTTTCCTAACCATGTCCATATGTTTTAAGACTCTATTTTTTTTTAATACATACAGCAGGTTCTTATTAGTCATCAATTTTATACACATCAGTGTATACATGTCAATCCCAATCGCCCAGTTCATCATACACCCCCATCTCCCCTGCCACTTTCCCCGCTTGGTGTCCATAGGTTTGTTCTCTACATCTGTGTCTCAATTTCTGCCCTGCAAACCAGTTCATCTGTACCATTTTTCTAGGTTCCTCATATATGCGTTAATATACGATATTTGTTTTTCTCTTTCTGACTTATTTCACTCTGTATGACAGTCTGTAGATCCATCCAAGTCTCAACAAATGACCCAATTTCGTTCCTTTTTATGACTGAGTAATATTCCGTTGTATATGAGTACCACAACTTCTTTATCCATTCGTCCGTCAATGGGCATTTAGGCTGCTTCCATGACCTGGCTATTGTAAATAGTGCTGCAACGAACATTGGGGTGCATGTGTCTTTCTGAATTATGGTTTTCTCTGGGTATATGCCCAGTAGTGGGATTGCTGGATCATATGGTAATTCTATTTTTAGTGTTTTAAGGAACCTCCATACTGTTCTCCATAGTGGCTGTATCAATTTACATTCATGCCAAAAGTGCAAGAGGGTTCCCTTTTCTCCACACCCTCTCCAGCATTTGTTGTTTGTAGATTTTCTGATGATGCCCATTCTAACTGGTGTGAGGTGACACCTCATTGTAGTTTTGATTTGCATTTCTCTAATAATTAGTGATGTTGAGCAGCTTTTTGTGTGCTTCTTGGCCATCTGTATGTCTTCTTTGGAGAAATGTCTATTTAGGTCTTCTGCCCATTTTTGGATTGGATTGTTTTTTTAATATTGAGCTGCATGAACTGTTTATATATTTTGGAGATTAATCCTTTGTCCGTTGATTCATTTGCAAATATTTTCTCCATTCTGAGGGTTGTCTTTTCATCTTGCTTATGGTTTCCTTTGCTGTGCAAAAGCTTTGAAGTTTCATTAGGTCCCATTTTTTTATTTTTCTTTTTATTTCCTTTACTATAGGAGGTGGATCAAAAAAGATCTTGCTGTCATTTGTGGCAAAGAGTGTTCTTCTTATGTTTTCCTCTAAGAGTTTTATGGTGTCAGGTCTTACATTTAGGTCTCTAATCCATTTTGAGTTTATTTTTGTGTATGGTGTTAGGGAGTCTTCTAATTTCATTCTTTTACATGTAGCTGTCCAGTTTTCCCAGCACCACTTATTGAAGAGACTGTCTTTTCTCCATTGTATATCCTTGCCTCCTTTGTCATAGATTAGTTGACCATTGGTGCGTGGGTTTATCTCTGTACTTTCTGTCTTGTTCCATTGATCTATATTTCTGTTTTTGTGCCAGTACCATATTGTCTTGATTACTATAACTTTATAGTATAGTCTGAAGTCAGGGGGTCTGATTCCTCCACCTCCGTATTTTTCCCTCAAGATTGCTTTGGCTATTTGGGGTCTTTTGTGTCTCCATACAAATTTTAAGCCTTTTTGTTCTAGTTCTGTAAAAAATGCCATTGGTAATTTGATAGGGATTGCATTGAATCTGTAGATTGCTTTGGGTAGTATAGCCATTTTCACAATATTGATTCTTCCAATCCAAGAATATGGTATATCTCTCCATCTGTTGGTATCATCTTTAATTTCTTTCATCAGTATCTTATAGTTTTCTGCATACAGGTCTTTTGTCTCCCTAGGTAGGTTTATTCCTATGTATTTTATTCTTTTTGTCTCGATGGTAAATGGGAGTGTTTCCTTAATTTCTCTTTCAGATTTTTCATCATTAGTGTATAGGAATGCCAGAGATTTCTGTGCATTAATTTTGTATCCTGCAACTTAACCAAATTCATTGATTAGCTCTAGTAGTTTTCTGGTGGCATCTTTAGGAAGACCCTATTCTTGATATTTAAAAAAATGCTTCCTCTTTGGAATACCTACATGGCTTTTGTTTTCCTAACTGAATTCTACTTGAAAGCCACAAGGTACAATGCTGAACACACAGACAAAAATATATGGATATAAAATACTATAATGGGTTGGAGACATCTGAAACTTGAATGACAAAAATGGCATTTTAAAGTCAAGTAATTGATTCACTTTGTTATAAAGCAGAAACTAACACACCATTGTAAAGTAATTATACCCCAATAAAGATGTTAAAAAAAAAAAATAAAAAAAAAAAAATAAAGTCAAGTAAAACTAAAGATCACCCTCCACCACTCATAAAAAAGAATTTTTTGTTGATATTTCTAGTTATTCACCATTTTATGATACTTAGAAAATTGATACCCAAAATGAGATTAGAAAAGATATTCTACTATAGCCAGTGATAATTTATAAAATATTTTTGAAAGAATTCATATCTGAATTAAATTTAAGATAGTATCTGGGCTTCTCCAATGGAGCTAAATAATCATCAGGTGGCCAACCCACCACAAAAACTTGGATAATTATATCAAGAAGATATTTTACCTCAACCACTGGCACCATAATTCATCTAAGGAAAAAAACTGCATGTGTGTGTGTATATATGTATGCATACATAAATATATATTAAAATATGAATACATAAATATATATGCATACATAAGTGTGTATATATACATATACTGCTTTATATAATTATACATAAATGTTATATATATATATATAAATGTTTATATATATGTAATATTGAATATGAAAACCCTGAGTTTTCAGAGTCTGACCATAACCAAAAATATGTTGGTCCTTGAGAGAAAGGAATATAGGCAAAAAAAAAAAAAAAAAAAAAAAGGATGAGGTAGTAGAGAGAGGAAGTTACCAGCTGTGTGCAGTATGAATCATGAGTGTAATCTATAAAGACTCATTTTATTCTATATCAGAATACTTGATGTGATTGGAGTGTGTGTATATGTGTGTTGTATGCCAAAGAACAGCAGAAGGAAATTTTGCTTCCAGGCGGATGTAGGCAAAAGATAGTTAGCCTGTGAGAACACAGATGCCATGAGCAGACAGTAGCTTGAAAACATGCCCTTGGGAATTTGCAAATACTGAGGAGAGTGCTTTGGACTTTGCCAGATCATGGAGCTAAACTTGAGGTCGATTTTACCTGGACTTTTGAGGTGAATATTTCACAAATGTATTGGCTACACATCTCCAAGCTAATCCTGAAACTTGTCAGAAGGGCACAAGTTCAAGGAACAATAAATTTTTTCCATCTGCACCATGTTAGTTGGCATAAATATTATTGCTGTTATTCTTCCAAATCATTATAGAAGTATAAGCAGTAATTTTAACATTAGTATTGATATGTTATTTTATAACTAGCTTTCATATATTTTTCCTTTATGTTACTCAATAATTCTATAATGAATTTTAACCTTATTACTTTAATTTTAAAAGAATGACACAGTCTTTTAATTGTTAAACTACCTGCTTCAGGTTAAAAATGTTAATAGTAGAAGAACTGGAATTAGCATGCTCTTTTCATTATAACTTTCTAAGTGATTCATTGTTCTGAGTTAAGGAAAGGGATGAATTGAAGGATTTTTTACTCTAAAAAAATATAGTGGGTATAAATACACAATTTACATTTTCACTCTGCTGTCAAAAAAATGACTCTGATGGGAGTCATTTAAGTCAATGACAACCAGATTGATGTTTTTGCTTTATTATATTTCATGGTCAATTATTATTAAAATTGTTTCCTAAAACAGGGTTTTCAATATAACTCCATTGTTTTGTCTCATGCAAGAAAAATTCCATCTCAAAATCTGACATGAACATTTCTCTTTTCAAAAGACTAGCAAAATTAAACCCTAGAACTTCATATCAAATAGGCAGCAATATTTTTGAAATTTGTAAGTGGTTAGTTCAATATTTTTTTGTTCTCATTTTTCTAGGCTTTTAGAGTAAATACTCTTGCAAGAGGACTTTTTTTTTAATGAATTCATAACTGCTACTTTTCTATTTACTCTTTCCCAAAATGAAGGTCTTTTAGTCAGAACATTTGTACTTTTGCAAATAGTGCTTTTAACTTACATATAAACAAAGGTAATTCAGTATTAAGGCAGTTGGTTCTGGTAGTTGTTGATTTTTAGCTTTTTATTTTAAAATAATTTTAGGTTGAAAGAAGTGTTTCAAAAATTGTATATAGTGTTCACATTATATACAGTCACCCATCTTCAAATGTTAATAACTTACATAGTCATAGTATAATAATTAAGATCTATGAATATGCTTCTCTTGACACTAGAGAAATATATAGTCTAAACTTTAAGTGAACATGAATCTTGGAAACTTATCACATATAATGCCAGAAAAATAATGAAGTTTAAATCAAGTTGTTTATTTGGTTGTTTTACTTTTAATCTTTGACTTATGGTTAATTTACTTATAGCGCAGCACCTGATGGGAAACAGAATAAGGATGAAGATATAAATTTATCTTTTGTGTAAAATTAAATATTTATTTCACATTCTCTAATTTTTTTTTCATTTAACATGCTATTAAAATATTTAACATAGTTTGAACAAGGAGATAATTTAGGTGTTCTGCTCTTTTGATCATCTGATCTCTTGGATTAGCTAGATAGCTTTGTATAATTTCTTCTGAAGAATTCCCAAAAGTGTCTTTGAAGCAATGAAAAGGCTATTTTTTGTGTGTGTGGTATTATTTCCCTCTATTGTGTGAGGTTTGTCAGTTTACCACTGAATATATACTCTGAATATTCATGCCCAGTAATTCATATTTGTGAACAAATATGATGAACAAATATGTTGAATAATTATAATAAAAGGTAAGCCTATCATAATTTTATTTTGAATGTGGTCAGTAAATTGTCTGAATAATATGAAAAAGCTGCTGCTGATACTCATTCATTCAAGTAAATTTACACTGTACCCAATGCCTTCCATTTGCTCCTCTAGATCTCCAAGATCCTCTACCTGCTTTGTGACTCTATGAGCTGTATCACTGGGGTCTGTTGCTCTATCATTTCTGGGGGATGGGGACTAGTCAATGGGGAACACAGGCAGGAAATGAGAGTTAGATAAGAAAATAAGATCAAAGTAATCATTACCTTGACTCCTTCTGTGAAAGGTTACTACAAACTGTCTACTTTTATCTAAAGGATGGCCCTGACTCAACTCCCTCTCTTTAGGCACAAATAACTATTGCTGTCTCCTAACTCTTTTCAGGCTTGAGATATCAAAAGTGCCCATTCTTAGTAACCCTATGGCACTGCACTGTCCATTGAGATTCACCTCTACTTTGTACTGTGTGTGTGTGTGTGTGTGTGTGTGTGTGTGGAGAAAGAGAGAGAGAGAGAGATACAGGGAGAGAGATAAAAGACAGAGAGACAGAAGAGGAAGTAGAGACAAAGAGAGACCAAGGGACATGGAGAGCTTTCAGAAATCAAAGCTATAAGCTTCATGACCACAGATAATGGAGGCAAGAGTATATACAAGATAGACCAAGAAAGGAAGCAGATCTGATCAAATCCAGTGGATCCTGAGCTAGTTGAAAATAATAACAATAAAGAAAGGGGCCCAGACCAGGTACAGGACCTAGAAAAAAATACATAAATTAAATTATATTAATTTTTGATTCCTGCCTCTCTTTCCTTGTTTTGGCACATCTCCTTAAGACCAGACACCATTCCCCTTACTCCCCTCCACCTCCAGGAATATAGGACTTGCCCCTCAATGAGGTACCATTCCAAAGTACAACCTGGGTAAATCCCATTCTCATCATTTCCATACCTTCCCAAATCAAGTTATTTATCTCACTAGTGGGTGTCAATATCACAACTTTTAAACTTTAATTTCCAATTTTAAGAACACATTACTGCAGTTTGACGTGTAATTTAAATTATCTTAATAATATGCTAGTGTCTAAGATATTATCAATAATTTAAATTCCCTCCTAATTGACATGGTTACATTTCAACAATAATTTTCTAAAGATCTAAATCCATGGATGATGAAAATGTCAGGCCCTGGGTGTGAATTAATTGGAATGATTTAGGAGGTAGAGTGCTGTAATCAAAATGGAAGTGATCTAGGTGTACAAAGTCCTAGGTATGTAATCTAAATCCTCCACTATTTGATAAAAGCAAATATTCCTTAGTTACCATGGCCTTGCTAATTTCTAGGCAGATTAGAAGATTCTGTCATCCTTTAAATCATCTATCTGTTCCCTTAATATCCACGTCTATCCTTGAGAGTCTCTGCCCTCGGATGATTCAGTATTGTGAGAAAATAATTCTCCATGTGAAAAAAATTTTCAGGCTATTTTTGCTAAATAGTTCATCTGAAGTGAAAGTCTTGGAAGAGCTTCCTTGGGTCAGTGAGAATTGCCGAGTAACAGCTGACAAAATAGGATCTGGGAGAAAGGGAGGAACTATTGGTTAGGAGGTTATAAAAGCTTAATTTAACTTTGGATTAGACTCCATTCTACTCTGCAAGTTAGTCATTTTTACTCTGCAAAAATTTTATACATGTTACTCAAATTGGTAAAAAAAATTGTGCACGAGGGTTAACAATTTATGAAACTTAAAAAAATCAATAGGAAAATATCAGTGAGGTTGAGCAGAGAAATGTGAAGTTGTCATAACCAGCATAAAGAAATCTATAGCCCATGATAATATTGTGACTATTGAGACGAGGCCCTGACGCGATTTATGATGATAAAGCTCAAGGTTATGTAACTAAGGAAGACATGTAAAATCAGGTTGAAAAATACATTCAGATAAAAATACTCAAGGGAAGAAACAGATACAATAGTAAATAGTGAATGCTCAGGATATGATGTCTAGACAGTTCAGGAACAATTTAAATCACTGTACACAGTAAGTGCTTAATAAACATTGGATGAATGTGTTGAGAAAGATCATCAGGACCTTTAATATACAAGTGATAATCCTTCTGGTCCCATTATGGAAAAATCTAGAGTAGTATATTGAGAAAACTTATTTTCATATCTGGCTTGAATGTTTATCACTTGGGATTGTAGTGCCAGTGCTGGTCTATCTCTTCCATGAAGAGGGAAAATTTTCATAACCTATTATTCCAAGAAAATTAGTTTTCTTGCTTGCCTGTTTATTTTGTCTGCTAGAGGATATGTGGCTCCAGAAGAGCTCACCTTGTTGCCAAAAACCTGCCCTATTTTTTGTGTTGCTTTTCTGAATTTCTTGCTTCTTGACTCAAAGGGAGGAGTCGACACTCAAGAAGTGTTGGTAGAAAACAAACTATCTTTTATTGTACATCTGCCTATCACATGCTCTACACTAAAAGCACCATCTAAATACCTACCTATATATCTAAACACACACTGCATACACCCCTCCCTAATCCCTCCCCTCTCTTCTCCCTCCCCTCCCCCACCACACAAGCATATACTTTACTCTTCACTACAAGTCAATGTATGATTCAAAAGTATGGTGATTTGTCTAATGCTACTTCTAACTAGGCAATATGGAGCTAAGATTTAATTTTAGGTTCTTCCACAGCACATTAGTAATAGGAAATGAGGATACAAATCACATGTTCTTAATCTAATACAACATTATTTTCATTTTAATAAGCTACATTTCTCATATGTTTAGCAGTGTCTATAATTTTCTTATTGTCACTTTTGTTAATTTCTGTCTCTCTACATAGGTCCTACTATTACACTCCACACTAAATATTTAAAAAAATAAATTAATGTGCTCGTATCTGGAGAAAGCTGAAAAGAAAAAATAGGGATTTGTGGACAGAAATCATGCAGAACATTGGCATGAGGCAGTTAGAAAGACAAATGGCCCAATGCTAAAGTCTACTGGAAGAAAAGAATAGGGTGGATGAGGAACCATCTCAGTGTGAAAATGTGAGCTTAGTGGTCAAACTGGCAGAACACCCCATGTGTCTGAGGGCAGTTCTTATAACTTAAGAACGCTCATTGACTCCTGGTAATAAATGCTTAATCATACATTTGCTTTCCTTTAAAAGTTCAATATTTTTAACTTCCAATGAGTTTCAAAAATGTAATCCTTAACATAAATCAACATTTTGACTAGAAAAATCTGCAAAATGCTTTTCTCACCACACTGAAGATGATTTCATTTATAAAATAAATGACATGCCATCAATAAGGAGAGCTGAGCTGACAAAGACAAGCCTCACTCTCTGTAAAAAAAAAAAAAAAAATAATAACTACTTTATTGCACAATTCATCAAAATGAATTGATTTTAATTTTTTTTCTCCAATCATTGTCTTCTATCATGCTTCCTTGAATCTCCTTTTTCTTTCCCTTAACTACATTTTGTACAGTTTCCATTACTTTGTGTTCATGTTCAAGTATGTAAAAGCCTAGTCAAATTAAAGAATCTACTCCATGTTCACTTAATATTAGCTTTGCCCCCTCCCATCAGCACTGGCTAGACTTTAGCAGGAGGGACTAGGGGAGAAAATGTAGACTGTATTCTTTTCCTGAAACGAATCCCCCCTCCAACTCTTCCTCTTCCCCCTCCTCCTTTTCTTTTTCTGGCTTCCACTCCTCTGGCGAGTTCATGTGGGAAGGAGGAATAGATCTAAGAGGCAAGTACCTGATGCTTATGTATTTATCCACTATTGTAGACCTCTGTTTACTTCTGTTTCTCCTTTGGTTAAGACAGAGTATATGTGTTCTCTGTGAGACAGGGAACAGAGAGCTGTTTATCAAATGGATGACACGTGTGAATACTTGAGGGAACCCTGCAGGGAAAGGACCCTCTGCATAATTTCCCAAGGTAAGAAATGTAATACAGCATGGTCTCTTCAGTTCCACAACTATCTACACCACAGCATCTTTGCTCAGCAGCCAGCCTCCCAAATGGTGAATCTTCAGTGATTTCAAAGTGGGCTGTCTTCACAGGGTTCACTTGACCCATCAGACATTTCCTTTATTCTTAACATCCTAAGCAAGTGTCATGCTGGCTGTTCCGTGGCTTTCCCATGTCTGTATTCTTTTTTTCAATGATACTCTTTTTTCCAAGTTCAAATAATAAGTCCCTGGGATAGATCAGTCAGTAGAGTGCATAAGTAGACATCCATTCAGGGAAAGATGCCAGTCTAAATAATTGCTTCATTCCTTTTTTATAACACAAAATAATGATTGCATATTTGTTTCCAGTTGTAATTTCTAGTAGCCAATTTAGTATAAGAAAAATACCAGTCAACATGACATAAAACATAAAAGCAAATAAAATCACATTTTAAAGAGGTGAAAGAAACCATTGATGCTGGAAACCAAGTGAAACAAAAAAACAGAATCATATGTATATGTTAAACTTTTGTGGTCTATGGAGATATGATTAGAAACCCGCAGAGTAGGGTTTTAAATGCTACCTGGAAGAGAAGATATAGCATTAGGCTTTGTAGAAGCAGGCAGCTAGAACAAGGCCTGCTTTGCTCAAAGACTAGAAAACTGAGACTATCTGATCCACACTAGAAGTCATGGGAGGAGACTTATTCATGAGAAATGGGAAATCAGAGTCTCTGTCACACATGGATGTGAGATCTAGAATTGTATTGCAACTTGGGAGTAGGAACAAACACCAAAATAAGATAATGACTTGCAACATGTTCACATTCAGTTGCTATCTTGGAATAATATAAGCCAGAGTGGCAAAATGATTTTGAAGGAAATATTTTTAGAACCAAGTCTTATGGAACTCTCTACAGGGGTGGGTACAAAAAGTACCGCTCCTCAAAGATGAGCCAAAATTTTAACAAGCCACTTCATAAGGAAATAAACTACCATGAGGGAGAGTCAATTGCTATAAACAGGAGATTTAGCAGTACCGGAAAATGAATAACAGGAAACTAAAGGAGATTATAAAAGTACTATAAAAAATGGCCAAAAATATTTAAAGGCATAGAATGATAAACGCTATTTATTCATTCATAGATAGTATAAAAATATTTGAGAAATAACTCAGTATAACTTCTAAAATTAAAAATATGGTAACTAAATTTTTAAATAGCTTTTAAAATATATAGAATTATATAAAAGATTTGCAGTAATAACCCATGCAATATAGTATAGTAATCTTGAAAGGTGGAAAATACGGAAGAGATGTTAAAAATGCTAAGGATATACTGAGAAAATCCAGAGGGGAAAAAAAAGGAAGTGTAAGCAATATTGTAAGATAATATCGAGTGTTTTCTAGGTTCAGAGAGAATACTGAATCCTTACACTGACTGTACGCCAATCTTCAAACATTATAAAAATCTAATCCTTACCTATATACATCATAGAGAGAATGCAGAACATTAAATTTAATTTAGAGAAATCAAAAGCACTTCACTATCTCATTAGACTGACAATACGTCTCATTAATAAGAATAGATGCCTGAAGACAAGTGATTAACAACTTCAAATAGCTGAGGGAATATCTGTCACTAGACTTCTATGTCCACCTAGATTATCATGCAAAAATAAGAACATAAAGAGCTTTTAGATTACATTCAGAATTTCATAAAGAAAAAATTACTATAATGAATTTCACAGAAAACAAAAAGAAGAAGTCATATACAAGGAAAAGAAATGGTAAATTAAGGAATTAGTAAATATATTAGCTACTTTATTACTCATTTGCTGAAAAATTTCAGAGAATTTAAAAATTAGTCAGGTCAGAAACAACATACTATACAAAAAATAATACTAAACACCAAATGAGAAGATCTCAGATAAATCATTTTATGGTTCCTGTATTCTTCAGAAGATAAATGTGTTGATTAACTTTCAATTTGTCATAGTATGCATATTAGTAATTTATAAGGAACAAATAAAATTCAAAATACAGTGTTTTTAAAAAGAAGAGTAATGAAGAAAACCTGATGCATCCACAGGAAAGCAAGATTGGGGAAAAAAACCCTAAAATGGTATACAAAGAAAACACAAAATGATGTAGAAAATGCCCAAGTATATCAGAAATAACAACATATAAGTGACCTGAACTTGCCTCTTAATAAACAGTCACAAACTATTTTTTTTAAACATGGTGTTGATTGACATATTAGGAGAAATTTAAGGGCCTCAAAAATGAATGACATTTAATGAGGTTAGTAAGTAGGGTACAATGGAAACAAAGAATGAGACTTAGATGCATATTGTACTTAGATAATAAGATGTTCGAGTTTAATATATCAGACTAGAACAGTTGTCAGTGATGCTAATATTCAGATAAGGCCATGGAAACTGAAGAATCTGAGGATCAAAGAAATCAACTGTCTAGGATATAGCTATATTTGTCTACATGGAGCTTTGAATTCACCGAGGTTGATACCAACTACAGTGTAGTAAGGCAGACTTTATCTTTAGGTGATGAAGTAATCATTTAAGTGACAAGATCTAACCAGAATATCAATAAAGGAAAAGAAGATAGACAGATATCATGAATCTTAAGTAGGAACAATTGGAAGGTACTGAAGCATGAGATGGACATTATCTTTGTTTTGAAAAGGTTATGCTGGCTTTGGTTGGGAACAAATTCAGAGTTTGTGAAGGATTGTGAAGATATGGAGGAGTTTATAGACTACATTTAGGAAGTGACTGCTGCCATAGAACTGTAAGTAAGTTAATTTATGGAGTGTTGAGTCTAACAGTTAAAGAAGACATGTTTTGTTTGTGGATTATCTCAAGCTGAAGCACCACTCTATACCCTACCTGTGTATCAGAAGTAATCTGTTCCATTTGATGGCAGACTAGAACATCAGCTGATGTGTAATGAAAAATGAAGTCAATAGCAAAAAAGCAAGATCAGTTGGTACTTTAGTAATTTGGAGACAATAATAAAAGTATAGGTATGCTCTAGAACTATTCTAATTTCAGTTGATTAAAAATGTAAATCTCTCTCTGTATATGTATTCATATATTCTGCCTTCTCCACAGACTTCAAAAATTACTTGTTATATATAGCTGATCATTTCTGCTGATATCGCATTGAATTTAACTGAAATTTGGCCTGCAAAATTCATGAGATATATTATAAATCTTTTAAATAATTCACATGCGTAATAATATGCATGGAGCACAGCATAGCATGTATGAGGCATACAAATATTTTCAAGTCTAAAATTTACCTTACACCACTGGTTTTGGAGACATTAATAGATTACTTTTATTTTCCTTCACTTCACTTCATATGTCCGTATGCTTTATAACTGCTTCATTTAATTAAATGATGTTTACTCTTTTCACACACATGAAGGCCTCACTTAATCTGTCATGGAAAAAGAAACGTGTCTATATTGATACATAATAGTTTCCTTTTATGTGAATTCCTTGGTGGTAGGATTTTAATGGTGGTAGATGCAGTTGAATTAATGACAGGCAGAAAAAAAATTCCTTTAGCAAATATTACTAGGAAATGGTAAAAATGTATATCATAAAGAGGAGCTTATACTTGATGTTCTGAACTCCTGCCCTATGGGGGTGATTGCAGTATTAATATAATAAATTTTGATTGAATAGGTCAGAAAACTTGAGAAAAGCTCTAGGATCTATTTGCCACTGATATCAAAGATGAGGGAAGAGTATAATATAATACTCAAGTTGACATGTAAAACTTCATAATAATAAGCCAATACTCTCAAATCATCTCAAAGAATTTTTAAGGTCCTTTTAGAATATTATCACAGACAATAAATGGTGGGCAGGTTGAGATTGGGCAAATGTGTTATTATGGATATAAGGAAAACACCATGCATGAGTATAAGGAAGAAAACTTTCAAATCAACAATCTCTATTTGTAGTGAATCTATAGTCTGTGATTTTCCTCCCACTCAATAGGAAAGAAGAATCAGGGTTAAGAAAATTCCCAAAGGAGAATGAAAGGGACAATGGGAAAGCCTGCAGAAGTGACTAACAATACACTTAAATTCTAAATGGAAAATTATTGTGAATAAGTTATTTGACTTCTTTGTTACTGATATTTTCAATCATTTTCTAATATACTCAAACCAAAAGGGTGATTCAGAGAAATCTTTCTTCAAATATTTCCATCACTGATATAAAAAAAGAAAAAAAAAAAAAAAAAAGAGAGAGAAAAGCACAAAACTAACAAATAGAAATAATTCAATATAATCCTGTACGAAAAAAGATGGAACTATAGAGGACATTTTTTAAAAAATGGTATACTAGAAAATTAGAAAAATCAACCAGTGATGGAAGACATGATTTGGAAACTGAAAAAAGCCTAGAGAAAAATGACTTTTCTTTTTTAATCTCAATCATGTATCACTAAGTTTCAATTCAATATGTAATTAACGCTGCTCTTGTAAATATAAAAGTTAGTATCTTATTCACCAAGAATGTATTCTAAAACCTGCAGGAAAGCCAATAAAAAAATTAGAAAAGTTGAATACTAGTTATATTTAAGAACATTCACATCTTTCCACTAAAGAGTTGGCTGAAAATGGGAGTAAGGAAAATGGAGCGAGTTACTATTCTTTCCTTTTGGACTGTGATACATTGCTGTAACCTTTTTGCAAGGAAATGAAAATTACATGACATGGCAGTATTATTGTAGCCAGAATATACATCTTTTGGTTATTTTTTGTCATATCCTATATTTTGGTAAATTTACCAAAGAAAAGGCATTTTGTTGACCCAGATTACATAAACTTGTATGTGTATGATAGTATATATGATTGTCTACATACGTACGCACACAGTTAATGAAGTCTGGCTCAACAAAATGCCTTTTCTTTGGCAAATTAAATACATATATATGCATGTTTTATATAAATTCAATATATAGCAGCCTCATCTTACATGTTTAATTAATTGTTGTTTTTCCTCTTTGTTTATGCTATTGGAAGTTCACAGGGAGTTAAAAAATGATTCTAATTACTTGCCTAACATTTTATAGCACATATGGTTTCTGTACCAAAAGTTTATTTGAAACAAATATTGTGTTTGGAGGCAAAATGTTTGAAGGTTTTATTGCAGTGGTCTAACAATTATTGAGTTTTTAATGGGAGAATTGCTCAGTGGAGTAAATTAAAATTGGCAGTTGAAGCTGCAAATATTCACGAAAGGAATCAGCATATAATTTTAAATTGTCAATTGCCTGGCTTAACATTTTGGCCCTCAGACCCTCAACACAGCATTGTAAGGACTCGAGAAGAGGACTGGTCAGTATTCTATAGTTTCATCGTCAATTTGTTTAACCAGACATAAATGCCATCTTATGTTTTAGTGAGTTTTGCTAATAATACAAATGGGATGTTTCAAAATACTTTGGCTTTCCTAATCACAGGTTTTAATAAAGCCATAATAATTTTATAGCCTCAAGATAGAAACAATTATCAAAAAGTGATATACCTTATTAAGAAAATGTGAATGTTCTTTGATAAAGTTAGAGGTTAAACTTAGAGGAGTGTAGATATTTAATCAAGTGTAACACTGACATTTTAATCAATTTAGTTGACTCATGAAGATTGAAGCCTAAGTTGTAAAAAGCTTACTAGGAAGTATGGTTTTTTTTTTTTTTTTTTTTTTTTGCGGTACGCGGGCCTCTCACTGTTGTGGCCTCTCCCATTGCGGAGCACAGGCTCCGGACACGCAGGCTCAGCGGCCATGGCTCACGGGCCCAGCCGCTCCGCGGCATGTGGGATCTTCCTGGACCGGGGCACGAACCCTTGTCCCCTGCATCGGCAGGCGGACTCTCAACCACTGCGCCACTAGGGAAGCCCGGAAGTATGTTTTTCTATATAAAAAATACTTTGTAAAATAAACTAGTAGCCCCATTGAGTTATTTTGAAGTAATTATTTGTATAATCATTCAAATTTTATCAAGATTAAGGGTATTGGCTCTAGAGCTAGTCTGCTTGCTCTTGAATCCCACTGGTCATAATTACTGTGATTACTGCCCATAGAATCACTGGCCAGTTATATAACCTCTCTGTGCTTCAGATTCCTCATCCACAAAATGGAAATAAAAATGCACCTAATAAGGATTAAAAGTTACTTCACACAACATCTAGAACAATAAATGTTAGTTATTTTTGTCATTACTTAGCTATCACTATTATTACCGTTGATGTTTCTTATTCAGGAAAATAAAAGGAAACTATGGTTATAAAACATTTGCTATTACAAATTGTTTTAAGCAGCTTTTTAATGTGCTTAAAAATATTGATAATTCTTTTGTTCACTGTCATGATTCCCTTTCTTCAAAGGAAAGAAAAATAATTTTAAAGAAAAGAAATAGAATATTTTACTTCAATGGTAAAATAGTCATTTTTCTCTGTTCTAATTCACTACTTCCCAGACAACACATGCTAAGTACATCCTCATTTTCAATGATAAAGCTCAATAAACATTGATGGGTAGATAAGAGCCATGCTTCTTTTGTTTTTAAAGGTTTTTTACATAAATGGATGCTTTATAACTCTTTCAGATTCCTATACCTAAGATAAACTAGTTGTAGAAGCTGACATGCATACTGCAAGAACAAACTGAAGCCAAAACAGCACTATATCTATGAAATTCTCTAAATTTCACAATACCACCGCTTCCCTTATTCTTGCTTCTGTATATTTTCCAGTATAATCTACTCTGCTTCCTTCTGATAAAGTTGAAAGTTACAGAAGTCTACTCAGTGATTTTGGCATCACCTATACTCTCAGAAATCATAGAATGCAGTCACAAAGCAGGTAATTCAAGCTCACATTCTTTCAAGGCAAAAAAGATTGAGTTGCATTTAGTATGAGATTCCTGTAGTTTGAGAGCAATGCAGTTGACTGAATTGAACAAAAAGATGCATCTCTTTGCATCTTTCTGTTCAATTCAGTCAACTGTATAGCATAATATTTACGAGCCATTTCTATACTGGTTCTCTCCATAATTATTCAAATATTTGCCCCTATTTTTAAAAATACTTATCTCAATTTATTATAAATTCTTTTATTAGAGTGACACATTAAATTTCATATTGGTAACTGGTCATGGAACTTATAAACACACTTGCTTGACTGACCAAGTATACTATTATATGGATCCCCAAATATTGCATACTAAAAGTTCAGAGCCCAAATTTGCCCTAGGAGCAGCAAATTCTTTGTTATAAAACCACAATTCTGCTTACAGATATAATTCAACAAAATCATGCTCAAACATCTGAAGGGAAAAATTCATACAGCCAATGCATATATAATCTGGCATTTCTTTTTTACCTGGAGGGAAAAACTCAAACAACAACAACAAAAAACAAACAAAACATATCCTTGTAAGGGAGCAAACAAATGTGTTCAGGAAGTCCAGTAATCACAACGGATTTCTAACAATTTTATTTTTTTTAATCACTACACAGCAGATACATCTGTTTCAGTATAGCAAAAGCATTTTGCCTCCTCTGTGCAAGCGTCTTTATGGCTCATGTATTAATGACAGATTCTACAAATGAATATCAACTTTATTATTTTATAGAAATGTGCATAGTTTTGTGTCTGTGTCTATGTGTGTGTTTGTGTGTGTTATGGGAAGGGATATAGCTTTTCTAAATAAATGGTTTTAGTCCAACTTCACTTTTTAACACTGCCTTACTTTGGGTGGTGTTTTGTTTTCTAGGTGGTATCTTGAAATGTATTGTCTCCAAAGACCCCAGACTTCAGGCTAATTTTAAGCGAATTTATCAAATTTAGGAAAGTTTACAATGCCCCTTATTAAACTAAATTTTTATTACATTGCACTACTTATTTGTTTTTTATATATTTTCCTAATTATTGAATATGGAGATAGAAATAAAGCAGAGGTTCTGATTTCACTTAGGATAAAGAAAGTACTGTACTAACAATGAAAATAGCCAGGTATTATAAAATATTTCCATCATTCCCAACTTATTTTTATCTCAAATGTTTTGTGGTTACTCAACTGTCCATACTAGTCAAAACTCATCAATCTGTACATCTAAAAAAGGTGGATTTTTTTGTATTTAAGTTATATGTCAATAAACCTAAATTAAGTAAAATGAAAGAAAATAGCAATATTATGACATCTTTAGCATTTCTAGTGTTGTCTTATTCTAACATTTGTGAAATAAAGTCATCATTGATACTTCATTTTAAGTAAATCTTCATTAATAGTCTATGTATTAGTTTTCTAATGCTGCATAACAAATTACCACAAATTCAGCAGCTTAAGACAACACATATTTGTTATTTCACAGTTTCTGTGGTTCTGCTTCTGTCCAGACACAGCTCAGCTGGGTCTTCTGCTTCAGACTCTCTGACAAGAATGCAACTAAGGATTCAGGGCTAACAGCTAGGGGAGGATCTATTTCCAAGTTTATGTGGTTGTCAGAATTCAGTTCTTCATTGGCTGTTAGAGTGAGGGCTTTAGTTCCTTGCTGGTTGTTGTCTGGAGGCAGCCTTTAGTTCCTTGCCATGTGGGTCTCCCCACTAAGGTGACTTGCTTATGTAAAGTAATGACAGAGTGACATCCTATCAACTTTGCAGTATTGTATTAGCTAGAAGCAAGTCAGAAATCCCACACCCCAAGACTGTTAGTAACAGGAAGTGGAGAGCAGAGGGAGCTATGTTAGAAACTGCCACACCGAGTTAACATAAATGTAATTAATATATGTATATATATAACATTTAGAAATTCAGTGCCTAAGGTACATGAAGGTAATTGGTGTATTAGACAAAAAGTAAATTAAAACTATTTCATATTTACATATTCTGTCCCATATTTTGTTAGAAATAACTGCTAGAAAATCAAGTTTACCTATGCATTCCATCAGTCACCGAGATATTGATTTTCTTTAAACAAATGTATTTCTTTTTATGGCTCTGCTTCTGGATATTTAATATAATTCTGTTCTGACTCAGGCATACCATATGTCTAATGGGTCTTAATTTCCCTTTTTGCTACATATTATCTGAAAGATTTTATATCTTAGAAAGCTGTATTTTGAAGCCAATGATATCTGTAATTATATTCATATGCTTGCTGTGGTTAGGAATTTAGCATATGATTTTAATTAGTATCTGATTAAGCAAGTTGTCAAGAATTTCACTAGCTAATTTCATTAGCTAATCTCAATACATGTAATAACAACTTAAGCCCACTGTAAAACACTAATTCAAATTTGGTGAAAAAAATTTATATGTCAAAAGGGCTTTAGCTAAAAGATTTTAAACGAATTTTTAAAGTTTTTTTGATATTTTATTTTTTTACTCTTTCTAGAAGATATAAATAAAAATATAATTTCTAAAAGCCTATCAGGGAGTATATTTTAATTTCTATATTAAAATTTGTTTTATATTCAGTTTACTTTATTATTTTACATGTAGTACTTTATAGTTAATGTTCTAACATTACTCTTTTGATATCAGATCTTTATTTTTATATTCTTTGTCACTTAACCCATTTATAGGTATTGATATTTCTAGGTCTTTAAACATTCCTGACCACTGTTCCTTTATCTAGAATTCATTCTGTAAAAGACCAGTAGACTATAACACATTTTTCTTCAATTAAAAAATTGTTTAATGTTTTATAGCATTTTTAGGCTTTTTTTCACTATTCCACTACTAAACATTTTGTCTTATAAAATTATGATTTTATCATTACAAAGATATTTATTGCTTTAACCATACAGTCTATCTCTGGCAAGCTGAGAAAAAAAAATCTACTCCAGCGTGTTATTTGAAAACAAGGACTATTTTATTTTATTTTATTTTTTTTACTTTGGACTCACCATGCATCTTGCAGGATCTCAGTTCCTCAGCTAGGGACTGAACCCAGGCCCTGGCAGTGAAAGTGCTGAATCCTAACCACTAGACCAACAGGGAATTTCTGGACTTATTTTAATATGAATGATCATTTTGCTCCCTATCAACCTCATTATGTCAACATATCAAGAAGATAGAAGTTGCAGCACTGAAAAGGCCATATGTATTGTCTGCTGCACACCGAATTATTATTTGACTTTTTGGACTCTAAAGTATGTATTCCTTTTAACTAGATACAATTCAAATGATCAATATATAATAACAGGTTTTTTACTTTGAAAAAGTGTTTCAGGATAAAACAGAATGAGGCTGTTAGCTTTCACATATATATTATTTTATTTTATTTTTTAAAAAAATCATTGCATTGGAAGATGTTTACTGATTCATGCAATCATTCATTAAAGAAATATTTATTGAATGTGTACTACATGCCAGACATTGAGGATGTAACAGTAATCAAATAAAGTTCTGTTCTTATGCAACTTACATTCTAGTGGCTGGGAAGTACAGAAAATAAATAATACGTATCTGTCAATTAATGATAAAATGTTACAAACATAAAGTAGGGATTGTGCACAGAAAGTGGAGGTTTGAGAAGAAGGAGAGCAATAATGCTTACAATTCCTCTCAAGTGCTTTTAAAATTGTTACAGAATTTTAGGGGATACAAGGAAGTTCAGAGATCATGAAATCCAAGCTCTTCATTTTACACATGAAGATATAGCTGCCCAACGTGGGTAGGGGAATGAATCAGCCAACATCTTATTTGATCATATATTGGCAAATTTGACCTGGAAACCAAATCATGTATTCCCAGATATAATGGCCATTTTACATAACTAACCTGTTCCAGAGTGTTCCAAGTTTGCTATCAAAAATTATACCTGAGGGGAAAGGAGGAAGACGACGGAAGACTAAGACGCGGAGATCAACTTCCTCCCCACAGATACATCAGAAATACATCTATACGTGGAACAACTACAGAACACCCACTGAATGCTGGCAGAAGACCTCAGACCTCCCAAAAGGCAAGAAACTCCCCACGTACCTGGGTAGGGCAAAAGAAAAAACAATAAACAGAGACAAAACAATAGGGACGGGACCTGCACCAGTGGGAGGGAGCTGTGAAGGAGGAAAAGTTTCCACACACTAGAAAGCCCCTTCACGGGCAGAGACTGCTGGTGGCAGAGGGGGGAAGCTTCGGAGCCACGGAGGAGAGCGCAGCAACAGGGGTGCGGAGGGCAAAGCAGAGAGATTCCCACACATAGGATTGGTGCCTACCGGCACTCAACAGCCCGAGAGGCTTGTCTGCTCACCCGCGGGGGTGGGCGGGGCTGGGAGCAGAGGCTCGGGCTTCGGTTGGATCCGTTGGATCGCAGGGAGAGGACTAGCAGCGTGAACACAGCCTGAAGGGGTTAGTGCACCACGGCCAGCCAGGAGGGAGTCCGGGAAAAGTCTGGACCTGCCGAAAAGGTAAGAGACTTTTTCTTCCCTCTTTGTTTACTGGTGTGCGAGGAGGGGGGATTAAGAGCGCCACTTAAAGGAGCTCCAGAGACAGGCGCGAGCTGCAGCTAACAGCGCGGACCCCAGAGACAGCCATGAGACGCTAAGGCTGCTGCTGCTGCCACCACTAAGAAGCCTGTGTATGAGCACAGGTCATTCTCCACACCTCCCCTCCCAGGAGCCTGTGCAGCCCACCACTGCCAGGGTCCCGTGATCCAGGGACAACTTCCCCAGGAGACTGCGCGCCTCAGGCTGGTGCAATGTCATGCTGGCCTTTGCCGCCGCAGGCTCGCCCCGCATCCGTGCCCCTCCCTCCCCCCCCCCCCCCCCCACCGGCCTGAGTGAGCCAGAGCCCCCGAGTCAGCTGCTCCTTTAACCCCGTCCTGTTTGAGTGAAAAACAGATGCCCTCAGGCGACCTACACGCAGAGGCGGGGCCAAATCCAAAACTGAGCCCTGGGAGCTGTGCAAACAAAGAAGAGAAAGGGAAATTTCCCCCAGCAGCCTCAGGAGCAGAGGATTAAATCTCCACAATCAACTTGATGTACCCTGCATCAGTGGAATACCTGAATAGACAACGAATCACCCGAAATTGAGGAGGTGGACTTTGAGAGCAAGATTTATAATTTTTTCCTCTTTTCCTCTTTTTGTGAGTGTGTATGTGTATGCTTCTGTGTGAGATTTTTGTCTGTATAGCTTTGCTTTCAGCATTTGTCCTAGGGTTCTGCCCGTCCTTTTTTTTTTTACTTCTTAAAAAAAGTTTTTTCTTAATAATTATTTTATATTTTAATAACTTTATTTTATTTTATCTTACTTTATTTTATCTCCTTCCTTCCTTCCTTCCTTTTTCTTTCTTTCTTTCTTTCTACATTTTCTCACTTTTATTCTGAGCCGTGTGGATGAAAGGCTCTTTATGCTGCAGCCAGGAGTCAGTGCTGTGCCTCTGAGGTGGGAGAGCCAACTTCAGGAAACTAGTCCACAAGAGACCTCCCAGCTCAAGGTAATACCAAATGGAAAAAATCTCCCAGAGATCTCCATCTCAACACCAACACCCAGCTTCACTCAACGACAAGAAAGCTACAGTGCTGGACACCCTATGCCAAACAACTAGCAAGGGAGGAACACAATCCCACCCATTAGCAGAGAGGCTGCCTAAAATAATAATAAGGACACAGACACCCCAAAACACAGCACCAGACGTGGACCTGCCCACCAGAAAGACGAGATCCAGCCTCATCACCTAAACACAGGCACTAGACTCCTCCACCAGGAAGCCTACACAAGCCACTGAACCAACCTCAGCCACTGGGGACAGACACCAAAAACAACAGGAACTACAAACCTGCAGCCTGCAAAAAGTGGACCCCAAACACACTAAGATAAGCAATATGAGAAGACAGAAAAACACAGAGCAGATGAAGGAGTAAGATAAAAACCCACCAGACCTAAAAAATGAAGAGGAAATAGGCAGTCTACCTGAAAAAGAATTCAGAATAATGGTAATAAAGATATCCCAAATCTTGGAAATAGAATAGAGAAAATGCAAGAAACATTTAACAAGGACCTAGAAGAACTAAAGATGAAACAAGCAATGATGAACAACACAATAAACGAAGTTAAAAATACTCTAGAAGGCACCAATAGCAGAATAACTGAGGCAGAACAACGGATAAGTGACCTGGAGGATAAAATACCGGAAATAACTACTGCATAGCAGAATAAAGAAAAAAGAATGAAAAGAACTGAGGACAGTCTCAGAGACCTCTGGGACAACAGTAAACACACCAACATTCGAATTATAGGGGTTCCAGAAGAAGAAGAAGAAAAGAAAGGGACTGAGAAAATATTTGAAGAGATTATAGTTGAAAACTTCCCTAACTTGGGAAAGGAAATAGTTAATCAAGTCCAGGAAGCATAGAGAGTCCCATACAGGATAAATCCAAGGAGAAACATGCTAAGACACATATTAATTAAACTGTCAAAAATTAAACATAAAGAAAACGTATTAAAAGCAGCAAGGAAAAAACAACAAAAAGCACACAAGGGAATCCCCATAAGGTTAACAGCTGATCTTTCAGCAGAAATAAAGCAAACCAGAAGGGACTGGCAGGACATATTTAAAATGATGAAGGAGAAAAACCTGCAAACAAGATTACTCTACCCAGCAAGGACCTCATTCACATTTGATGGAGAAATTAAAACCTTTACAGACAAGCAAAACCTGAGAGAGTTCAGCACCACCAAACAAGCTTTACAACAAATGTGAAAGGAACTTCTCTAGACAAGAAACACAAGAGAAGGAAAAGACCTACAATAACAAACCCAAAACAATTAAGAAAATGGGAATAGGAATATACATATCGATAATTACCTTAAATGTAAATGGATTAAATGCTCCCACCAAAAGACACAGGCTGGCTGAATGGATACAAAAACAAGACCCATATATACGCTGTCTACAAGAGACCCACTTCACACCTAGGGACACATACAGACAGAAAGTGAGGGGATGGAAAAAGATATTCCATGCAAACGGAAACCAAAAGAAAGCTGAAGTAGCAATTCTCATATCAGACAAAATAGACTTTAAAATAAAGACTATTAGAAGAGACAAGGACACTACATAATGATCAAGGGATCGATCCAAGAAGAAGATATAACAACTGTAAATATTTATGCACCCAACATAGGAGCACCTCAATACATAAGGCAAATACTAACAGCCATAAAAGGGGAAATAGACAGTAACACATTCATAGTAGGGGACTTTAACACCCCACTTTCACCAATGGACAGATCATCCAAAATGAAAATAAATAAGGAAACACAAGCTTTAAATGACACATTAAACAAGATGGACTTAATTGATATTTATAGGACATTCCATCCAAAAACAACAGAATACACATTTTTCTCAACTGCTCATGGAACATTCTCCAGGATAGATCATATCTTGGGTCACAAATCAAGCCTTGGTAAATTTAAGATAATTGAAATTGTATCAAGTATCTTTTCCAACCACAATGCTATAAGACTAGATATAAATTATAGAGAAAGATCTGTAAAAAATACAAACACATGGAGGCTAAACAATACACTACTTAATAACGAAGTGATCACTGAAGAAATCAAAGAGGAAATCAAAAAATACCTAGAAACAAATGACAATGGAGACACGATGATCCAAAACATATGGGATGCAGCAAAAGCAGTTCTAAGAGGGAAGTTTATAGCAACACAATCCTACCTTAAGAAACAGGAAACATCTCGAATAAACAACCTAACCTTGCACCTAAAGCAATTAGAGAAAGAAGAAAAAAGAAAACCCAAAGTTAGCAGAAGAAAAGAAATCATAAAGGTCAGATCAGAAATAAATGAAAAAGAAATGAAGGAAAGGATAGCAAAGATCAATAAAACTAAAAGCTGGTTCTTTGAGAAGATAAACAAAATTGATAAACCATTAGCCAAACTCAACAAGAAAAAAGGCAGAAGACTCAAATCATAGAATTAGAAATGAAATAGGAGAAGTAACAACTGACACTGCAGAAATACAAAAGGTCATGAGAGATTACTACAAGAAACTCTATGCCAATAAAATGGACAACCTGGAAGAAATGGACAAATTCTTACAAATGCACAACCTGCCAAGACTGAATCACGAAGAAACAGAAAATATGAACAAACTAATCACAAGCACTGAAATTGAAAGTGTGATTAAAAATCTTCCAACAAACAAAGCCCAGAACCGGATGGCCTCACAGGCGAATTGTACCAAAAATTTAGAGAAGAGCTAACACCTATTCTTCTCAAGCTCTTCCAAAATACAGCAGAGGGAGGAACACTCCCAAACTCATTCTACGAGGCCACCATCCCCCTGATACCAAAACCAGAAAAGGATATCACAACAAAAGAAAACTACAGGCCAATATCACTGATGAACATATATGCAAAAATCCTCAACAAAATACTAGCAAACAGAATCCAACAGCACATTAAAAGGATCATACACCATGATCAAGGGGGGTTTATTCCAGGAATGCAAGGATTCTTCAATATACGCAAATCAATCAATGTGATACACCATATTAACGAATTGAAGGAGAAAAAACATATGATCATCTCAATAGATGCATAGAAAGCTTTGAACAAAATTCAACACCCCTTCATGATAAAAACCCTGCAGAAAGTAGGCATAGAGGGAACTTTCCTCAACATAATACAGGCCATATATGACAAACCCACAGCCAACATTGTCCTCAATGGTGAAAATCTGAAACCATTTCCACTAAGATCAGGAACAAGACAAGGTTGCCCACTCTCACCACTCTTATTCAACATAGTTTTGGAAGTTTTAGCCACAGCAATCAGAGAAGAAAAGGAAATAAAAGGAATCCAAATTAGAAAAGAAGAGGTAAAGCTGTCACTGTTTCCAGATGACATGATACTATACATTGAGAATCCTAAAGATGCTACCAGAAAACTACTAGAGCTAATCAATGAATTTGGTAAAGTAGCAGGATACAAAATTAATGCACAGAAATCTCTGGCCTTCCTATACATTAATGATGAAAAGTCTGAAAGTGAAATTAAGAAAACATTCCCATTTACCATTGCAAAAATAAGAATAAAATATCTAGGAATAAACCTACCTAAGGAGACAAAAGACCTGTATGCAGAAAATTACAAGACACTGATGAAAGAAATTAAAGATGATACAAATAGATGGAGATATATACCATGTTCTTGGATTGGAAGAATCAACATTGTGAAAATGACTCTACTACCCAAAGCAATCTACAGATTCAATGCAATCACTATCAAACTACCACTGGCATTTTTCACAGAACTAGAACAAAAAAATTTCACAATTTATATGGAATCACAAAAGACCCTGAATAGCCAAAGCAATCTTGAGAACAAAAAACGGAGCTGGAGGAATCAGGCTCCCTGACTTCAGACTATACTACAAAGCTACAGTAATCAAGACAGTATGGTACTCGTACAAGCATGGAAATATAGATCAATGGAACAGGATAGAAAGCCCAGAGATAAACCCATGCACATATGGTCACCTTATCTTTGATAAATGAGGCAGGAATGTACAGTGGAGAAAGGACAGCCTCTTCAGTAATTGGTGGGAAAACTGGACAAGTACATATAAAAGTATGAGATTAGAACACTCCCTAACACCATACACAAAAATAAGCTCAAAATGGATTAAAGACCTAAATGTAAGGCCCAAAACTATCAAACTCTTAGAGGAAAACACAGGCAGAACACTCTATGACATAAATCACAGCAAGATCCTTCTGACCCACCTCCTAGAGTAATGGAAATGAAAACAAAAATAGGGGCTTCCCTGGTGGCACAATCGTTGAGAGTCCACCTGCCGATGCAGGGGACATGCGTTTGTGCCCCAGTCTGAGAGGATCGTACATGCTGTGGAGCAGCTGTGCCCGTGGGCCATGGCCACTGGGCCTGCAGTTCTGGAGCCTGTGCTCCACGATGGGAGAGGCCACGACAGTGAGGGGCCTGTGTACTGCAAAAAATAAAAAATAAACAAAAGGGACCTAATGAAACTTAAAAGCTTTTGCACAGCAAAGGAAACCATAAACAAGACCAAAAGACAACTCTCAGAATGGGAGAAAATATTTTCAAATGAAGCAACTGACAAAGGATTAATCTCCAAAATTTACAAGCAGCTCATGCAGCTCAATAACAAAGAAACAAACAACCCGATCCAAAAACGGGCAGAAGACCTAAATAGACAGTTCTCCAAAGAAGATATACAGACTGCCAACAAACACATGAAAGAATGCTCAACATCATTAATCATTAGAGAAATGCAAATCAAAACTACAATGAGGTATCACCTCACACGGATCAGAATGGCCATCCTCAAAAAATCTAGAAACAATAAACGCTGGAGAGGGTGTGGAGAAAATGGAACCCTCTTGCACTGCTGGTGGGAATGTGAATTGTACAACCACTATGGAGAACAGTATGGAGGTTCCTTAAAAAACTACAAATAGAACTACCATATGACCCAGCAATCCCACTACTGGGCATATACCCTGAGAAATCCATTATTCAAAAAGAGTCATGTACCGAAATGTTCAATGCAGCTCTATTTACAATAGCCAGGAGATGGAAGCAACCTAAGTGTCCATCATCGGATAAATGGATAAAGAAGATGTGGCACATATATACAATGGAATATTACTCAGCCATAAAAAGAAACCAAATTGAGTTATTTGTAGTGAGGTGGATGGACCTAGAGTCTGTCATACAGAGTTAAGTAAGTCAGAAAGAGAAAGACAAATACCATATGCTAACACATATGTATGGAATCTAAGAAAAAAAAATGTCATGAAGAACCTAGGGGTAAGACAGGAATCAAGACACAGACCTACTAGAGAATGGACTTGAGGATATGGGGAGGGGGAAGGTTAAGCTGTGACAAAGTGAGAGAGTGGCATGGACATATATACACTACCAAACGTAAAATACATGGCAAGTGGGAAGCAGCTGCATAGCACAGGGAGATCAGCTCGGTGCTTTGTGACCACCTAGAGGGGTGGGATAAGGAGTGTGGGAGGGAGGGAGATGCAAGAGGGAAGAGATATGGGAACATATGTATATGTATAACTGATTCACTTTGTTATAAAGCAGAAACTAACACACTATTGTAAAGCAATTATACTCCAATAAAGATTTAATAAAATGCATACATTACAGAAAAAAAAAAGAAAAAAAAATTATACCTGAGGAAAGGCCAGGACATTTTTCCTCTACTCCTTTCTCTATCCCCACAGCAAGAAGAGTATTGCCCACTCTTTTTCAGATTTTTTAATAGCATTTTTAAATATCCTTCTTATAGTTCCAATCACATTCTTCCTCACTCTATATTTATTCATATGGATTCTCAACATGATTATAGAACAATGGAGGGTAAAATATACATTACTGTGTGTGCAGGTGTGCATGTGTGTATATGTGTATGTCTGTGTGGCTCCCCACATCCAGTTGATTAATAAACATTGTTGACACCTAAAACACATTTGCTGCATTTTTTGAAGCACCTTCACAGCCAGTACTGTTATTAGAAATGTTCCAAACATGAAAAATTTACATATATATTTTGACTCTGGGTCTCCTTCAATGCTTTCAGCTGGGCCCCAGGAAGCAATATTTATAAACTTGTGAAGCCCTTAGGGAAAGATGAGTAGAGTTGAAACTGGCTCATTTCTTTGGGTTCTTAAAATATCAAGATGAGCCTGAGGCTGTAAATGAGGCTTGAAATCTCTATTGGCTTCAAGGGCACATCTGGGTTGTAAGGCCTTCATGTGGGCTCACATTTATTCTTTTACATTTGAGTACCAATTGGAGCTCCCAGCCATGAGCAAAAGAAACTTTAGGGTTATTTAAGAATGTAATCAGTCAACTGGAAGCTTTTTATTGCATAGCCAGTAACCATCTGCAGTCAATAAAAAACCACCAGTTGGCCTAAATATGCAGAAACACACTGGTCACTTGTGTTTGGGGGTAGACTTGGTCCTATGCTCATGTGCACCTGTTTATCCATTCAAAAACACTATCATGTAGACTGGAAGAGGCAGTAACTACAACACTGCCAGTGAGGTACACAATACACTTGCATGTAAGCATATTTAGATTTTTCTCCATACTTTGCTTTAGAAGGATGCTTCTACTAGTCAATGAAGGCATGCCAATAAATTTACATCTGCAAGCCAAACCTTAGTTACAAAAATAAACCATAGAAAAATACAGATGAGTATGGTCTCCACATACCTTGATTTCATGAGAATATAAGTTGAAGTCAGGGTTGCATAAACGACTTCATAAATTGTTTCAGGAATTACAGTGATTCAGTATAAATGAAATCACAGCTGGCATTTATGTAAGACTGCTGTGAAAAATAGCTTTGCTTAAAGGTGCTGCTATCACTTGGTCAAGGGTTGTTTAAAAGTAGAGAAAAGGGCTATGGTATAAAAGTAATGAATAGTGGAAATGAATAAAATAGAAAACTATTGGTATAGCATGAAAAATATAAAATCCATCATAGTAATAACCATCCAATTTACTAAAATTTCTCAAGGTATATTATAAACTAGCTCTGAAAGATTTCTCTTATTTTTAGCTATGATGCTCTATATAAATGGGTTCAGGTTCCATTGTTTGTATGATAAAGTGAAAGCTTCAACTTGCCATTAGAACACCTAAAGTCAGAAAACAAGAGTAGTCACTACTCGTGAATTTGAGAAATATCTCTACCTCAGTGATCAGTAGCTTCTTGATTATGAAAAATAATAAAACTCTAATATCTTTTCTTTATTAATGAAAAGACTCAGCCCAGAGGTAAAGTAATTTGCTTTAGGTCATCAACTGAACAATGAGATGTGAGGATAAAGTTTATATTTCCAGACTATGTTTAATGGGTTTATTTACAGCTTTGCTCTTCAAACTATGGTCCCTGGAGAAACAAAATTAGCATAACTGGGAAGCTTGTTAGACATGTAGAAAAGCTGTCTAGAGCTCAGACCCCTATTGATCTAGAATCTGCATTTTAAACAGATCCCCAGGTGATTCCTCTGCACAGTAAACTGGGAAAAGCAACACTTTACAGTATACTGTCTTCTCACTCCATGGTTGATGTAGGAAAAAAATGAGCTGATATATCTAAAACAACCTATGCTCCATAAATGCAACATAACTTTTCTTAATGGTGATTCTGAAAGTGCTTTTAATTCAAAATCTGGAATTAAATAAGAATGTCCTTGTAAAAATTTCACTAATAATAACCCTCACATTTTTCAAACCCACATATTCCAATGAATTCAAAGCTCTTCCAAAGTCAAACTGAGAGTAACTGTTTTAATTGAATATTCATAAAGTATGAAGCAATATTTAATCCACAAAAGATTTCATCCAAGGATGCTAGAAGAATTTACAGAAAGTATAGTTTATCTCCCTCTCTCGAAATTTGTTTATGATTACATGGAAGCAAAGTTATAATCTAAGACAAGTGGGGAAATTGTGCAAGAAGCTCGTAGTGGAAATAAATTTTCACATAGTCATTTCTGATATATTCACAGAAATGTCTAGCCCTTAAAGTAACAAGAGAAGCATATCAATCTTAACCTCTCTCTGCTTAGGTAAAGCACCTTAAATATGGCAATTGTGTCTTTTTTGAACTATGCATCCCCAGTGCCAAATGCAATGCTTGGCTAGATTAAGTGCCGAATAAATATTTTTTTGCAAGAAACTAGCAGTGGGAGGGAGAGGTGCAGAACTAGGCAAAAAAAAAAAAAAATATATATATATATATATATATTTTTTTTTTCTGTTCACCTAATAGAAGAAAGAAGGAAATGGGATCTGACTGCTGTTATAATCAGAGGAAAATATGACAACTCTCAAAACAACTGAAGCTTAAAAGTCTCATATCTAAATATGATTTTTAAGGAAGAGTCAGTCATTTGAGAAACACTGCACTTATATGATTAAGAAGAGTTCTGCGCTCTTCCAGATACTGGACAGAATAAAGCCAAAAGCACCATAATCTCTATTGTTAAAGATAAAGTCAAAAATTGTATAAAAGCAACATGGAGCCTTAAAACAAAAAAATATGAAACAAGTTGATGCAAATTGGGCTCTATTTAATAGTTTTCATAATAAATGCAAAAGTATGAGAATGCAGTAAACCAAATATTTTAAATAATTTTGATTCTGGAAGATGATAAATAATTTTGATTCTGGAAGATGGCAGTAAACCAAATATTTTAAATAATTTTAATTCTGGAAGGGGAAGATATTACTGGTGATTGCACAGTATATCAGAAGCAGTCCGGATCTCTGACAGTGGCCAGATTGCCACTGACCTTCAGGTGCTGACCTTCAGTGAATACCCACACCACCCACTCTTGCTCCAGCACTGCTCCCCTCTGGGACTGAGGGTCCTGGTACTGGGATAAGGAAGAGCACACATTTAAAGAGAACTGAGTCAGTTCAGACTGGAATCTCAAGGCTTCTGCTCCAGCAGTTTGGGACTTGACACTGCTCCTGACAGGGTGATGATGGACATTGGGCAGAGGCGAAGCCCCACCTCACACCTGGCTCCAGACCTAACCCCTGCATCTCCAGCCCCACCTCCTACCAAGGTGATAGCTGCCAGCAAACACTGAGGTAAGGCGTGCCTTGTGTTCATGTCAAAACCAGTTCTCCCACTAAAGTCACTGGGCACACAGATACTGTATAGGAATACTCCCACATAAGGGTGCCTCTTCAAGACTGCCATAGGGGGCTTCCCTGGTGGCACAGTGGTTTAGAGTTCACTTGCTGATGCAGGGGACATGGGTTCGTGCCCTGGTCCGGGAAGATACCACATGCTGTGGAGTGGCTAGGCCCGTGAGCCATGGCCAGTGAGCCTGTGCATCTGGAGCCTGTGCTCCACAACGGGAGAGGCCACAACAGTGAGAGGCCCATGTACCACCAAAAAAAAAGACTTCCATAGGTAACTGTTTCACCTAATTTCATAGAGATATTAAAAGATAAGGAAAAATGAGAAGACAGAATTTGTCTCAACTGAAGAGCAAGAGAAAACTCTTTAAAAACAAATAGTGAAATGGAAATAAATAACTTCATAGATAAATAATTCAAAGCATTATTAGTAAGAACACTAACTGAATTATGGGAAAGAATAGAGGAACACAGTGAAAATTTTAATAAGAAACTAGAAAATATGAAAAAGTCCAGTCAGAACTGAAGAATACAATAATTGAAAAAAAAAATAAAACACAATAGAAGAAATGAACAGTGGACCAGGTATTACAGAAGGATGCATAAATGATCTGGAAGACAGAATAATGGAAATCACCCAATCAGAATGACAAAAAGAAAAACAAATTTAAAAAATGGTAATAATTTAAAGGATGTCTGGTACAACATCAAGCATATCAATATTCGCATTGCAGCAGTTCCAGAAGGAGACAAGAGAGAGAGAAGGGGTCAAAAATGTATTTAATGAAATTACAGCTGAAAAATTCTCAATCTTGAAGAAGGAAACAGATATCCAATTTCAGGGCCCCAAACAAGATGAGCCAAACAGATCCACATCAAGACATACCATAACAAAAATGGCAAAAGTTAAAGAGAGAATTCTAAAGGCAGAAAAAGAAAAATAGTCATATAAAAGGGAACCCCCATAAGGCTATCAGCTGATTTTCTTGCAAACACTTGGCAGATCATAAGGGAGTGGCATGATATATTTAAAGTGCTGAAAGGGAAAAACCTGCAACCTAAGTTATTCTAGCCAGCAAGATCATTATTTATAATTAAAGGAGAGATAAAGAACTTCTCAGACAATGAAAAACTAAAACAGTTTATCAGTACTAACCAGACCCTAAAAAAATGTTAGAGTCTTCTCGAACTAGAAAATAAAAGGCTATAACAAGAACTAAGTATCCATAGAAAAGAAGAAAATCCCATTATTAAAGACAAGTCTGTAGTAAAAGCTGGAGATCAACAACTTAAATAAGCTAATATAAAGATTAAATACAAAAAAAAGTAAAATAAATTACAACTATAATAATCAGTAAAGAGATATAGATGAAGATGTAAAATATGACATCAAAAACAGAAAGTGTGGGAGAAGGGAGTAAAACTGCAGTTATTTTAGAACATGTTTGAACTTAAAGGACAACCTATTTAAAATAAATAGATACAGTTATAGGTCAAAATATATGATCCCCATGGTGACCACAAATCAAAAACCTATAATAGACACACAAAAACAAGAGAGAAAGAAACAAAAGTATACCACTAAAGAAAATTATCAAAGTACAAGGAAAGAAACTAAAAGAAGTAGAAATGAACAGGGAAGAACTAAAAAGAAAAAAACCAATTGGAAAACAGGATATAGAATGGCAATTGTACAAACCTATCAATAATTATTTTAAATGTTGATAGACCAAATGCTTCAATCAAAAGGTGACTGATTGCATAAGAAAACAAGACCCTTCAATATTCTGCCTACAAGAGACTCACTTATAAGCTAAAGACACACACAGACTGCAAGTGAAGGGATGGAAAAAGATATTTCATGCAAATGGAAACATGAAGGCAGGTGTAGCAGAACTCATATCAGACATACAGACTTTAAAACAAAGTCTATAACAAAAGACAAAGAAAGGCATTATATAGTGATAAAGGGATCAACAAAGAAGAGGATATTAAACTTGTTAACATATATGCATCTAATAAAGGACCACCTAAATATATAAAGCAAATACTAACAGATATAAAGGGAGAAACTGACAACTGTACAATAATAGTAGGTAACTTTAACACCCCACTTGCACCAATGGACAGAACATACAGACAGAAAATCAATAAAGCAACAGTGGTCTTAAATGACACAACAAACCTGTTGGACTTAATAGATATCTACAGGACATTCTATCACAAAACAGCAGAATGCACATTCTTTTCAAGTTCACATAGCACATTCTCCAGGAAAGATCACATGCTAGGCCACAAAACAAATCTCATCAATTTTAAGAAGATAGAAATTATATAAAACATTTTTCAGGCCACAGTGGTATGAAACTAGAAATCTATTATGGGAAGAAAAATGGGAAAAGCACAAATGCATGGAGACTAAAAAACATACTACTAAAAAATCACTGGGTCAATGAAGAAATCAAAGAGGAAGTCAGAAAATACCTCAAGACAAATGAAAATGGAAATACAAACTTTCCAATATCTATGAGATGCAGAAAAAGCAGTTCTAAGAGGGAAGTTTATGTGATACAAGCATACTTCATGAAACAAAAATCTCAAATAAATGACCCAACCTTTCAACTAAAGGAATTAGAAAAAGCAAAACAAAGCCCAAAGTCAGCAGAAGAAAGGAAATAATAAAGATCAGAGAGTAAATAAATAATACATAGACCAAAAAACAAACAAAAAACAATAGAAAAGACCAATGAAACTAAAAGCTGCTTCTATGAAAAGATGAACAAAAATTAATAAACCTTTAGCCAGGCTCATCAAGAAGAAAAGAGAGAGGACCCAAATAAAAAATAAAAATGAAGGATGAAAAATAACAATTGATACCAAAAATCACATGATCATCTCAACAGATGCAGAAAAAGGATCTCACAAAATTCAATATCCATTCATGATAAAAACTCTCATCAAAGTGAGTATAGAGGGAACATATCTCAATATAATGAACATTTGTGACAAACCCACAGCTAATATTATATGCAATGGTGATAAACTGAGAAGCTTTTCCTCTAAAATCAGAAACAAGACAAGGATGCCCACTCTCACCACCTCTATTTAAGATAGTATTGGAAGACCTAGCCACAGCAATCAGACAAGGAAAAGAAATAAAAGACATTCAAATTGGAAGGGAAGAAGTAAAACTGTCCTTATTTGCAGATGACATTATGCTATATGTAAAATACCCTACAGTCTCCAGAACTATCAGAACTAGTAAATGAATTCAGTAAAGTTGCAGATTTTAATTAATGAGATTAATGTACAGATATCTGTTGCTTTTTTATACATTATTAATGAACTATAAGAAAGAGAAATTAAGGAAACCATCTCATTTACAATTACATCAAGAAAAATAAAATACCAAGGAGTAAACTTACCCAAGGAGGTGAAAGACTTATAATGTGCAAACTATAAAACACAGATGAAGGAAGTTGAAAATATTACAAAGAAATGGAAAAATATCCCATGATCTGGGATTAGAAGAGTTAATATTGTCAAAATGTCCATACTACTGAAAGTGATCTACAGATTCACTGTAACCCTTATCACAATACACAGGACATTTTTTTCACAGAATTAGAACCAGTAATCCTAAAATTTATACAGAACCACAAAAGACCCCTAATGGTCAAGGCAATCTTGCGAAAAAACAACAAAGCTTGAGGTATCAAGTTCCCTGACTTCAGACTATAATACAAAGCTACAGCAATCAAAACAGCATGGTACTGGCACCAAAATAAACATACAGATAAATTAAACAGAATAGAGAACGCAGAAATAAACCCACACACTACGGTCAATTAATCTACGACAAAAGGGGCAAGAATATATAATGGAGAAAAGACATTCTCTTCAGTAAGTGGTGCTTGGAAAACTGGACAGGTCCATGTGATTTGAATATTTCCTCACAAATATATGAAAAATAAATTCAAAATGGATTAAAACCCTAAATGTAAGACCAGAAACTATGAAGCTCCTAGAAGTGAACATAGGCAGGACACTCTTTGACATAAATTGTAGCAATATTGTTTTAGTCTGCCTCCTAAGGCAAAATAAATAAAAGCAAAAAATAAACAAATGGTGTTTAATTAAACTTAAAAGCTTTTGCACAGCAAAGAGAACCATCAACAAAAATGAAAAGACAACCTATGGACTGGGAGAAAATATTTGCAAAGATATGACTGATGAGAGTTAATATCCAAAATGTATAATCAGCTCATTCAATTCAATATCAAAAAAGGACCCAATAAAAAAATGGGCAGAAGACCTGAATAGTCATTTTTCACAAGTAGTTATGCAGATGGCCAGCAGGCACATGAACAAATGCTCAACATTCCTTAACATCAAAGAAATACAAATCAAAACCACAATGAGATATCACCTCATACCTTTCAAAATATTATCATGAAAAAGTCTATAAATAACAAATATTGTGTAGGATGTGGAAAAAAGGGAACACCAGTACACTCTTGGTGGGATTGTAAATTAGGTTCCTCAAAAAACTAAAAAATAGAACTACCATATGATCCAGAAATTAGGCTTCTGGCCATATAGCAGAAGAAAACAAAAACAGTAATTCTAAAAGATATGAAGATATGCATACCTTAATATTCACAGCAGCATTATTTATAATAGCTAAAATATGGAAGCCATCTAAATGCTCATCAACAGATTAATGGGCAAAAATGATATGGAGTATATATACAATGGAATATTCCTCAGCCATAAAAAAAATAATGAAATTCTGCCATTTGCAATAACTGGATGGACCTAGAGAGCATTATGCTTAGTGAAATAAGTCTGACAGAGAAAGACAAGTACTCTATATTATCACCTATAAATAAAATCTAAAAAAACACACACACACACACACACAAATGTATATCACTAAACAGTAACAGACTAGCCAATATAGAGAATGAACTAGTGGCTACCAGTGGGGAGAGGGAAGTGGGGAGTGGTGAGGTAAGTGTAGGAGATTAAGATATACAGACTATTATGTATAAAATAAATAAGCAACAAGGACATATTGTACAGCATAGGGAAATATATCAATTGTTTTGTAATAACTTTAAATGGAGTATAATCTCTAAAAATACTGCATCACCATGTTTTACACCTAAAACTAACATAATATTGTAAATCAACTATACTTGCATTTTTAAAAGCTGAATTAAAAAAAAGGAAAAAACCTCACACTACCAGGCCTTAGTTCCACAAGCTGAGTTAATAGATGTAGACGAGAGTAGTAAAGTTGAATTTTGAAATGAGCAAAGTTTTTCTTCTATATGTTTATCTTAACTACCTGTTCAGTGACACTACACTGTAGTTTAAATATATTATCTATAAGTTATCAGAAAATTGAATTAGAATTTACTATGTATATATATATATATATATATATATATATAATATTTTACGATTTTGATTATGAACTTTGTAGTAAGAAAGGAGTACAAGCTTTATTTAGTATAAATCAAATGTATTTACTTGTAAGGGTTTTAATGACAATGAGTCTGGACATCAAGAGTGTAACTGATGGAACAATGGATACCAAAGCAAAACAATGCCTATATCCACAACCTAGGAGAGAAAGCAGAAAGAAAACAGAGGACTCTAGTAGTCTATTTCTTGGAAACAGAAAAACACAAGTCTTTATTTAATAGAGGAAACAAATTCCTTGAAAGTAACATAAGAGTACAGTATCAAAACCAATTTATATAGGTTTTACAATGAAATAAGATAAAACTGCATATTCACTGTTAAATGACCATTGTACTTGGCTTGGAGAATTGGATTAGTTTATTACAGTCACATGAAAAGACATAAGTATCATTGTTAACAACAACTGATCTTGAGAAAATAGTTTCACTTAAATTATAACAGCAAATAAAATATTGAATCCACACACACACTATGCCCATCCCTTATACTAAATTCTGTAATCCTAAACTCATAAAAAATTGCCTCTGTTTGTTGTTTCTCTTTCATTACAATCAGATAAGAGCAAAATATCTTTCAACAGACAAAAGTGATGTGTACAGCAGATTTTATGGACTTTTCCTTTGCACTGAAATGTTTTTACTCAGGGCATTCCAGGACATGAACATTTTCCTCTATCTTGTCATACTATTACCATCAAAAATAAGAGAACAAGATGTCAAGAAAGAGAAAATTTGAATACAACTTTAGGTCACATACCTTCCTACTTATGAACAGTACTACAAGTGATAACTATTTCTATAATATATTAAAATTAGCAGTAATTATATCAAATGTACATAAGGGGCTGTGCCTTTTAAAGCTCATTTAGGTGGACTTCCCTGGTGATGCAGTGGTTAAGAATCCACCTGCCAATGCAGGGGACATGGGATCAATCCCTGGTCCAGAAAGATCACACATGCAGTGGAACAACTAAGCCTGTGTGCCACAACTACTGAGCCCGCACGCCTAGAGCCCATGCTCCGCAACAAGAGAAGCCACCACAATGAGAAGCCCATGCACTGCATCAAAGAGTAGCCCCCACTCACCACAACTAGAGAAAGCCTGTGCACAGCAATGAAGACCAAACACAACCAAAAATGAATGAATTAATTAATTAATTTAAAAAAATAAATAAAGCACATTAGGAGTTTTTACATTCTGTTCATTTAAACTTCACTACTTTAAATACTTGAATTTCTCTCAAGCTACCTCAAATTAATAATTCATTACTTTATTCTCTCAATGCAGCTTAAATTGAATACATTTTTCTTATGCTATTACTCCTTGTGAAGTAAAGAAAAACTGACAGTACACTAAACTAGCAATGAGTGCAACATTTCAAGACTTCACTTAGGTCTGTCTTCAAATCCATTTGGTATTTTTTGTTTTCAACTTGGGTTATATTATTTTAATTAGCTTTTTCATTACACATAAGGAAAAGGGATCCATACGGGAAAAGAAGTAAAACTGTCACTACTTACAGATGACATGATACTACACATAGAAAATCCTAAAGATGCTATCAGAAAACTACTAGAGCTCAGCAGTGAATTCAGTAACATTGCAGGATACAAGTTAATACACAGAAATGTGTTGCATTTCTATACACTGACAACAAAAGATCAGAAAGAGAAATTCAAGAAACAATCCCATATACCATTACATCAAAAAGAATAAAATACCTGGGAATAAACCTACCTAAGAAGGCAAAAGACCTGTACTCCGAAAACTGACACATAAAAGATATTGAAGATGAAACAAACAGATGGAAAGATATACCATGTTCTTGGATTGGAAGAATTAATATTGTTATAATGACCATAGTACCCAAGGCAATCTACAGATTCAATGTAATCCCTATCAAACTACCAATGGCATTTTTCACAGTACTACAACAAAAAATTTTAAATTTGTATGGAAATACAAAAGACCCTGAATAGACAAACAATCTTAGAAAGAAAAACAGCTAGAGGAATCAGGCTCCCTGACTTCAGACTATGCTACAAGGCTACGGTCATCAAAACAGTATTGTACTGGCACAAAAAAACAGACATAGATTGATGGAACAGGAGAGAAAGCCCAGAAATAAACCAACACATCTATGGTCAATTAATCTATGACAATGGAGGCAAGAATATACGTTGCAGAAAAGACAGTCTCTTCAATAAGTGGTGCTGGGAAAACTGGTCAGGTACATGTAAAAGAATGAAATTAGAACACTTTGTAATACCAGACACAAAAATAAACTCAAAATGGATTAAAGACCTAAACGTAACACTGGATACTATAAAACTCCTAGAGTAAATCATAGGCAGAACACTGACATAAGTCACAGCAATATCTTTTTGGATCTGCCTCCAAAGAAATTGGATTGACATATATACACTAATATATATATAATGGATAACAAATAAGAACCCGCTGTATAAAAAAATAAATAAAATAAAATTTTAAAAAAAAGAAATGGAAATAAAAACAAAAATAAACAAATGGGACCAAATTAAACTTAAAAGCTTTTGCACAGGAAAGGAAACCATAAACAAAACGAAAAGGCAACCTATAGAATGGGGAAAATATTTGCAAGCAATGCAACTGGCAAGGGATTAGTTTCCAAAATATATAAACACCTCATACAGGTCAATATCAAAAAACAAACAAACAGCCCAATCAAAAAATGGGCAGAAGATCTAAATAGACATTTCTCCAAAGAAGACATACAGTTTGCCAACAGGCACATGAAAAAATTCTCAACGTCACTAATTATTAGGGAAATGCAAATCAAAACTACAATAAGGTATCACCTCACACTAGTCAGAATGGCCATCATCAAAAAGTCTACAGATAGGGACTTCTCTGGCAGTCCAGTGGTTAGGTCTCTACACTTCCACTGCAGGGGGCACAGATTCGATCCCTGGTCAGGGAACTAAGATCCCCATATGCCGCACGGCACAGACCAAAAAAAAAAAAAAAAAAAAAAAAAAAGTCTAAAGATAATAAATGCTGGAGAGGGTGTGGAGAAAAAAGAACCCTCCAACACTGTTGATCGGAATGTAAATTGGTATTGTCACTATGGGGAACAGTATGGAGCTTCCTTAAAAACCTAAAAATAGAGTTACCATATGATCCTGCAATTCCACTCCTGGGCATATATCCAGAGAAAACTATAATTAGGAAATAATATGTGCACCTCCATGTTCATTGCAGCACTATTTACAATAGCCGAGACATGGAAGCAACCTAAATGTCCACGACAGATGAATGGATAAAGAAGACGTGGTGTGTGTGTGTGTGTGTGTGTGTGTGTGTGTGTGTGTGTGTGTAATGGAATATTACTTAGCCATAAAAAGGAATGAATAATGCCATTTGCAGCAACATGGATGGACCTAGAGATTATCATACTAAGTGAAGTAAGTCAGACAGTGAAAGACAAATATATGATATCACTTATATGTGAAATATAAAAAGAAAGATACAAATGAACTTTTTTTACAAAACAGAAAGAGCCTCACAGACATAGGAAACAAACATTGTTACCAAAGGGGAAAGGGAGTGGAATAGATAAATTAGGAGGTTGGGATTAACATTTACACACTACTGTATATAAAATAGATAACCAACAAGGACCTGCTGTATAGCAAAGAGAACTATACCCAATAGTTTGTGATAACTTATAAAAGAATCTGAAAAAGAAGATATGTATGTATGTATAACTGAATCACTGTGCTGTACACCTGAAACTAACACTACATTAAAAAAAAACATAATGAAAAGGGGAAAAAATCAAAAGAACTGGAAAGCAGTTGCCTTCTGTTTTACTTCCTAATACACCTTTTTAAATGATTGCACATCCTCATAACTCCTAATAGTTATATTTTTTCTCTGGGCCAGTGTCATCCATAAAACAAATATTAATGAACCTTTTCTACCTCATAGAGGTTTTGTTACAAAATACAAAGTTGTCCCTCATGGAACTTGATGAAATTTTTGATGATGACAGAAGAGAAAGGTGAGAATTACTAAAATGAGAACAATAAGGATGACCATAGCTAATATTTTTGAATACTTGTTTCATATTATAAACTTGATAGGCATTTAGTAGATACATACATACATGCATGGGTAATTCAGTTGATATTCACTTTCATATGTAATCCTCACAGCAATCTGTAAATTATGTAATATTAATATCCCCATTAGGCAATTAAGAAAATAGATTAGAAATGCTTATTAAATTAAAATGGTGACTATTTTTAGATGTATTAGCTTCTACAAATATTAACTTATAAATTAATAAATTTTCTTAGTAAGACTGATGACCATACTTGGACTCCCAAGTGTACACTTTTTTCAGTATCTATTATATGCTCAACACTACAATAAATTCTTTACAAAATTTATCTCAGATGATTCTCAAAACCTTACAAAGTTTCTCTTATTTTCTTTTCCTGTTTAATAGACAATGAAACAAATTCAGTGATGTTCAATTACTTAAAAGAAGCACCAGGGGTCCAATTCAATTCTGACTCTAAAATCTAAGCTCTATTTATTACTACAGTGATTCCGAGCAGCGTACATTACTTCAATTTATATAATAAGTATTTCATGGGATTTAGTTATGTCAAAATATTGACAAGGTCTATTATCTTTGAAAGACCTTAATAAATTAGGGATTTGGGGTCATTTAAATGAACAATTGTTAGTTTTGTTTTAATTGAAGGAATTAAATGATAATATAAGAGCAAATGACTTTTGAGATATTATAACAGATTATTCCAAATCCTCTAAAATATACACAGGGATATTTCAGACATATACTTATAGATCATATTTTGTTAAAAGTGGTAGTGAAACCTGAAGGAAAACGCTGGCTCTGTTCTTCCAAGTGTGGTGCTCTCCCACACTATGCTTGATAACCTGATATGACTTAAATCTCTCAATGATTAGAAGTAGCTTTATTTTTCTGGATGATAAAAAATATAATAATAGTTAAAATTATCCATAAAGGCATAATTCTGTATACCCTGCTCAGACCTAAGTGTGACACTAGGAAAATAGGGTTCTCAGTTACCCTGCTACAAAGCATATTCAACTGACAGCCTTAGCTGCCACCTGTGAGAATCCACAACCATGTCTGCACTGAGGCTGTATGTCCACTTGCTAATGTCTGTACATGGTGGGGATATTCGTACTCTAACAGGAACCTTTGGCTTAAGGACTTCCCATCAGACTAGTTGAAATTTTCATAGAGCTGTACAGGAGTCTGATTCCATCTGTGTAATCCACCTCTCCCTACACTCTTCTCTCACAGGTGTCAGACCTGCTTACAGTCAATGGGCTCTCTTTGGCTACTCCTGATCCCCTGCCCCTTTATTCTTCACAGATGTATATTATCCTATCCCACTTTGGGGTCTGCATTGCAAAGCACCGGAACTAACACACCAAGTCAATAAATCCTTACCTAGAAGGAGGACCGAAAATGAATCAAAAGTAAACCATTGAAGTTTATTTTGAACATCATTTCTAAGAACATTTATTGCAGATAGGCACTTGGAAGTAAGTTGGAAAAAGAATCTGTTAAATTGCTTGATGAATAAAGTGTTCACCTCCAACCTTGAGAAAATATTTGATTCTTACACGTCAATCCTCTTTAAGGAGAAAAAGCCAGACTTTCTAAGTTCATAGCTACTCAGGTTAAGGGTGGCAGTGAGGGTTAAGGGGAGAGCGAGATGATTGAAAATGTCTTCACATGATATACTGCACTGTTCACTGGAAAGAGATACTGCTCAAAACAGATTTCACATATACACTTTGTGAACTAAACTCCTTTTGCTAAGAAAAAGAAAAGTATGAGGTGGGCTTTGGTTCAGATATTTGCAAAATATCTTTTTATATTCTTCAAAATCAAGAAGGCTATATAAGCAGACACTTTAGATATTTTTACAATCAAATTAATTTATCTGTGCCTTCATTCAACAATTATTGAACTCCTAGTTGTGGTAAACAATCTGCAAGGGTTTGAAATAAAGTTGTGAATAAAACACAATCCTTGCCACAGTCTGATTGAAGTGTGAGGCAACCAAGTGAGCATTTTAAATACTGTGCAAGTATTTGTGATAAGTGAGAATGTGAATGGAGCATAAAAGAAGGAGACACCTAATTTATTGTGAAAGTATTAGGAAAGGTATACCTTAGGAAGTAATGCTTCTGATGAATTCTGAAAGATAAACAGAGTTAATCAAGGGCACAAGGTAGTGAAGTCTTATCACTGATATGGGTGTGAGAGAGAGCATCTGTAGAAGTGACTCTGAAACCATAGAAGTACAAAATAAGTGTTGATTCAACTGAGATGAAAACTTGTGTTGAGGATAGAGTAATAAAGGTTAGAAAGGACCCTGCATTCTCCCTAATGTTGAACGTTAAACTTTGGTCGGGGTAGAACTTTTTATGCATTTTAAGTAGGGGTTTGAGATTGAGCTCACAGAGGAAATGCAGCAGACTATTACAAGAATCCAGATGATAAAGAATGAGCAACTGAACCAAAATGGCAGGGACAGAGAAAAGTCAATGGCTAAAGGTAATATATTTAACAGAGATTAATGGAATTTAGTGACAGTTATTGATAGATTGTAGGAATTAAGGAAGAGAGAAAACTCAAAGATGATTCCCAAGTATCTAGCTAAACAAAGTGGTGGATGATGTCATTAAATGAGATATAGAGCCAGAAAAGGAATAGAATTTTAAAAGAAAGATAAGTGCACAATTTTGGAGATGACTGAGTCTATCAAATGCACATATATGCAGGAAACTGTGTATATTTTCAAAACATTAGTGAAAAAGTCTTATGCAGTGATACAGGCTTAATGGTCATCAACTTATAGCGGGCACCGGAATCCTAAGGTGTGATGATTACTGAGGGAAGCAAAACAAAGTAAGAAAGCAAAGTAGTCCTGAGAAAAGCCTGGAGAATGTTACCATTCCATTTAGCTGAGGAAGAATAACATTTCCTACTATGTTTAGATTGCAACAAATTGATATTTACAAGAATGATAGGAAAGAGGCTATTTTTTAGCTTGTTATACTTTTATAAATTGTCCTCTCATTTGTTTTCCAACTGATTTCTCACAATCACTTTGTTAGATAATTAGGAAATGTATTATTTTCCTCATTTTATTTTTTGGTACTTGGGAAGGTAAACTTGAACATTGTTGTTTGAGTACTAAATTTGTTGAATTTCCAATATTTCATATTATATTATAATAATCAAATACAGCTTAAGTGAAGTCTAAACAATGACAAAAATTTTGTTCAATGCTGAAATTAAGTCAGGTATGTTGAAATAGTTTCATAAAGATGATTTTTAACCATGGTGGGACACTAGTACTGCAGGAACATATTATAAATCACATATTGAAATTTTGATTTGAAATGTTTGTTATGAGGGATAAAGCTGATGATTATGCCCCTTCCTACATGCATGACTAAAAGCAGTACCACAATCAATGGATAGCCATGAAACAATTTTTTTTCCTGAGGTTAATTAATTACCCTTCTCAATAATTAAGTCTTTGCATAATTCCCCATATAAAGCAAAGACAGTACAATGCAAAAGATGATTGTATAATTTTCCCTAGTAGGTTAAATCTAATCCAGGATCTTGTGAGGCAGCTCCATAGATAATAAATGTTCACAAATAATCAAATGTTATAATAATTCTGCTCAATGTGAAATTTAAGAGGGTGTGATCATTCAATGAAATTATCCTGAAATCTTTGAATTATCAATCTGACACCCAAAACTTCTCCAGCTGAACAAAATTTCATTTAGTTTTTTAAAATTATTTTTAAAATTTTGAGATAATTGTAGATGCACATATAATTTTAAGAAATAATACAGAGATGTGGTACATATATACAATGGAATATTACTCAGCCATATAAAATGAGATAATGCCATTTGCAGCAACATGGATGGACCTAAAGATTATCATACTAAGTGAAGTAAGTCAGACAAAGACAAATATATGATATCACTCATATATGGAATCTAATTTTAAAAATAATACAAATGAACTTACTTGCTAAAGTGTAACAGGCTCACAGATATTGAAAACAAACTTATGGTTACAGAAGGGGAAACGTGGTGGGGGGAGAGATAAATCAGGAGCTTGGGATGAACATACACACACCACTATATATAAGATAGATAAGCAACAAGGACATACTGTATAGCACAGGAAACTCTACTCAATATTTTGTGATAACCTATATGAGAAAAGAATCTAAAAAAGAATGAATATATGTATATGTATAACTGAATCACTTTGCTGTACACCGGAAATGAACACAACATTGTAAATCAACTACACTCCAATAAAATTAAAATTCAAAAAAAGGAAGAAATAATACAGAGAGATCATATGTATACTTACCCATTTTTCTCCAATGGTAGCATCTTGCAAAACTATAGTACAATATAATAACCAGGATATGAATCTTAATAGAGTGAAGATACAGAAGATTGCCATCATGCCAAGGACCAATTATGTTGCATTTTTATAATCACAAATACTTCATTCCGGGTTCCAAGCTTCATTAACCCTGGGCAACCACTTATCTGCTCCCTATTTCCACAATGTTGTCATTTTTAAAATGCTATATAAATGGGATCATACAGGATATGAACTATTGGGATTTCATTCAGTATAATTTTCTGAAAATGTACTCAGTTTATTGCATATTTCAACAGTTTCTTCCTTTTCATTACTGAGTAATATTCCATTGTATGGATGTACCACAGGTTACTTCACTATTCATCTATTGAAAGATAACTGGATTATTTCCCGTTTTTAACTATTATGAATAAAGCAGCTATAAACTTGCATGTATAGATGTTTATGTGAACATATCTCTTCATTTCTCTGAGAGCAATTTCTGGGTTATATAGCAGTTAAACATATTTAGTGTTTTAAGAAACCTCCAAACTGACTTCTACGTGGCTATACCATTTTATATCCTTAACACCCATGTATGAGTGATCCAGTTCCTTCATCAGCATTTGGTGTTATCACTACCTTTTAGTTAGCTATTATGATAGGTGTGTATCTTACTGTGGCTTTAATCTGTGTTCACTAATGGCTAAGGATGTTGAAAATCTTTCATGTGCTTACTTGCCATCTGTAAATCCCCTGCTGTAAAATGTTTATTTGTGTCTTTTGCCGATTTTCTATGTTTTTTTTAAAAAAATGTGTGTTTGAGAGTTTTTTACATATTCTAGATCTAGTCCTTTGTTGGATATGTGGTTTGCATATGGTTTCTCCAAGTCTGTAGATAAAATTTTCAATCACTTATCAGGTTCTTTAACAGAATAAAAGTTCTTAATTTCGATGAAGTCCAATTTTTCCTTTTATGGATTGTGCTCTAGTGGTCAATTTTAAGTATTCTTTGCCTGGTCCTAGATCCCAAGGTTTTGTTAATTTTTTCAAAATGTAAAACTATGTGACATTTAAGTACATGGCTATTTTAAGTATTTTATAATGTGTGAGACAGGTTGAGGGTCGTTTTTTTGCCTATGTATGTCCAATTGTTCCCACAACATTTATTGAAAAGGCTGTTTCCTCCATTAAATTGCCTTTTATCCTGTGTCCAAAAACTCAATTGGGAATATTGGTGAGTGTCTATTTCTGGGTTTTCTATTCTGTACTATTGATCTGTGTTTCTATAACTCCACCAATACTACACATTCTTTATTACTTTAGCTATATAATAATCCTTTAAAACTGAGTAGACTGATTCCTCTAACTTTATACTTCTATTTCAAAATTGATTTAAATATTTTAGTTTCTTTGACGTTTCATACAAATTTTAGAATAATTTTGTCTATAGCTCCAAAATGTCTTGCTGAAATATTTATAGGAATTCTGTTAAACATATATAACAATGGGTAAGTTGACATCTTTACTATGTTAAGCTTTCTAATCTATGAATATGGTATATATATATCTCCATTTATTTAGATATACTTTGATTTCTTTTGTCATCATGTGTAGTTTTCAGCATACATGTCCTGTACCAGTTTTGTTAGATATACATCTAGTTATTTTACTTTTTAGGATTATACATGGTATTTCAGTGCCCACATATTCATTGGTAGCATACTGAATGAAATTAATTTTTCTAGGTTTATCTTGAAACCAATAACTTTGTTGAATTCACTTGTTAATTATAGGAGTTTGTTTTTATAGAGTCTGTGTGATTTTCTGTTCAGACAAATATACCATCTGCAAATAAGGACAGTATTATTTATTTCTTTTCAATCTGAATGCCTTTTGTTTCTGATTCTTGCCTTAATGAACTACACTAAATAAGAGTGATAATGGCAGCCCCCCTTGTCTTAGGACTGACCTTAGTGGGAAAGCATTCAGTCTTTTATCACTAAGTTTAAGTTTAACTGTAGGTGTTCTGTAGTTGCTACTTATCACATTGAGAATGCCTCCCCCCTTTCCTATTTTTCTGAAGGTTTTTACATGTGTGGGTGGTGAATTTTGTTTTTTCTGCATTGCTTTTATTCCATCGGCTGATATGATCATATGAGTTTGCTTCTTTATCCTGTTAATATGGTGGGTTATATTAACTGATTCTTGAATATTTAACCAGACTTGCATCACTGAAACAAACCCTACTCAATTATGATATATAATTATTAATTGTTATTTCCCATTAAAGATTTTTGCATGTGAGATATTGATCTATATTCAAGAGAGATAAATCTGTGATTTTCTCTTTTTGTTCCATTTTTGTCTGGTTTTGGTACAGAGTAATACTAACAAAAAAAATGAATCTCTTCCCCCTCTTGAATTTTCTGGAAGAGATTATGTAGAATTAGAATCATTCTTCTTTAAATATTTTTTATTATATAATGTCCCTAACTCTTAATTCTGAAGTCCACCTCACCTGATATGAATAGAGCCTCTTCTGATTGATTTAATATTTGTATGATATATTTTTTAATCCCATCTATATCATTATACTTGAAGTGATTTTCCTATGGACAGCATATTTTTGAGACATGTTTTTGGGATCTCCTCTGCCATTATCTGTCTTTTAATTGTTGTATTGTGACCATTTATACTTAATGTAACATTGATCTATTTGAGCTTAAGTCTGGTTTTCATTTTCTGTTTGTTCTTTCTGTATTTTCTTTCTTTATTTTTCCTGCCTTCCTATGGGATAAACAATTTTTTGAAACTCTATTTTGATTTATCCATAGGGATAAGAAAATTTCAGATACAACTTCCTTTGAGGCACTTTATTAAACTCAGTTAAATAACTCTACTAATTCTGTCTTCTTAATTTCTTTAAATTCATTTCTTCTTCCTCGTATTGTTATCCACCTAGTTCATGTTCTTATCATCTAATAACCTTACTATTTCTAAGCTTTATTAATTTTATAATATTTACAGCATGTATTTAAGACATCTTAATACTTGCCCTATCAAATTTCACATTTATCATAGATAATATATATAATGTATTAGAAACTACATATACAGTAATTTTAAATGAGTTTTATCTTTCTCAAGCTGTTTCCTCACTGGAGAAAACATGGGAGAAAGAGTAGAGGGTGTAGGGTGGAACTAACACTTGTCAAAAAGACTAATACGTGAAAGGAGTGATGTGGCATCTTACTGATGAAATTTATTTTAAATGACCAAAAAATATCGAGGTTCAAGAACTGAAGATAAATCAGATTTCACGGATGATTAATAGAATCACTGAGTTGTTTTGGAAGGGAAAATATGAGGTTATTTTTGTAGATTACTTGTGAAAATGAAAATACACATTTGTGGGGTTTTTTAGTAGGCAACTGAAATAGAACTTGGGAGGCTTGTGGTATAAAAGGAGAACCATTCACTTTAAGGTAATAGTTGAAACACAGAGTCAATAAGCTCTCCGATAGAAAAGACAAAAAAAAAAAAAAAGAAACAAACAGATTATCTGGACATAAGGGAACTTATGCATTAATCACTATCAAGGAAGAAGTGAAAGCATTATCTATACCTACTGTGAAAACACAATAAAGAAAAGGTCATTGAAATTGTGTAACAATAGGATTATTCCCAACTGCCAGAAGAGGATAATCTGCAAAAGTTGTATGATCAGTAGTATAAAGTGCTGTAAAATTGTCTTAAAGTGGGGTTAAAAAATCCACTGGATTTTACAATTAACAGGAAAATGGCAAATTTCAAGAAAACAGGAAGTCTGTGTCTTCGTAGTGATCTGTTTTTAAAAAGAGTAAAGGGGAGCATATGTTTTTATTGGATGTAGATTCTTTAGTCTAATTTGCCAAAGTTGAAAGGAAAATAAGTTCATAGATGATGATAAAGTATTCAGTGCTTTCTACCTTTTTGGTATATGAATTATATCCTCAGGGTCTAGAGAAGGAACATCCAATTAGTTACAAAAAGCAGTTTTTTATCTACAATTTTAAGGATGCATTAAATCAACAGGCATTTAATATTTTATTTTCTATTGCTACACCTTTTCCTAGAACTTTCTGCACAATCATATACATCTTTTAAAATCCTTTTTTTGTTGTTAATAAAGCAACATACCCTCACTTAAAATTTTTTAAAAATAAGAAACAAAGATGAGCAAAACAAATCAAATATTACAATTTCTTATGATCCATTAAGAGTGTCCATTTAAAACAATTAGCAGAAGTATGAATTAATGTGTACCTTTGAGTGATTTTTGTAGCAGGACTTTGAGTTGGGTACTCCCTCAATTTATGAAAACAGTAAAAAGATAAGGTCCTTGTTAAGTGAATAGACAGAAAATAAAACCATCAATAGCTATAAACCATTAAAAATATATTATGCTTAGTGAGAGACTATATTAGCCGTAATATGTTTAGATATAAATATATTAATATAAGTAAATTAAATCATGTAAAGTAATGACATGCACAGAAATTTGGGTATTTTAAAATTATTTTATATAGATAAAATGACTTAAAGTAAATTTAGAGTTATCTATTACTTTTGGGCCAATAAATATAAAATCTTGAATAATTTATGACTGTTTAAAAAGTCTGTAATTGTTTAATTTAGATTATCAATCCTGTGTTTAATAGAATATTGTTTTTACCATGTTCTGAAAATATTAATAAATCCTCTTGGCCTTATTTACATGAAATAACCTTGTGCTGACAGCATAATACTGAAAAAAAATCTTTTAAAATAACATCAATTTTCCATAATACATCATGCATGGTGCATGATAATCAGTTGCTCTACAAAACAATTTTTGATGTGATCTTTTCTCTTTTCTTTCATACTTTTTCAAGTTGATGCATCATCAAAACATTTTTTCATAAGATTCAAAAATCTTGTAACCTTCTCTGCAATTGGCTGAAACTTTCAGGCCTTTCATTCAGGTCTCCATTAGTCGAAAGTGGTTTTAGCTAGCTGTACTCAAGCATTTCAGTCAATTACCAGCTTTTATCTTGTTGTTATCATAAAGGGCCATTTCTTTCCTAAAATAGTCAATTAAGTTCATGAAAATAAATGGTAAGGAATATACAATTTGTTAGCCGTACTGTCAGGAGTACCCTGGTCTCAGGGAAAAACATTTCAGAGGATTTCTTAATGAATAGAAATAGCTTTCATCAGACTAGATGTTTGTTCGCATTTCTTTTTTCTCTGGCCACAATTCACAGTTAACACAGTAATTGAGTATTTGAAAGCTCTTAAAATATCTACTGTATACTTAAAGAAGGGGCCCATGTTTTTGCTTAACTACTCCATTTGTTTCCGTTTATATAAAGTGCATTTTAGAATCAATTGAGGTAGTAGGTTTTACTTGAAAAGCATCAGGAAAGGTTCATTTTTCTTATCTGGGAAAATGGAATAAAAGGAACAAGAATTTGGAGAAAATTAATCAAATAAGATATACTCTAAGTATACAGAAGTGGTACAGCAATTAATATAAAACTTGAAAATATGAGAGAAAGTGATGGACAGCAGATTACTAATTTCCATAATTATATAACACTGTGGGGACTCAAAACAAAAATGTAGGCTTGAATAGTGCTGCATTCATTTACTTATACTTTGATTAGTTCCTACTTTTGCTCTTAAAACAAAAGTATTTACTGTTTGTCACACCATTCTAGGCCCAATGGATATTTTAGTGTTAATAGATAAGCAAAACCATGTAAGTTAAGACTGTAGCCTGGGAAATACACTCTAAAAATGTGAATTTTGGCTAACATCTTTCTGGGTTATGAGTAAGTGATGAATTGTTAGTAATAAATCCATGAAGAAAAAATAAATTGTGTATTTTTGTGTTTCTTTCTTTGTTGCAAATATTTTCTCCATGAATATTCTAACTAAAGAAACTGATGGCTCATTCTCTCTCCTAACAAAGAAAGTTTACTGAATGAATATAATTACTTCACCAAAATGGTTTTCATTTCTCCCTTTGCATTTGAAAGCCAGAAGTTAGGAGACTGCTCAACCACTGTGAGTGTGTGTGTGTCAACTTGGCCAGGCCACCATACCCTGATATTAGGTCAAAAACCAGTCTAAATGCCACTCTGAAGATATTTTTTAGATGAGATTAACATTTAAATCAAAACACTTTGAGTAAAGCAGATTATCCTCTATAATGGGGGTAGGCCTCATCCAATCAGTTGATGACTTTAATAGAACAAAGAGTGACCTCTTCTGAAAAAGAAGGAATTCTGCCACTGGGGCTGAGCTACAACATCAAGTCTCCCCTGGAGCTCTAGCCTGCCAGTTGGCCCTGAAAATTTTAGACTTGCCAACCCCCACAAATATATAAGCCCACTATATACATACACACACACACACACACACACACACACACACATATACACACACATGCATACATACATATATACACACATCTCATTAGTCCTGTTTCTCTGGAGCACTCTAACACAAATTTTTGTACAAATGTGGTGGTAGAACCAACAGAAAAAAATCGTTGGGTACTAGGAAGACTATTTGAAATTTATGGTAGAAAAGAATCTAACTCATATAAGTACAATGAGATCAAGTACATATCAAGACATCTTTGATACCTTCACACGAAGAGTATACAGATAATATGTGTACACACATTACCAATTTTTGCCAGTGTTGAAAAGTAGATAATCACTAGGGAATATCACTCAAAGAGTTGGTGTAAGTAATATACACGTTTAGAAGCAGGAACACAATAACAACAGAAGGTGACTATTTTCTCAAAGGAAGTTAAGTAACTACATCTTTCTTCTTTTAATTTTATTTTGGCTATAATGACCTGATCTTCTGAAGCATTCAACTTTATATCTGATTTCTCACTTATACATTCTTCTCATCAGCTGCCAAATATTTCCCTGAGTAAAAATGTAAAAATTTGTTCTGCATTAACTTTTCTTAAATGTGGAAAATAATCATGGTCACAACCACTGATAGTTTGTAGATTATAGGCAAAATGCCAAAATTTCAACTCTTTATATTTCAACTCAGTAATAATGCAGAGATTTTTATCCCTAGGAGATATAATGTTCCAATAAACAGCAACTAGTTGATTAATAATGGACCTGTGTAATTTAATCAATATAAATGGCTTCAAAGTCATTTAATTATACTTTTCATTGCAAACATTGCCTACATTTCTCTTTAAAAATTAGTCTCATGCTCTTTTATGAAATTTTGCCAACTAGGATATTTGTGCAGGTAAAAGTGAGAGAGAAAGGCAAAAAGAGGGATCATGAGTAGAAGTTGACAGATACTATACATGAAGAAGGCAATGATTCAACTTTCACCAGCAATGATAGCTCTCTAAGTTGAAGACTGTATTTTTAATTCACCTTTTTATATTTAGGATCTAAAGTATTGCTCACATATCATGGACAATAAATAGTTGTTGAATAAATTCATAAGGGGAATAATTAATAAAAATAAACTTTTACTATTACAACCCAGAGCCTACTTTAAATTTAGAAGTTATTTTATATCTATTTTACTTAGTATTTAAGTAATCTAAATATGTTTTAGTTGAAAGTATAAGAGTCTGCCCATTTACTAAAGCATTTGCTCTTCATATATACAGAAAATAAAATATACTGTCTTCAATTATGCTTCCACAATACCCCTAAATTATCACCAGTCTGTTAAAGAGATATCATGGCAAAATGTAGAAAATGCCACAGTTTTGATATATAGCCAGAAAGGATGAAAAAAAAAATAATGACACTTCATAAGTTGACTCAAATATATCAAACCTCTAAGTTCCAGAAATAATCAATACCTCTCTTTTATTTTAGGTGGATTTTTTTATTATTGGCTTCACTTTAGTAATTCAATATTAGTAGTTATAAATAAATACTAAATCCTAAAAATGTAATAGATTTTAAAAATAAATTTTGCCATAAATGCTAATGGTTTCAATATCTAATAATAACCAAGTTTCTGTTTTCTATTTGCTATATAGATAAAAAAGAGAACTAATTTAATGGAAGCCAAGCATTCATTTCTGACATTTTTAATTTGGTTGTTTTGATGCAATTGATAAAAAAATTGTTTTCCTTCTTTCATATACCCACAAAAAGATTTGAAGATACATTTCTGTGACCTAACAATATTAATTTAACTTTTGTTTTACAATGTTTCTTTTCTGATTTCATCATATTTATTATTGTGTCTAAAAAGACTGAGGCTTTGATTTAGATGTTTGTAGTATCCAGGTCAAATGATCTTAACAGTACACTGAAGATGGGAGTTTGTATTTTAAAATGTTACAGGAAAAATGAATGGTACATTTTTACATAGAACAAATGTTCACTAAGTCTATATTCATAAACAATTATAAATTAAAAGTGGGAAACAGTTTAATGTGTTTAGTTATAAAACTGTGACAACTAAAATAATAAATGTTTCCTTGTTTGCACTAATTTTTTTCTCTTTAATGACTTTTAATCATAATATAAGGATGTTGATTTTTTAAAAATGACATGCTTTTCCATGTGCACTTTCTGTGAAAAATTAGGAATATTTTTGATATATAAGGGGTGTTTCACTATGTAAACACAGAATCTAAAAAGGGAGTTAAATATTTAATTAAAGGCTATGTCCATCACATATTATACTGAGTCTCTTTCTTTCTTTTGTCCAAGTCTCAATATCTATCTGTATATCTACTTACCTACCTACTGAGTAAAACTGATATTAGTATTTATGAAGAATAGAATGAGACTAGATAGAGAAATATAAAATTGAAAGTTCCTAGAAAGTAAAAGATTGGAGAAAATAGTACAGCTACAATGTCATGTGATGTTTGGATGCAGAGGATTTTTGAAAGACTTCAGATATATCAAGTGGAATTTAAAATCAAGGAACAGCAAAGAGGCAAATAATCACAATGAAAAATAAGGAAGGAGTTTAGGGAAAAGGCATTGAGAAAAAAATCCCTGTAAATGGAACATCTGGCAATGCAAATTTTTGTAATATTTATGGAACAGAATTTAGCAAAACTAATACATTTATGCATTCAAAATAGTTTTTCAATAAAATATACATTTTAGCATAAAAAGCTGTCTACAATACAGCAAAATTATATATATATATATATATATATATAGTGTGTGTGTGGTATGCGGGCCTCTCACTGTTGTGGCCTCTCCCATTGCAGAGCACAGGCTCTGGACGCGTAGGCTCAGTGGCCATGGCTTACGGGCCTAGCCACTCCACAGCATGTGGGATCTTCCCGGACCGGGGCACAAACCCGTGTCCCCTGCATTGGCAGGCAGACTCTCAACCACTGTGCCACCAGGGAAGCCCAAAATTAAATATTTTAAAATGAGACAAAAGGAAAATGATAGAAAAATGTGATGGATCAAAGAACAAATATTTGGTTAGTAAAAAAAAGGTACTACTACATACTTTCTGGTACTGGTTCAAAAATAAGGGTCTAACCTTGCTAGTAGTCAATGTACAGAGGGTAACATTTTCATTTGTTACTGATACACCTGTTAATTAATAATAGATAAGAAACTCTATGTGTTCCAAGATCCTTAATATATGTGTATTCTTTGATCCATAGAATAAAAATCTAGAACCGTACCTTAAGAAAATAATCAAAATGTGAATTAAGACATTTCTAAATCTATTCAGAGTGTCATTTACCATGGTAAAAGACTGGATAAATTTTTAAATTTCACGAACAGGAGAAGAGTTAAATGTATTTTGGCACAGCCGTATGATCGAATATAATGAAAACATATACATAATGTACCAAAAAGCTTATTACAAAAAAAGTGGAAAATATACTACTCAGGATCCCATCACTCCCACTAGTTTAAGTGACTCACTTTAAGGACTCAGACAGCTCAACAACAAGTTATATTCATGTAAAGTTCATTACAAAGGATACAAAGAAGCAATAGCAAGAATAATATTGTAAAAACAAAAATTCTAAATATTAAAAAAATAGAATAATATTGTATTATGTTTCTATGGCTGCCAAAACAAAACATCATAGACTAGGTGACAAACTATAGAAATGTATTTTCTCACAGTTCTGGAAGTAGGAAGTCCAAGATCAAAGTGCAGGCAAAATTTGTTTTTCCTGAAATCTCTTTCCTTGCCTTGCCAATGGCTGTATTCTCTGGATGTATTCATGGGCTTTTTCTCTGTGTGCATACAACCCTGGTGTCTATTCTACTTCTTATGCCCTTACATTGGCCTTACTGGATTAGGGTCCATTCTTATAATCTAATTTAATGTTAATGACATCTTTAAAGGCTCTGTCTCCAAATAGTCACATTCTGGGGTATTGAGGGTTAGGACTTCAACATATGAACTGTGGGGATGCACAATTCAGTTCATAATAAATATACACATTAGGTGAACGTTTGAGAGGCTAGGCACAAGCTTCTTCTTTGCATGGTTTACATGGATTCACTTTTCCCTTCAGCTGCAAATCATTCCACTGGGGAAGCCTGCTTCGTTCTTAGAGTGCAGAGTTTTAAAAAGAGAGCTGGTCACATGGCTATGTGTGGACACCAAACCAGGCACCAGTTGCCTATTATGAATCTTTATGCATACTTTCAACAATGCTGAGAGCCTTGTACATCCTGGTTCACTGCTTCAGATATACAGAAAAACACCCTCATCAGTGACTATGTGAACATTCCAGAAGTTTCATTCTCAGTGTTGGGCCAAGGTCACTTCCACGGCTTTAGACATTCCCATTGATAAGCAAGAACTGAAAAAAGAGAGACCTGCTCTCATAAATGTACATGGTTTACAACTTTAAAAAATCATCTCAAATACAGAAAACAAGTTTTAAAATAGGGGATTAGAAAAAATTTAAGGAGAAATTTATCAAGTATTCACAAGGTTTTCTATAGATGATAAGATAAGTGAGTTTTATGATGCTATAAAATACTTTCTAAATTTTCCAAATAAGAAATAAATTACTGCTTATTCAGAAAATATTAACATTTAAACATCAAATTTTATTAATATTCTTTATCTAGTTTTTACCTATGTCTGAGAAATTTGGTATCTTTCTCTTCCATACAAGTCCCTTCATCAATTTTTTTTCTTGACTCTTCTGTATATTGTTCCCAAGCTAATGCCTTGTTCTACCTATCTTCATCCTTTCCCTTTCTGTGTAAATCATAATCACAAGTAGCAACTAGTATTATTTATTTGTTTTACATGGATAACATTGCCTTCCCTAAAATGACTATTCTCACTAACATACCAGTATGCCTGAAATTGATTTTAAAGATTATTTTATGAGTGGGAAGCACTATAAGGAAACATGGGTGGAGTCAAAAGAGATAATTATTATTTTTTGGTTTCCTATAAAAATGTACATTGAAGCATACATGTTTGAGAAGGTGTGCAGAACTATAGGCTTGCTTCTGCCACTCATCCTGTCCTAGATCAGTGTAAATCATTGAGAGAATTAGAGCTTGCTTTGCCTCCTCTATTTCCTGTTATTTCAACAAGGACTGACTCTTAAAAGAGGATACAGGGAGAAAAGTGAATTTGCTCTCTTGACAGCATCTGAGAATTGACCTGGCAATCAGGAAAGCCTACTGCTTTCATTGAACTGGGGCGAGAAAAGGGTGGCATTGCCACAAGGTTAAAGTACTTTCATAATCTCACATTGCCTCTGTGCTAAAGTAGGAACTCTTCAGTACAACATAGACATCATTATAGGACTCTTACCTTTTCTGTCCATTCCCCATCACTCTCCAATACACATACAATGCTCCAGTCTTGACATATTTCTGTTCTCTGTGTTCCATCCTTTTTTTCAGTTCTATGCTTTGCACTCACTATGTTGTCTGCAATTCCTTAGAGTTCACCGAGTGCATTTCCCAAATGAGGTCAAATGTTATTTTCTCCATAAAGATTTCTGTGGTGCCTCCTACCCCTTGTCACAGTTAGGAACATCATCTTTGTGCATTCTTAGGCACTGTTCTACTGTAACATTAATTATGATATATTGCAAATCTATGTATATAGCTCCCACTAATTACTTGAGGTCAAGGACCTTGTTTCATATTTCCCTATCTCCAATGTCCAGCACACAGTTGGCTGTATACACTATGTGCCATAAGTTGTTAGTCACTTAAATATATGAAAGTAGGTTTATTTACAAACATTCCATCATGACAACTAATCAACATCAAGTAATAAACAAATAAGAATTCTAATGGAAGCACCAGATGGATACAAAGGAGGCTTCTGAACTTCCCTCTTCCCATTGACACACCAAATATACAGGTACAAACAGAGCAATTCCTTCTGAGAGAAAGCCCAAAAACTAGCTGAGTATCTCCCCCACCCTGGGTAAATGAGAAAATATCACATTGAAATGGGTGCGAAAGGCTGAGACACACTCTGACAATAAACCCTAACCCTGGCACAATACTATTAAATAAGGAGGGACATTCTAACTCCCAGTTTATCCCAGAGGAGTGAAAGGCTTGGACCACACATCATGTACCCCAACTTTTAAGACTTCCACCAGAGAAGTGGGATCCCAAAACACCAGGCTCTAAAAGCCAACAGGGCTTATATTCTGAGTCCCACAGAAGCCGCTCTTAATGGATACATGAGTACTCACCATGGCTCTCTCACTCGAGCTCAGGTCAGAGGGAGAAGACAAAAATGTCCATCCCCCATTTTTTCCTGGAAGGGGTTTGACTGCATGCTTTATAATTTGCTGCCTGAGAGTCCGGCTTCCACAGGCTGACTGCAATTCTCCCTAGAGTACTAGAGAGCTTCTGGGCATTTCCTCTGCCTTCTCTCTCTGGCTCACATGAACAATAAAACCAAGTTACCAGTGTTTCCCTGGAAGAAGCTTGTCCACACATCTAGCACTTCAACCTTTACAGTTGCCAATAAAAGCTCAAACTTCAAAATCACCTCGCTCTGAAAGGCAATGAGGCTTACATTCACAAGTCTCACAGGACATTATCAAACAAAGAAGCAGTTGTTAACATGTATGCAGTACCTCCCATAGCTATACACCAGGAACTAGCACAGAAATAGCAGGCAAACTCCCATATCCCAGTTTCTCCCTAGAAAGGGCTTAATTATATAGTTTCCAAACTTAATGATTCAAGTTCTAGTCAGTCTGCATCTAGGTGCTGATTGCAACCCTCCCCTTTGGGATACTGACAGATCTTGACGCACTTCAACTACTGGGAGCCACTAAGAACAAGTGTAGAGGCTTGGAAAATCAAAAAGGTTTGAGAAACAACTAAGAGTTTGAACTGGGTTAACTAACAAGTTTCATATCCTATAAGATACCAGTCTGTCAAGACTGGGAATGGGGGCTGCCTTATCTAATGCACAGAAACCTACACAGAGAGTCAAGAAAAAGGTAGGAACTGGGGGATATAAGGCACAAAATAAATCTATAGGAACTAACCTTAATGAATTGGAGATTAAGTGATTTACATGAAGAGAGTTCAAATTAACGGTCATAAAGATGCTCACCATGGTCAGGCAAACAATGAATGAACAAAGTGAAAATTTCAACAGAGATAGGAAATATAAAAGAAACCAAAGAAATCACAGAGCTGAAGAATATAACTGAACTGAAAAATCCAATAGTGGATTCAACAACAGATTAGATCAAGAGGAAGAAAAGATCATTTAACTCAAAACAGGGCAGTGGAGGTCATCCAGTCAGAAGAGGGAAAGAAAAAATAATGAAAAAAGAGTGAAGATAGCATAAAGGGCATATGGCATACCACAAACAAGACCAATATGCACATTATAGGTTTCTAGGAGGAGGAGGAGAGAGGTAATGGGGCAGAAAACTATTCAAAGAACTAATGGCTGAAAATTTCCCTAACCTGGAGGAAAAAACAAAAACAAAAAACAGACATCCAATACAGGAAAGGCCCACCTAAGATGAATCCAATAAGGCCCACATGAAGACATTATAATTAAAATTGGCAAAAGTTAAAGACACAACCTCCCTATTCACTTTGTTATAAAGCAAAAACTAACACACCATTGTAAAGCAATTATACTCCAATAAAGATGTTAAAAAAATAAATAAATAAAAATAAATTAAAAAAATTAAAGACATAGAATCTTAGAAGCAGCAAGAGAAAAACAATTTGTTACATACAAGGGAAGGATGATTTTTCAGTAAAAACTTTGCAGGACAGAAGGGAGTGGAATGATAAATCCAAAGTGTTGAAACAAAAAGTGACCAACCAAGAATACTCTACCCAGCAAAGGTAACCTTTAAGACTTGAAGGAGAGATAAAGAGTTTTTCAGACAGACAAAAGCTGAAAGAGTTCATCACCAATAGACCAGCTTTGCAAGTAATGTTAATGTGAGTTCTTCAAGCAGAAATTAAAAGACACTAATTCTTAACATGAAAACATATGTGTAAGGCCAACTGGCCCAAGGCAGGGGAACACAATCAGATTCACAGGTTGCATCAGATCGAAATTCTCCGGACCACCCAGTTCCAGAAACTGCCCTGGAGACATTCCAGACCACCCAGTTTCAGAAACTGACCTGGGGACTTTGAACCCAGCCCAGCCTTCCCGCCTTTTGAGGGGCGGGACTACCGGTCCCCCAGGATACCCGAAAAGACCACCAAATAAGGAATACCCTGCGCCCTCCCAGATTCACCACACCCCTTTCCCTTCTTCCCCTATAAAATCTTGCCCAACCCTCGCCCGGGTGTGACTTCTCTGGCCCCTTTCTCTCAGACCAGTGAACCTCGCCCGGGAGTGCTCCCTAATAAAGCTCCCTTGAAGCTTTCCTCTGTTTTGCGGTGCCATTTGTTAAGATCCGACCTTACAATATGAAAGTGGAAAACTCACTGGTAAAGATATAGTTAGATTCAGAAATTCAAAAATTGCAGTGATGGTGGCTATATCACTTATAACTCTAGTAAAAGATTAAAAGACAAAAGTTATAAAAAATAACTATAACTTCAATAATTTGTTAATGATTATACAGTATAAAAAGATGTAAATGTTGATAACAAAAACAAAATGTGGGAGGAAGGTGTAAAAATGTAGCACTTTTGTAGTTATTCAAAGTTAAACTGTTATCAACTTAAAATAGACTATTTTAAGTTTCATAGTAATCACAAAGCAAAAATCTATATTAGACACCTAAAAGATAAAAATAAAGGAATTAAAGCATAATGTTTCAAAAAACTGTCAAATCACAAAGGAATAGAGCAAGGGAGGAAGAATAGAAGTAGAAAACATCCAGGGAAAAATTAACAAATGGTAATAGTAAATCTATACCTATCAATAATTACTTTAAATACAAATAAACTAAATTCTCCACTCAAAAGACATAGAGTGGCTGAATGGATTATCAACTATATTCTGCCTATAAGAGATTCATCTTAGCTTAAGGACACAGAAATTGAAAGTGAAGGAATGGAGGAGTAGAAGGACGTGAGCTCACCCCCTTCTTATGAAAACACCGAAATCACAACTATCTGCTGAACACCATTGACTAAAAAATGCTGAAACCTACCAAAAAAAAAGATATCCTACATCCAAATACAAAGAAGAAGCCACAACAAGATGGTAGGAGGGGCGCAGTCACAACAAAATCAAATTCCATACCAGCCAGGTGGGCGACACACAAACTGGAAAACAATTATACCACAGAAGTTATCCTACAGGAGTGAAAGTTCTAAGCCCCATCCAACAGGCTTCCCAGACTGGGTGTCTGGCAATGGGAGGAGGAGTCCCAGAGAATCTGTCCTTGAAGGCCAGAGGGCTTTGATCTCAGGATTTCCACAGGACTGGGGGAAACAGAAACTCTACTCTCGGAGGGTGCATACAAAGTCTCGTTTGCACCAGGACCCAGGGGAAAAATGCAGTGACCTCATTAAGAGACTGGGCCAGACCTACCTGCTACTACTGGAGGGTCTCCTACAGAGGCAGGGTTTGGTTGTGGTTCACTGTGGAGACAAAGACACTGGTAGCAGCAGTACTGGGAAGTACTCACTGGCATGAGCCCTCCTGGAGGCCATCATTAACCCCACCAAACAGCCTGTAGGCTCCTGTGCTGGGTCACCTCAGGTCAAACTAATACCAGGGTGGGAACACAACCCCACCCATCAATGGACAAACAGATTAAAGTTTTACTGAACGTGGCCCTGCCCACAAGATGGACAAGACCCAGCTCCACCCACCACCAGTCCCTCCTATCAAGAAGCTTGCAAAAGCCTGATAGATAGCTTCATCCACCAGAGGGCAGACAGCAGAGGCAAGCAGAACTAGAATGCTGCAGCCTGCAGAATGGAAACCACAATCACAGAAAGTTAGACAAAATGAAATAGCAAAGGAATATATCCCAGATGAAGGAACAAGATAAAATGCCAGAAAAACAACTAAGTGAAGTAGAGATAGGCAACCTTCCAGAAAATGAATTCAGAATAATGATAGTGAAGATGATCCAGGATCTTGGAAAAAGAATGGAGGCAAGGATTGTGAAGGTGCAAGAAATGTTTATGAAAGACTTAGAAGAACTAAAGAACAAACAAACACAGATGAACAATACAACTGAAATGAAAAAATACACTAGAAGGAATCAATAGTAGAATAACTGAAGCAGAAGAACAGATAAGTGACCTGGGAGACAGAATGGTGGACATCACTGCCATGGACCATAATAAAGAAAAAAGAATGAAAAGAAATGAGGACAGTCTAAGAGACCTCGGGACAACGTTAAATGCACCAACAATCACATTATAGGGGTCTCAGAAGGAGAAGAGAGAGAGAAAGGACCTGAAAAAATATTTGAAGAGATAATTGTTGAAAATTTCCCTAACATGGGAAAGAAACAGTCACCCAAGTCTAGGAAGCACAGAAGTCCCATACAGGATACACACAAGGAGGAATATGCTGAGACACATAATAATCAAACTGAAAAAAATTAAACACAATAATAATTAAAAGCAACAAGGGAAAAATGACAACATAGAAGGGAACTCCTAAAAGGTTATCAGCTGATTTCTCAGCTGAAACTCTTCGGGCCAGAAGCGAGTGGCACAATATATTTAAAGTGATGAAAGGGAAGAATCTACAACCAAGAATACTCAACACAGCAAGGCTTTCATTCAGTTTTGACAGAAAAATCAAAAGCTTCACAAACAAACAAAAGTTAAGACAATTCAGCACCACCAGACCAGCTTTGCAACAAATGCCAAAGGAGCTTCTCTAGTCAGGAAAGAGACCAGCAACTTAAAACAACACTGTACATATATAGACTGCTATATCAAAACCTCATGGGAACAGCAAACCGAAGACCTACAATAGATACACACACACAAAAAGAAAAGCAAACCAAATACAACACTAAAGATGGTCATCAAACCACAAGAGAAGAGAACAAGAGAGGAAGGCAAGAAAAAAGACCTAAAAAACAAACCCCAAACAATTAAAAAATGACAATAAGAACATACATATCAATAATTACCTTAAATGTAAAGTGATTAAATGCTCTAGCCAAAAGACATAGACTGGCTGAATAGATACAAAAACAAGACCCATATATATGCTGTCTACAAGAGACCCACTTCAGACCTAGGGACACATACAGACTGAAAGTGAAGGGATGGAAGAAGGTATTCCATGCAAATGGAAATAAAAAGAAAGCTAAAGTAGCAACACACATATCAGACAAAATAGACTTTAAAATAAAGACTGTTATAAGAGACAAAGAAGGACACTACATAATCATGAAGGAATCAATCCAAAAAGAAGATATAACAATTGTAAATATATATGCACCCAACATAGGAGTACCTCAGTATATAAGGCAAGTACTAACAGCCATAAAGGGAGAAATCAACAATAACACAATAATAGTGGGGAACTTTAACACCCCACTTTTATCAATGGACAGATTATCCAGACAGAAAATCAATAAGGAAACACAGGCTTAAATGACACATTAGACCAGATGGACTTAATTGATACATATAGAACATTCCATGTGCACATGAGAAGAATGTGTATTCTGCTGCTTTTGGATGGAATGTTCTATATGTATCAATTAAGTCCTCCAGGATTGAACACGTACTTGGCCACAAAGAAAGCCTTGGTAAATTTGAGAAAACATAAATCATATCAAGCATCTTTTCCAACCACTACACCATAGATTAGAAATGAACTACAAGAAAAAAAACTGTAAAAACCACAAACACATGGTGGCTATACGGTATGCTACTAAACAAGCAATGGATCATGGGAGAAATCAAAGAGGAAATCAAAAAAACACATGGAGACAAATGGAAACAAAAGCACAATGACCAAAAACCTATGGGATGTAGCAAAAGCAATTCGAAGAGGGAAGTTTATAGCAATAAATTTTTAACTCAGGAGACAAGAACATCTCAAATAAAAAACGTAACCTTACACCTAAAGCAACTACAGAAAGAAAAACAAACAAAACCCAAAGTTAGTAGAATGAAACAATTTATAAAGATCACAGCAGAAATAAATGAAATAGAGAGGAAGAAAACAATAGCAAACATTAATGAAACTAAAGGCTGGTACATTGACAAGATAAACAAAATTGATAAACCTTTAGCCAGACTCATCAAGAAAAAAAGGAAGAGGACTCAAATCAATAAAATTAGAAATGAAAAAGGAGAAGTTACAACTGACACCACAGAAATACAAAGGATCATAAGAGACTTCTACAAGCAACTGTAAGCCAATAAAATGGACAACCTGGAAGAAATGGAAAAATTCTTAGAAATGTAAAATTTCCCATGACTGAACCTGGAAGAAATAGAAAATATGAACAGATGAATCATAAGTAACGAAATTGAAATTTAAAAATTCCCAACAAACAAATGTAAGGACCAAATGGCTTCACAGGTGAATTCTATCAAACATTTAGACAAGAGCTAACACCTATCCTTCTGAAACTGTTCCAGTAAATTTCAGAAGAAGGAAAACTCCCAAACTCATTCTATGAGGCCACCATCACTCTGACACCAAAACCAGACAAAGATACCACAAAAGAAAATTACAGGCCAATATCACTGATGAACATACATGCAAAAATCTTCACAAGATACTAGCAATCCAAATCCAACAATACATTAAAAGTATCATACACCAAGATCGAGTGGAATTTATCCCAGGGATGCAAGAATTTTTCAATATCCACATGTCAATCAGTGTGATACACCACATCAAAAAATTGAAGAATAAAAACCATACGATCAACTCAACAGAAGAAAAAAAACTTTTTGACAATATTCAACACCCATTTTGATAAAAATTTTCCAGAAAGTGGGCATAGAGGGAACATACCTCAACATAATAAAGGCCATATATGGCAAACTTACAGCTAACATCAAACTCAATGGTGAAAACTAAAAGCATTTCCTCTAAGATCAGGAAAAAGACAAGCATGTCCACTCTCGCCACTTTTATTCAACATAGTTGTTGAAGTCCTAACCATGGCAATCAGAGAAGAAAAAGAAATAAAAGGGATCCAAATTGGAAAAGAAGAAGTAAAACTGTCACTGTATGCAGATAACATGATACTATACATAGAGAATCCTAAAGACACTACCACAAGACTACTAGAGCTCATCAATGTATTTGGTAAAGTTGCAGGTTACAAAATTAATACACAGAAATCTGTTGCATTTCTATACACTAACAACAAAAGATCAGAAAGAGAAATTAAAGAAACAATTCCATTTACCATCACATCAAAAAGCATAAAATATGTACAAATAACCTACCTTAGGAGACAAAAGAACTGTACTCCAAAAACTATAAAATGCTGATGAAAGAAATCAAAGATGACACAAACAGATGGAAAGATATACGATTTTCTTGGACTGGAAGAATCAATATTGTCAAAATGACTATACTACCCGAGGCAATCTACAGATTCAATACAATCCCTATCAAATTACCAATGGTATTTCTCACAGAACTAGAAAAAAAATCTTAAAATTTGTATGGAGACACAAGAGACCCTGAATAGCCAAAGCAATCTTTAGAAAGAAAAACGGAGCTGGAAGAATCAGACACCCTGTCTGCAGACTATACTACAAAGCTATAGTCATCAAAACAGTATGGTAGTGGCACAAAAATAGAAATATAGATCAATGGAACAGGCCAGAAAAACCAGAAATAAACCCATGCATCTATGGTGAACTAATCTATGGCAAAGAAGGCAAGACTATACAATGGAGAAAAGACAGCATCTTCAATAAACGGTGCTGGGAAAACTTGACAGCTATGTGTAAAAAAATGAAATTAGAACATTAATTAACACTATACACAAAAATAAACTCAAAATGCATTAAGGACCTAAAGGTGGGACCAGACACTATAAAACTCTTAGAGGAAAATGTAGGCAGAACACTCTTGGACATAAATCATAGCAATATCTTTTTCAATCCATCTCCCAGAATAATGGAAATAAAAACAAAATAAACAAATGGGATTTAATTAAAGTCAAAAGCTTTTTCACAGAAAAGGAAATCATAAACAAATCAAAAAGACAATGAACAGAACAGGACAAAATATTTGCAAATGATTTGACTGACAAGGGATTAACCTCCAAAATTTACAAACAACTCATGCGGCTTAATATCATCAAAACAAACAACCCAATAAAAAACGGGCAGAAGGCCTAAATAGACATATCTTCAAAGAAGACATACAGACAGCCAAGAGGTTCATGAAAAGATGTTCAACATCGCTAATTATCAGAGAAATACAAATCAAAACTACAGTGAGATATCACCTCACACCAGTCAGAATGGCTATCATCAAATTGTCCACAAACAATAAATGCTGGAGAGGGTGTGGAGAAAGGGGAACCCTCTTGCACTGTTGGTGGGAATGTAAATTGGTGCAGCCACAATGGAAAACAGTATGGAGATTCCTTAAGATACTAAAAACAGAGCTATCATATGATGCTTCAATCCCACTCCCGGGCATATACCCAGAGAAAAACATGATCTGAAAGGATACTTGCACTCCAATGTTCATTGCAGAGCTGTTTAAAATAGCCAAGACATGGAAGCAACCTAAATGTCCATTGACAGAAGAATGGATAAAGAAGATGTGGTACATATATACATGGACTACTAACTATAAAAAATGAACAAAATAATGCCATTTTCAGCAACATGGATGGACCTAGAGATTGTAATACTGAGTGAAGTAAGTCCGACAGACAAAGAGAAATACTGTATGATATTGCTTATATGTGGATTCTAAAAAAAAAAGAAAGAAAAGAAATACAAATGAATTTATTTATAAAACAGAAACAGACTTAGAGAACTAATTTATGGTTACCAGGGGGGAAGTTTGCGGGGAGGGATAGTTAGGGAGTTTGGGATTCACATGTACACACTGCTGTATTTAAAATGGATAACCAAACAAGGATCTACTGTATAGCATAGGGAACTCTGCTCGGTATTATGTAACAATCTAAATGAAAGAATTTGAAAAAGAATAGATACATGTATAACTGAATTACTTGGCTGTACACCTGAAACTAATGCAACATTGTTTATCAACTATTGTTCAATATAAAACAATAAGTTAAAAAAAGTGTTATCTAGGACCACTTTCAGAATAATATTTACTTGAAATTTGAAAATGGAGATTGATATTTCTTGTGTTTTATGACAGGAATTTGTCTTAAATGTTTGTCCAAAGTCTTGCTATTTAGTTACTGATGTTAAACAAGAAAAACACACAGATCCTTTTGAGCCTAGTGATGAAAACTTTTAAGTGTAATCAAGAATTATGACAGAGAAAGAAAAATTATAATAATTATAATAAAGAGGATTTGATCTGGAAAGAAACAAGATGAGGTGTATGTATAAAATGGAATACTACTCAGCCACAGAGAAGAGTGGAATACTGCCATTTGCAGCAACATGGATGGACCTAGAGAATATTATGCTTAGTGAAATAAGTCAGGCAGAGAAAGACAAATACTGTATAATATTACTTACATGTGGAATCTAAAAAATAATACAAATGAATGTATATATGAAACAGAGACTAAAAGACCTAGAAAACACACTTGTGGTTAGCAAAGGAGAGAAGGAACAGGGGAAGGACAAATGAGGAGTATGGGATTAACAGATAAAAACTCTATATATAAAATAGATAAGCAGCAAGAATTTACTATATAGCACAGGGAATTGTTCCCATTATCTTGTAATAACCTATAATGGAATACAACTTTCAAAAACACTGAATCACTATGTTGTCCACCTAAGACAAACACAATATTGTAAGTCAACTATACTTCAATAAAAAAGGTTGTGTTCTGCGAAAAAAGAAAAGTGAAGGAATAGAAAAATATATGCCATGCAAGTGGAAATTAAAAGAAATCATGGGTAGCTATACTTATATCAGAAAAAAAAAAAACAAAGAGTGTAATAAGAGACAGAGAAAGTAATTATTTAACGATAAAGGGGTAAATTCATGAAGAGGATATAACAGTTGTAAATACTTATGCACACAACATCCAGACACATAAGTATATAAAGCTATTATTAAGAGTTCTGAAGAAAGAAATAAACTGCAATATAGTAATAGTAGGGGACTTCAATACCACAATTTCAACAATGGATAGATCACTCAGATAAAAAAAAATCAATAAGGAAATACTGGACCTAATTGTTTATACTGGTCTAAATTGTCACTATACTTTGGACAAAATAAATCTAAAAAATATATACAGAATATTCCATCCAATAGAAGCAGAAAACAAAATTTCTTAAGCATATATGGAGCAGGATGATATGTTAGGCCACAAAACAAATCAGCAAGTTTAAGAACATTGAAATCATATCAAGCACCTTTTCTGGCCACATGTTCATGGTATGAAACTAGAAGTGAAATACAAAATGGTAACCAGAAAATTTACAGAATGTGGATATTAAACAACATGTTCCTAAACAACTAATGGGTCAGAGAAAGAAAAGAGGAGAAATCTAAAAATATCTTTAGACAAATGAAAATGGAAACACAACATACCAAAAATTATGTGATGTAGCAAAAGTAGTTCTAAGAGGAAAGAAAAAAAGAAAGATCTCAAATAAACAACCTAACTTGTTGTTTAAGAACTAGAAAGGGAAGAACATTCTAAGCCCAAAGTAAGAAGGAGGAAATAATAAAGATCAGAGCAAAATGAGAAATGAAATGGATACAAGAAAATCAATAGAAAAGATTAACAAAACTGAGAGTTGGGTTTTTTTTAAAAGATAATTACAATAGGCAAATCTTTAGCTAGATTTACCAGGAAAAAAATAGAGAAGCCTCAAGTAAATAAAACTGTAAATCAAAGAGGAGACATTATAAATATAACCACAGAAATACAAAAGTTCCTAAGAGACCACTATGAACAATTACTTGTCTCAAGATTGGACAGCTTAGAAGAACTGGGTAAATTCCTAGAAATATACAACCTATTGAGACTGAATGATGAAGAAATAGAAAATTTGAACAGACCAATAATGAGTAAACAGACTGAATCAGTAATAAAAAACTTCCCAACAAAGAAAAGTTCATGAGCAGATGGCCTCACTAGTGAGTGTTACTGAATATTTAAAGAACTGATACCAATCCTTCTCACACTCTTCAAAAAAAAAATAGAATAGGTGGGAACACTTCCAAACTCATTTTATGAGGCCAGCATTACACTGATGCCAAAACCAGATGAGGATAATACAAGACACAAATTACAGGCCAATATTCCAGATGAACATTGATGTAAAAATCTACAACAAGATATTAGCAAACCAAATAATAAATTAAAAGGATCATACACTATGATCAAGTGGGGTTTATTTCAGGGATGTAAAGATGGTTCACCATCCACAAATCAATAGTAGTGACACACACTTTAACAAAATGAAGGAAAATAATATCACCTGGCTAAATGCAGAAAAAAACTTTTGACAGAACTTCAACAGGCTTTTATTACAAAAACTCTTAAAGTGAGTACAGAGGGAACATAACTCAACATAATAAAGGACATATATGATAATCTTACAGTTATCATCATACACAACAGTGAAAAGATGAATGCTATTTTTTTTTTCCTTTGGAAAGGAAAAAGCAAAACTCTCTGTTTGCATATGACATGGTCTTTTACATAGAAAACTAGATTCCACCAAAAACCTGTTAGAACTAATAAATGAATTCAGTAAAATTGCAGGATACAAAATCAACTTACAAAAATCAGGTGTCTCTGTTCACTAAAAATAAACTATCCAAAAAACGAAATTGTGAAAACAATCCCATTAATAGCTTCAAAAAATAAAATCCTTAGAAATAAATTTAACCAAGGAGGTTAAAGATCTATATATTGAAAACTACAAAACATTGATGAAAGACATTGAAGAAGATACATATAAATGGAAAGGTATCTTGTGTTCAGGGATTGAAAGAATAAATATTGTTTAAAAGTCCATACTACCCAAAGTGACCTACAGATTAAATACAATGTCTATCAAAATTCCAAAGTCATTTTTCACAGAAAAGAAATACTAATTCTAAAATTAATGTGAAATACAAAGAACCCTGAATACCAAAAACAATCCTGAGAATGAAGAACAAAGCTGGAGGCATCACATTTCCTGATTTCAAACTGTATTACAAAGTAATAGTAATAAAAAGAGCATGGTATTGACAAAAAACAGACATATAGGACAATGGAACAGAATAAAGAACCCAGAAATAAACCCATGCAAATATGTTTAATTAATTTTAGATAAAGGAGCCAAAATATATAATAGGAAAATGATAGTCTCTTTATTAAGTGGTGCTGGAAAAACTAGATAACCACATGCAGAGAATGAAACCAGTCTCCTATCTTACCCCACATATGAAAATCAACTCAACATGGATTAAAGGCTTGAATGTAAAACATGAAGCCATAAATAAAACCTCTCAAAGAAAACATGGAGGGTAAATTCTGTGACATTCTCTTTTGCAAGGATTTTAGTATTTCACACCAAAGAAAAGTCAACACAGAGAAGATAAACAAGTGGGATTGTATCAAAATAAAATGCTTCTACACAGCAAAGAAAATTGTTAACAACATAAAAGGCAACTTATGGAATGAGGGAACATATTTGTAAATTAGATATCTGATAAGCCTTCAGAATGTTGGCTTTGAAAATCAGTGGTGCTTGCATTCAGTAGAACCATAGGGCTGTAGGAGATGGAGACTCTGTTCTTAAAGGTTCACACAAAATATCACACACTCTAAGACCAAGGGCAGAAGCAATAATTTGAAAGGAGCCTGGGTCAGACACACTTGCTGATCTTGAGAGCCTCTTGGAGAGGCAGGAGGCAGGTGGAATCACTCTGGGGATATAGATGCTGGTGGCAGCCGTTTGTGGGAGCTCATTCTACTATGAGGACACTGGTGCTGTCAAACACCATTTTGGAGTCCTCCTTCTACATTATTAGTCATGGACATGGCCCCACCCACTTTCAGCTAGCAGCCTCTACATGAGACAGGAGCTAGCAATCAACTGGGCCAGGTACCAGCCACACTTCCCAGAACTTCTACAGTAGTTGTTTTCACCACAACAAGGGCTCACACAGCTTGTAAAAAGGGCACCCCTAGAGCATATAGCTCTAGTGAACAGAGGGGTGTGTGTTGCTGATCCCACATGATATCTCCTATATAAGACCACTTATCCAAGATCAAGAAATTTAACTGACCTACATGATACACAGAAATAACAACAGAATTGGGCAAAAATGAGGCAACATAGAATGTTTTTGAGATGAAGAAAAAAGATAAAACCCCAGAAGAACAGTTAAGAGAAGTGAGATAAGCAATCTACCCAATAGAGTTCAAGGTAATGATCAAAAAGATGCTCAATGAACTCAGAAGAATGGATGAATATAGTGAGAGTTTAACAAAGAGTTAGAAAATATAAAGAAGTAACAAACAGAGCTGAAGAATACAATAACTGAAATAAAAAATATTCCCGAGTAGTCAACAGTATATTTGATGACACAGAGGAACAAATCAGCAAACTGGGAGACAGTGTTGTGGAAATCATTTGAGCTAAACAGAAAAAAGAAAAATAATTCAAAAATGAGGACAGTTTAAGAGAACTCTAGGACAACATCAAGTACTAACATTCACATTATAGGGGTCTCAGAAGGAGAAGAGAGAGAAAGGGGGCAGAGAACATCTTTGAAAACATAAATGCTGAAAACTTCCCTAACCTGGGAAAGGAAACAGACCTCAGGAAGAACAGAGTCCCAAACAAGATCAACCCAAACAGGTCCACACCAAGACACACTGTAATTAAAATGGCAAAAATTAAAGATAAAGAGAGACTATTAAAACCAGCAAGGGAAAAACAACTAGTCATATACATGGGAATTCCTATAAGACTATGAGCTGACTTTTAAGCAGAAACTCTGCAGACCAGAGGCAGAGTTGTATGTATTTAACATGATGAAAAAAAAAAAGAAAAAAAAACAGCCAAGAATAATTAAACCTGGCAAGGTTATCATTCATATTTAAAAGAGAGATAAAGAGTTTTACATACAAGCAAAACTAAGAGTTTAGCACCCCTACACTGGCTTTATAATAAATGTTAAAGGAATATGTGTAAGAAGAAAAAAAAAGAAATATGATCATTACAAAAGGAAAAATATTATTGGTAAAGGCAAATATACAGTAAAGGTAGTAGATCAACGAATTATAAAGTTGGTAGGAAGGTTAAAAGACAAAAGAAGTAAAATCATCTATATCCACAGTAAGTAGTAAAGGGATACACAATACAAAAATATATAAAATATGATGTCAAAAACATTAAACATGGAACAGGGGAATTAAAAATTCAGGGTTGTTAAATGTGTTCCAACTTAAGAGATCATCAACTTAAAATAATTGCATCTATATGGTTACGATATATAAACCTCATGGTAACCACAAACCAAAACTCTATAACAGATACACATACAAGAAAAAAAAAAAGGAATCCAAGCATAACACTAAAAATTGTCATCAAATCACAAGGGAAGAGAACTAAAGAAGAAAGAAACAAAAATGAGCAAAATCAACCAGAAATCAATTTACAAAATGGAAATAAGTACATACCTATCAATAATAACGTTAAATGTAAATGGACTAAAATCTCCAGTCAAGAGATAGAGTGGCTAAAACAAAACAAAACAAAAACACAAGACCCATATATATGCTGCCGACAAGACACTCACTTTGGGTCTAAAGACACATATAGACTGAAAGTGAAGGGATGGTAAAAGGTATTCCATGTAAATAAAACTAAAGCCAGAGCAGCAATACTTTTTTCAGAAAAATAAACTTTAAAACAAAGAATGTAACAAGAGCCAAAGGTCATTACATAATGATAAAGGGATTGATCTAAAAAGGAGATCTAATAACTGTAAATGCATCCAACATAGGAGTACCTAAATACATAAAACAAATATTAACAAACGTAAAGAGAAAAACTGACAGTAAGACAGTAATAGGAAACTTTAACATCCCATTTACATCAATGGACAGATCATCCAGACAGAAAATCAATAAGGAAGCATTGACCTTAAATGACATATTAGATAAGATGGACTTTTATACATATATAACATTTCATTCCAAAGCAGTAGAATACACATTCTTTTCTTGTACACATCAAACATTCTCCAGGGGAAATCATATGCAAGGCCACAAAACAAGTCTCAATAAACTTTATGAAGACTGAAGTCATACCAAGCACCTTTTCTGACCATAACACTCTAAGACTAGAAATTGACTACAAGAAATAAACAGCAAAACACACAAACATGTAAAGTCTAAACATTACAATACTAAACAACTAGTGGTTTCTTGAAGAAATCAAAAAGGAAATAAAAAATAATAATAACACAACAATTGAAAATCTATGGAACTCTGCAAATGCAGTTCTTAGAGGGAAGTTAATAGCAATACAAGCCTACTTCAGGAAACAAGAAAAATCTCAAGTTAACAGCTAAACCTATACCTAAAAGAATGAGAAAAAGAAAAATGAAAAAAACCTAAAGTTAGTAGAAATAAAGAAATAGATATCAGAACAGAAATAATAGAAATGAAGAGTAAGAAAACAATAGAAAATATCAATGAAACTAAGATCTGACCCTTTAAAAGACCAGCAAAACTGATAAAGCTTTAGCCAGACTCATCAAGAAAAAGAGAGGGCCCTAATAAATAAAATCAGAAATGAAAAAGAACTTACCACTGATATCACAGAAATACAAAGGATCATAAGAGACTATTATGAACAATCATATGTCAATAAAATGGACAACTTAGAAGAAATGGACAAATTCCTAGAAATGTACAGTCTCCCACAATGAATCAGGAAAAAATAGAAAATATGAACAGACCAATTACCTGTAGTAAAATTACATAAGTAATTAAGAAAAACTCCCAACAAACAAAAGTCCAGGACCAGTTGTCTTCACAGATGAATTCTGCAAAATATTTAAAGAATATTTAACACATAAATAATAATAATATTTAACACATAAATAATAATAACACATCATTCTCAAGTTATTCCAGAAAACAGCAGAGAAAGCAACAATTCCAAATTCATTCTATGTATCCAGTATCACCCAGATCCTAAACCAGGAAAAGTCACCACAAAAGAAGAAAATTATGGAACAAATCACTGATGAACAGAGATACAATTATCCTCAACAAAATATTAGCAAACCAAATCCAATAATACATTGAAAGGATCATACACCATGATAAAATGGGATTTATCCCAAAGATTCAAGTAGTTTTCAGTATCCAAAAACCACTCAATGTGACAAACCACATTAACAAATTGAAAAATTAAAATCCCATGATACTCTGAACAGTTGCATAAAAAGCTTTTGAGAAAATTCAAGAACAGTTTATGATAAAAATTTTCCATAAAGTGGGTACAAAGAGAAGATAACCAACATTATGAAGGCCATATATGACAAGCCCACAGCTAACATCACATTTACTGGTGAAAAGCTGAAAACATTTCCTCTAAAATCAAACCAGACAAAGATACTCACTTTCACTACTTTAACATAGTACTAGGAGTCCTAGCCACAGCAGTTAGATAAGAAAAAAAGGAATCCACATTGGAAAGAAAGAATTAAAACTGCCACTGTTTGCATATGACATTATACCATATGTAGAAAATCCTAAAGAGGCCACCAAAATATTATTAGAACTAAACAATGAATTTGAAAAATTGCAGGACACAAAATTAATATATAGAAGTCTGTTACATTTCTATATACTCACACCACACTATTTAAAAGAGAAATTAAGAAAACAATCCCACTTACAATCACATCAAAAAGAATAAAATGTCTAGGAATAAATCTAACTAAGTAGGTAAAAGACTTTCACTCAGAAAACTTTAAGACACTGATGAAAGAAATTGAAGACAACACAAACAAATGAAAAGCTATACCATGCTCATGGATTGGAAAAATCAACACTGTTAAAATGACCATACTCTCCAAGACAATCTACAGATTCAATGCAATCCCCATTAAAATACAAGTGGCATTTTCCACAGGACTAGAACAAATAATTCTAAAATTTGGAAGGAAACACAAAAGACCCCAAACTGCCAAAATAAACTTGAGAAAAAAGACCAAATCTGGAGTTTTCATGCACCCTCATTTCAAACTACACTACAAAGCTACAGTAGCCAAAATAGTATGGTACTGGCACAAAAAGTAACACACAGATCAATAGAACAGAATACAGAGCCCAGAAATGAACCTACATGTACATGGTCAATTGATCAATGACAAAGAGGTCAACAACATACAATGGGGAAATGATAGTATCTTCAACAAATGGTGCTGGGGAAACTGGACAGCTACATGCAAAATAATTAAATGGGACTACTTTCTCAAACCACACATAAAAATAAACTCAAAATGGATTACAAACTTAAATGAAAGACCTGAAACCACAAGACTCCTAGAAGACAACATAGGCACTATGCTCTTTGACACTGATCTCAGAAATATTTTTCTGGATATGTCTCCTCAGGCAAGACAAACAATTTCAAAAATAAATGAATGAAATTACATCAAACTAAAACACATTCACACAGTAAAGGAAACTATCAACAAAATGAAAATGTTGCCTACTTAGTGGGGAAAGATATTTGCAAATGATATACCTGGTAAAGGGTTAATATCTAAAATATACAATGAACTCATACAACTCAACATCAGAAACAACAAACAACCTGATTAAAACATGGGCAGGAAAAAAAAAAAAACATGGGCAGGGGATCTGAACAGACATTTTTCCAAAGAAGATATACAGGTGGCCAACAGACCCATGAAAAAATGCTCAACATCACTAATCATCAGGGAAATGCAAATCAAAACCAAAATGAGGTATTATCTCATACCAGTCAGAACGGCTATTATCGAAAAGATAAGAAATAACAAGTGTTAGCACAGATGTGAGGAAAAGGGAACACTCTTACGCTGTTGGTGGGAATATAAATTTGTGCAGCCACTATGAAAAACAGTATGGCATTTCCTTAGAAAATTAAAAATAGAACTACTGTACAATCCATCAATTTCATCCTGGATATATATCTGAAGAAAACAAAAACAGTAATTTGAAAAGGTATATGCATCCCTTTTATTTATTTATGAGGTCCACAATTATTTATTTTATTCTATTGAGGAATATTAGGCACATGTGCATAAATATATACATATTAGTAAGAAGAAGAATAATAAATACTATCCATCATTTGTTAAGCTCTTAGTTTGTGCCAGACACTATGCTGAATTATGTACATCCGTTTAGTCCCTACAAGGTAAGCTTGGTACTAGGATAATCCCCATTTTTCAGATGAGAAATTGAGGCCCAGAGTTGTAACTTGAACCAGGTTACTTAGCTAAGAAGAGTGTGTGGCACAAACACATACACAAACATATACCTTAATATGCCCGTTTACAAGTGTGTAAGTGTGGGGATAGCATGTAACTTTCTTATGAATTTAATCCAGAATTTCCACAAAGACCTCCCACACTTCTGGCAATATTATCAGAAGAAGAGAATCAGGATGTAGTAGTACAGAGCACAGAAACTGGTCACTGGAAGGTGCAGCTGTCTCTCTCTTCCCAGAAAATAAGCTCCATGAGATAGAGATTCTGTGTTGTTCACTGTACAGCCCCAGCACCTAGAACAGCAACTGTGTAAATTGCAAGATTATTTACAATAGTGAAGATAATGGAAGCAATTTAAATGTCCACAGACAGACGAAAGAATAAAGAAGATGTGGGGGGGGGGGTGTGTATGTACACAGACACACACACACACATATATATGGTGAAATATTACTTAATCATAAAACGAATGAAATCTTGCCATTTGCTAGAAGGATGGACTTAGAGGGTGTATTATGCTAAGTCAAATAAGCCAGAGAGAGAAAGATAAATATCATATGATTTTACTTATATGTGGAATATCAAAAACAAAAGAAATGAACAAACATAACAAAACAGAAACAGAGTCACAGATATAGAGAACAAAAAGGTGCTTGCCAGAGGGGAAGTGGGAAGGGGGATGACAGAAATAGGTGAGGTTGATTAAGAGGTACAAACTTTGAGTTACAAAATAAATGAGTTAGGTGGATGAAATGCACAGTATGGAGAATATAGTTAATAATAATGCAGTATCTTTGTATGGTAACAGATGGTAACTAGACTTGTAGTGGTGATCATTTTATAATGTATAGAAATATCGAATCACTATGTTGTACACCAGGAACCAACATAGTACCTTAGGTTCATTATACTTCAAAAACAAACAAACAAAATCACAAAAAGAGATAAGATTTCTGCTTACCACAGGAAATGGGTAATTGGATGAAGGGAGTCAAAATGTACAAAGTTCCAGTTTTTAAGATGAATAAGCACTAGGGACATAATGTACAACATAATAAATATAATTCACACTGCTATAGGTTATACATGAAAGTTGTTAAGAAGGTAAATCCTAAGAATTCTCATTACAATGAAAATTTTTTTTCCTTTTGAATCTATGTTAGATGATGGATGTTGACTAAACTTATGGTGGTTATCATGTCATGGTGTATGTAAGTCAAATTATTATGCTGTACACCTTAAACTTATGCAGTGCTGTTTGTCAATTAGATTCTCAATAAAACTAGAAGCAGAAAACCCCAAATGTAGAAGGAACTTATATGATTAAATATAGTAGAATAACCCAATTGAAAATGGGTATAGGACCTAAATAGACATTTTTCCAAAGAAGGTATACAAATGGTCAACAAGTACATGAAAATGTGCTCAACATCACTAATCATCAGGGAAATGCAAATCAAAGCTACAGTGAAGCTTCACCTCATATCTGCTAGGATGGCTATTATAAAACAGACGAGATAACAAATGCTTGTAAGGATGTAAAGTAAAAGGAACCCTTGTATACTGTTAGTGGGAATCTAAACTTGTACAGCCATTATGGAAAACGGTATAGAAGTTCCTCAAGAAATTAAAAAACAGAACTTCCATACGATTCAGCAATCCCAATTCTGGGTATATATCCAAAGGAAACGAACACAGTATCCCTAAGAGACATCTGTACTACTGCCATATTCATTGCAGCACCATTCACCATACCCAAGGTATGTAAACCATCTAAGTGTCTGCCAAGAGATGAATGGATAATGAAAATGTGATATGTATACATACATATACACACACACACTATGGAGTATTATCAGTTTTAAAAGAGAAGAAAGTCCTGTCTTTTGCAACAACATGGATGAAACTGGAGGGCATTATGTTAAGTGAGGAAAGCCAGCCAAGGAATGATAAATACTGCATGAAATCACTTATATGTGGAATTTTAAAAAATGAAACCTTAGAAACAGAGAGTAGAATGGTTGTTGCCAGGGGCTGGGGGATGGTGGAAATAGGGAGAGTTTGGTAAAACTACAGTTGATAATATTGTACTGCATAAATGAAAACTACTAAGAGAGTAAAACTTACGTATTTTCATCATAAAGAAATGCAAACATTTTAAATGAGTAATATAAAGAGGGATTTTTCCAACTTGGGTCACTGTGGGAAGCTGAAGTTCCTCATCAAAAAGCAAGAGTAGCTATCTTCTTGTAACTTGCTAGGAACTGAAATAAGCAGAAGAGTACCAAACTTTGCTCATTTCACAGAATGAAGCCTCTGTCTTTCTTCATTAACTACCTCTTTTTCTCTGTGAAACTCAAGTGCTTTTTTGTAAATCACACAAGAGTAGAGTGAAAATGAGAAAGTAAACTATGCTTTGGACAGCAGCTTCTGTGCCATTAACCTTCAGTTTTGGTAAAATGTGCTCACTAAATATTACCTGCCTACCCTCCCTGCTCCTCTTCCCTCCCAAAAAAAGGATCAAACAAGCGAATTAAAATAATTTATCTTCTCAAAAAACCACAACTTCAGCATTTAAAAAAATTATAGAATACCCATGAAAAATTTCAAGAAATAGTTAATATTATTCAATCAGTTTAATATATTTAAACAAATTGTTACTTCAAAAGGAAAATATTTTTTAAAATAAAATTGTTTTGGAAGAGGCAGAAACCATTAAAATATTTTTAAGCAGACTATTCTCCTGAAATAAATTTTTCCATTCGCACATTACATATTTTTTCAAAATTTTATTCAACTTAATAAAAAATACGTTTCATTAAAACAGATGCTCATGTAGGTTAATAAATGAAACAATGAAAAATTCTTCTTATCAAGAGTTGGAAACTATGATGTATTTCCTAAAACAAAAGTCTACCTCTTATAAAACAGAAAAGAAGTTTAATTGGTAAAAGAATATTCTGCTGTAATCTACAGATGAAAATCTCCACTTTTAAACAAATCAAATCTCTTGGATAAAAAAGAAATAGTCTATACCAACCAAATATGTAAGTTGCCATTTCTGTCTTAAATGCATAATAGAAACATTCAAGTAGAGATTCAATTTTATCTGATTTCCAAACAGACCCAAAATTTTGTGCCAGAAATTTGGGATTAGATTAAATCTTTCTTTTATCATATACTCTATTAAATGTGACAAGACATTCAAGGGAAAAAAAGTGTTCTTAAGCCATCATAGAATCATGTTACATGCTGTATTACAGTATTACTCTTCTCTATTATAATGATGCATTATGTAATGACCAGGCAGTTGGGGAGAAGAGTTTTTAGTATTTAATCAAACAAATAATTCTAATGGTTTATAATGACAATATAAAAATATCTTAAGGGCTTCCATGGTGGTGCAGTGGTTGGGAGTCCGCCTGCCGATGCAGGGGACATAGGTTTGAGCCCTGGTCCGGGAGGATCCCATATGCAGCGGAGCAACTAAGCCCATGCACCACAACTACTGAGCCCATGAGCCACAACTACTGAAGCCCGTGTGCCTAGAGACTGTGCTCTGCAACAAGAAAAGCCCCCATGTTGAGAAGCCCACGCACCGTAACAAAGAGTAGCCCCCACTCTCTGCAACTAGAGAAAGCCTGCGCTCAGCAGCGAAGACCCAATGCAGCCAAACATAAAAAAAAAAAAAAGTCTTAAGGATAATTACATCTGGGAGCTCAACTATCTTTTCAGGCCCCTTCTAAACATAATTTATATTCCAAGTAGTCAATCAATAATCAGAAAATCACTTTAAAATTAAAGGATGTCTTATTATTTTTTCTTGGATGCATAATATTTGTCTATGTATATGTATTTATTTTTTAAACCACTTTGTTGAGGTGTTATTGTTTTATAGATCTAGGATTCAAAGCTAGATTTCTTTAATCAAAAACAGAAGTTGTACCTATTATGCCTGCTAAGGATTTTTTTTTTGGTAGAATAAAATTTGAGGCAAAATGTTTTAATTGGTAAGTATAGTACTCTCTCCATTTATCTAATCTCTCAAAATATTAGTTGTCTCTTACACAGAGACAATTCTTCTAGACATTTTAACTTTAATTTTAGACTCAATATGAGAACCTTCAAATAGTTAAAATTGAGTTATGGAAATAAAACACACAGAATCTAAATTTAATTAACAATACAAGGTAGAGCTAGATAAACTACAATTTTTAATTGAGATTCTACAAACTGTGGAAAACCAATAAAAGATCTTGGGATATGAAATGAATATACCAAGGACTTATAAATATGTGACTTATAAAACAATAGAGACAAAGTATGGTCATTTTTGATATATAAAGAAAATAAAGACTGCTGACAATAACTGGGGAATTTTCTACATTTTTTCAGTTTATATATAAATCAAAGAGATCCAGTTGCTAATATTTTTTTAAGAATTAGATACACTACTTGTCAAATTAAAGATATTTACATTTTTGTAATCAGAGAAATATACAGACCAGGAAGCTGGACAAGGTTTTATATATATATTTAAAATAAAGATTGTATGTATTATAAAGATTATATCTATACCTACAACATCTATCTATATCTATCTATCTATCTATCTATCTATGAGGAGAGAAAAACCCATTTACAAATAATACAAGTCTTTCTTCCATCTCAAAGAATAATGAAATCTGGAACATCGGTGTTTCTCGAGAGTGATGCCAGGTTCATAAAGAATAGTGGCAAGCTTAGGCAAGCAAGTTTCAGGAATTGAATTCTGGATACTACAGAAATCTAATAACACAGTACAAAGCATGTAGGATTTCTTACAACAGAAAACAGAAGACCAAATGTGAATATGTTTTAGTTGTACTAAGCTTTCTCATTGTTAGTAGGTTTTCTCAAAATTAGTAAGTTCATATGCTAGTTTTATCTTTCAGAACTTAAATTAGTTTTCCTTTCATAAAATAGAAGTAATTCCAAAATATTTGCATTACCTTATCATTTATCATTAAATACCTGTACTCACATTCTGAATGTTTCAAACTTTTAAAAATAATATTTTTTATTAGAAAATTCACATAATCATGATGTAAAATATACTATATCAAGAGTATACTGTACTATATACTATATAAAGGAAAAGGAAATTAAGCTTCTCCCTTATCTTGCCACCTCCCAAATCTACTCCATATTACAAACAACCATGTATGAAAATCCTATCTGGTTCAAAAAAAAGGTGAAGCTGGAAATTTTTTCACCCGTAACCCTTTGTTATAATTTGGCAAGGAAGGATACTTATGAAGTCTTTCAATCAAAATCCTAAGGGGTAAAGACTGCAAAGCTAGTTGTGATTTAACACTTTCCTCTAGGGTCCCCTTGCAATACTCTCACTCCCAAGTCGGGATCTTCCCTTTCTCCTTTTTAAAGGTATTCTCACATAATATTTTGGAAAGGATTTTATAAACAATATTCTATTATAGTTTTAAAAATGTATACTCTATATGAAATTGTAAGATTTAACACAAAGTAATTGGTTCATTCATTAATTTGAAAATTTTCTCGTTTAAAATACCATACCATGTCATATAAATCTACATATAGTCCAATGCTCGACATATAGATGTCCAATAAACATCTATTAAATGAATGAAGGTTCATACTGCTGACACTGTTTTGCTTGCTTCTGTGTGTATGTTTGCTGTTTGGTTTATTTGTCTGAATTTAGAGCACTCTAGTGCCTCACAAAATCTGGATTAAGCTAGGCTTCAGTGGCCCTAATCTTCAGCAATAACCTGAGATACTCAAGAAGAAAAGTGACTATAAAATCACATATTTCTCAAAAGTCCATATTTACTTTTTAATTCCCCATTATTCTCCATAATTTTTTCATATGTAAGGGAGCTAGAGAAAAAAATGTTCTAGATTAGATTTTTGCTTCAAACTGTCATGATTGTCTATTCTTAAGAATCTAGGATGCATATAACTTTTAGTGAAGAAACTAAAGAACAGCAAATTAATATCATTCAAAAGCATGTATGTCTCTAAACCACGTAGAAAGTTTTTGTAATATTTTACTTGTGGATATTACCTTCCATGTTATGGATATTGATATTTCACACACAGGACTTTTTTAAAAAAATAAGCATTAGAGAATATATGCATATACATCTTTACTTCCTTTTTCCTAAACTGTTTCCTTCCCTTTCTCTGATAGCTTAATCTTCCATGATCAAGTCAGTAGGAAATCAAGTGAATGATTTCTTCTTTCCTGGCAGAAAAAAAATGGGTGACTGACAATTTATTGAGTAACTATTTTAAAATAAATTTTTGAAAATCTGAAAGCACTAAGATGATACTGAGTCACTAGCTCTTTTATTATATATTCTCTTTTATTTTAAAGACAAAAGTACTTGTAACAGTTCATACTCTTGAAGCAAAAATAGTTAGACACCCACCTAGGACTGCTACCCATTTTTTACTTTGTTTCTGAAATGAAATGAGATACAAAGGCTTAATGTGTTCCTTCCTAAAATCTTTTTTTTTTTCCCTGAAGTGTCTTCACAGAGTCTTTACAGGCTACCTAAGATTGCATTAAAGTCCAGCAACAAAGATAAATGACATTCCTGCTCAAGGTAATACAAGACCAATTAGCAACATGTAAAATATAAATATGATCATAAATACATTAAAATAGAGCCTGTAGGAGAAGTAGGTCAATGGCAAATTTTGAAAATGAATAAGATTTACAAGGTTAAATACCCCAGAGGGCCATGAAATAATAATTTAGAAGAAAGTAGCATATATTATATTTTAAAAATTATATTTTAAAACAGAATTTGATCAGCTACAGACAGATGCCCTCCAAATCCTAAAGTTTCTAAATTAGGCTTATCATCTTTAATTTTCTCACAGCTCTCCATTAAAACTCAACACAACTCCCAACACTCTTCAATTTCAGAAATTTAACTTGCTGAGAAAATGTGTAATGCACCACATTCCCTCCCTCTCAACGATTCTTATGTTTTTCCACATATCCATTTATTTTTTTTCTTAGGGAAAAAAAAGTGTACACTCTCTCCCAGGTTGTATTCCTTTATGTATACTTATTGTTGTCTAAGAGATGTTGTCCCAGCTCTTAGAGGAATCAGTTTTTTCCATTATCTCTTTTTTTCCCACTCTCCTTTTCACACTTGTTTTAAATTTTTGTTTCTTCCCATATTACAAACTCAAAGGGATAGTCCATACTTATCTTCCCAATTCCTCATGTTGTTACCACACCTGACAGAACTATCACAGAACTTAAGCTATTACCTCTGCATCAAAATTTTTATGACAAAATCCTAAGTGAGAATTAAAAGTACCCATTCTCAAAAAAAAAAAAAAAAATCCACTGTCAGCTCTGCAACAATGGAAGCACTTCTTTCTACCTTTAAGATTTAACCAATCCCTTTCAGAAATACTCTTGCATTGAAAGTGTATCAATTGCTAAATTGAAAGGCTCTTAAAACCTTATATTAGAAGAGATCTATGCTTTGCACAGTAAACCTGTACCAGACAATTATGAGTCTTACTTGCTTCAGCAAGCAATACTTTCAGCTTTTCTTTTCAGGGTAATGCACGTTTTCACTTTTGTTGAATAAATACCTAGGATTGCAATGGCTGGGTCACCTGGTGAATGTATGGTTACATTTATAAGGAACATCAACTGGTTACAACCATTCTCCATCATCACTAACATTATTCCACATATGTCTCAACTGGAATGTTTCCATAGCCTTCCATCCTTCTCTTCCTATTGGCCACCAAAAAACACAGTAGTGGTTTTATTATGTCAATCAGATTATGCCATTCCTCTGTTCAGGGCACTTCAATAAGTTTCCACCACTCTGATAATGAAATCTAAAGTTTCCATCATAGGTCCTTGGTTATCTCTAAAAATTACATGCCATATTCTCCAGCTACAATTGCTTGCTCTTCTTCAAACCTGTCAAGTGTGCCACAAACTAAGGAGATTTAACTTGCTATTCCCTCTGTCTAAATATACTTTCTCAAGTATTCTTACAGCTTATTCTTTTTTACTTCCTTGAATCACTTTTTGTTTTAAAGAGACATGTTTTATTTTTTAAATTTTTTTATAAATTATTTATTGACTGCGTTGGGTCTTTGTTGCTATACGCGGGCTCTCTCTAGTTGTGGCGAGCAAGGGCTACTCTTCGTTGTGGTGCACGTGCTTCTCACTGTGGTGGCTTCTCTTGCTGCGGAGCATGGGCTCTAGGCGCCCGAGCTTGAGTAGTTGTGGCACGTGGGCTCAAGTAACTGTGGCGCACGGGCTTAATTGTTCCGCGACATGTACGCATGTGGGATCTTCTGGACCAGGGCTCGAGCCTATATCCCCTGACACTGCTCCACCAGGGAAGTCCACCAGGGAACCACCTAACCACTGCTCCACCAGGAAGTCCCTCAAATCTCTTTTTAAATGTCACCTTTTCAGATAAGCTTTGTCTAAACAAACCAATTTTAAGAATATACACTTCAATCTTTAGCTGTGTTTGTTTTATTTTATTTATAGCATTTACTGCTTGCTAACATATTATACATGAGTTTGTTTACTATCTGCCACTGGCACTAGGATTTAAGTTCCAGGGGGTGAAGGATAGTTTCTTCATTCTTTTTTTTACACTGTGTTTCTCTAGTACCTAGAATACTAATTGGCAAATAGTAGGAATTAAGATACTCATTGTGGTAACAACAAATGAAACATCCTATCTTTTCTCCCACTTGTTTTTGAATCACCACAGGCTTCACTGAAGGAGGTACGAAATGTAAAATGTATAAAATGCAGTTATACAACTCAATCCAGTTACCTCAAAATATTTTTTCTATCTTTTTCTCATCATGTTCTCATTTTCTATCTTATATTCAATGAATTACTATTATAAATCAGCTTTGCAACCGGCTCAAAACCTTAGTCTTTGTTTCCTTCAGTTGTAATTACCTAATAAATCCAAAATCATGATGAGCTCAATATATTACATTTTCCATGCTCATCTCTGAATGGGTGAGCATTGCTTCTGAGAATAATACATTCATATTAGTGTCCAAAAAATGTTCAAGACCATTAGGTTCAAACTGACACTCAAAACTTCCCTGCAAATCAATCATATTTGTCTTTTATTTCATAATATTTTTGGCAAAAGCTCTTCTCACACAAGTTATTATCTATTATTGATAATTTATTGATAAAATAGAAGCCATCAGACTGGAGGGCTCTTCCCTTCCCTTCACTAATTATTAAAATCTACCTGTTCAGTAAGCACCTCTTCCTTTTATCCCTCCTATTTCAAAAGAGGAAATGTTCCTACTCCTCTCAACACCAAAATCTCAATTGTCCACTGCATCCCATCCTTCTCATTTTATCCTTTGGATGTCCTTCTTTCTCCATCTTTGATGGATTGTTCCTATAAATATAAAAACATGTACTGTTTTATATCCTAAAAACAACCCCCCCAAACCCTCCTATTTGCCTATAACACCAAAAATCAAAACAAAACTCCTGAACCCCTATTTGCCTATAACACCATCCAACTAGAGCCTCATATCTCTGCTCCCCTTCATAACCACAGATCTTGAAAAAATAATCTGTATATACCACCGCTTCTTCTTGAATTTCTAACTATTGTTTGATATCTTCCAGTCTGGGTTATACCCCGATTCAAACTGATCTGGCTCAGGTCACCAATGATTCCACATTGCTCAATCCAATAATCATTCTTTTACTTCACCTCATTCTGTATCTCAGATGATTCTACTGATGATTCTATTTCATTAAATATTTTCCTCTCTTTGCATCTGTGATAGTACCAAATCCTAATTTTTCCCCTGATATTTGATTATCTCAACTCAGTCTCCAGTGCTTGACATGCTCAAAACGGGAGTAAATATTCCTTCAGAAGACACACATAGCACACTCTCAAACAGATATGTGAATTCACCTACATACACAGATGTGCACATCTCACATACACATTCCCATACACACATGCACTTCCCCACATAAACGTACACTCACATACAAGCATATGAATATCTCTGTAACTACACACTCACAGACACTACCAAATGATACTCATATAAATGTGTGCATACCACCCCCTCACACATGCACTCACTTACACTTGTATTCCCTCACCCAAATTGACACACATGCATTCCTCACATACTCACATGCATGTATACATAAATGTACCCACACTCACACACAAACATATTCATATAAATGTACACCTCCAGCTCCCTCAACATCTTCTTATATATACACATACTCCCACACAGAGATGCACATATGCACCTACCCCACATACACGGTCACTCACATATACACACATGCAAATCCCACATATAGACACTCATGTACTTTCAAGCATTCACACCACATTCACACTTCTTTCAGACTTGGAGTATGTGCATATGTGCCTAAAATGAAATTGTGAGGACACAGGCTCAAAATGTATCTTCAGATTCTGGCTCATTTTCTAAAAGTAAGTTTGAAGTCTACAGTTTCCTAGCAATTCCACTCTAGTTTTCTCACATAAAATTGTTAATTCCTTCTCAAAAATATACCTAAAATTTTGTATATATTTCCATTTTCTTTACCACTACCTAGACAAACCATCATTGTTTACTTACATCCTAACATTTTTCAAACTGCCTATTTTGCCTTTTCTAATCTATTTTGTATAATTTAAGCTGTGTAACTATTTCAGAACACATACAGATTATATACGACAATTAATATTTAAATTCAGTGGACTGTCCCTCAACTTCAATTTTCATTATTAAAATTAGCCAATATTGAATATATAATGCTGGCAAGGACATGATAAAATAGGTATCATCTATTTTAGGTAGCACTTTAAATGATTTAAAATATATTTGATAAAACTTTTGTAATATATTTCAAGATGAAAAAATGTCTGTATACCATTTCACTTATAGTTCTATTTCACAGACACAATATCAAAATTTTATTAAATATTATGAAAGCATCATGCAATAATATTATACTACTTCCATAATAGGGAATATTCAAAACAACATAAAATAACATTAGGGAAATAAACTATGAAGCATACATTCAATAGAATATTATATATTCATTAAAATATTTCAGAATAATTTTTACTTCTGTAATCAATGTTTTTGATAACTTGATGATATATAAAAGTATTGGATTATTAGATATAGAGATGTGTTAATTTATATAGGTAATATAATCATAGCTCAATCAAAACTAAAGCAAAAGACAAAAGAGATATACAAAAACATTAAATGTGGTAATATTTCAGTGATTTAACTATTTTAGCTTTCTTCCTCTCTTTCTTTATTATCTGTATTTGCTATTATGAGAATATATAAAAGAAAAACTAATTAAAAGAATTATCTTCCCCTTTAACCTATGGCAAATAGAATAAAAGTACTTATGGCAATCTCTAGGACATAAAACTTTTTGTAGGCTTTTTGTAAACTTCAGTGTTTTTGTTTCTAAGTCAGGAAAATTAATTTCAGATGCATTGTTTATTTGCAAGTACCTTTTAAATATTGATAGTATCTTTTTTTTTTTTTTTTTTTTTCGGTACGTGGGCCTCTCACTGTTGTGGCCTTTCCCATTGCGGAGCACAGGCTCCAGACACGCAGGCCCAGCAGCCATGGCTCACGGGCCCACCCGCTCCACGTCATGTGGGATCTTCCCAGACCGGGGCATGAGCACATGTCCCCTGCATCGGCAAGCGGGCTCTCAACCACTGTGCCACCAGGGAAGCCCTAGTATCTTTTATTTATTTATTTAAAAGTACTTTAATCAACAGCCTGACTAGAATCAAAGTTCAAAATAGATACAATTTGAATGATGGCATAATTAGGATGGATGTCTATTTCAAAAATTAGCTTCACGGGCTTATTGGAAGTATTAAATGTAAAAAGTAAATATATATGCCAGCCAAATCCTAATGGCACAATAAAACTTTTAAACTATTTTATTATTCTTCCATTGTTTCATCACATGATACATTATGAGGACATAACCTTTTCAGAGGTTGGGTTCTTTGAAAAGAGACTCTGAGGTTCTGAGATTTGGGTGCAGGAGCTTTATACAGACGTACTCTAAAAAGTACCACTAGTCAGGTGTGAGAAAAGCAGGACTGGGCAGAGGAAGACTGAACTACAGAACATTTTCAGCAGCAGGCGAGGCTGTCCTAAAAGTGGCTCTAGAGCGGACATTGCTCCTTAAAGTTGTCCCAGTTGAGGCAAGGGCAGTGGCTTTCCATAGCCCCATACTGACCAGTCATTGGATATGGATTACTCCTGAAAGTAGGGGAGGGTAACCTTGGTATAGGTAGCTCTTTTCAACCAGGGCAATTACCGGAGAGGTACACAGACTCAGCCACCAACATCTATAGCAAGTAGGAAAAAAGTGCTTCCATCTTGAAAGGGTGTTTGGAATGATATACAGAAGTACAGTACAGCATCTCCTACATGAATTCAAGTTTGGTAACTTTATTACTCTTCTAACATTGCTATGCTAAAAACAATGATTATTTCCTTAGATTTCCTAATATTCCTGGGGTTATATTCCTATTTCACACATATCATTCCTGTAATAAAAATTAAAATATAAAATATCCTCCTTCTCTAAATTAGTGTGGAGATCATTTTTTTCTAGGACAATTTTTTCTTTTTTTTTTAACTTTAGAGGCCTTAGAACACCTTATAGAGTAAGTGAACAATAGATATTCTTTTGTCATATGCCTAGATGCTCTGATTTAAGTTTTCACAGGTAGTAAGATAATATATTTTAAGTACATTGTTCTTGTTTTCTGTACTTTTCCTGTACTCAAAAAGCATAGATAATGTTTGCAGGAAAAATAAATTTGGGGTAGTGAAAATTGCATGGAGGCATAGTTGAAAATTTCTAGAACTGCAACAGAAACAAGCAAACCCAGTGACGATTGTTGGTTTCTAAATGTCATTCTCCAATAAAAGGAAACAGGATTCCTTGGAGAAATGGCTCTTTCTATGAAGGGGCAGGGATAAAACAAGATGAAACTAGGGCCTTTTGTATTTCCAGAAAGTAAATGTTAAATAATAATAATAATAATAGCAACAACAACACCTAAAGAAAATGGAGGTTGCTCTGAGAGATTTCTCAATGTCCAAAATTAGTACATTTTAATCAACAAAATAAATAATGATATTCATAATTTCTGGTTTTGGCCCCAACATATAAAGAGCTTAGAAGCTGTCATTCTCAACCTTGCAAGGAGAAAAAGCTGAACAGACCAAAAATAAATTATTTTTCTTGTAACTATCAGAGAACTGAGGTTGCAAGGCACTCACCCTCAAATCTAGAGACAGGCTAATACAGAGTCATAGCTGAGATCAGCTTACACGGCAAGAAGGTACAGGAGCCATGAACTGGTAGTAACACTTGAATGGTAACTTTTGTGAATTGCTGGAGACTGATTGTGCATGAGGTCAAGAGTGATAAACTGTGAATGCTAAAGTCTGGGGAGTAGGGTCCACATTTTTAATGGGTTTAACTCTAGGAAACCAACTAGGTTCTACAGTGAAGTTCCAAGAAAGATCCTCTCATAACTCTGGCAGAGGTAAGGGAATAATAATCATTGTGAAATATACCTAGAATGTTCTCCATACCAAAGTCCTATTCTCCATGGTAAAAGACTTTACTAGAAACTTACCCCAGCTGGAGAAGGACATTCCTTCCACACCAGCAGGTCTTATCTTCCTACATTATCTAACAGGAAAAAAGAGCTCTGCCACTGAAATAGCACTTGTGGTGGACACAGCCCAGACAGAGGTCCACTAAAACTCTTGGGGTTTAAACATAAGATTATAGAATACTTCCTTTACCTAATGACTAAAAAACAAATGAAAAGAGTTTCAGGATAATAGTGGATTACAGTTGAATTAAACTGTAAGATGCTGCCTCTCTTTCAGGAGGAAGACGTCAAAAGAAAAAACAAACAAGGAAGCCTGAAAGAGAGGTTACATGGCTCCAACAATAATAATAGATTTCTCTTTTCAGTTCTATCCACTTCTAAATCTTATTATTTAATATTCCTTTTAATTCCTGATAATTTTCCTTGTTCTGAAGCTTTTGTTGAAGTTTTGCAAACTACACTCAACTATATGCTGTCTACAAGAAACCCCTATTAAAGAATCAAAAAAGCTAAAAGAACTATAAAATATATATTTTGCTAACACTAATCAAAAGCAAGATAAAGAACTAAAAGCTAAAAGAACTATAAAATATATATTATGCTAACACTAATCAAAAGCAAGCTAGCATAGCTATATATGAATTTTACACAAAGAAGACAACAAAACAAGGAAAATTATCAGGAATAAAGTGGAGCATTAAATGATGAGAGTCAAAAACTGATAGAACTGAAAGGAGAAAGAGAAATCCACTACTATTGTAGGAGACTTCAATACCTCTCCATTACTGTCAGATAAAGCAGGCAGAAAATCTGAAAGGATACTGTTAACCCAAATAGCATTAACCATCTATTTAATGTAAGTGATATTTATACAATACTACAACAACCTGTGAATACATATTCTTCTCAAGCTCTCATTCAATATTCACCAGCATGAACCACACTCTGGGCCACAAAGTATATTTTTTTAAGTTTCTGAAAATACTAAGTCATTTAAAAAATGTTCTCAGACATGGTAATTAAACTAGTGCAATGGTCTAAAATGTCTGTTTTCCACCAAAATACTTATGTTGAAATCTTAATGTCCAAAGTGACAATATTAGGAGGTGGGGCCTTTGGGAAGACCTTAGGTGATTGAGGGTAGAGCCTTCAAGAATGGGATTAGTGTTCTTATAAAAGAGATCCCACAGCAATCCCTAGCCCCTTCCACCATGTAAGGACACAACATGCAGGCACCGTCTATGAACTAGGAAGTAAGTTGTCACCAGCCATCACACTAAAACTGCTAGTACCATGATCTTGGACTTCTCATCTTCCAGATTTGTTAGAAGTAAATTTCTGTTGTTTATAAACTACCCAGACTCTAGTATTTTGTTATAGCAGCTCAAATGTATTAAGGCAACTAGAAATCAGTAACAGAAAGATAGCTGGAAACTTCCCAAATATCTGAATATTAAATAACATACTCCTAAATAACAGTAGGTTGAAGATGAAATCTCAAATGTAAAGTAAAATTATTTTAAACTAAATGAAAGTAAGAATATAACATCAAAATTTGTAGGGTGCAGCTAATATAGTGCTCAGGGAAACTTATAACACTAAATATATATATTAAAAAAAGAAATATCTTACGTCAATAACTTAAAACTCTATCTTAGGAAAGCAGAAAAGGAAGAGCAATATAAAACTAAAGGAAGTGGAAGAAAACAAATTAAAAATTAGATCAGAAATCAGTGAAACTGAAAACAGGAAAATAACAGAAAAATCAACAAAACCAAAAAATAATTGCTTGAAAAGAACAATGAAGTTAATAATTTCTAACCATGCTAAGAAAAATGAGAGATGACACAAATTACCAATATTAGATATGAAATTATCATTACTTCTCCCATAGACATTAAAAGAGTAATAAAGAAAACCTATGAACAACTCCATGCTCCAAAATTTGATAACTTAGATGAAATGGACCAATTTCTTAAAGATGAAAGATACCAAAATCAACACAATGATGAATGTATAATTTGAATGGGTCTTTGTCTATTTACTTGAATATTTAATTGAATAAATAATTAACTACCTTCCAAAACAGAAAGAAGTAGGCCCAGATGGTTTAACGGTGAATTCTACTAAACATTTAAAAGAAAAGTGTTAACAAATCTTCACAATTTCTCCTCAGAAATTTAAGCAAATGGAACACTTACATCATGCTGTAAGGCCAAAATTCTCCTAATACCAAAATCAGACAAAAACATTACAAAACAGAAAAACTATACAATAGCTCTCATGAACATAGATATAAAAAATCCCCTATTAAACATTAGTTAATCAAATCCAACAATATATAATAAAAATAATACACCATGACAAGATGGGATTTATTTCAGGTATTTAAGGCTGGCTGAACATTCAACAGATTTTGCTGGAACAACTGGAAGTCCAGATTGGAAAAAAAAAATTTTTTTTTAAATTTAAAAACCAACCCATGAATTTAGATACATGTCTTATGCCTTTCATGAAAACAAATTCAAACCAGATCACATGTATAAATGTAAACTACAGACCATAAAAACTTCTAGGAGAAAACACAGGTGAAAATCTATGTGACCTTGGGTTTGATGAGTTTAGATAGGAAACAAAAATATGATCCATGAAAGAAAAGAATAATGTACTGGATTCATCAAAATTAAAAGGTTCTGTTCTTCAAAAGTCAGTAGTAAGAAAATGAAAAGACAAGTTAAGACTGGGAGAAAATATTTGTAAGACACGGACGTGATGTGATAAAGGATTTTTGTACAAAATGTACAAAAACTCTTTAAACTCAGAAATAAGAAAGCAACTCAATTAAAAATGGGTAAAATATAGAAGCTGATATTTGAGATGATATTTCACCAAAGAAGATACAGAGATAGAAAATAAGCATATGAAAAGATGCTCAAATTGTTCACCAAGAGATAATTACAAATTCAACTACAGAGAGATACCACTACACACCTATTAGGATAGTTTAATTCAAAATACTGATAATACCAATGGTTGGCAAAGATGTGGAGCAACAAGAACCCCCATTCATTGCTGTTGGGAATGCATAATATTACAACCACTTTGTAACATACATTTAAGCAATCATATTCTCGATTTTTACACAACACACATATTCTTGATTTGAAAACTGATGTCCATGCCAAAACCCACAATAAATGCTTATACCAGTTTTATTCATAACTGACAAAAACTGGAAGCAATCAAAATGTCCATTAATATTAGGTGAAAGGATAAACAAACTGTAGTACATCCATAAAATGGAGTAGTTTTTAGCAATAAAAAGAAATCCTCTCTCAAGCCATGGAAAGACATCGGTAGATTACAAATGCATATTGATAAGTGAGAGAAACATATCTTTAACTGGTTACATACTGTATAATTCTAATTACATCACATTTTGGAAAAACAGAAACGGATAGGTAGTAAAGATATCAGTGATAGCCAAGGGGATGGAGGAGGGTAAAGTGCTGAACAGGTGAAGCACGGGGGATTGTTAGAACAATGAAACAATTCTTTATGATATTGTAATGGTAGATGCATGACAATGCATTTGCAAAAACTCACAGAACTTTACTGCACAAGGACTGAACCACAGTGTATATACAAATTAGAAAAAAATAATTTAGGTGGTGGGGGGATCCTGGTATGAAATGAAGATGTTATAAAACAGATTATAAATGTATGAAACAACGTCAATGAAGGGGGTCTGAAAAATGGTGCTGACCTAAGAAACTTTGGAAATGAGTGGAGTATGTAAGGCTAGAGACAAAAGAAACTACAGGTGACCTTGAACAACATGGGTTTAGATTGTGCAGGTCCACTTATGTGGGGATTTTTTTCAATAAACATGTAGTCCAGTACTACAAGATCTGCAGATGTAGAACCACACATATGGAGGGCTGACTGTAAATTATACGCAGATTTTCCACCGTGTGTGGGATCAGTGTCCCTAACCCCGAGTTGTTCAAGGGTCAACTGTAAACATAAGTCCCACAGAACACATTGATTGCACTCTACTCAGTAAAGCTCTTTCTCATGCTGGCATCTGTTAATAATTCTGATTGTGCTAGGTATGTATACTGGAATTATACAATTAAATAAATGGACAGTAAATGGTGGTAGCCAGATTTCTCGCTGTTGGAGTGGGAAGTTAACAGATAAACAAGTGAATATATATATGTGTGTGTATATATATATATATAAAATATATATATAGTATGTACGTATATTACACGGATTAGTATACATACATACATGTACTTTTTTGCTGTGTCAGCTGAGAGGGCCTAGAAGCAACAACATGTCAGTAGCTATAAGCACACGTATTACCTTGATCTTAGTTCTAATACCGTTTTGTAATAAGAGAAACCAGGGGTCCTGGAATAAATGGCTGATTCTAGTGCCAGGGCAGGCAATATACAAGATGAACCTGGAGCATCTTACAGGCCAGAAGGGAAGTGCTCTTTCTCTCTCACACAGGCACATGCCTAATAATAGGGGTGTGCTGAAGTAACATAGGAGCCAATTGAAATCACTTCCAATGGTTAAAGCTAGAATAATTGGAGCAAAAATATATCAAGTATTATTGTATTATTACATATATATTGGGTTGGTCAAAAAGTTCATTCAGGAAAAAAAAAAAGTTCATTCAGGTTTTTCCATAACATCTTACAGAAAAATCCAAACGAACTTTTTGGCCAACGCAATAGTTACATATATACACAATATATACATAAACTTATATGCGTATATAATAAATGTGAGTCTATACTGATATACACACACACACACACACATATATATATATATATATAAACACCTGAATAAATAAAAGAGAACATATACAAATGGCTCATGTGGAAAAGTTCCAGATAATTTACTTAGATGCTCTTTCCTCCAGCAGGTGGAGTATAGCTCATCACTCTTTCTAGTGTGAGTACATCCAACGAGTACAGTATTAAAGGAGAACAAAAAGAGTAACTTAGGATTCCTACCTCAGCCCTACCTAAAGCTTAACGTCAACACTGATAAGTTGTGATGATACTCTATTTTTTTTTTTTTTTTTTTTTTTTTTGTGGTACGCGGGCCTCTCACTGCTGTGGTCTCTCCTGTTGCGGAGCACAGGCTCCGGACGCGCAGCTTAGCGGCCATGGCTCACAGGCCCAGCCGCTCCACAGCATGTGGGATCCTCCCGCACCGAGGCACGAACCCGTGTCCCCTGAATCGGCAGGCAGACTCTCAACCACTGCGCCACCAGGGAAGCCCTGTGATGATACTCTTGATATGACACTTTCTCTTTGTGGTCTTCCTCCAAAAAACCCATCATAATCTGTGTCCAATTGTAAGATAAACATCAGACAAATCCTAATTGAGGGGTAGTCTATAAAATACTTGACCAGTACAGCTTAAAACTGAGGGCCATCAAAAACAAAGAAAGGCTGAGAAATCGTCATAGCCAACAAGTGCCGAAAGAGACATTACTGTAAAATTTAACAACGTATACTGGATGGGATACTGGAACAGAAAAAATAACATTATGTAAAAGGTAAGAAAACCTGAAAAAAGTATGTGTTTTAATTAATAATTTATCAACATTGATTCCTTAATAGTAACAAGTTTTAATTAATAATTTATCAACATTGATTCCTTAATAGTAACAAATATACCAAACAAGTATAAGTTATTAATAATGAAGGAAACTGGGTGTATAGCATATAGAGATTCTGTGTACTATCTTGCAAATTTTCTGTAAGAAAAATACACTTTTAAATTTTTTTCTGCTTTCACCACTTCCATTCAAAATTGTATCAGAAGTTCTATACATGGCAATTAGTCAAGAAAAAAAGAGAAAATCATTCTCACTGGAAATGAAGTAAAAATATCTCTATTCCCAGATGGCATGATTCTACATATAAAACAAAAATTTCAAAGCATTCACAAGAAAAAAATACTAAAGGTAATGAATTCAGCAAAGTTGAAGGATTCAACATTACCAAATAAAAATCAGTTGTGTTTACATACATTTAACAATGAATGATCTGAAAAAAAACTAAAAAAAAATTGTGTTAAGGTTTTAAAATACACAAAATAAAAAAGAATCCATATAACTCAACAAAAAGACAAATAATCCATTAAAAAGCAGGCAATAAACCCGACCAGACATTTCTCCATAGAAGACATACAAATGGCAAACAAGTACACGAAAATATGCTCCCAATCATCAGGGAAATGCAAATCAAACCACGGTAACATTTAAAGTTCTAAAATTAAAAAAAAATTTTAAATAATAAAGTTATTAGATTTTAATTCAAATAATAAATTAACTATATATTTTTCTATACTGATATAAATACTTGAATAAATAAATGGAGGAGAAAGTACAAGTACTCATTGCAGAAGGATTCCAAACAATAAATGTAGATACTCCTCACTTCAGGAGCTGTAGCTTCATTCCCCAGCACCTCTTTGGGAGTGGGCAGGAGTCACTGACTCATTACCAAAGTATAGAAAATGCAAAGAGAAAAAAATCATAACAGTGTAGTGGAGAAACCAGGCATGTGATACTTTAACCAACTGATCAAGCTTAACATTATCAAAAAAAATCATGATGATATCATGCACCCTCCCTTATATTATGTAAGAAAAAGGGCACTTTATGATATTCTTTCCTTCAAAAAATACAGTCTCAGTCTAATCATCAGCAAACATCTGAATAACTCAAACTGAGGGACATCTGACAAAATGCCTGACTAGTACTCTTCAAAACTGTTAAATAAGGTTGAGAAAAACAAAGACTGAGATGCTGTCCCACATCAGAGGTGACTCTTTAAGGAGACCTGAAAACTGAATGTGATATGGTATCTTGTTGGGTTCCTCAATGAGGAAAAAGACGTTAGTTGCACCTGGTGTTATCTGAATAAAGTTTGTAGTTTAGTTTGTTTAGTAGTGTTGTGTCCTTACAATTTATTAGTTTTGACAAATGCATCATATTGGGTTTTTTTTAACATCTTTATTGGAGTGTAACTGCTTCACAATGGTGTGTTAGTTTCTGCTGTATAACAAAGTGAATGAGCTATATGTATGCATATAACCCCGTATCACCTCCCTCCTGTATCCCACCCTCCCTATCCCATCCTACCCTCCCTATCCCACCCCTCTAGGTGGTCACAAAGCACTGAGCTGATCTCCCTGTGCAATGCAGCTGCTTCCCACTTTCTATTTTACATTTGGTAGTGTACTCTCTCACTTCCTCCCAGCTTACCCTTCCCCCTCCTTGTGTCCTCAAGTCCATTCTCTACATCTGCATCTTTATTCCTGTCCTGCCCCTAGGTTCTTACTTTTTTTTTTTTTTTTTGCGGTATGTGGGCCTCTCACTAGCTTATATTTATATTTTATATAATATAAATATATATAAATATATATTTATATATAAATATATATTTATACTTATAGTCAGTTTTTCAAAGTGGCAGTACTTAATTTTGCACTCAATCTGTTTATGAGTTCTGGTAGTTACAGTTTCTTACCAACACTTGATATGGCTTGTCTTAGTAATTTTCAACATCTTGAGGGTAAGTAGTAGCACAATATGGTGCTTAATTTATTTATTGAATTAAGAATAGAGAAGTAACTGCACAAATTTTAAGTGTACAGCTCAACTATTTTTCACATGTATACCCTCATTTTATCACAAGTGAAACAAAGACTTAAAACATATTCGGATCCCATAAAGTTCCCTGATGCTTACTCCTAATTGTAGAATATTGGCAAACTCCAACATTATATGATATCATTTATATGTGGAATGTAAAAAAGAATACACATGAATCTATATACAACATAGAAACAGACAGACATAGAAAACAACCTATGGTTACTAAAGGGGGGGATAAATTAGAAGTATGGAATTAACAGATACAAACTACTATACATAAAATAGATAAGCAACAAGGATTTACTGTATAGCACAGGGAACTATATTCAATATCTTGTGATAACCTATAAAAAATAAAGATAAAGCAAAAAAAAAAAAGAAAGATGAAATTCTGCCATTTGTAATAATGTGGATGGACCTAGAGGGTATTATGCTTAGTGAAATAAGATAGACAAGGAACAGCAAATAGTACATGTTATCACTTATATGTGGAATCTAACAAATAAAATGAATATATATAGAAAAACAGAAACAGACTCAGAGAGAGAAGAAACTAGTGGTTTCAAATGGGGAGAAGGAAGGGGGGTTGGGTAGGAGGGGGTAGAGGATTAACAGAGCAAACTACTATGTATAAAATAAGTAAGCAACAAGGATATATTTTACAGTTTAGGGAAATATAGGCCTGATTTTTTAATAACTTTAAATGGAGTATAATCTCTAAAAATATTGAATCACTATGTTGTACACTCAAAACTAATATAACATTGTAAATAAACTATACTTCAATAAAATGAAAAAGGAAACAGTTTACTTCAAAAATAATCATTGGTAACTTATGATTTTTTTATATTTTTTCTTTGTAACAATTAATAGCATTTGTCAAAATGGAAACAGAGGGAAACAATTTGCATCTCCTTTTCCAAGTGTAAGATAAAAATCGTGTGTGATTGTAATCAAATCTGTTTTGACATTTGGTGTTGAATCATGTTTTATTTTAAAAAAACACATAATGAACACTCGTATTTTTTTATTAAGTCATTGAGTTACTCTAAGTTTTATTGGTATGATAGCAGGTAATAAATTATTCCTAAGACATAATTATAGTTATATTCCAACTGTTGTATATCCAGACAACATATATTTTTATTCCCTCAACAAATCTTGTCATAATGGTAATTGATTAATGCCCACCATCCAGTGAAAAACTGAAATTGTCATTAACGGTCAAGTTGGAACCATGATATGTAGCAACTTTGTTCCATTTTTAGCTTCATTAGAGTGAATTGAAATGGCAAAACTCTAATGTTAAAAAAAAACAGCACCTCCAATATGTAATGTATAATAATGCCTCAAACCACGGACCAATATTGATAATTATAGTTATAATTACACTATACTGGAATTAGGGGTGAAATAAGTTATTTTTGAACAAAATCGTATGAAAATTAAGAATTCTTGGTGATTCTATGTAATAAGTGGAAAGTCCTGGAAACAGCAGGATAACTGCTATTAAGAAGATGGGCATAGTTAGTATGTGTGTGAAGCACTTCTATACTGTCCTACCTAATATTTTGCTCCAGATTCACAGATTCTGTTTCAATTCACAGTGAAATTCCTTAGTCCTAATATATAGAGATTTATCAAGATCATCTTAAGAACATCTTAGAAATGCTCTAATTGTGTTACTACTCAGTAATAACATAAAGAATTCTCATTCAATGAAAACCTAAAGGGAATTTTCCTTGAATCATTTACATCCCAGAAAATTTAAATATCATGTATTTATTAACTCCAGTCACAAATTTCCACTGTCTTTTACTTGCTTGTTTTAAAACTCCTTATTTAAAATAAGTGCACATGATGTATGTTATTTTATACTGATGAGTTTTTAGTTCTACTTATTGAAATTATAAAGTATTATCATTATTAATGATTTGCCATATGAAAATCCTCTTAACCCATATTTCCCATGTTTTCCAGGTTGTAATTCCAAAATAGTACTTACTTTTACATCAGTTACATATTTTATAGATTCAAATTGCTTTCATTAGTCAATTCTTTCTCTTAGCAATCCGTTTTGCAAGAAAACAAGGAAAATAACATTTAAACATTTACATTAAAACCTTAAAAATACCTCACTATTCATCCTTTTCAATTTATTTTTGACTAATTAGTATTTATTCTGTTGACAATATCTTGCCAAATTTCCTTTAATGGTGATACTGTAAACATTATGTCTATGTTTAAGGCTCTTCAAAATGCTTACTTTTGAAATGACAGTTACAGGAAAGATAATACATATGTTGTTTTAGAAAGCAATATTTATCTATTAGTGTTTAAATGTATATAAATATAATGTTGGTAAAACTCGTGTTCTTTTGGTCGAACTCATTGATACAGAATGAAGCACAAGTCTCTATAAATCCATTTTATTTAGATAGTATTTAAATATGTATTAAATTTATTCAGTTGATTTTATCTATTTTTTGAAACAGAAGTATTAAATATCAAAAAATGTCATATTCTGCATGACACAAATGAATTTATCTATGAAATAGAAACAGACTCACAGACATAGAGATGAGACTTTTGTTTGCCAAGTGGGGAGCAATGGACTGGGAGTTTGGGACCAGCAGATGTAAAAAAACAATATATATATATATATTTATATGTAAAAAAATATATATATAGAATAGACAAACAACAAGGTCCTACTATATAGCACAAGGAACTACATTCAATATCCTGTGATAAACCATAATGGAAAAGAATAACAATGTATATATATGTATAACTGAATCACTTTGCTCTACAGTAGAAATTAACACAGCATTGTAAATCAACTATACTTCAATAAAATATTTTTTAAAACGTCATTCTGAAAACATACATGCAAGATTATTTCTATAATGTTAATACTTTGAAGGAATACGACAGAATTTTTTAGAAAAGCATTACCAACTTCACAGATTTTTAATATTAATTCAGTGAGGAAATATAATATCTCTTATATACTGGAATCAATTTGAGTGAATTGTGGGGGAGGGAGAAAGAGAGATGTCAGAATAAAATAATTTTAATATTATCAATAACATTCATATTCATAACTGTATATTTTAAAATATATCATAAAAATTTATATTGGCACACATAAACAATCCTAGCTGTAAATTGTAGTTTTCCTGGAATGGTTAAGATAAACATAAATATGTATGCGTGCAGTAAAGGACAGAACAAGTCCCATAAAATAGATAAAAGTCATTTCCCATGATATAGTAACCACAGAATAGTTGTTTTCATACAGCATAAACTCAATATTTCTTGAATTGAGCTGAGATTTGATTTAATTTCTAAGCATAATACTAGTTGTAGTGATTTAAATGAATACTTGGCCAGTTTTACTTATACAGCATCAATAATAGCCATGCATATCATTAAATATTAGTCAGATTAACTTTGTAATTACATTTGATTATAATTTTAAGATCTATTGAGATATATCTAGCCTTTGGTCAAACTTTGTTAGGAACCACGATGGTCAGCAGGTAGGACAATATGAAGGATGACAGTGGTGTGGTTAAGATCTTGTGACAGCTTGAGAAAAAAATGCTGCACTGAGGCTATGAAATCTTTTTTATTCATTATTTTTCACTCGTGTAGTTTTTCTGTAGGAGAAAAACCTAAAAATGGAATTGCTACATCCCAAGATATTCACATAAAGACTTTTTGACAACCATGGACAAATCTCCCTCTAGCGTCTATTTCCTCACATACCCACAAACAGTAGTCGTCACCAGTCTCTTAATGTTTATAAGCTTGCAAGACAAAAATATATCCTTAACTTTAAGTTTTTTAATCTAAAGAAAATAAAGATATTTCTACACGTCTATTGCTTATCTGTATTTCTTTTTGTGACTTCTCTATTCTTCCCTAAATTTCCTATTGTTTTAGATCATTAGTCACATGAATGAGTAAAATGCACTAATATGGTAAAGGCGTTAACCTGTACTGTTTATGTGCACTGATAATATTTTTTCAAATTTATACGTTTTTTAAATATTTGGTAGAAATATTCTACACAGATATTTTAAATAACATAATGAAATCATAACCTTTGCTTTTACGGAACTTGCCTAAGTTTTATTTCCTAAAAAGTATTCTTTAGCAGAAATATTGACCTATTAAGGATAAAGGGGGATATCTAACCTCATGCCTTTTTAATTTTATACTGGTACTCCCATAAAGTATTAAATTATTCATCCTTTACTAGCAAATTTATGTCATATACATAGCAGAAATTTTATCTGCATAAGTAATAACATGTTATTTTATATTATATTGATACTTTTACATAATACAAAGCCTGACGTATTAACATAACACATGAAGTAGAAATAAATTAATATAATAATGTTGAAAATTAATATTTGGTTGAGTGCCACTCTTAGACACATGATGATTATTCAAAATGTAAAAACGTGCATTTATGTGCAGAAACACACTGAGCCTTCCAGTTTTTCAAATTTTATTCATCCCTACAGCTGATATATATAAAATACAGTATTCAACTAGTCCAACACTTTCATTTAATAATGGGGAAAATGCATCCAAGAGAGCTTGTCTGATATATGTAAGACTTCACAGCTAACAGTGGCAGAACTGGAATAGGATTTAAAATCTCCTTATATTCTTTATTTTACCTCATGCTTTGTAATCTGCTTACAATAGAAAGAAAATCTGAAGTAATATTGGTAAGAGGAGTAGGAAGTCAAGAAAATGAACACTTAATTAAATGGACTCAAGTTGAATGTTTTCATTTTCTTTTTCCCCCAAATGCCTTTTTAGAATTCCTGAGCAACACTTTTGATGGTATCCTGGAAATACATAAGAATTTTATTTTATTTTATTAATTTTTATTGGAGTATAGTTGATTTACAATGTTGTGTTAGTTTCAGTATACAGCAAAGTGAATCAGTTATTCATGAACATATATCCACTCTTTTGTAGATTCTTTTCCCATATAGGCCATTACAGAGTATTGAGTAGAGTTCACTGTGCTATACAGTGGGTCCTTATTAGTTATCTATTTTATATATAGTAGTGTGTATATGTCTTCAAATTTATCCCACCCCCCCTTACCCCCTGGTAACCCTAAGTTTGTTTTTTACATCTGTAACTCTATTTCTGTTTTGTAGATAGGTTCATTTGTACCCTTTTTTTAGATTCCACATATAAGCAATATCATATAATATTTGTCTTTCTCTGTCTGACTTACTTCACTCAGTATGACAATGTCTATGTCCATTCTCATTGTTGCAAATGGCATGTTTTTTCTTTTTTATGGCTGAGTAATATTCCATTGCATATATGTACCACATCTTCTTTATCCATGCCTCTGTTGATAGACATTTAGGTTGCTTCCATGTCTGGCTATCGTAAATAGTGCTGCAATGAACATTGGGGTGCATTTATCTTTCTGAATTATGGTTTTCACTGGGTATATGCCTGGGAGTGGGATTGCTGGATGATGTGGTAGCTCTATTTTTAGTTTTTAAAGGAATCTCCATACTGTTCTCTCCACAGTGGCTGTACCAGTTTACATTTCCACCAACAGTGTAGAAGGGTTCCCTTTTTTCCACACCCTCTCCAGCATTGTTTGTAGATTTTTTTGATGATGGCCATTCTGATTGGTGTGAGGTGATACCTCACTGTAGTTTTGATTTGCGTTTCTCTGATAATTCGTGAGGTTGAGCATCTTTTCATTTTATTTTAAGATCTTTCAGAGGTAAAAATTATAAAAATTAAAGATGCTTGAGTTTAAAAACTAATTCATAAAAGGTTGACTTAGGGCTGTGAAAATAAGGAACATCATGCTTACCTTCTGAAGTCTTTAAAATTTTATACTTAATCCTATATGACTTCATGAAAATTTTACAAGACAATTTTATTCATTCTAGTATCTGAGATTAAAGGCACCTTTTATACATTCATAGTTTTTACATTCATATTTCATGGTTCATCAGTGTTATTATGCAAGATTGTCATAATAAGCATCCTTTTAGTGAAATCTATCAAAACCAAATAAATATAGGGGGAAATTTTAAGGTGCAAACAAACACATTTCTGTATGAAATGACCCTCAAAATATAAGAAACTCTGGAAGCAGAATAAGTAAATTAGACTATAAAGTAATCTGATCATGCCACCATATATAAGACATAAAGGCATATATATCTACAGTAAAGGTAATTACAGACACTTCTATTATATAAATACAGTAGTATATAAAGAAATATATTAGAGTGTGTGTGTGTGTCTGTGTGTGTGTGTGTGTGAGAGAGAGAGAGAGAGAGAGAGAGAGAGAGAGAGAGAGAGAGAGAGAGAGAGTATAGAATTCAGGCTTTTGTATCAATTCCCAGACTATCCCTAGAAAATAATTTGTAATTCTTAAAGTTATTGCTCAGGAATAGTTTACAGTGTCTGATTTAACATATAACATGCTATTCAGAAAGAAATGTGTGTTGCATTTAGAAAGTTTCATACCATTACCAGTTAAATGAGTTAAATACAATTAAATATACTTCGGTCAATGTGGTCAAACTGTATTCACAGTAAATTTAAGTCAAGAAAATGCCTTCTTCACCGTAAGTCCTCCTCTTTCTTCCTCCAAAGTTTAAATTATATCAACAACTCTCAAATTTTAACTGTTATTGTTTCTACATCTATTTTAAAAACCTGACAGAACTGATAATTTGGAAAAATGATAATTTCTTTGGATGTAAACAATATTTCCATTTTTAATCTAGAAATCATTTATTTCATTGCTATCTTATAGCCTGTCTTCTGAACATGATGTATATTCTTCCTCACTTCAGTCAGGTGTCAATACCCCTGATTTATGAATACAGAGAACTTGGAAGGGTAAGGAAGGGTTTAGAAGAGGCCCACACACTAGTATTTCTACTTCATTCCTTTATCTTCCTTTACAAGAACTGTTTTTACTTATATACTTCAGTGGAACTTTATACATATTATAAACATATTTTATTGATAAATATTCTAATTTATAGATTTTAATAGTAGGAATCCATAATAGCAGAATGATCTTTGTGTTTATTTGATCAAAGAGGGTCCAAATTTAAGGGAAGATCAAAAGTTTTTATGTCATAATTAAGTAGTTTAAAAATATACTGTTTAAAATAGTGTAAGAAACTAAGCAAAAACTAAGAGTAAGTAATAAAAAGAAAATAGTCTCAGAGGATGAACTATAGTTTGTTTCTAAAGAGTCTTTCAGTTCCAAGGGTAGTTTTATTGAAAGAAGCCTGTTCTTTATTTTTTAATAACACATTTACTGTAGTCTACAGTTTAATAAAAGTTTTCGGAGTTTCAAATCCTTTAAGCATACTTAACAGTGTCTCAAGAACAAGGTGCACTGGTGGCTAAGACAACTTTTGATACAAAAATAACACTATATAGATTTTTTATTTAGTTATTGACCCACTCCACACCTGCACATTTTTGTCACCACAAGGTTAAAGGCCCAAACTATTCAATATATACAACTGAAATTGACAATTTTTGTACCTGCCGAATAAGAATATTTCTAAAATAAATAATTTTCTAACATACATTTCATAGATCGTGTTTTCTTTGACTATTTTGTGCCAGTTCATATATAGCTTTTTGTTATTTCATAGGATGGCAAAGCTTTTGCAATAAGCAGTAAAGACAAGCTATCAAATACTCTAAATTCTTATCCAGTGTTCAGATTTCTTGCTTATGAAATATTACAGATATTAACAGATACAGATATTAACATTCATTTTTAAGATTAGCATTTTTCCTAATGTTTCAGTTTTGCTGCACATTTAACTGCTCGTTTTTACCTGAAGTTGAGTTCAAACCTATGATACTACAGCAGTAATTTATTAAGAACTGGCACTTTAAATGTTCAGTATTGAAAGATTAACAGTGAATTATAACCCTGACTGCACATTAAACTACCATCTTGTGCAACAAATGTTACAGATAATCTGCAACCTGAAATAATATTTTACAGCTTTGGAGATTACATTAATTACCGTCACTTTAAGAATGCAATAACTAGACTCTTTTATGGTAGCCACTAAAGTCAGTTTATGTAAGTAATTATTCACCTGCTACAAAGCTTCATGAATGTATTAAGCAATCATATATACACACACACACACACACACACACACATATATATTCTCTGTGTGTGTGTCTTACAAATTGTGATGTTTATAAAGTATAACACTAGTGAATGGTGTTCCTGTGACAAAAAAGCATTTGAGATAAAAATGAGTAAGCTCTGGCATCAAATTTAAGAAATATAATAAAATATAATGCTTAAATATGGATGACATAGGCTTGAATGTGCATAATCTACTTAACTGATAAATAAGTGAGATTTTACTATGTATTAAAACATAATGTTGAATGGAAATTTTTCATCAAATATTCCTGGAAAATAACCCATTTCCATGAACAATAACCCATTTCCATGAACAAATAAGGGTAAGTTGTTGTGATATTTATCTGAATAATTAGCCCATCAGTTCCGCAGAAAAATGCCAATGCTATTTTTATCATAGTTTATTAATGTATATTACATGTTTAATATCATGTTGACTGAATAAATAACGTGATGTATGGGAACACCATGTATTAAAAAAAAGAAAGAAAGATACACTGAATGAATATAATAAGAGTTACAGATAGAAAGTTAATAATTGACAAATATAAAAGGGAAAATATTGCTATTAATAGGGGCTATAAAGGCCATTGTAAAGCTCAGGCTGCAATAACCATCAAGAAAATGGCCATGAACCAGGCTGAGCCATGAACCAGGCTAAATTCTGAAAGAATTATAAAATTTCCCTAGTCCTACTGTATTTTATGTAGTCCGACTACAGCTTTCAAGCAATTACCACTAGGGAGCACAATAGGAAATTTAGGTCTTAGACCTTCATCCATTGCATTGACAAATAATTAGTAAGCACTTACAACACACCAGAATCTAAACAAAGTGTTTCAAATACACATAAAAGAAATGTTGTGACACATTTTCCACATGAACTTCTATCTCCACTTTCTACTTCCTACCCTGCAAGAACATATTCCTATATTTAATGCTTCAAGATAGAACTATATCATTAGAATATACTACATGTACTATATGTTTATGTGACAAACGCCCCTTCTCAACAGATACATTTGCAGCTATACCATTCTTACCTAGGCCTAAGAATCAAATGTGGAAAACGAATTATCTAAACTCACTGTTTCCTGGTAATTTATCTTCTCTGATACTGTGCTCTAACTTTCATGCTCTATTTTTTACCCATGGACTGTGTTCTTTGATTAATTATCTTGTAAATGTATTCATGTTATGCATTTTTCCATCCACTCATATAATTTACCCCCTTTCCCCATGAACAAGTATAGTATATTTGATGCAGTCTGAAGCATTTGGCAAATTTACCCATTGGAAAGTCAGGAAAGAATGATGGTACCCGCACTTCAGCTATTTTTTTCTGAGGTCTCATTATGTCCTTATTCAGGATTTCATAGCCTCTTATGCCCATTATGAACTCTCAGATGTTGACTGAATAACTTTTCTACTCCAACATTCTCGGCAATATGCATTTCAAGTTAGTCTTTCCCCCCAAATTTTATGCTAATACCAAATATGTTTCAATCTTTGAAGACAGAGAATCCATGATAAAAGATTACACTGTTTAACAGATAAAAGAAAATTCAGAAATATTGAGAGCTGTGATAGCCAGGACAGAAAACAAATTACATCTGACTGTTGTCACTTACTGGGACAATCCAAATACTTCCTCCTATTCTGAGAGAAGTAGCTCCAAAGTAGCTATAATCAAATACAATATTAAGCAAAAGAATTGGTAGAAGTATGAAACTGAGGCTCTTCCTATTTTCAGTAAAATTATATCTGACCAGGAGGGTAACACAAATGTTGTGTGAAAAGAGAAATAAGAGAAATACCACACCATGAAAGACTGAGGATATTTTATGGCAGGGTGAAAGAAGCACACTACCATGGAAAGATTTCTGATTAAAATAGGAGTTTGTTGATTTTGACTTAAAGTTCTATGTACAAATAATGTGTCCCTATATTTAACTGCTTGGTAACTGAATTTCTGAATTCAATCAAGACTAAATATTTTTTCCTTAATGTAGAGATAACTAACTATATATTCTCCATTTCATTTTGTGAGTGTTCACAAAATCTTACAAGGGAAGAAAGATTTTTCATAACCATGAATACTCTGATCACTTAAATGTTTTATTTACTGAGTCAAAAATTGTTTCTAAACTCATTCAAGTTAGCAACCATTCCATTATATGGTTGTTTTCAGAAATGATTGTGGAGAATTTCAGATGAAAAGAAAATATTTTCGATCAAAACTGTAACATTCTCATAAGTTAAAGAAAATAGGATTTCAGTTTTAAAAGAAATGCTCGAAGGGCACAATAATTATCATAACAGATTATTATAAATACCTCAAATTAAAAATATTTCAATGAAATAATTATCACTGCAAGATCTTTCACAGAGTAAACATCAGAGGAAGGCCTGGACTGACATCATAAGAAAGATGGGAAGGATTAATCACAGAAAACTGCATTAAACCAAATGCTCATGTGTCATTGGATATATATTTATGTATCATCTAGTTGAAATATATTTAATCTAAATTTAACTTTATGTTTATATTTAACTGCTTCTCATCATTAGAACTGTACATTTTACACTTAAGAATATACAAAACTACTTAGCTTTCAGTCACTTTTCTCTAATCAATTCTACAGTTCTTCCTAAGCCTTCTTCCTGAAGTACAATTAGATCACATTAATCCCTGGTTCAGAAAAAAAAAAAAAAAATCAATGATGCCCCATTGCCTAACGAATTAAACTCTTACTCCTTAGGATCAGATCTCCTTATAATCTGGTCTCAACCTCAATTTCCAGAAACATGCGCCATCTCTCTTTTGCTCATGCTGTGCTCTCTAGCAGCATAATCAAACAGAAAAATGTTCACATACAGAAAATGATAAATTGTTCAGCTTAGCAAAGCAGGGGTTTTTTTCTACCTATTTTTGAGGATAATTAGTGATTACTTCATACTACCTGTGAGTAGGTTTGGGAGGAATGGTGATATTAGGATTAATAAAGAGGACACGGTGGCAGTGACCCACATCTCTTACCCTGATTTGTTCGGTGCTAACACAGTGTTTTTCTTTTCATATGTTCCTACCTCCAACTTTGTATAGTTCTTTACATTTTACTTAGAGCACAAACTGCTTACCTGTGTACATGGCTGTTTATACACAAAATGTATATATTTACATACATACAAAATGGCTATTTACGTACAAAATGTGTCTCTTTAACAGAAAGTAAGTTTAAGAGAAAACATGTAGATCTTCTGGATTTGTTTAAGTCTTCAACATAGTTTCTTTCTCTGTACATGGATGAGAGTTGGGGATTCACTACCTAGTTTAACTAATGTGAGGACACAAGAATTTTCCCTTTCTATGAAACTTTGGGCTGAAAAGTATCTTCCCACTGGGTTAAGAAAAGAAAAAGAGTTTCCTCTCTGCTTAGGTGTAGCTATGATCAAACAATAATCCAAATAATTTCTGAACCTGAGGCTGCACAACACGCATGCATTCAATAAACATTTGTCTTATTAAAGTAGTATAAAAACCTTAAAAATAAGAAGCTAACAGAAATGAAGCAGTTGATATCCAGAGGATTGTGCATGACAAACATGAAAATTACCATGCAAGTATGCCTCCAAAGCCCAAAGCACTTGGATATGCCATAGTAACCAACACTTTAATAAAACAAGCTGGGTCTGGTTCCCATGTAAGGGGCTAGGAAGTCACCACTCCATCCCAACTACAAGTAAAAAACTGAACAAACTAAAAAGTCAACAACTTTTCTTGGATTAATAAGAGAGGGGAGGACACAGAGCAAACAGCTGCCCCTAAGACTGCAGAGACAGGCGAACACAGGGAGTCAGGACTTACCAGAACAGAGACTCATAAACAGAAATCAGTGCCAGGGAAGGAAAACCTGAACTGTAACTGGTGAATTACTGGAGGTTCAGTGTGAAAAGTCAGAGAGTTAAAAACTCCACTGGGATTCATTGTGGGGGGCGGGGGTGGTACCCATACTTTTCATACTTTTGTGAGTTTTACCTCCAGGAGCTGGACTAGGTTTTCACAGTAAACATTGGAGAAAAATCTCTTTATGCTCCCAGCAGGGGGAGAGGAAAAGGAATCATTTCGAAATATTCCAGAGCACTGTTTCTTCTTAATAAGGCCTGTACTCAGGAAAAACTATCTAACCAGAGCCTAACCTGCTGGGGTTTTAGAAAAGTCTAACTGATCTAGGAGAAGGGAAATACCCAACTCCAGCCAGCTCTTAGCTGTCCATGTGAGAAAAGGGAAATACCCAATTCTAGTCCACTCCAGTCATTTTGTCCAATTAAAGGGGGAGGAGGGAAAACTGAACACTTGTGAAGTTCACAGTCCAAGGGCACAGGCTACCAAAGACCTAACTGTAGAGCTACAGAACACTTCCCTTCCCTCCACCACTTTACCACCACAGTACTAAAGGTCTATTTACAAGAGATGCTTTTACCTATTGCATCATACCTACCTATCAAGAAAAAATTATAAGGCAAAAGGTAACAAACACAATTTGAAGAGACAGGACAAGCTTAAGAACCAGACATGGCAACAATGTTGGAATTCTCTCACTGGGAATTTAAAACAACCATGCTCAATATGCTAAGCACACTAGTGGATAAAGTAGACAGCATGTAAAAACAGATGGGCAGTATAAATAGAGAACTGGAAATCATAAAAAAGAACAAAAATGAAATGCTGGAGATCAAAAACACTGTAACATAAATTAAAAATGCCTTTGATGAGCTTATTAGCAGACTGGACATGGCTGAAAAAATAATTTCTGAGCTAGAATATATCAATAGAAGCCTCCAATACTGAAAAGCAAAGAGAACAAGACTGGAAAAACAACAACAAAAATAGAAGAGAGTATGCAAGGATGGGGGGACAACTATAAATGGTATAAAATACACATTAATGGTAATAAAAGAAGGAGAAGAGAGGAAGGAATAGAAGAAATATCTAAAACAACAACGACTGAGGATTTAACCAAATTAATGTCAGAGACCAAACCACAGACCCAGGAAGCTCAGAGAACACCGAGTGGGATAAGTGCTAAAGATAAATCTATCCCTTGGCATATCATTATCAAACTACAGAAAATCTAAGATTAAAAAATCCTGAAAGAAGTCAGAGAAAAAACAACAACTGTAGCAACAATAACAACACCTTACATATAAAAAGAAAACAAGGGTAAGAATTACATCTGACTTCTCAAAACCTATGTAGGCCAGAGAGAGTGGGGTGAAATATTAAAAGTGGAGAGAGAGAGAAAAAAAGCCAATCTAGAATTTTTTACTCTGCAAAATTATCTCTCAAAAGTGAAGGAGAAATAAAGACTTTCTCAGATAAAAATAGAGGGAATTTGTTGTCACCTGCTTTGCAAGAAATGTTACAAGAAGTTCATTACAGAAAAGACAAATAATATAGGTTAGAAACTCAGATCTACATAAAAAGTGAAGAGTATTGAAGAAAGAAAAAGTGAAGGTAAAATAAAAACTTTTATTTTTTATTCTTAATTTTTCTAACATATAAGTTTGTTCAAAATAATAGTATCAAAAATATATTCAATTATGTATGTTTAGGTAAATACCATATATATACACACACATACACACTTATATGCTTATATAAAAGTGAAATAAATGACAGCAATGATACAAGGTATGGGAAGGGGAAATTAGGATTATTTTGTTGTTATAAGTTGCTCACACACCTATGAAGGTTGTTTTCTTAGCTTAAAAAAAAGGCTCATGGCTAGAGTTTAAAAACTTCATGAGTTGGTAATCCCCTTTGAGAGAGAGTTTAGAAGATGGAATGAAGTGTAGAATTTATACTCTGATACTTAAAAATAATATAGTATGAAATTAACCCAAAATAAATATGCTGTGATATTTCAAAACATAAAAGATGAAGTCAATTGTTTAACAAATTGTGTTAAACCATCAGTACCATAGAATGCCATTCAGCAATAAAAAGAAACAGCTATCAATATCCACTACGGTTCTGATGGATCTCAATTGAATTATGCTTAGTGATAAAAGCCAATCTAAAGGTTAAATGCTGTACAATTCCATTCATATAACAATCATGAAATGACAAATTATAGAGATAGAGAACAAATTAGTTGGTTCCAGGGGTTAGGGAGGGGGGATGAAGGGAGATGGCTATGGCAAAGTTAGTAGCACAAGGGGATTGATTGATTGAACTGTTCTATATCTTAACTGTGGCAGGACAGAAATATACATGTTATGAAATTGCATATAACTAAATACACACACAGAGTATGTAAAGCTAATTAAGTCTGAATAAGATTGATGGATTTTATTAATGTCCTTTTGTGATACATATGGATTATAATATTGTACAATACCAATGGAAGATGTTACCACAGCTGGGAACTGGGTAAAGTGTACATGGAGTTTCTCTATATTATTTCTTACAATGGTGTGTGAATCTACAATTATGTCAGGAAAAAATTTTTTTAGACCAAGAGGCAAGACAAAGAGTGTCTGAAAAAATGTTTAAGAACATTAAATACAAATTATGAAAATGAAAAATAAATCCATTAAAATGCTTTTTAGATTGATTACAAGTTCTGGATCTATATCCAACTACTTCAATTCCTATAAGGCATATTGAAAAACAAGTTGAATAGAAAAAACAAAAACAAACAGAAAAAACACAACTTATATATTAATTGAAACTAGGTGGCAGGAAATATGTGATTGTTGTGCTAATAAATGGTACAAAAGTACAACTTCTTCAAGTATTAATAATCCAAAATGAAATTGCAGCATACATATAAAAGAATTAAAAGACAAGTATCAACTTCTCCCAGTAGAATAAACAAAAACAGATGAAATTCATCCTGAAATACAGGAATATTATGTCACGACAATCTGACATGAATTTGAAAAATTATTGAAGAAATTACAGTTACAATGAAACAACTCAAAGCAAATACAGGAACTCAGGCAAACAACAAGAAGTGGTGTGTAGTAAACAGAGGATGTGAAACATGAATTGTACGATTTTAGGAAAGAGATTGAAGGGAAAGTTATTTCAGAAATAAAAATTAAATTATAAGAGCATGAGAGAGAATAGACCCCATAAAAGTTCAGGAGGTAATATGGAGTATAGGATGAGAAAACAAATAAAATGAAAAAGAAATAGAGGAATACCTGAAAAGATTCAGATAGGATATAACTGTAACAGATACTTATGGTGTCCTCTCCATTCCTCTTGTGTCTTACCATTTCAGTGCATTAGCCACACTTTCACTACCAGCATCTCTCTTTTCCTGAAAGCTTTTTATCAGCTTCTGGAGACCTCCTTGCCTGTGCACATGGTATACTGGATGTGCGATAAAAATATAAGCCCTGAAGAGAAGACTTTGATCCATGCTTGATAGGATTTTATCCTAGCTTTCTTGCCCCTCTACTGAGTTTACCCTGAAGCTCATGCTTTTTTATTAACTCTGAGTTCTTCACTGTTTTAAGTTAACGTTGCCCATGATGACAGTTGGATAAGATACACTTTATCACCTGCCTTTCCTTTCCTGTTTTCCTTCTTCCTTCCCGTAACACTTTTTTAGAATGATATCCCATTAAAACTGCTTTCATTAAATCCTACTTGTCCAAGTGTCTGCTTCTAGCAAAATCCAAACTAAGACAGGTATTAACAGCCATGAATTTTTAAAGCAGTTTTTCAGGATATAATTTGGAAATTGAATTTTTGTTGTCCAAATGGCAACAAGGATTACGTTGCTGGTGCTAAGTGGGTGGTGATAACTCTTGGTGAACTGAATCGTCACAATTACTGCAACTCTCACATGTGATGAATTGGGATATAACAGATGTGGAAGGAGATCTGTGACTTATGTAATATCTCTAACAACGGAGAGATACGGAGGTAGCGGTAATTATAAGGAATGTGGAGTTGGTTATTTGTTATTAAGTATCACTGAAGCAAGGATGGAAGAAAACAAGCTCAGGTCAGTCAGCTTGGTGCAAAAGTTACAGAAGAGCCTCTATCACATTGTAAAGGGACCCTGATTTCTGGCATCAAAAGGCAAGTCTGTGTTCAAATTCATGCTTAAGCCCTGATTATAAGAAGAAAAATGCTACAAATAAGGCTGAATATAGAGCACTGGCAAGCCTCTGAGACTAAATTAAGGACAAGGATATGGATGGAATAGGACCCTGAGATCTGAAGTAAGGATACCTACACTGAAATACTTGAGAACTTTGAGCCACCGGATTTCCCTGGAACCTCTGAGCTTACAAAAGTCATCAAGAGGCCTGCCCTTGACTATGACCATGCAAAGACTTTACATGATGTCTTGCAAGGTAATACTCACTCTATCCAAAGTCTGAAATCACTACCCCTAATTGTTTCTAGATAAATAACTAGGGCCAAATTTCAACATGGAATAACTGGAGAAGTATTGTGTCTGATCCAGGAAATAAGAGCTTAATCATGAAAGGAACTGAAATAACGACTAGTAAGTACTGGAAGGTACTAGAGTAACATTCATGGGAAAATGATTTTGAATGTAGAGGACCACAAGGATGGAATATAAGGCTGGATAAGCAAGAATTTAGTGACAGTGGAGGCCTTTCTCCTTCTTCAGTATTTAAAATCCTGGTAGGAACATGTGGGTACAATGATGGTCCATAGTTAATAAAGTGGAGATTCTGCCATTGCCTTGACAAAGTATTGAGGAACATACTCTGAGATACAAGTACACTAGGACAGATTTATTATGTAAGACTAGAAAACCCAACTCATTGTGTGTGTTTCACCAAAACAATAAGAAACACACTAGTGAAGGGAGCATTATTATCACTAAGAAGCTCAACAGTGGTGTTCCTTTGTAGGCCAGGGCTAATTATAGGGATATCTGCTGTGGAACTTGACTTGATGGTGTCAGTGGCAAAGACAGAGTTCTGGAATAGCAGAGACCTGTTGACTGCACTTAACTATCAGAGATAATGTAAATATTATTAGTGTAAAGAACTTGGCAGAAACTCCACACAGCACATTTTCTACCATTGGGTCCTCTAAAACCACAGATTTGTTTCAATCATACGGCCTAAGTAGCATGCTACGTTATATCAGAGCATATACATTTTTAAATGCCATCTTTTGATCTGGATGTTGCTCAAGTCTGATAGCCTTCCAAATTACCCAGTGAATAAGCTTAAGTAATATTTCCCTTTGTGGTAGACACCATCTCCAAAATTCAAGCTGACCTGCCAAGTCATGTGCCTCTTTCTTGGTGGTAGGAGTTGGAAAGTACAACAGCTTGTTCTTTGAGAGGATGACACTGTGGATGGTTCCACTGGAAGCACTGTGGGATTGGAGTGCTATCCTTCTAGACATGGTATATATTTTAAACTAATGAATTGGTGTTATATCCCTGATCAGTGTAATGCTGTGTCTTCAACAAAGGAGTGGATGGAGAAGATTACCTGCTCATCATTCTTCCCTGTGATTCACCTAAGAAATGTAAGCTTCCCTTCCCCATAATTTTTATCTCGGATGAACTAGAGTTTCTAGTTCCCAGAGAGGAATAATGCTTCTATCAGAAGCCATGGTAGAGGGTTTCGCTAAACTTAAACGTAATGCCATCTCCCATCTTGTGCTCCTCATACCAGTAGTCCAGGAGTCAAAGAAAGGAGTTACTATGCTCACAAGTGTTACTTATCCTGGTTATCAGGAGGAAAATAGTATTTCTGCTGCTTAATGGGGGCAGAAAGAATTATCAAGCTATTACAGAAAACTCAATGGTACACTTATTGGTGCTTTCATGTCAAACAATAACTTCTTATCTATGTAAAATTTTATAAAAATCTTCCCAAAAGTTAATTATTAAAGGAGAAAATAAAAACTGATGTGGGTAGTTATGTGTAGATTACCAAAAAGTTTACAGAAATTAGGATGCATCCAGCTGCAAATCACAGAATCATCTCACTAGCACTGGCCTAAGCAATGAAATGATTATGTATTTTCTATAAGAAAAGCTAGAGTTAGGCGTTCCAGGTTGTTTTAATAACTCAATAATATCATGTCATTGCAATTACATCTACAATTTTTTTAATCACCTTTTTCCCCCTGATGGTTACAATATTGCCACTTTGGGTCCAAATACCACATCCTTATTCTAGCACATGTAGTAATAAAGAGGCAGGGTTTAAAGTCTTTCCCAGTGTGAGGTATCATCTTTACACTGCACCACCTCAGCAGACTTTCCTACCTATCTTATTGGCCAGAAAAGTGCCAATAAGATATACTGCACATACCCTCCGTTTTGAAATTAGATCACATACTAAGACTGAGTGCCCAAGTAACCCCTGGCTTTGAGTTGGAACACCTAGAGAATATCTCTTTGGCAGTTTGAATAAAGATGGCCAAAATTAAGAAAAGTAAAATAAATTAGTCTCTCATGCAATCCAAATATCTAAAAATACGATCATACTGATGGATGGTAAAATTGTGATACTGATGGGAATTATCAACAAATCAGTAATATAAATTCTAAATGTAATAAAGCTAAAAAAAGATATTTGCAGGCAAAAGAAGTTAAAGAATATCTTTGCTGGGCTTCCCTGGTGGCGCAGTGGTTGAGAGTTCGTCTGCCGATGCAGGGGACGCGGGTTCGTGCCCCAGTCCGGGAAGATCCCACATGCCGCGGAGCAGCTGGGCCCGTGAGTCATGGCCGCTGAGCCTGAGGGTCTGGAGCCTGTGCTCCGCAACGGGAGAGGCCACAACAGTGAGAGGTCCGCGTACCGCAAAAAAAAAAAAAAAGAATAGCTTTGCTAATGGATCTCTTTGGTTTGTTTAAAAATCAGGCAATGAAACAGTCATTTTATTAGCTAAACATCAACACTTACAGTGCATGGTTGTGTGCCCTGATTATCAAATGTTATTAGATGTTTAAAGATAAAATTATGCATATATCTGTAATTTATGCAGAACAAATATCAAAATAAATCTATAATGAATGTTTACAACATCATATTTGATTTATTTAATATACGCTTAAAATGAAAGCATTTTAATTGCTTCTTCAGGCAGATTAGCTCTTCAAACAGACTAATGGAAAAAGTCTTATGATTATATTTATACATACTTTTTTTTGGTATAATTAAGACACCCCCTTTTCTGAAATTCCTTATGCAATAGCTTATGCAGTGAGTGCCAAAGCAACAAAGTAATTTGTTGTTAAATGTAAAGCTTCTAACCTAAATATCTACACAATTTTACTCTACAAATTAGAAAAATAGCTATTAGCTGCTCTTTAAATCCAAGTCTGCTCTACTTCAAGATACATTTCTTGCTTTTGCACTACAATTCATCAATTACCATCAAGTTAAAACAAATCCTAGGACTTCCCTGGTGGTGCAGTGGTTGAAAAATCCACCTGCCAATGCAGGGGACATGGGTTCGAGCCCTGGTCCGGGAAGATCCCACATGCCGCAGAGCAACTAAGCCTATGCGCCACGACTACTGAGCCTGCGGCAACTACTGAAGCCCGCACACCTAGAGCCCGTGCTCCGCAAGAGATGCCACTGAGATGAGAAGCCTGCGCACCACAATGAAAAGTAGCCCCCGCTCGCTGCAACTAGAGAAACCCCGAGGCAGCAACAAAGACCCAACGTAGCCAAAAATAAATAAAATTTTAAAAAAAGAAAAAAAAAAAAACAGAAAATACCCCCAAATCCTAAATGCTGAGTTAAGGTCTATTAACATTACTTGGGAATTTATAAGATATTACAAGATTCAGTCAGTTTATTCATTTAATGAATATGTGTGGTATAAGTGGGTAGTGTGGTGTATATGAACATAAATAATGTATCTTTTAAAATATACAATTTTTCACTATAATAAATATTGGGTTGGCCAAAGTGTTAATATCTTAATGGAAAAACCCGAATGAACTTTTTGGCCAGCCAATAAAGGTAGCTGAAGTAGTTTCCCACAGCCTATGGGCCTCACTTTCCATGTTGTCTCTGACTGTTTCAAAATTATAAAAGAGGAAATTAATGTAGTTAATCAAAAATCTCAGATATGGGAGATGATGAAAATGGTCCCCAGGTTTTGTGAAACTAGGAATACTGGTGATATTTTGAAATTTTCAGCCTCTGCTAAAGTTGACAGTTCCCTTGAAAGCATCTTCTATTTTTCTCCGTCTACCAAAATCCTAACCACCCTAATAGGCCCAATTCCATCCCTGGTGGATGAGTTTATACTAACACATCACTTTTTAGAATTTCTACATGACCTATTTATCATTTAATTCATCTGATATTTGCTGATTCACATGTGACAAGGGAGTGTTTCATTGTTCAAAGACCCTGAGAGAAAACAGTGATAGAAGAGAACTGACTTCTGTCATTACTGGAATTCCTCTAACCTCAAAGGATACATTAAGAAACAGCAAAATATAAGTAAAGAGAAAGATCTGGAAAAAGATAATGAAAGATATTGTGCTGCGATTTTCCTTTATAATGGATGAGTCAAGCTTTTTCTCACTTAGATTTATGTTAGTAGCAAACAATCACTCTACCCAATGAAGAAAATGTCTATGTTTAGATTATGCCTGAATTTTATTTCTGGATGGTCCACAACATAATTTTATAAGAGGGTAAAGTTGGGCACATAATGTGGACACAATTAGAGAGCATGCAACTAAAACCATGAAGAAACAATACATCTTTTTAATTATGTCACCCATCCAAATACTTAAAAATCAAAAATACTATGTGAGAACTTCTGGTTTCAAGGTGCAAAATTAAATGTTTCACTTTACTTTTAATGGACTACAATATACAAGTTTCTCTGATGACCCCAGTCTTTGGCCAGGAATATCATAAATTGCTATACTAGGCAACAAACCCACAGAAATAAAGCTTTTCCTCTACCTGTCCAGCTGGTATTTGGGACTGTTTCAAACAAGTTTTAGTGGAACATTCAAACTTTTGAATCTCTTTCAGTAATATAAATGTATTTTTTAAAGTAAAGTATTTTTGAAATAAAATATACACTCATAAAAGTGCACAAATCAGGAATGCACAGCTTAATGAATTTTTACTAACTGAATACATCCATCTACCCATTAAGCTGATCAAGAAATTAACCAAACTGAATATTAACACCACATCTGAAGCTCCCCACATATGCACCTCCAGGCACTAACCCCAATAATTTAGAATCTGAGACAGAAAAACTTGACTATAAAATTATCACAAATTTAAAACAAGTATTATACATTATATATATAAAGCACATAACACAAATATTATACAGCATATACTCTGTAACATATATAATATTAATTTAAAATTGTGATATTTTATAATTAAGTTTTCTGTCACATTTAACTTTAAATTACTGATGGACAGTAATTATACCTTATTCATTGTTATATTTCCCACAGAGAAGTACTAAATATACTTTGTAGAAAATAGATAATAAAATATTCATTGAATTTCCATTTTATCAATGAAAGCTCTATAGAAATTTTACTTTTGGGATTTGCTGAATTTTTACATGCTTTATACTACATTTAATGTGCTGCTGATAACAACTGGTTAGTGAATACATTAATTTTATTCAACTGCAAATTATGTCAAACTGTATTATTGTCTAATATGATATAAAAATAGGATTTTTCTTTCTTTATTGTCACTTGTACCTGCATGTTAAGTTTTGGTGTGATCACTTTCTTTAAAAATTATTAAATTTCAGCCCTACTATATTTGTAACATTATAACTGAACATTTAGAGAAATGTCAATTTTTACATTTTCTTTCAAAAGCTATGTTAAGTCCCTCAAATAATGCAATCTCTGCAATAATGCAATCAAGTAAATGCATCCCTGGTAATTTCTTTATGGCCAAATAGGATTTTAAAAATTATTTAAAATGAGATTTTTAAAAATGAATTATCAAAACAACCACTTTAGTGGGAACCTAATTGAAATGACTGTTAAAATAAAAATGAAACAGTCTCACTCAAATTTAATTATAATTCTGCTCTTTTTCCTCCCTCAATATATTGTGCTATGAATGTTTACAACTGATTAACCTCTATTTAATTCACAATATGTTTATTATATGACTTGATCTTATTTCAAATAATTACCATAGTAACTTTTTTATCAAAAGCAGTTGAAGCTAGAAGACCACAAGTTAAAATAGAGTAAACCACAAAAGACTAGAATCTATCTCCAAAGAAGACATTTTCACCCAATTTTTATGTTAATTAATTTTAGTGTTCTGTCGAATATTTTCTTCCAACTTTAGTTATATTTTGCATATTCTACATTTACTGTATGTAAAAACCATTATATGCCTAATTATTTCATATTCTTTTCAACGATGTGTGATTTAATGATCGATTACTCTCATTCTACCATAAGCCTGTCAAAATTCTAAAGCACAATTAAAGAATCAATAAAAATGCATACACAAATGAACAAATACAAATAAATCAGGAAGTCATGAAAGTAGAAAGTGGGAGAAGCAAAGATTAAAAAATGATGCACAGAAAAAACACATATTAGAAATATTTCAAAACATAACAAAAATAAAAATGAATGGATTAAACAAAATAAAATGAAATTAGAAAGTAAAAATGAAAATAGAAAGGGGGATTATTTTAGATATTTACAAGTGAAGACATAAGTCTAAACAAACAATGTGTTATAGAGAAAATCATTATGAAATATAGGGATGACAAAACAATAGAAGTATCACATATCAAAATTTAGGGATAAAACTGAAGTGACAATTATAGCAAAGTTTTTACTCTATTATTCCAGATGGTGGAGACAAAACTCAGAAGCAAACATAAGTGCTCAAGAGAGGGAACCCACCCAAGTAACATTTTACATAATTTCAGTGAAGTTAGGAGGTGGACAACTGTGCCTAACTTACTATGTAACCATGAGAACTTGTAATGATTGCATCAGAAACTGGCTGAGGGGGAGGATACTTTAACAACCAGAAGAACACCAGGCAATCAAGTCGGTCATGTAGAAGAAGTAGCCTACTACTACCTGTTTCTGCTGGAGATCAGAAAGCTGGTGGTTCCTCCTGAACAGCTCAGCCTGCTGAGTTAACACACTCAAGGCGGTCACAGGACAATGCAGGCCATAGGAAACAAAGGGCTCATGTCTCCTCATACAAGGTAGGAATTCATTTTTTAAAACAATACATAAAATGACTGAAGATAAAAGATCTAAGGATTCCACTCAAGAAACTATGCCATAAATAAAGTAAACATAAAGTAAGTAGGAGAAAAGATCAACAAAATCAAATAGCTTTTAAAAAAATATTAGAATAGTGATGAAATAAAAATTTGTATTCTAAGGCAAGTCAAAGAAAATTTGGACATTAACATTTTTTCCCTCTCTCCTCTACTGTGCATTGTGTATCTGCATTATGCATCGACCAAACCTCCCCATGGGCAGAAATTCCTGCTCAACTATAAAGAGCAACATTCTCCTAGCCTCAACAAGATAACTTAAGAGATAACGTTTCTTCTTAATCTTGTAAGGGGCCACGATGACCCATGACCCACTACTCACTTTGTACATGTAGCTCTGGATTGTGTAAACTGTCAATGATATGTCATTTAATGTACACCCTCTGTCTCAAAGACTTAGGTAACTGTGCTTTGACCTCTAATGGGCGGAACAGTTCTCAGAGCTTTCTGAGAAGCTGTTCCCAGGTTATAATCCTCAATTTGGCTCAAATAAAGTTTTCCATATCTTTCTTAGATCGACTAAGTATTTTTTTGTCAAGAATAGTATGGTAGTTGGAAGTATTCTGTGGGAAAATATCCTCCTACAAACACCTAGAAATTACAGATAAAATATAAAAAGCATCATTTAACTTATGTGTCTGAACTCTCTCTCTCTCTCTCTCACACACACACACACACACACACACATGCTCACGCTCTCTCTCTCTCTGTGTATTTATTAGTATCTTTACTGACACAGCTTTCCTGTTTTTTGAGTAATGGAACCCACATTTTTATTTTGTACTGGGCCTCACATATTATGTAGTCAGCTATGATCCCCCCAAAAGAAGTAAACTCAGTGTTACCTCCTGTTGGTTGTCCAGTAAGGCATAGAATAACAACAGAAACAAGTATATCTGGAAGGAAAAATCCTCAACAATATTTCTCAGAATTAGAGCAGGAAGAGCCCAGTCATGTGTAAAATGAAACGGCCCTTACAAAGTCTCTGGGCCCTAGGTTTTAAGATCCTTCACTGTCAAAGTGGCAAAATCATGAAGCCGCTGGCAATATATCAATATGTGCATATATCTGGCATGAATCTACTACATAAATATTACTTTAAAGCCTGGACTCATATATACAGTTATATATCATAAATTTTTCATTTTAACCAGGAAACAATGAATTTTACCCTTTCATGGAAAATTACTTGAATAATGGTTTTTAGGACAGCACAATATGCCATCGGACACACATCATCATTTATTTGACCATATTTGTGAATGTGTAGTTTCAAAAATAAACATCATATATTTTTAAAACTGCCTTCAATTCTGATTATTTCCTAAGAAAAATTACAATTATTGCAACTTGTCTTTTTTAATTTTAAAAGCTCTTCACAGATTATGGATATTCAATATTCACTTAGACTTTTTTTAAATTGATACTGTACCTTTTTATGGTGTTTGGCAAAAATGTTTTTAAATTTTGAAGAATTTATTCTCTTGATCTTTTCTTTGTAAAATTGTTTGCCTTTTCATTTGAATACTTTGAAAACTCTCTCTGGTCATAAGACTATTTAAATATTTACAAATTGTTATAATCTAATCTGTGAACCTCTGAGATTTGTGAATGTGGGTTTGGCAGTGGTTAGAAGTTGAAGATCATTAATTTATTCCTTAGTTATTATTGGATTGTCATATATTAAGGTATTCCCATGTATAAAGTTCTTTTAAGACTATCTGTTATGTTTCAGAGATTTGACTGTGGCCAATAAACAGCTATTAAAATTGTAATTTTAACTATCTTTCCTCAGATGAAGTTTGCACCCATTAAGAACCAGTTTACACTTGTTAAGACCACCAGTTTGTAATGGTTCAGAGCACCAGTTCACAGAGCTCGGCTGCCTGGTACCTCATCTCTAGAGCCACCACTTACAAGCTGTGGAGTACTGGGTAGGTTTCCTAAGTATATTTGTCTCATTCTCATCATATTCAAAAGGTGATAATAACTACCTCTTGAGAGATGTAAAAATTAAATGATATTATGTACACACACACACAGTCACACACATGTAAGCACTGAAAATTGACTATGACATTTAAATATTCAATAAATGCCAACAATTTTTACTGACTCTAATAATGTACATTTTTCTCTCTATCATCTATCTATCTATCATTTACCACTCCTGAAGCCTTTAACTTTCATTGCAATATTTGTCTCTTATTAGTGTTTGGTTTTGATTAATTAACTAGTTAATAATTAACTAGTAGCATATACATATATGCTATATACATACATATATGTATATACTAGCATATACATATAACTAGTAGCATATACATGTAATTATACATGTAATTTTCTCTGTCTCTAAGTTCCTCACTTTACCAGTTACTGATGAAAATTAGTCATATTTTTATATTTATATCTCAACGAGGAAAAGTTTTATAACTAGTCTGTTTTTCCTTTGTTCTTAATTTTGTATTTTACTTAATTGCAGAATATATTCTTTACCTTTAAAATGATGCAACCCAATTCAAAAATGGGCAGAAGACCTAAATAGACAGTTCTCCAAAGAAGATATACAGACTGCCAACAAACACATGAAAGAATGCTCAACATCACTAATCATTAGAGAAATGCAAATCAAAACTACAATGAGATATCATCTCACACCAGTCAAAATGGCCATCATCAAAAAGTCTAGAAACAATAAATGCTGGAGAGGGTGTGGAGAAAAGGGAACCCTCTTGCACTGTTGGTGGGAATGTAAATTGGTACAGCCACTGTGGGGAACAGTATGGAGGTTCCTTAAAAAACTACAAATAGAACTGCCATATGACCCAGCAATCCCACTACTGGGCATATACCCTGAGAAAACCATAATTCAAAAAGAGTCATGTACCAAAATGTTCATTGTAGCTCTATTTACAATAGCCCAGAGATGGAAACAACCTAAGTGTCCATCATCGGATGAATGGATAAAGAAGATGTGGCACATATATACAATGGAATATTACTCAGCCATAAAAAGAAATGAAACTGAGCTATTTGTAATGAGATGGATAGACCTAGAGTCTGTCATACAGAGTGAAGTAAGTCAGAAAGAGAGAGACAAATACTATACAAATACTATATATATGTATGCTATACATATATATACAAATACTATACAAATACTATATATATGTATGCTAACACATATATATAGAATTTAAGAAAAAAAAATGTCATGAAGAACCTAGGGGTAAGACAGGAATAAAGACACAGACCTACTAGAGAATGGACTTGAGGATATGGGGAGGGGAAGGGTAAACTGTGACAAAGCGAGAGAGAGGCATGGACATATATACACTACCAAACGTAAGGTAGATAGCTAGTGGGAAGCAGCTGCATAGCACAGGGAGATCAGCTCCGTGCTTTGTGAACGCCTGGAGGGGTGGGATAGGGAGGGTGGGAGTGAGGGAGGGAGACGCAAGAGGGAAGAGATATGGGAACATATGTATATATATAACTGATTCATTTTGTTGAAAAAAAATGATGCAAATCCACAAGGCCATCACTTTGATTAATTGCATTCATATTTCTAGAATTATATGATTCAATAGATGGGATCACTCATTTTCTTTCAATAAATTTTCTTGAATTATATATTTTAGTTTCTTAATACTGTGTTTTTTGTTTTTGTTTTTTTTTTTTTTTGCGGTATGTGGGCCTCTCACTGTTGTGGCCTCTCTCATTGTGGAGCACAGGCTCCGGACGCCCAGGCTCAGCGGCCATGGCTCACGGGCCCAGCCGCTCTGCCGCATGTGGGATCTTCCCGGACCGGGGCACGAATCTGTGTCCCCTGAATCGGCAGGCGGACTCTCAACCACTGCACCACCAGAGAAGCCCCTCCCATTCATTTTGAGCACCACCGATAGTTCATTTAATAATATTTTTTTGTAATTTTTTACTGATTTTTCCAACAATTCCTCTAAATTCTTGGGGAAAATTTTGAAGATAATTTTCATCTCTTCTTTAACCAAAGTTTTTGTGTGTGTTCTTCATGTGTCTCCTGTCACCTGTTCTTCCTGCCATTCCTGTTTCAGTACTTTTGGTTCAGCCTGTTCAGGTGTTCCCCTCTCTTCTGGTAGCATATCTTTATATATATCATAGTAGCACTATATAACATTTCTTTTTCATCAAAAAGCTCCTCATTTCTCTTTTTGTTTTCAGTTTGTGTCATAGAGCAGAAGCAGAGAGATTAGTTTTCTATAAATCAATCCCTGAAGAAATTGAATTGTCTAGTTTAAAATATCTTTTGAGAAAAGGCAACATCTGTGATGTAGGAAAGGAATTTGAAATAAAGGAAATTATTTTTGAAGTATCATATCTTTTTTCACTATTAGTGAATGGTATAGGCTAATGTTATCATTAAGTCTGTTAATCTAGAAGTTCCAAGCAAAATATTTAAGAGACTCTTGCTTCTTGTTTTTTAATAGGTATATGTGACATTTTGCCCTCATGTGCTAATATCTAAACTTAGGGTTTAATTCAAGAAAAAAAGAGAAATACTAAGCAGTTCATGGAAGGAAATATATTCATTCATTCAATTACCCCAGATAAAAACAAGTATCTGCAAATATTGACATATTTTATCTTATTTCATACCAAATAGTGAACAAAGTTTTGGAAGCTCACAGAAGCACTCAAAACCCTGATCCCTTATAACCTTTTATCCCCTCATCCTGTTTCTTGCTACAATATGTATGTTCTATGTCACATTGCAATACTTATTTTCTAAATACACTTTGTACATTCTCAGATCTAGGCATTTCTGAGCTTTTTCCTTAATCCAAAATACTTTTCCATACAATGACCTCTTGAAGGCCTGTCTTCCTTCTTTGGTCAGCTAATACATTACATCATTTGAGGACTCTTCCAACAGGTCCTGCGGTTGGCAGAATTCTTCAGGAAAAAAAAGGTCCTCTTAGGATTCCACACCGTAATCTCAGATACATGTGAATAAATGATATATCACTCCCTTAATACCATGTTTTTATAATGTAGTTGACCTTAACATAGGGATGTTATCTAAGTGAGACTGATCTAATCACACAAGCCCCTTTGAAAGCACTGAATTTTCTCCAGTTAGTACAAAGAAGAGGAAATCAGAAGGATTTGAGGCAAGAGAAGCACCTCAGCCACAGTTTCTAGACATAAAAATGAAAGGGCCACATGCTAAGGAAGGTGGGCAGGCTCTATTTGCTGAGAGGTCCCTGGCTAACAGCCAGCAAGGAAACAGAATTCTCCGTCCTACAGCTGCAAAGAAAAATTCTGCCTACAACATGGATAAGTCTGGAAGAGAATTTCTCCCAAGGACCTCCAAATAAGAACGCATCTAGGCCAACATCTTGATTCTGGTCTTTAGAGACCCTAAGCAAAGAAACCAGCCAACTCCAACAAGACTTTAGACTTACAGAACTGTGACATAAATAAATGGATATTGGGTATTGTTTAAGCTGCTAAATTTGTGGTAAATTGTTATTTAGTAGTCGAAAACTTATACGCTCCCCCCATCCCCCAAATTAAGCTTTTCAATCCTTCCTTTCAGTAGGAAAGTTTCCTTTCACTCATGCATAAATCCTTCTACTCTTCCAAGTCTCTCTCCCTTATAAGAAAATCTTAGAGTATAGGGATATACCTTTGCCATATTTATTTATATCCCACATATAAGACATTATCTAAAAGTAGATATTCTATTGAAGATATTTTAACAAATGTTATAAATACTGTTCTTTATGCTGTTCTTCCATATTTGATGTTGCTTCTAAGAAAAAGTAGGTCAGCATAGTTCCAAGTGGCAGTTTGGATAGTCTTCTTCCATCTCATGCATCTAATCTCATGGTAACAGAAAAAGTGACTCATAAGTACCTGTTTCTTAGATGTGCACCTTACTTCACAGTACTTGATATTCTCAACTTATATGCCTATATACTCAGGTTTCAGTGAGGTAGAGTTCATTTTTTTCCAATATAAAAATACAAGTCTTCCTCAGAAATTTGATGAAGGTATAACAGTTATTTATATTTCAGGTAGAAAAAATGTATAGGATTCTTTTTGATATTGTGTATTTTTAATTCAAAAGATAGAGTCATCATTTCCTATTGTATTGTTTCTATAATTTACATATCAAATACTTCATAATTAATTTGTAAAAGCTGTAAATAATCTTCAAATTTTGCTACACTGTAATAAATTACTAACTGTGGTAAACTATATATTTGTCATGAAAAACTGTATTTAGATTATTATGGTTATGAAAAATTTGATTGAAATATTTGCTCATATATAGAATTCTCACACTGATAGTAATTGCTCAAAGTAAAAATCTTCTTATCCATTACACAATGTACTTCATATAATGCACACATGGTTATCAACCTTCAAGGCCACTTTGCTCATTTGCCCTTTTAGCTTCATTAAAGTACCTATGTTATTAAGAACAGTCAGAACTTCTTTAATGATTCCATACACAAAATTTTTCTGAATTATTATTCAATTGAGATAAACTATTTCAAAATACTTGTGAAGAACATAAACACACAAAATACCAGAAAATAAAGCTTTTGAATTGCCTATATATATATATATTATATATAATATATACATATAATATATATATAATAACTACAATCTGAGAGCATGGCAATGTATTGACAGCCTCCCTTTTGATGACGACAAATCTAGGGACATCTATAGGGCTTTTAAGTCACATCTCACACTTTTCAGCTCTTATTTTCTTTCTATTTTTTCAAAGGCCTAGAAATTTTCTCTTCCAAGATTTACTTCCTACTGTATTCATGAATTTGTAAGATGAAGAATTTGAACAATTCTGCAGTAAGTGTTGCCAAAGCAGAGCAGCAATAAAATTTATCAGTTAAGAGCACAGGCTCTACAGCTGCACTGCTTGCTCCTGCCTATGTGGCCTTGGTCAAGTCACCAAATATCTTCATGCCTCAGTTCTGGCAAATTTTAAGTGGAAAAAATTATCTTACAGTATCAATTATCTTATAGGCTTGTTGTGAGAATTAAATAAGGATTAATATATACAAACCTTTTAGAACATTATTTGACACAGTAATAAATATATAAATAAGAGGTTCTTCACCTGCAATTATAAAATATTATGTAGTGCCCCTAGAAAGTGTCTGATAACAACTTCTTCATTTCATAGCAGGAGAAACCCATGGCAGCACGGTAGAGTGAAAAACATAGTTTCAGGTTCATAGAGTCTATCTTTTGACTCAGGGATGAGCCATCCCCTTGGGGTAAGTTATTTAACCTTTTCTAACTCTGAATTTCATCATCTTTACAATAATATGTAGAATTTTGTTATCTGATGATATAGCTTAATTATTTCAGTATCACTGGAATAAAAAAGATTTTCAACAACTTTAGCCCTTTCCCCACATTCCTTCTGCAACCCATTCTTTAAATATCTGTATTCTCAGAGGATCCAGCATTTTAAAAATTCTCATTATATACTTTCTGGGAAATATCATGAATTCTAATATGATTTATCCTATTAAGTAAATAACATCCAAATTTGAACACTTTCCCACCTCCAGACTAACTACTTGGCATATATTCACCCATAGTCATTTTCAGATTGACAGAAACCAAAAAAATTCAGTATCTTACTTTAAGGCACATTACCTCCAAGGCTCTTGTAGTCATTTATTTTAACCCCTGCATTAAAGTAATCATTAATTCCTCCTTTTAGTCCAACTCATACAATATAATAATGCTGTTGGAATCTGCTTCAAAAATGAGTTACAGGGCTTCCCTGGTGGCGCAGTGGTTAAGAGTCCGCCTGCCAATGCAGGGGATGAGGGTTCGTGCTCCGATCTGGGAGGATCCCACATGCCGCGGAGCGGCTGGGCCCGTGAGCCATGGCCGCTGGGCCCGTGCATCCAGAGCCTGTGCTCTGCAACAGGAGAGGCCACAACAGTGAGAGGCCCACATACAGAAAAAAAAAAAAAAAAAAAAAAAAAAAGAGTTACATATGAAGATCTTTCTCCCTACCTGAATGTTATTTCTTACTAGGTCTTTTACAGCAACTCTCCTTTTGAGTTGCCTGGCACCAATTTCAATGTTTATTGATCACCTATTATGTGCTGGGGTTTGAGGATACAGCACTGAAAAGAACCCAGGTTCCTGTTCTTGAGTTCATTGGTAATTTCAACATGGTATGAAATGTTTGACAGTAAAGATAAACATAAGGTAGTGCTTGGGGGCCTAAGCCAGTCTCACAGTAAGAGGAGACATCCTAGATAAAGTAAACCCCACTTGATGTCCAAGTAGAATTTTACTTTTGTACTCTAACCTTCGATCACTTTTTATTTCTTAACTTTTACTTTTCTTTACCAGGCTTTTATAAATGTATGGCCTTTTTACATATCATGCTATTGCCTGAAATATTGTTTCCATCTGAACTCATATTCTTCTGTCAAGATCCTTTTCAAAACTCTATTTCACATTGACAATTTTTCTGTTGTGCCCCCTTTTATCTGCTTATTTTATAGCTTTCACCCTGATTTGCTCTTATTTATTTATTTAGATTTCTTTTCTAACACACTGAAGTGAGTGTTATTTCTATATTTCCAGAGCTTAGTTCCTCTTACTCAGTAGGTGTTTGGTTATATTAATGCCAGGAATACTGATACAATAATTAAAAATGAATATATTTGGGGATTAAGTTGTACCAGTGAAAGTGCTAAGGGTCTTATCCTGTTAAGCAAGATTTATTTTTATTCTCATTCCATAGTTGAAAGAAGAGAGGAGAGTGGAAGACTGAGAAATTTGCTCAGGGTCACAGAGCAGATAAGGATCAGATGGGATGGGACCAGGACACTTCTAACTCCTAAGGACAGGCTCTGAACCACTGTTATGTTGAATGATCAGCAAAAGTTATTTAGGATCAAAGTAGCTTTCACAGAAGGGATAATTCCAAACTTACATGTCTGACTGACCTTTCTCTTTTAAATGGCTGAAAATATGGTCTTTTAGATAATCTCTTACCCTTATTGCATCATTTTTCTTTGTGTGTGCAGTAATTTGTTCTGGGTTTGTAGGAAATCAGTCAATCTATATTAACATGGTAGATTGAATTCTGAGATAGAGTACAAATATTTTATATGTTTTTAAATTACAGCATTGCCTTTGTGGATTGTTGAGATCTAGCCTAGCAAATCATTGATTTTATTCATTCACTTATTAATTCTATAAACATGTATTATGGCCCCACTATGTGTCTGGAGTTGTCCTAGTTGTTGGGGAACCTATAGCAGAGGATATTACACATTGGTCACCATTTGCAATACAGTCCTATTATCCTATGATGGAGGTATACACATGTATAAAGAGACTTTTTTAATGTTATCAAATTCAGCCTATGGAAGAAGTAACTTCAAAAAGCTTCATGAAGTATTAGCCAGGAAAGGAAGAATGAAAGGGCCAACAGATGATTCAGGAGTTTGGTAAAAGAAGGAAGGCGGTCACATCAAGGAATTGCAAATGATCCATGTAACTAGAGCATAGGGTGCATGTTGAAGAGCAATAAAGGCATAAGCTGGAGAAGCTTTTCTTTCTGAACACTGTGAGCAGCTGAGAGGAAATTAAAGGACTAGAGTGAGGACACAATTTGTATTTTAGATAGAATATACTGGAGAAAGGAGAACATATGAAGAAAACATTTTGGCTGGAATGATGTAAATGTTGTTATTGGTTATCAAGAGAAGGGCTATGAAAGGATGTACAAGTTTGAGGTATCTGTTGGGCATCCTGATGTTTATTACTCAGGTCCCAAGCAGTAAACTATGGCACACTCTAAGGAAGGGGTTAGCAAACTATGGCCCAGTTGCCAAATCAGGCCTGCTGCCTATTTTTTATAAACCATGAGCTAAGAGTGGTTTTTATAGATGAACATTTCTATTTAATTTGATGATAGGGAACACTAACCATAAAATCCAGTTAAGCAATATGTTATCCCCTGCCCCCAAAAACTAATCCCACTCTTCTCATTACTAGACAATTATTATAAAAGTATATTCAATTATTATATTTTGAACAGTCAAAAATAAAGTGTAGTTTTGATACAAAAATATACTCAATTTTGACTCTTGGCTTGCAAAGTCTGAAATATTTGCTATCTGGCCCTTTAAAGAAAGTTTGTTGACGCTTTCTCTAAGGAGTAATTAAAATATTTAATTAAGGGATTTTTAAGAAAGAAATGGGCAAGATTAATGGGACTAGGAGTGAAAGTATATCACCCAGGGATTAGGAAGCACAGGAAGTCGTTATCATCTCATGGACCTAAAGGCCAAAGGAAAGAAGACTTTATTGGCATTCAGTTGGAGATACAGTCCCAGAAGTGATGCTGCCTCACAGGAGCCATGAAATTAATGAATTCAGCTACTGCAAACCTCTTCACAGCAGGGAGTAATAAATAACCTGACAAGTTTGCAGAAATGATACCCTGATCTCTCTCTCCTGTCTTTTTCAATCTCTCACAATGCCTCTCATTGGCCAAATCCATCAGAAAGTCAGGAGCCAAGGGAGCCCAGTACTCCACAGAGTGCAGCTTCCCAGGTCACAGATATGATGGAAAAGAATGGGGACTGGATTTGTAGTGACAAATAGAGAATTGCCAGTACAAAATGCAAAATATTAATAGGTATTTTGATATAGGCATATAGAATGCAGAAAAGAAAACTGGGCAGAACACGTAGGTTTTAGAAGCTTTAGGCACTTGGTGGTTATTGAATTTATTGATCTATATAAGGCTTTTCAAGATTACTTCCAGTTAGAAGAGGATGTGGGGTGAAAACAAAACCATAAGTAACATAGGCATTTAATAAATAAAGAAGAATAGCTTGCAAAGATGTTATAAAGAGGAAAAAATATTAAAAGCTAAAAAGAATGCCTCCTGAATTATATGAGTTTAATAAAGATGCATGAATTAATTGATTGCCATCCAAGTGCTTGTGGTTTAAAAAGGAAAGGTAAATAATATATGAATTCAACCACTTTGGCTCAAAATGTATATTTGTGTGAATACAGATCCTAATTTCAAAATAATTCTCAAATTCTACCATCCTTCACTACCATTATGGCTAACATTCTGCAGGAGTCAACAACAATTCTTACCTAATCTACTGCAGCAGTGTCCAAACTGACTCTGAATTTCCTCCTGTATTCTACAATGTATTTATCACACAACAGCCTGAATGAACTTTTGATAAATGTTACTTCATCTCTTGTTTCAAATCCATGTGAAACACTGTCTTCACATTTAAAATACAACCCAAACTTCTTCTTATGGCTCCTCCTCAGAAGAAGAGTGTTCCTGAATTTTCTGTATTGAAGACCTCTCTCCATTATGGCCCTCATTCTGTTTCATTCTAATTCATAGACTTTACCACCACTTGAAATTGTGTTGTGTTTTCTTCTTTATTTTCTGCATTTCATTGTAAAGAAGGCTTGTTGAAGATTACACAATTATCTCCCTGTTCATGTCTCTATTTCCAGTGTTTATGTATCGAGTGGGGGATTGAATTCCATCATTGCCAAGTAGCTTGATTAGAACAACCACCATTCCTGAATCTCAAATAAAAGTACAACTATACTGATGGATTATTAGATGCATGGCTATACACATTTGTTAGTAGGGACTAAAAACAAAGCAACAGGTGAGAAGTGGTTGGAGATAAGCATGATGAAGCCATAAACGTTCTGTGCCTATGTGCCTTTATTGGCAGAAGATGCATTTGTTCTTTGAGGTTCCTCTCCTTTCATAATTAATTTCTGGTAGTTCCTCTGATACGTTTCCATTATTTGCAGACCCAAACTTATATCACTATTACTTCTGACAACCTCAGCCCATCTTATCAAGTCACTGGACCTTGTTTCTTGTCCAAGTGTGGACCCAAGCCACTTCCTTTATTTCCCGAAGGCCCAGCGGAGACCAAGACTGTAGTCAATAATGAACCGCAGCTAACACTGTGTTCAGGGATCCCTTGTGTTAACAAGTCCTAATCAGTGAACCTCAGGGCTTCTTCCTAAATCAAGTTAGATTCCTATATAACAGGAAGCCAATAACAATTTCTATATCTTTACTTTCAGAGACCTAGCTTCCAAATTATTCAGACCTCAAAAGCAAAAGCATCCTCTCTTTCTCACATAAAGTGTTCAGATTCTATAGCAGAAGGGCCTCAAGTGAGGACACTTGTGTTCTCCAGAGGAAATATCCCACACCCAAAAGGTGGTTGACTTCAAGAGACCAGAACAAAATAATCAGTGTAATCAACAGTGCAATTCCCCAAATCTAGATTTTTACATATTAAATAGATTCAGTTACATCAGTTACATTTTAAGTAATATCTGATCTAATGCATAGTTATGAAAACTGCATCTCTAATTCTTCAAGGGCACAGACTGCTTAAGACAAATTTAATATATGTTTCTCAACAAAACACACTCATATCTCTCAATCTTCAGCTTCTGAATTCAGATTTATAGTGACATCTCAGTTTTCTCCAAGAATAATAGGCAGGCACTTGCTTTAAATTAGTCTAAAAAAAGGCCCACCATGGTAATTTTTTTTTCCAAAACCCAGGAATTCCCTTCCAGAAGTAATGTATTCTCTTCCTCCAGATGCTGAAACTGCCAACAATCCATAAAGGTCATTTCCCTCAATTTGAACATAGAAGTTAATAAATCAATATATTTCTCACCAGCTACCTAGTTATAACATATATCATATAGAATCACTTCCTACTGCTTAAAAGTCGTACAAGTCCTCCTTTGCCTATTAAATAAAGTCTAAAGTCCTTAACTAATTTCACAAGTTGCTTTATAACATTTCTGTAACCCACCTATTTTTTTATATTTCCTGCTACCACCTTACCAGTCTGTTCTCTATTCTCTTGCCGTCCAGAAAAAACTCATTTACCTCTTCATATATTTAATTAAGTATTTCTTAAGTGCAGAGTATGAAGCATGCCATACTGTTTCGGGGCTGGGGGTCCAGTAAGATTAAACCACATCCATGCCTTCAAAGAGCTTAAGACCTAATAAATAAATCAGACACTAAAACATACATAAATATGAGAGTTTGAAAAAAGGAAAGGAAGAACACGATGTTCCAAAACTTTTAACATGGAAATGTAAACTAGTTTTGGACATCAAGGAAAGCCTCACTGTAGAAATATTCTTATCATGAAAATTAAATAAAATTTTCCCATATTTGGTGCTTAGGGAATAGGAGGAAACTGTTAAAAAAGAGAAGGAACTTTTCATGCTGTTGTATTTTACTGGCTTTCTTACCTGCCTATACAGTGAGTTCTCTCTCAAATGTCTTTGTGACCATACACAAAATGCAACCCCCATTTTAAAGCCTTCCCAAAATCTCAGCCTGCATTTGTCATGCTTACCAGCTTATATTTCCATTGATATAATCATTGATTACATATTCTGTGTTGCCCCCTAGATAAAAATGTCTTTAAGAGTGGAGAATCATACAAGGTTTTAACCTCTCCACACTCTTCCAGGTCTTAGTAGAACCTAGTAGGTGACAGTAATATGAGTTCAATTAAGGGAAATTTTGGTCTAAAGAGGCTGAGTTACCTGCCTAACTCAAACAACAAGTTAATGCAAAGTCCAGATGAAACCTAAACCTTCTAGTTTTGAATCCTGTGTTTTCCATCAATATTTCATGAGGCTATTAGTTTTGATACTATTGCCCTAATTTTCAGAGCTTCTGATTCTGTGGAAGATCTTCTTTTAATGGAAATAGAGCAAACAATCCCAATCAGGAAGCTGAGATCTTGAAAAGTTGTCTTGAGGTAAGAAAACACTGGAATGAAATGTTCATTTTCTCCACCTCTGCATTCTTACAACAGACAGGAAAGCTTTCTGCATGCCTTAGTAGGTTTGTGTGCAAAGTACTTGGATTGCCTTCCCCAGCTTCATTCTACTCTCCTTCTATTTAAAGACAATAGGGTTTCAAAAAAATTCCACCTTAATTTGTAGCTAAGATACTGCATGTAAATTAAGATTTACCAATTAGATGCACTTGTGTGAAAATCAGACAATGGGATGGCTGATAGCATTTTCAGATGCTAAAGGAAGACAGGAATTCTCTGAGAGAAGTGAGTGATAGCCAGAACTGGGCTGCACATCTATTGCCGGTCACCAGTTATGAGTGTGGCATGTGCAAACCTGACCTTCTCCAGCTCTTTGGCAGTAGTAGTGTCGAGGTCTAAAATCCAAAGACCTAATAGCAATGTACTAACTTGTATTTATCTATCCCTTCCAAAGATTAGATAAGTATCCAAATCCCTGGGTTCAATTGTTTTCTGATAGATGTACTTGGGAAATTTGTTTTCTGAGTAGTCCTGACTAATACAAAATATTCAATAATATTTGCCAGCAGATTCACCTTTAAAAAGTCTTACATGATCTTTGTGTCTTTACTTCCTTATATATTGCCCAGAGTGCCATGGCTCTATGTTAAAATACATGAGATAACATGGAGATTGTTGGATATTCCCCAGGAGCTGACACCAGGAAGTAAACTAAATCTGGACATATTTTATGATTAAGAGGACTTCTATGGATTTAAGAGTAATCATCAAATGCATAAATAACAGTGATTAATCAAAATCCATTTCATAATGTCCCAAACTGTTTCTAATTGGTTAAGCTCTTTACATACTTTAGTATTTTAGCATCTTAAATATGACTCTCAATTACTATGCACTTTTATTACCCGTAAATATAATACTTAAATGACATTGAACATCATCAGAAAAAATAGTCTCCTACTGCTTCCTAAGTGCTGAGTCAAATGCAAGGAAGTTATGAAAAATAAATGAGGTAAAGCTGAGATGCTTACTCTCAAAGCAGGAGGCACTAATCTTGTAACAATGCTCTGTTCCACTAACATTGTTATTGCTGCCACAGGGAGTGATTGATGGGAGTTTAATCATTTTATCTAATAGCTCCAGGTATCAGAGGATGATATGTGCTACACTACAGATTTTAGAACATTTCAAAGTTTTCCAAAAGTAAAAAAATCAAGTACAAAGCTGCAATTTTTTTCCTTTCCTTCACCTGAAATAATTTGGGAGTCCTCTGATACTAATTACACAGAACTCAAGATTATATATCTTTCTGTTGGAGGATAAAAATAGTAATTGAGTCCGAATGTTAGATTATTCCTACTGACAGATAAAGGTAACATACTCCTAACTATGTGTTTCAAGTGGTGAGCATTTAAAATAAACAAGATAATTTTGCACTCATTTGACAACATTACACAGTTTAATACAAACTCTTGTAAACATAGGCAATATATAAATGACATTGGCCATATTTCTTTTTTTTATTTTTTAGAGAACCTTTTTTATTAGTTTAGGATTAACTAGATAGTTTAACTAGTACTTGGTTTACCTGATGCCAAACAATCAAATAATAACATATCTAATTGTTATGCTAATATCCAATGTCAGTTTATTTATCTAATCCATAGGAGAGAGAGACTGAACTCAACTCCAGTGAAATAAGAGATAGGAGAGTTTTTAAGTGTTTTAGTGGAGAGGACTAGAGGACATTGTGGGGAGGTTCATCACTGTGATCAAGAGATCTGTATTTTCTAATAGACTTCTATTGAATTAGGGCCTTGCCCTCCCACAGAGACTAGGAAACAGAGGCTCTGTCTTTCCTGATGATTATATTTCAAAGAGGTGGATCCCAGGTCTTTGAGAAAGACATTCTTGAGTTATAAAACTGGCAAGAGACTGGAGATTTACATGTCAAAGGGGCAGAGAAAGAATTTACAATTGCAAATTCCCTAAAGTAAATGCTCAAAGAAAAGAAAGGTCAGGGGTCTGGAGTCAAGAAGAAACCTGCCTAACATTTAGCCCAGTTGAAGGGAATGCTAAGACCAGACCCTCTTGGTCACTAACCATATGGAAAAATATCAATAATTGACTGGAAAATTCTTATTTGATTACAAAACTATAGCTTATTAAGTTAAAGAAAATAAGGGCTTAGAGTTTTGATTCAAACACATATTTTTAAGGTAACATGACAATATAGATTGCTTCAAACTTACGCTATTGCCAGTTCACTGATATTTCCCTTTTAGGATAACAGTGTGCCATTTAAAGTCACTTTATTTTCTTATCTATTCATCCGTCCATCCATCTGTCCATCCCTCCATCCCTCCCTTCATCCTATGTTATACTGACCTATTCAGAATTTGACATATAGTAAATATCTTTAAATTCCTCCCTACATTCTACAATCCACTAATTTAACAAAATTCCATTCAAATGATTTTATATTTTGACATTTTAACATAGAAAATATGTATTTTATATATTTATCCCTGCTGGGCTTATTTTGTTTGTTCTAAAGTTGTGTTTCCACTTCAACAAATAACGCTCTTTTTCACTATTCTGGTTATTTCTTGGTAATAAGGCTCTTTTGCCTAAACAGTACATCTTAAACTATATGCCCACTTAGTTTTTCATCTTTCCTGGCTGTATGGTCTTAATCTTGTGAGATTTTTGTCATTTGAAACCGTTATCTTCATCACTTTTGTTTCTTTGTGTACCTTTTCCTGTTGTTTCCTAGTTCTTAAAATGTTCTAGTAACAAGTTTTAGGCTAATCAAATGCTTGAACAAGGATTATATTTATTTTTACTTAAAAAATGTTTCCTACTAATGCCTTCTGTTATACTTAATCTTTCAGCTCTACATTTTGAAACATTTTTTTAAAATGGGTTTGCAGTTTAAGCTTGCCCATCTCCACAATTAAAGAATTATATGATTATTCTATTAATTTTACTTGGATAAAACATACACTTTATGCTTGACTCTTCAGTTAAATTGCTTATTTTTATCTTAAAATTTTTTCAGGATAATTTTAAGACTTTTAAGAACACTATATAGGAACATTTTTTTTGATTACTGTCTAATGGCCAGGTGCTATGATAAGCAACTTACATAGATTACCTCATTCAATTCTCAGGACTGGACTATTATTAGCTTATAATATCATGATATTATGCCCATTATTAGACTCTATGATCCTCATGCTTTGTACTGCACAAAATAAAAGTACATTTGAAGCTTGCTAAAATGCAGGTTTTCTAAGTCCAACAAGAGACATTTAATTTGATATATCTGGAACTATTGCATCTATATATGCATCTATTACTTGGCCCCAGGTAACTGTGAAGCAGATGAATTTCTAATCAGATCTTAAGGAAAAGAGTTTTACAGCAAATGATTTTAAGAAACATTAAACATTCATCAGCTCTCTATAGAATTTAAATCAAGTATAAAGAATAGTATATATGTAATGCCATAACCTTTTGATATTTCTCAATATTCTATGTAGTATATACTCATTAAAATTACAAATATTTTAATAAAAATTTATTTTAAAACTTCTTTCAAATTAAGTACACATGTGTAAATTTCACTATTATTCTCTACTAATTCAAGATTATTTAGTTACATTTAAAATTTCACCTTTCATCAGTTAAAATCAAGATATTCAATTTTTATGTTAGTTCACTAATTTATTCACATGCATCCTGAAAGACCTTTATTAGATTGATTTTACATCCTTTGAGATTCTCATGTGTTCATCTTAGATGATTTGAAAATGGTATAGTGGGATGTTGTGTGTGTGTGAGAATAAATTCTTTCTATGAGCAACAGAAATGAAAGTTGTTCAGTTAGTCAATTCAGTCATTTCCATACCTCTTCCAAATAGATTTAAGTGACATTCACTGAATATCTTCTAAAGTTCATATAACCTGTTCAATTTTTTTCTTTCTTTCTCAATGAGAAGGAAATAGTCACACGAGAGATCTATAAACCCTTCTTTTCAATTACTGGGGATTTCCATCTGGGAAAGAAAGACGATGACATAACATGCTTACAGATCTGTACAAGATGATAGGTCTACTGAAAAACACACTAATGCTATTTACTAGTAGGAGAGATTTTTCTGTGGAATGCTTTTAGTAGGATGTACCTAATTTGCCTAAGATTGCTTATGGTAACCTGGAATGTGAAGATTTATAGAGCATGGTTCTCTGGAAAATGTCCTAAAAGCTATGTGACTATATGCTTATAAAATACAGATGTTGCATGATCAAAATAGCTCTTTCATCTTAAATAAGGTAGATTCATATGTTAGAGAACTAACACACAAATTTTGGCCATAATACATTTGAATGTAGGTAAGAAGGACCTGAAGAGCTATGGTTGGTGGTCCTTGTTTTCTCCCTGCTTCACTAATGATTTGTAGTTACTTATATCCTTGATACATGATAAAATCATTTACTTGAGTGAGTCTGATTTCAAAATTTAATTCTTTGTGTTTTCTCACTTATCATGCATGACATACTTCCCAGTTCGTTGTGATATACGTTATTAATCAAAATGATAGTTTATTTTACTAGGGTGGAGAAATTTATCAGGTTAAATATCTACATTCATATTTATCAGTATTTTTATCTATCCATCTATATTTACTTTTATCTATATCTACAACTGTGTCCATGTGTATATCTATATATATCTAGATATAGATACAAAGATATGTGTTTACATATGTAATATATACTTACACTTTCTGTCATGAGTATATGTGTTTTTTAGTGAAAATAAAATATAATAGTTTGATAATGTGCATTCAGACACATAATTAAGAATTTTAAATATTTTACATATTTGCAACCTAAAAACAAAGTGTGGCAGGGGCAGTTTTAGAGGCTAACTCATAGTAAATCACCAGCCTCCACCTCTCGCTAATGGGATGTAACTGAACAGAGCCACATCCAGGGAAGTAACTGGGGCAAAAAAGTACTTCACCTTGAAAAGCTTCTGGGGTGAAGATTTATTTTTTTTTAGAGATTAAGGAACAAGATTTCATTAGGATGGGCATGTTAAGTAAAAGATGTGTGCTCATCTTGCATAACTGACAGTATCTCGTGTGCTTCACATGTCTGTCAACCTCCTGAGATTCTTGCAACCAGCATTACCAAAACAAGCATCCATGAATCCTTATTTCATCTTCTCAACTATCCTACTTGTTGTCTTCATATAAAAGGGAGCTCAAACATGGTAAAGTCAGAGTTCGTTCTTTTGATACCCATTATTTTGATGTATTATTTTAATTAATATAAACTTAATAATTTTAATTGATTTCTTTCTTAATGCCTGTCCTCCCTCCTTGCTGAAGAGGGATGATAAAGACTGAGAGACAAATAATAGCACAACCCTATTATTATTTATTTTTACCTTAGCAAATGGAGTTACTAAACTCAGACATACTTAGAGTAGCATCTTGTGAGAGCAGCACTGGTGTGAATTCAACCTAGATTAGATAAATTAACAAGCATATTAATTATTTTAAATATCTACATAAAAAGAGATACATCAATTAATTTTGTTGAGGCATTCTAAGATCATAAGAACCTATCTGTATTGATCACAGAAGAGTGATACGACTTTAAAACTTGGGTTCCCCTGAAGTTTATACAAATCTTTTACAAGCTATTGTTACCTAGAATGGTTCTATACAAAGTGTCATTCAGGATTGTTGCTAGTGATCATGAATTGTTTGTTTTTGGTCCATGATGACTTAAGTACAGAAATTGAAAGTAAGTATTTAGGAACTTTTATAGCAATTTGACATTGATGCAACAACCTAAAATGGGATCAGTGAGCTTGTCTTATTGAACAAGTTATAGTCCAGTTAGTGGGCTGTCAATGTCACAAGTGGACAAAATTATGTGCTAGGAACATTTTACAACACTGATGCTTTAAGGTAAGTTTGCCATATGTAAAAAAACAAAACAAAAAGGTAAAAATAATACAATATCAAAATTATTTCACTGAAAGAGAATTTAACTATAAAGTTTAGTGACTGCAGAAAGATTGAAGATAGGCATGAAACGTGTAACAGCACTGAGTTATTTTTGAACAAAAACTGAAGTGAATATTCTGTGCTTTATTAAATTACACTAAAAATCTCCTTTCAGTTCCCAATGAATTGGATATTAAAAAAATAAAATATGAACTGGTCATTCAACACATATTGAGAAGCTTTGACCTACAGCATAGCTTGTGGCCACCTGAATCAAGGCAGCAAAAGCTCCCTTGGGTCAGCTGGGATCCTTTGCATATGAAAGCACTAGGACATTTTTTATCTAGAAAAACAAGGACCAAAGTAATTGCAAAATGGGTGGAACAATTATCAGAGCAGATGTGACTCATCTCCAATATATATATGATGCATATTAACCACTTCATTTCTTGATTATTTTCATAACTAAATCACTTATCACATAACTGAATCTATTACTTTACTAATTAAGAAAATAAGCAACACTGATCATCAGCAGTGCAACTGATGGCTATATGTTCTAACTGCAGATACTATTACCTTCAAGAACTGAAATTTTCAGCAGGAAAAATTTTAGATGTTAAATTTTAAAGGCTCTCTTTTTCCATAAAACAAAAAAAATTATTTAATATTTGAAGGAACGTGTTCAAGAGGAAAATTGTACCTAATTGCCAAAATATGTAAAATAATATTTCTAACTTAAAAATCCCAAGTCTACCAATGGGTATATAAATGGTAGGGATAGACACATTTCTGACTCATCACTTTCAGTATGGTGGTAATGAAGCTACCAGGGTCACTGAGGACTGAGATCTGTATCAATTATTTTCTATTTGCACCAATTTCTCATTTTTACTTCCCTAGAGCCATACCATATTTCTAATTTAGCTGTTCAAAGCATAGAAACAGGATTTATAATTTGGTACACAATCTGAAGATAAATAATCCATCATATTGTGATAGTTAACTCAAATTTTAGTTACTCAGATAAAACCACTTTCATTAAAAAACACGTTATATATTAGACAACCAAATCCCTTCATTAAATTCTATTAACAAAATTAATAAGCAATTCACCCAATGCATTGCTCTCTTTATCACTGGTTTACTTTGAATTATTAAACAAACCTCAGATTAGAAGACCCCATATGAATTTCAAATACCACATATTTATTTAACCAATAAATACTGCATATACCTTTTTGTATGCATGTGAAAAAAATTACAGTATTTGTTTATCTTTCAAGGACAATAGAATCTGCTAGATTTAAGTACAACTAGTAAGTTGTGCTAAAGCATAGAAAGGAGAAAATAAATTCAGATGCCAGCTAAGTGGTGACCTTCACCTTCTCCAGAGACCCTAGGCACCCTGGGGAAAAAGGTACTGAAACTTTATTTTTTTTGTTACCACACTGCTACAAAATGCAGTGCTGTCACACATGGATGTTTTGAGTAGTCCAGTGTAGTTGGAATTTTTCCACATATAGCTTGTTTTATCAACCGGTAGATGTTCAGAGAAAATAAAAAGTTGATTATTTTCCAACCAAAAGACATATACTGAAATAACTTAAGAGAGGGATACAAACTAATACTTGCCATACTGGCTATTTTTCTTCAATTACAAAACAGAGAAAATAATTTTCTACCAACTTTGGTGCACTGTCTTTTACAAGCTTGGCCCCATCCTTACTTTTTCCAGGATGAACTAAACTTTAACAAGATGTTTTATTTTAGTGACAAAGTTTTTTTTTTTTTTTTTTTTTTTTTGTGTTATGTGGGCCTCTCACTGTCGTGGCCTCTCCCGTTGCGGAGCACAGGCTCCGGACATGCTGGCTCAGCGGCCATGGCTTATGGGCCTAGCCGCTCTGCGGCATGTGGGATCTTCCTGGACCAGGGCACGAACCCGTGTCCCCTGCATCGGCAGGTGGACTCTCAACCACTGCGCCACCAGGGAAGCCCAGTGACAAAGTTTTAAAGCTTTAATGACACAGTTGTAAGTTGCATAACACACTATTAAGACCAAGTCAAAGAATTAGAAAACGTAGTTTTAGTTTTAAAAAAACTAAAACCACTGCCACTACTATCAATTCCTTTTTTAAAATTAAACTCAAATTTGAACTTCAAGTAAAGCTTAAATCAATCTTATATTCATATAAGCTCATCTGTACCATAGGAATATATAAAAAAATTGTTGAGAGGGCAGACAGCAGAAGGAAGAAAAACTGCAATCTGGCAGCCTGTGGGAAAAAAAAAACACATTCACAGAAAGATAGACAAGATGAAAAGGCAGAGGGCTTTGTACCAGATGAAGGAACAAGATGAAACCCAAGAAAAACAACTAAATAAAGTGGAGATAGGCAATCTTCCAGAAAAAGAGTTCAGAATAATGATAGTGAAGATGATCCAGGACTTTGGAAATAGAATGGAGGCAAAGATTGAAAAGATGGAAGAAATGTTTAACAAAGACCTAGAAGAATTAAAGAACAAACAAACAGAGATGACCAATACAATAACTGAAATGAAAAATACACTAGAAGGAATCAATAGCAGAATAACTGAGGCAGAAGAACGGATAAGTGACCTGGAAGACAAAATGGTGGAATTCACTGCTGCAGAACAGAATAAAGAAAAAAGAATGAAAAGAAATGAAGACAGACTAAGAGACCTCTGGGACAACATTAAACACAACAACATTCACATTATAGGGGTCCCAGAAGGAGAAGAGAGAGAGAAAGGACCAGAGAAAATATTTGAAGACATTATAGTCGAAAACTTCCCTAACATGGGAAAGGAAATAGCCACCCAAGTCCAGGAAGTATAGAGAGTCCCATACAGGATAAATCCAAGGAGAAACACACTGAGACACATAGTAATCAAACTGACAAAAATTAAAGACAAAAAAAAATTATTGAAAGCAACAAGGGAAAAATGACAAATAATATACAAGGGAACTCCCATAATGTTAACAGCTGATTTCTCAGCAGAAACTCTACAGACCAGAAGGGAGTGACATGATATACTTAAAGTGATGAAAGGGAAGAACCTACAACCATGATTACTCTATCCACAAGGATCTCATTCAGATTCGATGGAGAAATCAAAAGCTTTACAGACAAGTAAAAGCTAAGAGAATTCAGCACCACCAAACCAGCTCTACAACAAATGCTAAAGGAACTTCTCTAAGTGAGAAACACAAGAGAAGAAAAGGACCTACAAAAACAAACACATAACAATTAAGAAAATAGTCATAGGAACATACAAATCAATAATCACCATAAACATGAATGGATTAAATGCACCAACCAAAAGACACAGGCTTGCTGAATGGATACAAAAACAAGACCCATCTATATGCTGTCTACAAGAAATCCATTTCAGACCTAGGGACACTTCCAGAGTGAAAGTGAGGGGATGGAAAAAGATATTCCATGCAAATGGAAATCAAGAGAAAGTTGGAGTAGCAATACTCATATCAGATAAAATAGACTTTAAAATAAAGAATGTTGCAAGAGTCAAGGAAAGACATGACATAATGATCAAGGAATTGATCCAAGAAGAAGATATAACAATTATAAATATATATGCACCCAACATAGGAGCACCTCAATACATAACACAACTTCTAAGAGCTATAAAAGAGGAAATCGACATAACACGATAATAGTGGGGGGACTTTAACACCGCAATTACACTAATGGACAGATCATCCAAACAGAAAATTAATAAGGGAAACACAAGCTTTAACTGACACAATAGACCAGATAGATTTAATGGATATTTATAGGACATTCCATCCAAAAACAGCATATTACAATTTCTTCTCAAGTGTTCACAGAACATTCTCTAGGATAGATCACATTTTGGGTCACAAATCAAGCCTCAGTAAATATAAGAAAATTGAAATCATATCAAGCATCTTTTCTGACCACAACACTATGAGATTAGAAGCCAATTACTGGGGGAAAAATGTAAAAAAGAAAAACACATGGAGGGTAAACAATACATTACTAAATAACCAAGAGATCACTGAAGAAATCAAAGAGGAAATAAAAAATTACCTAGAGACAAATGACGATGAAAACACGACAGTCCAAAACCTATGGGATCCAGCAGAAGCAGTTCTAAGAGGGAGGTTTATAGCAATACAAGTCTACCTCAAGAAACAAGAAAAATCTCAAATAAACAGTCTAACCTTACACCTAAAGGAACTAGAGAAAGAACAAACAAAACCCAAAGTTAGTAGAAGGAAAGAAAGCATAGAGATCAGAGCAGAAATAAATGAAATAGAAACAAAGAAAACAATAGCAAAGATCAATAAAACTAAAAGCCAGTTCTTTCAGAACATAAACAAAATTGATAAACCATTAGCCAGACTCATCAAGAAAAAGAGGGACGAGCTTCCCTGGTGGCGCAGTTGTTGAGAGTCTGCCTGCCGATGCAGGGGACACGGGTTCGTGCCCCCAGTCCGGGAAGATTCCACATGCCATGGAGCGGCTAGGTCCGTGAGCCATGGCCGCTGAGCCTGCGCGTCCGGAGCCTGTGCTCCACAGTGGGAGAGGCCACACAGTGAGAGACCCGCATACCACAAAAAACAAAAAACAAAAAAACAAAAAAAACAGAAAAGGAAAAAGAGGGAGAGGACTCAAAACAATAAACTTAGAAAAAAAAAAGGAGAAATTACAACAGACACCACAGAAATACAAAGCATCCTAAGAGACTACTGCAAGGAACACTATGCCAATAAAATTGACAACCTGGAAGAAATGGACAAATTCTTACAGAGGTATATAACCTTCCAATACAGAACCAGGAAGAAATAGAAAATATGAACAAACCAATCACATGTAATGAAATTGAAACTGTGATTAAAAATCTTCCAAAAACAAAAGCCCATGATGATATGGCCTTGCAGGTGAATTCTATCAAACATTTAGAGAAGAGCTAACACTCATCCTTCTCAAACTCTTCCAAAAAACTGCAGAGGAAGGAACACTCCCAAACTCATACTATGAGGCCAACATCACCCTGATACCAAAACCAAAGATACTACAAAAAAAGAAAATTACAGACCAATATCACTGATGAATATAGATGCAAAAATCCTCAACAAAATACTAGCAAACAGAATCGAACAACACATTAAAAGGATCATACACCATGATCAAGTGGGATTTATCCCAGGGATGCAAGGATTCTTCAATATATGCAAATCAATCAATGTGATACACCATATTAACAAATTGAAGGAGAAAAACCATATGATCATCTCAACAGATGCAGGAAAAGCTTTTGACAAAATTCAACACCCATTTATGATAAAAACTCTCCAGAAAGTGGGCATAAAGGGAACCTACCTCAACATGATAAAGGACATATACAACAAACCCACAGCAAACATCATTCTCAATGGTGAAAAACTGAAAGCTTTTCCTCTAAGATCACGAACAAGACAAGTATGTCCACTGTCACCACATAGTTTTGGAAGTTCTAGCCATGGCAATCAGAGAAGAAAAAGAAATAAAAGGAATACAAATTGGAAAAGAAGTAAAACTGTCACTGTTTGCAGATGACATGATACTATACATAGAGAATCCTAAAGATGCCACCAGAAAACTACTAGAGCTAATCAATGAATCTGATAAAGTTGCAGGATACAAAATTAATGCACAGTAATCTCTTGCATCCTATATAATAATGATGAAAAATCTAAAAGAGAAATTAAGGAAACACTCCCATTTACCACTGCAACAAAAAGGATAAAACACCTAGGAATAAACCTACCTAGGGAGACAAAAGACCTGTATGCAGAAAACTATAAGACACTGATGAAAGAAATTAAATATGGTACCAGCAGATGGAAAGATATACCATGTTCGTGGATTGGAAGAATCAATATTGTGAAAATGACTATACTACCCAAAGCAATCTACAGATTCAATGCAATCCCTGTCAAATTACCAATGGCATTTTTTACGGAAGTAGAACAAAAAATCTTAAAATTTGTATGGAGACACAAAAGACCCCAAATAGACAAAGCAGTCTTGAGGGAAAAAAGTGGAGCTGGAGGAATCAGACTCCCTGACTTCAGACTATACTACAAAGCTACAGTAATCAAGACAATATGGTACTGGCACAAAAACAGAAATATAGATCAGTGGAACAAGATAGAAAGCCCAGAGATAAAACCATGCACCTATGGTTAACTAATCTATGATTAAGGAGGCAAGGATATACAATGGAGGAAAAACAGCCTCTTCAATAAGTGGTGCTGGGAAAACTGGACAGCTACATATAAAAGAATGAAATTAGAAACCTCCCTAACACAATACACAAAAATAAACTCAAAATGGATTAGAGACCTAAATGTAAGACCGGACACTGTAAAACTCTTAGAGGAAAACATAGGAGGAAGACTCTTTGACATAAATCACAGCAAGATCTTTTTTGATCCACCTCCTAGAGTAATGGAAATAAAAACAAACAAATGGGACCTAATGAAACTTAAAAACTTTTGCACAGCAAAGGAAACCATAAACAAGATGAAAAGACAGCCCTCAGAATGGGAGAAAATATTTGCAAATGAATCAACTGACAAAGGATTAATCTCCAAAATATATAAACAGCTCATGCAGCTCAATATTAAAAAAACAAACAACCCAATCCAAAAATGGGCAGAAGACCTAAATAGACATTTCTCTAAAGAAGACATACAGATGGCCAAGAAGTACATGAAAAGCTGCTCAACATCACTAATTACTAGAGAAATGCAAATCAAAACTACAGTGAGGTATCACCTCACACAAATTAGATAGGGCATCATCAGAAAATCTACAAACAACAAATGCTGGAGAGGGTGTGGAGAAAAAGGAACCCTATTGCACTGTTGGTGGGAATGTAAATTGATACAGCCACTATGGAGAACAGTATGGAGGTTCCTTAAAAAACTACAAATAGAACTGCCATACGACCCAGCAATCCCACTACTGGGCATATACCCAGAGATAACCATAATTCAAAAAGACACATGCACCCCAATGTTCACTGCCACACTATTTACAATAGCCAGGTCATGGAAGAAACCTAAATGCCCATCGACAGACAAATGGATAAAGAAGATGTGGTACATATATACAACGGAATATTACTCAGCCATAAAAAGGAATGAAACTGGGTCATTTGTGGAGACGTGGATTGATCTAGAGAGTGTCATACAGAGTGAAGTAAGTCAAAAAGAGAAAAACAAATATCTTATAATAACGCATATGTGTGGAACCTAGAAAAATGGTACAGATGAACTGGTTTGCAAGGCAGAAACTGAGACACACATGTAGAGAACAAACGTATGGACACCAAGGGGGGAAAGCATCAGGGGGTGGGGAGGGTGGTATGATGAATTGGGAGACTGGGTTTGAAATGTATACACTGATTTGTATAAAATGGATGACTAATAAGAACCTGCTGTATAAAATAATAAAATTAAATTTAAAAAATGTTATGATTACATAGTAAGGATATCTCCTAAATTCAAAACAAAATACATTCTAAGAACTTTGATATTGAGCTTAACATCGAAAATTCCTATAAATGCAAATTAAATAGTTATCACAATGTATTAAATTTTAGACTAAAAAAATTCTGAGTTTTTTAACCATAGGGATAGGAAACATGAACACAGATCATTAGAATTTGCCCCTGAGACCCTCATACTCTTCTAACTGAGATCACAGTTTTGCCAATTTGCTGCCCCAGCTGTAGCTGCCTAAGCCCCAAAATGCCTTTGTAGAAAGTTTAGATCTCCAGGCTCAAAGAGCAGAGTGAAGGAACAAAATTAGGCTAAAATTTCTTCAGTACCTACCATATTTCAGAAAGAACATCTAGAATTCTGGAAGGATTTTAAATGACTAAGTTCATTAAAAGATAATGAAATGGAGAGTCTTTTGAAATATATTTTATCAATTTATCCTTACTTAATTTTTCTACCCCTCTAACAATGGAAGCTGTGATTATCTGTCACAGTTTTTATTAATTTGATAAAGAAAATTCTTCTGTAACTTGAAAGTCAAAAAAAATGAAAGAGGATACCAAGGAACATTGCACTTTAAAAAATAAATAAATGATGAATGAAAGCCATTCTTTTTGTTGAGATTGCAAAGTTAATTCTATTGTCTATTAAGTTTTGAATTATATATATTACATCAATTATTTCAAATTATATATATATATATATAAAACACATATTTTCATGTAAATAAATTCCTATCAATTTTTAGTATCAGGGAATAAATATCTCTTATATAAACTTGATTTTATTTAAATAAAATAAATATGTACTTCCCTCTTTGTTTACTAATCAATAAAACCAAAATTAAATATAGTACTTAAGGTAGAAACTTAAGGTAGTTCACAAGTATCTTGTTCTTATATTGACACACCCACAACATATGAAAATATTTTTTTAAGTGTATTATTATATAATATGTTCCGTCCTTATGGTAATGATTAAATTTAAAACAAAAGTTGTACATATACAACTAACTTTTTCAAGATTTATTTTCTTTTTATTGTTGTTCTCATTTTTTGAATATTTCTATGTGTTTCAAGACTGAGATGATTTTTGTGTATTGAAAGTAGCTGAGCTTCAAGGTGAACCCTCAGTGTTAATGTGAGTCCTATCATCCTTCATCCTTAAATATTGTACTATTCCAGTTCTCTCTCTTTCTCATTATATCTCACTCATAAAGTTTTTGTAACAGTGTTTTTGTACAAGAGTCTATTCTAGTAGTCATAGTATTTTAGATCTTATACTTATTTTTTATATGAGAATACAAACTCAGAGAAATCATATGATTTGTAAAGTGTCAGGACTTTCACATGTGTTTATCATGCCAGAGTTCTGGGTTTCTTTTCTGATATATGAGTGACAGTGGGTTTCATAGAAAAATAGTTCCAAATAGTTGAAGTTTATGAGCCAAAATTTTACCTCTCATAAATACTGTACAAAGTTGTGAGAAGTAGATCAGAATGTTAGCAATGCTGTATAAAAAAGATTGTGACTACATCCAAACTAAGGACCACAACACAATATTTTGGGGGCTTTTAGAAACATTCTAAAATAATATCACTGTGTCAATATTTCAGTATGTTTTACCAAAGAGGAATATTTTTAATAATTATAGCTCTTATAACCAAATCAGTTTCTCAGTAACTCACTGAGTAGTTTTGCTTCCAGCCAAAATGCAGTAAGTGGTACAGGATTCACCATCCTATTGGAAACAGCCAAAAATTTAAGACAAAAAAGGAGAATGATCATTGAGAGGTGAAAAGGAAATGAGGTGAGTACTATGATCTCTCCAACCAACTGCTCTGAGAGAATTTCCAGATATAGAAACAGGAAACTCATATGAACCTGGGAAGAATCTCTGAGATGAAACATGGAGTGGAGATTCTAGTGAAAGCAAAGAGTTTACAGAACAAAGTAGAGGAGAATAAAGTTCTGTGCAGATAGAGAAATCTAGATAAATATAAAGGACTTCTCTCAACTATTTGACAGAGTACTGATTGTTGAATATATGAGAGAAAAGTACCCAAGGACAGGTAATTAAATGTTTGAGAGTATTAAAGGTAAGAGTGTCCAGTGCTTAACAGGACTGAGAATATGGCCTGTTCCCATTAGAAAGACTAGAAAGCCTCATAATTCATGGCACGGTGAACGAAGTACACAAAAGGAGCTTGTGCCAAAATGCTAGGTTAAACGCTACTTTGGTACTGTCCCCCAAAGCAAGAATCAAAAACATTAAAAAGTTTTCAGGAAATTTAACTACATCTCAGAACAGAACAAAACCCATGAAAATCTATAGAGAAAAAAAAATCCAGGAAAGAAAAAGGTAAATTCACAAAGTACAACATCTGATAAAAGATTGCCAGGGAAGCAAAGAATTAAAAAAACATTTGACCGTTATTGAGAAGGAAAATCAACCAAGTAAAACTCACCCAGAATTTAACCAGATGTTCAACAGATAAGGACATTAAAATAGTTATTGAAATTCATTCTATATATTCAAAAACTTTGTATAAAGACATGGAAAAATGTTTTAAAAGGTCTAAGTTAAACATCCAAAGATTAAAATTATAATGTCTTTGATGAAAAATATACTAGATGTGATTAACAGTAGATTAGACATTCTAGAAGAAAAACTTATTGAACGTAAAGATAGGGCACTACAAATTTTACAAATGAAGACAAAAGGAGTAAAATTAAAAATCATTAATTGGCCATGGAAAAACATTAAATGACTTAGGGGTCTAATATATTTGTAACTGGAGAACCTAAAGGAGAGAAAGAGGGTCACAGAAAAAAAAAATTGAAAAAAAATATGGCCAAAATTATTACCAATTGATGGAAACTATAAACCTATAGATCAAAGAAATGCAGCAAAATTAGAGTGCAAGCAACATGATGAAAACTACACCAGTGTGCATTATAACCAAATCACCTAAAACATGACAAACATAACATTACAAGAGCATCCAAAGAAAAAAAGCATAGTATATTCAAGAAAACCAAAGATAAGGATGCCACAGAATCCTTACACTGGAAACTATGTAAGCCAGAAGACTGCAGTGCAACATCATTAAAGAACAGAAAAAAAGAAAAACAATGTCAATCATGAACCCTATGCCCAATGAAATCTTCCAAAAATGAAGACAAAAATAAAACCTTTTTCAGACATACAAAAGTTGAAAAATTCATTACCATCAAATTCATACTTCAAGAAGTGTTGAACAAAATCTTTCAGGCAGAAAGAAAAATGACAGCAGATAGAAATATGGATCAACTCAGAAGAATGAAGAGTACCAGAAATAGTAAATACGTGAGTAAATAAATGTTTTATTTAATTGGCTTTTAAAAATAACTTCCTTTAAAAAGGTAATAATTTACTGTGGAGTTTATAACATATGAGTAAGTAAAATACATGAAAACATTATTACAATGGTTGGAAGAGAGAAATGGAATCACCAATATAATACTGTAAGATGCCTATACTAAAGGTGAAACAGGATAATATGACTTGAAAACAACTTGTGAATAGTTAAAAATATATATTGTAAATCCTAAAGTAGAACTAACATAACAAAACAATTATAGCTAATAAATCAACAAAGGAGCCAAAACTGAATCATAAAAACACAAAAGATGGCAGGAATAAAAGAGAACCGGTGGGATATATGTTTTCAAAAAGAGCAAGATGATAAACCTAAACCTGATCATATCAATGATCACATTAATTTAAATGAACTAAAAATATCAATTAAGAGTCAAATATTGTCAGTTTGGATTAGAAAACAAGACCTAATCATATGTTTCTCATGAAAAACATACTTCAATATAAAGAAACAAATAGGTTAAAAGTAAAATGTTGAGAAAAGATATTTGTTGTTAACAATAGTCAAAGGAAGCTGGAAAGCTGGAGTGGTTATATTATAAATTAGGTAAAGTTGATTTCAGAGCAAAGATTATTTCCAGGGATACAAAAGTTTATTTTATAATGACAAAAAAGGTCAATTCTTCAAGAGGATATATAAACCCTAAAACTCATGAACCTCATAACAGATTCAAAATCAAAAACTGATAGAACTCGAAGAAAAATAGATAAATACACAATTTTGTTGATGATGTCAATACCCCTCTATCAATTGGTAAGACAGATAGAAAATCATCAAGGATAAAAGAGCTGAAAAACACTATGAAGCAAAATGATATAGTTGACATCTTAGAATACACCACTAAACTACTATAGAAGATATTCTAAGTGCACACAAAACATTTTCCAAGGTAGAAAATACTACAGGCATAAAAATACTCAATAGTTTCAAAATGATTTAAAATACTCAAAGATTTTCTGTAACTTCAGTGTAATTCAAGTAGTAATCAATAACAGAGAGCTATATAAAAATCACCAAGCATCTAAAAACTATACAACACACTTTAAAATAAACCATGGTTCAAAAAAGATAAAGGATATTACAAAGTTTTTTTTAACTGAATGAAAATAAGAGATATCAAAATTTACAGGATGCCACTAAAGCAACACTTAAGAGGATATTTATCACGTTAAAAATCCATTCTAGTAAAGAAGAAAGGCCTCAGATTAACAACCTTTGCTTCAATCTTAGAAACTAGAAAAGGAAGGGCAAATTAAGCCCAAAATAAGTGGAAGGAAATAAAAATGATAGCACAAGTCATTAAAATAGACATGGAAAAGAGAAAATAAGTAAAGTCAATATCAGGTTCTTTAAGAAGATCAATAAAATGATACACTTGTAGCAAGACTGATGAGGAAAAAATAGATAAGAGAAACTGTTAATTACATGAATAGAAAAGATGATGTCAAAGTACTAAGAAGGTAATATTAAAACAGCGTTCTACCACTAAATTTGATGATTTATAAGGAAACGACTAATTCCTTGAAAGACATGAATTACCAAAGACTGTTCATGAAGAAATAATACACTGAAGAGTTGATTTTTACTAAGGGAAATGCTTTTTATAAACTTTCCTTCAAAGAGAACTTTAAGCCCATATTGCTACACTGGTGAATTATACCAAACATATATGGAGAACTATTACATCCTAAAATTTATCCAGAAATTGAAGAGGAGGAAAATATTACTCCCCAACAATTCTTTAGAGACATCAGCTGCCTCATACTAAGCCAAACAAATATGAAACAAAACATTTAAAAGATAAAATATGGAGTTTATTCCAGGAATAAAGGTGGGCTAAACATTAGAAAATATCAATTAAATCCATCATATGAACACACAAAAGAATAAAAACCATATGATGATCTCAATAGACAGAAAAAGAGCAAGTGACAAAATCGAACATCTAAGAAAATGGACAAACAAAACTCTCAGCAAACTAGAAATAGAAGGAAAATTCCTCAACCTAAATAAGTCCATCTACAAAAACGCTACAACTAACATACTATTCAAGAGAAAGATTGAATGTTTTAGCCCTAAAGTTCAAGAACAACACTACCAAAAGCAAATGGCTATTAACTCTTAATACTTCTATTAAACACTGTATGGGAGGTTCCAGCCAGTGCAATATGGTCAAAAATAAATTAAAGGCATCAAATTGCACAGAAAGTAAAACTGCCTTTATTCACAGATGACATCATCATCTATGTAGAAAATCTAATGGAATCTACACAAAAGCTACTACCAATAAGTATGCTTACCAAAGTTGTGAGATAGCAGCCATACAAGTATCAACTATATTCCTATGAACTAGGAATAAGCAATTGGAAATTTAAATTAAAAATATAATTTATAACAATCAAATATGTGAAACCATTAGGAGGAAATTTGATAAAAGATTTATGTAAGACCTATACAGTAAAAACCACACAACTCTGCTGAGATAAATTAGAAGTGATAGAAATAAATGGAGCCATTTGTCTTGTTAAGAAGCTGGAAGACTTAATAATTTTAAATTGTTAATTTTCCCCCAATTGGTCTATGAATTCAATGCAAATACAACAAAAAAACAGCCAACTGTTTATAGTAATTGTCAAGCTGATTCTAAAACTAGTATGAAAATGAAAAGGAAATACAAGACTCACAACAACCTAAAACAAGAAAAAAGTTGGAAGGCTAACACCTGAATTAAAAAACAATGTGTGTGTGTGTGTGTGTGTGTGTGTGTGTGTATACACACACACACACACACACACACACACACACACACACATGAAAGTGCATTACTCAAGTCAGTGTGTTATGGGCATCAAAACAGACAAAGAGATCAATAGAGTAGAACAGAGTCCAGAAATAGACACACACATATGTGGACAACTAATTTTTGACAAAAATGAAAAGCACTTCAATGGAAAAAAGGATAGTTTTTTTAAATAAATCTGTACTGAAACAACTGGATATTCATATGGAAAATAACAGACTTTGATCCATATTTCATATACTATACGTATACACCTCAAAAAATGTCATAGATCTAAACCTAAACTATAAAACTTCAAGAAGAAAAGATAGGAGATATATTTGGGAACTTAGGTTAGGGAAAAACTTAGATACAACACCAAAAGCACAATCCTTTTAAAAAAAGTATTAGACATAATAAAGATTAAAACATTCGGCTGTTTGAAACACACTATTAGAGAATGAAAAGAAAAGTCATACAGTGGGATAAAATATGTACAATGCATATATCTCATTAAAGAAGTTGTTATCTAGAATGTATAAAGAACTCAAAATTCCAAATAAGAAAACAACCTAATTAAAGTGAGCAAGTATTTGAACCAACACTTCACCAAAATAGATATACAGATAACATAAACTCATAGGAAATAACACTCAACTTCATTAGTTATTAGGGGTATGCAAATTAAAAGCAAAATAAGACACTACTACACAATGATAAAAATAGCCAAAATTTAAAATCTGAATGTATCACTGCTACTGGAAATGCAAAATGGCACAATTTGAAGAAGATTGGCAATTTCTCTAAAAAGTTAAATATACACCTACCATATGATCAGCCACTTGACTTTTATGTATTTTCCAAAAGAACAGAAAGAATACATCCATGGAAAGACATACACACAACATGTGTGCATAACAGCTTTATTAATAATGATTCCAAACTGGAAACAATCCAAATGTTCATCAATAGGTGAACATATAGGTAGCAAATTCTGGTATATCCATGCAGTGGCAAACTACTGGGCAATACTAATATACACAGTATGGATTAACCTCAAAATCATTCTGTTGAGTTAAAGAAGCCAGACAAAAGAATATACACTGTATTATTCCATTTATATAAAACACTAGAAAATACAAACAATCTTAAAGTACAGAAAGCGGATCAGCAGATGCCTGTGAATGTGGAGAGTTGGGGTATAAAGTAGCAGGGAGGGAGGGATTACAAAAAGCATGAGGAAGCTTGGAGAAATTATGGATATGTTCATTATCTTGATTGTGGTGATGGTTTCACAGTTGTAAACATATACTAAAACCTATCAACTTCTATACTTTAAATATTTGCAATGTATTGTATGTAAAGTATACTTCAATAGAACTGCTAAAAATAATACATTGAAAAAATTACTTGCCATCTTCATGGGAAGCAAAGAGCTGGATAATCCCAAAGAAAACCAGTTGCGTGAGACTGTTTCATAACCTGTAAATCTGATTTGATTTTCTAAGCAACTACCTCCAAGTAGCTACTGAAAAACTAGACCTTGCTCAATGCACCTGTAGAGAACCTCCTCTAGTGAGCTAATTTAACTTTATGAACACAAACCTATAATAACATGTTCACTGAAGGATTATTCTAATCCTAGCACTGGAATTCCAGCTGAGTGTACCCTATAAGGTTAAACTTTAAATAAAGGTGGTAGACCAAATTATTCACATAGTAGAATTAGAAAGCACTAAGGCATTTTGCACTTAAAATACAGCATTGTCAGATGAGAGGTAACAACAGGTAAATTTACTGATGAAACTTTCTAATCAAGTAAAGAAAGGGACTATTAATATTTTTAATGATACACCTGAATTTATTTAAAGAAACATCAGCATGTGGAAGCTAGTAGAATGTATTTCAAGCTAGTAGAATGTGATTAAACAACTTTGAAGTCAACATAAAAGTACTCAGCCAAATTCATGACTTTGAGCAAGTTAATTAACCTCTGTGAAACTTGGCTCTGTCTACAAAATGACATAAATATGATAAATATGTTATGAGGAGCAAGTGATATATATCTATAAAATTTTTAATAAATAGCCTTCCACTTAGTTAACATTTAATAAAAGGTTGGTATAAATTATCATTACTCTTTTCCTGATAACATTTATTTTAAAGATTGGGAGACTTTGCAAAGTTCCACTTATATATAGAGTTGTCAAAAAGAAATATGAAAGAATCTGAAAAGAGTATATACATATATATAAATATATATATAAATATATAAAACTGAATCACTTTGGTATACACCTGAAACTAACACAATATTTTAAATCAACTATAGTTAAATTTAAAAAAGAAATATGATTGTGCTATTTTTTATTTTTATACAAAGATGATAAAACATAAATCCAATTTATATAATTTAAAAATAATATTAAAAAAATCTTCTTTTATTGTTATTCCTATAGAATAGGAATAGAATAGAGTTTCCTATAGAAACTCAGGAATTCAGTTCATTGTGTGTTAACAGGCTTCTGAACTACATAGGTCATTTTATAAATTACATCCATCCTCTTCATCTAATATCATTATTCATTTACATATTTATTATCTATTAAGCTTGAGGCTAAAATTTTTAGGACAACAGCTCAGTGTATAATAAAAGCAAAAATAAAAAAAATGGAAACTTGCTATGAATAGAACAGTTTGCAAGTTGGGTATTTTCTTTTTAATCCTCAAATGTCCACACTTGTCTCCTGAAGGTAAAAATCACCTTTATTTATTTAAAAACAAAACTCCCTGTAGTTATTTTGTAGACTTAGAAATATTTCTTATTTTAAATTCATTTAAAATATTGTATCAATTTTTTGAGAGTTTAACTTTTGTCTGTGCTTTAAAATTTTACATCTCTTTTGGGGATTATAAAATATAATATGGACCATTGTTAATAAGTGTATTTTAAGCATGCATTTTATTTTTTATACAAGTTAAAACATGCATGGAAAATAGAACCAATAATTTTTAATACAGTTAAGAGTCAAGTCATTCTTTATATCAATTTTTCTTTACCAGAAATACTTTGTTATCCACTGATTTTGAAGCATTATTTTTACCATATGCCTCTCAGACACATTAATTTACAACATTTCTGAGAGGAATCTCTGATTGTGATGAAATCCCCTCTTAGATATTTACCTATTCATGGTGATGGAAAAATTATCTTTTGATAAATACTCAAGTAAATATTAAGAAAGTAAGGAATAAAACTGACCTGATTATAATCAAGAATATGTGGTGTGAAAAGAATTCCTAAATTTATATTTAGTTAGCAAATGACACCCTAGTTTTTAATTTAAAAAATTTTGGTAAATGTGTTTATTACTTATACAGGGGAGTTCAAAGCAATTGTTAATAGCATAAACAAGCTGCATGGTGTGTCAGTTACTACTAATATTACCTTCATTTTGCATTCTAAAAACCGTAAAAGACTAACAGAAAGATAATTCTATATACACTGCCTTTCATCTTCATTATTCATTTCATAAAATAGCATTAGGGTAATTATACAGCAGTCGACTATACTATTAGAGACAGCAAACAACCTTTAGAAAAAAAGTGAACAACTTCATATATGTGCAAAGCTACACTGGTTTATTTCAATTGTTGCTTCTCCAAACATAAAAGTTTGAACTTAAAAGTCATTCATGTCTCATCCTAATTCGTTGTCCAATGACATTAAAATATATTATATGCTCCTTCAGGAAAAGAAGGTAATGGTAGTAAGCGTAATTTGAAAAAGAAGTCATTCTCAACAGTAAAAGTAGAAATACACTTAAATATAAATGCTCAATTCAATAAATTGTGTCAACAGTATAAATATGTGGCAATAATAAACTTCATTACTAATATCAGTATTGTACTTTTCCCCCATGTTATCCAGAAAAGGAAAAGGGATTATCTCCACTCCATTTCATTCTCAATAATGTGTCATTTGCTCAATTATATAGGAGATTCAGCACCCTAGAATCTAAGGTCTGTAAAAGGGTTATGCACAGTGAAATTTTCTCACAACATAAACTCCTCTGGAATGTCACTTACTGAATAAGTCTTCCTGGCTCAACTCCAGAAAAATTTATGTTCTTTTTCCCCTTATTTAGACATGAATTTTATATTATCTGGTTATTTTCACTCAAAACTATCATATGCCAAGTTTATTAAATACATTTTCATTGATTGGTATTTGGGACAATATAACTATTTAGTTAAAATTGTTCAATATAACTAATTAATAGTGGAAAATTCCTTATTTCTTCATTTTATTTTGCTGTCATAAGTATACAGGTATTTCCTATTGTGAACTGATCAGCTCTTAGTAGTGCTTATCAAAATCTGATTTCCCAGGAAACCAGCATCACAATCAATTAAGACTAAAAATGTTATTTCTCAGATTCTCACATCAAAGTAAATTAATAAGAATCTCTAGTATTAGAATATAAAAATGTATATTTTTAACAGAATCTGTACTAAAGCTTAATATCTATTTTAGAGGAAAATTGTTTTTATTCATATCTAAATATTACAATATGCTATTACACATATTACCTTTATCTGGACAATTTTAGCCACGGACCTAGTCATGGAAAAGCATATTATTATATATGGGCAAGATTAGGGAATTTGTATTTCTTGAGTACATATTGTTTTTAAGAAGTTTATGTTAGTTAGTCTTAACAATTCTAATGTTATCATCTCTATTTAGGTAACTTAGTTTTAGCGAGTAGTTAAACTTGGCAAGGCCAAGGAGCTTGTCACTTGAGCAACCAGAATTCAAATTCGGGGCTCTCAGATTCCAAATTCCATGCTCTTTCCATACTTATATCTACCTTTTTCTTATAAAAATGTTAACCACCTTTGGAATTTCCATTGAGAATCTGGGACAATACATGGACACTTTTGTGTATCTTGAAATGCTGATTAAATGGATCTTTTCCAGTATTTCCTGAAGGATGGGACAAAGGACATTTTCTTTTTTAGCCAGAATTTATTTCATGAATTACTTTTACTTTACTCTATAAAAGTAATAAAGAGTATACTTCTCAATAGAATAAATCATCAACTGACTGAGGACTATCTAATTACACTATTTCATTAATAAAATTTTCTAACCTCTCTTTTTATAAGCGAAAAGTAAGTGACAAATTCACACACACAAATAATTAAGGACTTAATTTAAAATGGAACTTCCATGATATACATTTAAACCAATTCTCTACATCACCTATATATACACAAAGGTTTCTCGCACTGGTAATGGTATTACTCAACACTCTAGATACCAAAACTACTAAGAGAAAACTCCAATAATTTGAAATTCTTTGTTTCTATCCAAGGCAGAATAGTAAACTAGTGCATTTTGGAAAGATTTTCAACTGCAAGGATTTAAAAAATTAGGTTAAATATGTATTGTAAGAACATTGAGGCTATATTATAAATTGGGGACTGAATAGTTTACAGTTCACAATTTACTGGGCTAATAGTATAGCTAATATATAGTTATATATATTTCACATAAACCATTAGAATTTTGAACTGTTGGAATAAGAAAAATTACCACAGTTCACATAAAGATGGGGTTATTCTCATTGTTTTTAAAAAATGCCATGAGAGTTTTATCTGGATATTCTCCAAGGACCATAGAGTAAGAAACCTTGGTTTTACTTTCCTTTCAAAATGTGAACACCTTCCATGGAAAGTCATTTCTCTTAGCTGCTGTGTCAGCATTTGACAACTCCTAATTTGGGACTTGAATTTGTAAACTGAAACACCAAAGAAAATTGTGCAACCATATAGATAAGTTTATATACTTTTAGGGTACTTAGAAAGAAAATATGAGCTTACTTGTTTGGGTTAGTAAGATAAGATAACTCATGTTTTCTAAGTATTGATAGCAAAACCGAACATGTTTTTTCTTGCAGTAAATAGTTGATCCCTGGGGAATGCAAGAATTACAATAAATCTTAAAATGTTGCTCTTTCATATCTTATAAAAACATACTCTTAAAGAAGCTGAAGTATTAATAACCAAAGCCTAAGAAAAATTCAAAGTAAATTTTACATATTTTACTATACATTTATTATTTTATAATATACAAAAGCATACATATAATCTAATATATAATAAATGCATATATCAAGTTTGCAAGCTATGAACTTAGAAAAAGAAACTATATGATTTTCATACTAAACTTTAGATTGTTTAGTAATGATAGAATGACTGGAAATATAAAGTTACTCTCCATAATAAGGAGATTCCTTACAGTAAAAAAAAATGTCTTGCTGTGATTTAGGATATAGATGCTTAATCACGACAAGGTAATATGGGAAAGTGTGCACTAGATCTGCTGCTTCACAGAAGGCTGAAAGAGAAGAGGGAACACATCTCTTTTCAAGTATATGTTCATTATCTCATAGGCTTTCTATAAACATTTTAATATATTTTTAATGGATACGCAATGACTTAATATCATGATTATATATGATATTTTATAATGTCCTCTTCTAATGTCTGTTGCAATTTATTTAAATAATATTTTTTAAAAGAGTCCAGTATTTAGATGCTGTTAACTAGTAGTTACTTGCAACTGTAACATTATTATAATAAATTCATTTCATTATTGAATATAAATGGAAAACAATACTGTATATTGATCACATGTAGTAATTCCAAGTTAAATGTCAAAATATTATAAAGTTGGAATGGTCCTTGTGCCATCATTTCTAAACAAACTTTTGACCACTGAGGGACTGTAGTTTTTTTCAAATTGCTAATGCAAACTTTTGCCATTATTTGCATTTTTTTCTTCAGCTACAAAGAAATGGAAAACTATCACATTTGAAATTCTTGCCTTACCAACCGAAGTAAATTTTATGTCTACTGTATATGACAAATAATGCTTTCTCTGGTTATTCATCCAAAACATATTGAAGACTTAATGCATGTCATATGCTTAAAAAACAACAACAACAAAAAACGTATTCTACTCCACTCAATTGCCCATATAGAGTGAGAGTAGTGGAAGAACAGCAGTAATAACAAAGGTGATGATTAGCTGAGTCTTGGAGGCTCACTTATTAAGGTGTCTCCCTACAGTAAGACATTTGGCAATACAGGTGAAGGTATAACAAGGAACAAAATTTGATAGGCAGGCAGAAGTTTAAAGCCACACTCTACCAGTCTGCTACCCAAGACATATGTGATTGCATAAGGGATGAGACTGATGAAAAAAAGAAATGCAGCAGTGAATGCAGCAATCAGATTATCCAGGGAATCTGGAAGCGAAACATCAAAATCGTAGTCAGTTTATGGAGATTTCATTGGTCATTCATGGTAGACTGGGAGCCAGGAGAGTCATATTTGACTCATATGCCTGTTGATCAGAGAAATCAAGTCTTCATAATTAGGAATAAAGATGCCAGAGAAAGTAAGCAATAAAATGAGAGGGGGAGAGCAAGATTATATTATATATATTTATATATTAAGTATAAAAAACAGCATTGAGAACCAGAGAAATGGCAACATAGATAGATTTCAGCTTTGTTGTTGTCTTTGAAGAAGGAAAAATGAGGCTATGAGCCAAAGAGTGAAGCACCAAGCACAGGAGCTTGGACGAATTGGTGAATAGGAAAAGTGGTCAAGATGATGGAGAAGGAAGACTCTGAGCTCACCTCCTCTCATGGGCACACCAAAATTACAACTATTTATAGAGCAACTATTGATGAGAAAGACTTGAGGACACGCAGAAAAGCTAGGGCAAACTAAAAAGCTTTGGTACAGCTAAGGAAACAATCAACAGAACAAAAATGCCATCTTGTGAATGGGAGAAGATATTTGCAAACGATATGTCCAACAAGGGGTTAATATCCAAAATATACAAAGAACTCATACAACTCAACATAAAAACAAACAACTCAATTAAAAAATGGGCAGATGACCCAACTAGATATTTTTCCAAAAGAAGACATACTGATAGCCAACAGGCACATGAAAAGATGCCCAACATCACTCATCATCAGGGAAATACAACTCAAAACCACAATGAGATATCACCTTACACATGTCAGAATGTCTACTGTCAGAAATACAACAAGTAACAAGTGTTGGCAAGGATGTGGAGAAAAGAGAACCCTCATGCACTGTTGGTGGGAATGTAAATTGGTGCAGCCACTAAGGAAAACAGTATGGTGATGGCTCAAAAAATTAAAAATACAACTACCATGCAATCCAGCAATTCCACTCCTGGGTATTTATTCAGAGAAAATATAAACATTAATTCAAAAAGATATATGCATCCCTATGTTAATTGCAGCATTATTTACAAGAGCCCAGATATGGAAGCAGCCTACATGCCTATTGATAGATGAATGGATAAAAATGTGGTATGTATAACATGTACAATGAAATATTTGTCATAAAAAGGATGAAATTTAGCCATTTGCAATAACAAGGTGGATCTAGATGGTATTACGTTAAGTGAAATAAGTCAGATAGAGAAAGACAACCACTGTGTCATTTCACTTATACATGGAATATAAAAACAAAACAAATGAAACATGCATAACTAAATAAAAACAGACATAGACACAGAGAACAAACAGGCAGCTGCCATAGGGAATGGATTGGTAGAGGAGAGGAATATGTGAGGGAAGGATAAACTTTCAGTTACAAAATAAATGAGTCACAGGTATAAAGGTACAGTGAGGGGGATATAGTTAATAATTATGTAATATCTTCATATGGTGATAGATAACAACTAGACCTATCATGGTTTAGGAATTAACATAGTGTTATAGGTCAATTATATTTCAAAAACAAACCCAGAAACAAACTCATAGAAAAAGAGGTCAGAGGAGGGTAAGTTAGATGAAGACAGTCCAAAGGTACAAAGTTTCAGTTATAAGATGAATAGGAAAAAAATAACAGTATTTCTTATTTAAGATTGAATATTACAGAGGAGTAGAAAGAAGAATAGAAAGAGAGATAAAAATAGACAAAAAATAAATGTAGAGTACAACAAGAAATAAAGAGGAAAGGAGAACAGTGCATATATAGATAACCATGCATTTGAGTTTTATAAGCAAGTATATCATGAGAAAAAGAGAATTGCTATCTGATCCTAAAAACAATCATTGAAGCAAACAATAAAAATTTAAAATAAACTATAGAAAAAGTAATATAATTAATGGATCATTAAACATATTTAAATTCAGTTTAAAACTTTAATTTTTTTAATATTTAAAAAACTTTTACTAGCAAACTGACTTTGGTAATTAGAATAATCCAAGGAACATCTATGAGTTAGTGTTTGTAATTAACACAGCTCACTTTCCTCAAACATCTTCTCCATTCCTTAATAAAGCAGATTAACAAAATGTCAGGGTACATATACTGAATTTACGCATAACTATCGATATTTATTTAGGTGTGTTTTAAAATCAGCCTGAGTCTCCATTGTTTCATTTGTGAAACAGTGATATAAATACTAAACTCTAAGTGTTACTGTAAGAATCAAATAGATAATATGTAATTGTCTAATATATTTTAGGAACCCAATTAACATCATTTCGCTTTTCTCCTTCATGTTTTGCCCTCTGATAATATTGTTTTAAGATAATTTCTAAGTAAATATGATCATTAATTTTTATATAAGTGAAACTTTTTTCAAAATATTTCCTGGGATTGATTTTTAGATATTCTAGGGAAATTTATAGGACTCATTTGAGACTGAAAGAAGACAGGTCTCTTGGAGATTCTCCGTAGAAGTACAATTTATTTCTCACGTTTATTTGCATAGTAACAATCTATGTCCAGTTTCACTACACAATGATTCACTGAAACCATAGATAGAGGGTTTATCTCCATTTACTTCACTGTAATTATGCAAATACTGCCTAGGACTTTTATGTGATAAAATTAATATTTGATACATCTTCACCTGGGAGTCTGATACTATAATGGAACATTATTATTATTATTAAATGTTGCTTACCTATGCACTCACCTAATGCAAATGAAATCACATAGAATAGTTAAGGCCACATACATTTTAAAATAATACACTTCTGTATTTTGGACCATCTAATTCTTATGTTGAAGTATATATGTCCCAGTATCGTTGAAAAACCTTAAAAATAAAATCCTGTACTCACTGTGTAGCTGGGATTTTCTAATCACTGTTTAGAGAAACTGAGGATCTGATACAAATAATTATCCAAAACAGGCATTTGTGTAAACAGAGTGTCTGCTATCAAGGGGTTTCTTCTTTTATCTAGCATATTGGGAGTTAAAAATAAGGATTCAAGGGAAAAAATTCCCTGATTCATATAAAAATACTTTCCAGTAGGGGGGGGGGGAAGTAAAATTTAAAAGACAGTAATTAATGAAAAGTCAAGCTTTGTGCTTATTTTTGAAAGCAAACGTTAAAAATTAACATTTTTCTCAAGAGGAAAAATATTTTTAAAATTAACAACATAAGACTTGGTTAACATTTCTATGTCACTTAAAAATTAAGACATAATAGGACTTCCGTGGTGGCGCAGTGGTTGAGAGTCCGCCTGCCGATGCAGAGCACTCGGGTTCATGCCCAGGTCCGGGAAGATTCCACATGCCGCGGAGCGGCTGGGCCCGTGAGCCATGGCCGCTGAGCCTGCGCGTCCGGAGCCTGTGCTCCGCAACGGGAAAGGCCGCAACAGTGAGAGACCCGCGTACCGCAAAACAAAGAAACAAACAAACAAACAAAAACAGCAACCTGAGGAGATCAAGATGGCAGAGTAGGAGGATGTAGGGGAACTCACCTCCCACCACGAACACATCAAAATACATCTATCTGTGGAATAATTTTCACTGAAAAATAACTGGAAACTGGCAGAAAGACTACAACCAAGGTTATAAGAAATATCCACAGGAAATTGGGTAAGAAGGGAAGTCAAGCCATCAGGTCTGGACTTGTGACCCTATGAGAGGGCTCAGAGGAAAAGGGAGATTCCCCGGGCAGAGATCCTCTCTGAGGGCTGAGCAGTTTGAACTACATATTGGCTATGCCAGCCCTAAGGTCTGACACAGGGAAGATGAGCCCCCTTGGCTGGCTGGAGGGCTGGTGCAACTAACAGGAGTGCTGTGGGAAGCCGGTACTCTGTACATGAGGATTACGTGTATGCTTGCCTCCTGCAGAAACAGGTCAGAAAGGGTGGATTGAAAAGTGCTGGAGTGCCTGTGTGGTCTCCCACTCCCCAGCCTGAGACAAGCAAATGCTCCATTTCTGCTTGCTTTTCGACACAGCTCCACACTGGAGTGAAGGCTTGGCTGAAAGACACTGAGGTGGCTAGGACCTGAAGAGGCATTTGAGAAGTGGGGAGGCAGCCATTACTGGAGCTTACACAGGCAGCTCATCACAAGCATCTCTGACCTCTATCTATGGCTAGACCAGCAAGGCCTGTGCCATGATACATGCCAAAAGCCTACACAAGCTCTACATGCCCTGCTGTGAAGCCCCACACCAGGGTAGGGTAGCAGAGGCTCAAGGGGAGAGCTCAGTTCTGAGGGACAAAAGAGGCTCAGAACCAAAGTGGTGTCTGAGCAGGGCAGGGGCAGTCATTACTAGCACTTACACAGGCAGCATGTCAGAAGCAGTCTAGGCCTTTGACCCAGGCTGGACCACCACAGCCTTTGCACTGACCCATGCTGAGTGCCCATGTCAACCCCTATTGCTGCAGCATTGCTCCCCTCTGAGGTGAGGGTGCCAGTGCTGGGAGGGGTGAGAGCACACATTAAAGTTAATGGAAGCAGCTCAGTCTTGACTCTCAGGACTTCTGCTCCACTAACCTGGGACATACCGTACCCCCCTGATAGGGCAGTGACAGCCACTGGGCAGAGGGGAAGCCTTGCCTCACCCCTGACTCCAGACCTAGCCCTTCCATTTCCAGCCCCACCTTCTACTAAGGTGATAGCTGCCAGCATACCCGGAGCAAAGACATGACTTGGGTTCAGGTCAAATCTAGCTTTCCCACCAAAGCCATTGGGCACACACAGACTGCATAGGGACGCTTCCACAAAAGAACATCCTTTTCAAGGTCACCACAGGTAACTCTTTCACCTAATTTCATAGAGACAGAGAAAGTTCAGCAAAATGAAAGGATAGAGGAATTCGTCTCACAAGAGAAAACTTCTGAAAAAAAATGAAACAGAAATAAACAATTTACCAAATAAAGAATTCAAAGCATTAGTAATAAAGAATGCTAACTGAATTAGGGAAAAGAATAGATGAAAAGAGTGATAATTTTAACAAGGAACTATAATATATAAAAATAAACAGTCAGACCTGAAGAATACAAAAACTGAAATGAAAAAAACAAAAAACAGTGAAACGAAAGAACAGCAGACCAGGTGATAGAGAATAACACATAAGCAATCTGGAAGATAGGATAATGGAAATCATACAATTAAAACAGCCAAAGAAAAACAAATTTAAAAAAATGAGAACAGTATAGGGTACCTCTGGGACAACATCAAGTGTACCAACATTTGCATTATAGGGGCCCCAGAAAAAGAAAAGAGAAAGAAGGGGTTCAAAAATGTATTTGATGAAATTATGGCTGACAATTTCCCAAACCCAGAGAAGGAAACAGATATCCAGGTACAGGAAGCACAGAAGGTCCCAAACAAGATGAACCCAAACAGACCCACAAGACATATCATAATTAAATTGCAAAATTTAGAGGTGAAGAGAGGATTCTAAATGTAGCAAGAGAAAAACAAAGAATCATACATAATGGGATTCCCATAAGGCAATCAGCTGATTTTTCTGCAGAAGCTTTGCAGGCCAGAAGGGAGTGGCATGCTGTATTCAAAGTGCTCAAAGGAAAAACCTGTAATGTAGGATACTCTACCCAGCAAGATTATAGTCTAGAATTTAAGGAGAGATAAAGAATTTCTTCGACAAGCAAAAACTAAGAGTTCATCAATACTAAACATATCTTACTCAGTACTTTGTAATAACCTATAAGAGTAAAAAGAATCTGAAAAAGATTATATATATATATAATCGGAATCACTGTTCTGTACACCTGAAACTAACATAACATTGTAAATCAGTTATGCTTCAATTAAAAAAAAATACCAAACATACCCTAAAAGAAATGTTAAAGGGTCTTCTCTAAGTGAAAAATAAAAGGCCATAAGAAGAAGTAAAAGTCTGTAGGAAAGGAAAAATTCCAGTATAGTAAAGGCAAATATGTAACAAAAGCTGAGGATCAACCACTTAAATAAACTATTACAAAGATTAAAAAACAAAATATTATAAAATCAATAGGACTACAATAACCAGTAAAAGACTAAACATGAAGATGTAAAATATGACATAAAAAATTATATATGACAAGAATGAATTCATATTCTGCAAAAGAATGTTTTCATCCCATTAAAAAGAAAACCATTAGAGAGTTGGGATAGTATTGCTTATTCCATATTTTATGCTATTAATATTGTATAGAATTCAATACTGCTGCTTCATCTGTACCATTTTTCTAGATTCCACATATATGTGTTAATATATGATATTTGTTTTTCTCTTTCTGACTTACTTCACTCTGTATGACAGTCTCTAGGTCCATTCACATCTCTACAAATGACTCAATTTCATTCCTTTTTATGGCTGAATAATGGGGTGGGATGAATTGGGAGATTGGGATGGACATATATACACTAATATGTATAAAATAGATAACTAATGAGAACCTGTTATACAGCACAGGGAACTCCACTTCACTGTACAGTAGAAAGTAACACAACATTGTAAAACACTATACCCCAATTTAAAAAAAAAGAATTCAATAATGCCATTTGATTAACTAATTTTGTTATAATATTTAAATTGCTGTTTTAACAACTATACTTCCATTCCAATAAAGAATTCTCAGCCATTTAAACTTTGATCTATTTTGCTTATTGGGTGATAATGCAAGTGAAATGATAAACTGAAAATTTAACAAATAACTTATTTATAGACATAAAATGTTAAACAAAATGAACCATTCATGATAGTAAAGAAGAAATCACCCAGTCATTATATCTCATATACAATGTTTAAGAAGTTGTTAAATAAGCAAAACATGTTTTGACCAACATAATCCTTCGTTTAAAAATTTCAAAAATATATGAGCAGAATTGTTTTACTTACTATATTCTTTTGGAATACCATCAGACTATCTGAGAACCACTGTATGAAACATCAGCGGTGGTCCATAAAAATATGTTGGTGTTCCCTTTACTATGTAAGGCCAGATGAATTTATTCCTTTGTCAAAGCATATAATACTTTGGGGTATGCTTTCAGTTAACCTCTCTTTTGTTGGTTTTCTCTACTACCATAGAAATCCAAGCCTCAGTGTTTAGGAAAATGTCATGAATGCTCATTAATAACCACATATCTTGTGTTCAATGGAACAGCTGGAAGCTGTTTGATAGATGGAAGGAAGGTAGAAACCAAGAAAAGGATCTCCAATATGGTAGACACTCCATTCAATCCAAACTAGTTCTCAGTAGTTTATTAGACCAGTGCTTCTCAAATTTTAATGAACATAAGATAACCTCCCAAAATGTAAATTCTGTGCAATAGGTCTGGGATGGGGCCTGAGATTCATATTTCTAACTAACATTTACACACTGGAAATATCAGTACAAACTGATAAAATTGTATTTATGTGTACATTTTTCTGTGTTGTTCATTGGTATGATAGGCATTTTTTCCCTCTCATTCCCCAGATCTTTCCCTGATATGCTCACTAGCTATTCTTTATCACAGGTTTCCCGAAGTATAAGATCTTAAATTTTTGCCTCATGTCCCTGACCCTGATAAAATCCCTAATGTAGTAAGTGTGATTAGGCAAAAGTAATTTTACATATTATTTTTATTATTTCTAAATTTTATTATTTTTCTATTGTGTGTTATAATTTCTGATAGGCTGTACAATTTTTTCTTTCTGGTCTATTTTAGAATTAAATTTATGAAATACTGAAATTATGGTGGATGAAAAAATTTTACACAAGCTAAATAATTTTATTATAGATAAATGTATACATATTCCTATAATGATGAAATTTCATAAATAGTTCTATTGATTGTTGGAATATTAATGGCAATTTTGAATACTGTTGCATTAAATGTAAATAGGAACCATTTATAGAGATTATAACACAAAAACCTTTTTAACAAATCTTAAGGAAAAAACCTTCAAACAATGAATTTGACTCTGAAGATCTTAAATAGCACATTTATCAAACAAATCAAGGGATCAAGAAAACTTTTATAATATTCATGTATTATAAAGATAAGAATTTTGTTCAGTATTTTCATTTAAAATTCTCATTTTTAGAAGGAATTTAAGAATGTGTATTCATGGCTAAGATTTGATATTGACATGTAACTAATAATATCCCTGTAAAGCCCTAAGTCAAAGTCATTACCCTTCTATGAATTGCAACCTTATTCCACTTCTATCACATTTCATTTAATCTCTTTATCATTTACTCACAAGTGCAAACTTAAAAAAGTGTTTTCGCTGTTCCTTGGAATATCCAAGGTCTAATAGGAGCAGTAAATCAAGTGATAAAGTGTTACCAAATGTCATACGCTTTTCTTTGAATCACCATTAAAAGTCTCTAAACAGCCAATGCTTCTGCATACACTAAGGGTTTTGACTAATAATATTACTTCCATTTTATCTACATATGTATATATGTATCTATCTGTTTACCTACTTACCTATACCAATACAACTGTATCCATCACTGGCATAGCTATCAAGTGGTTAAGGATCAGATTTTGTAGAGCATGGTAGATAAAAGCTCTGATATTTTACTTCACAATTGATAAGATGCCATCACGTGAATTTGGTGAAGGGAGCAACAAACTGACTTACATGCCAAAAGGGCCAACAGTCCTGTTGTAGAAAAGAAGTGGAAGCAGAGAGATCAGTTAGGAAGTTTTTATAGTAACTGGGACAAAAAGTGATGGTGGCTTGGACCAATGTGGTGGCAGTGGAAGTGCTGGAAATGGTGTTTGGCAAACATCTCAAAGTTGGAGGTGGCCAGAATTTCTGATATACTGGGTATGTGATGTAAGACAAAGAAAGGAATCCAAAACTTTTTTGCCTAAAAAACTTGAGTTTATGGAGTACTAATTATTTCAATGAGGAACATGGGAGGAAAAAACTGATTTAAGATGATGTTTCCATTAAAGATAAGTACAAAAACTGAAAATACCTTAGAATTTGTATTTCTTTTCTTTTTTTTTTTAATAGAGATTTTAATGCTGGCAATTTTTTTTTTTTTTTTACAAAGGTGTGGGAAGTACATGTTCTTATGGTGGAAGGTTAGTGTAGTGCTTATTAATATTGTTCACAAATTATCTCCAGATTCCTGACAATTTTGGAGATAGGTGTGGCCGAGTGACATTCTTAAGCTAAAAAAATGTGAAAAGAAGCTCTTTATCTCTGCCAACAGCAGCTAACAATGTTCCAATTGTGGATGCTCTATACCTTTGCATCTCTGGTTTAGATTGACATGAAACAGAATCCCCAGATTATCCCAGTGGTGGACATGTAGTGTGAGCAATAAATATACCAGTGAGATGTTGGAGTTCTTTGTTATGACAGTTTAAACAATCACTTCCTGACCCATAATTTTTAACTACTGAAAGACTAGTTGGCAGTTTAGAATGGCTTGGTTTTTCCCTTCTTCCTGTATTCAGATCCTTTGCCTGTGTCTTCCATTAGAGGAATGCAATGGGGAAGTCAGCTGGCAAAATGGATTAGGAAACGTAATTTACATTTTCTAACTTGAAGGTGAAAATGAGGTATGGAAGGATGGGTGTTGTACTAAGAGACAAGACACTATTTGGCACTGTCCACTATGTTGGTTATTCAGTCAAAGAGAATAACCATGCTTCTTCCTAATAGGATGTAACTATCCTTCATGCACAGGAAGATATTTCACTCTTCCAAACAAGGAAGACCAAAGTTTTCAGTCACTGCATGTATCTCTGAGTAATATCAATTTATCTTCCAGTTTATTTTCCAGTTTATTTTCCACTGAAATATCACAGGAAGATATTTCACTCTTCTAAACAAGGAAGACCAAAGTTTTCAGTCACTGCATGTATCTCTGAGTAATATCAATTTATCTTCCAGTTTATTTTCCACTGATAAGGATGTAATCACTTTTTTAAAGCAATTATGTTAGCTAACTAATCCCAAAAGATCTGTTTCCTCAGAGCCCTTCTGGCTCAAATATTATATCAGTCAGTCTTCAATCATAAAAACAAACTACTCAAGAAATACAAACGGAGGTAATTTAGAGAATTTCGTTTTCAATAGTTTGAAGCACTGAAGGAACAAAAAGGGATAGGTGAGGTTAGCAAATAATGAACAATTGCAGGAAGACACTATTACTGTTAGAGCTGGAGAAGCACAGGGAGAATGGTGTCACTCCAAGCCTGGGATTGTTCTCCCAGTTGAAGCTTCTGCTTGCTGTGTTTGAACTGGTTAAGCAGGAAGCCAGGAGCTCAGTCACATTCCTTGTTTTTGCAAATGCTACTACTGCCTTAAGTACTGTTACCACATTCCTGTCGCTGTCTCCACTGTTGCTGTTATTACTGCTTCTCAAGTTTTTTTCACTATCACCATCCCCACTAGCACAGCTGGGACAACCATTGTTAGAGACACTCAGAAGCCATAAAAGTATTTTATAATTTTACCAGCTTCCAATCTCCTGCCACAGTCTTATATTAGCAGAACCTAACAGAAAGCCACTGGAAAGAGAGTCTGTGAAATATAGTTTGTATCACACCAGGCAGGAATGGTGACTGGTTTAGACAGATTCCTAGGATACTAACAGATATCAGATAGTAGGCTACAGAAGAGTGAAGAAAATAGCTTGAGGCAGGCCACATTTTATATGCTGGGTGGATATAAATGTTTAAAATTCAAGGGAAAGTTCTGGAATGGAAATAATTATTTCTCTATAGGTCATATGATCACCCAAAGAATAACCGTAAAAAGAGAAGAAAATTTGTGACAGGACACAATCTGAGGTTACTCTTCAAAATGCATAGCAGCAAGAAGAAAAGTTCTATCAAAGGAGATTCAGAAGGACTGAGAAGAAAACAAAGATACTGCTATTGCAAATTTAATAAAAACGATGTTTCAAAAATCAGGAAGCAATCATGTCAAATGCTGCTGATCTTCAGAAAAAATTAGGGCTGAGAACTAACCCATAGTTTGGACAATATGGAGGAATTAGTAACATTGACGGTAGCTTCTGCTGGCAAATGCTGGGGACAATTAGATGAGATTTAAGGAGAACAGGAGGAGAGGAAGCCATGACTCTGAATATGTACAGTAGTTAAGCCATCTCATTTGAAATGAGAGAAGTATATTAAAAAAGTGGTAAAAGCTGGAGGAGAATGAAGATCAAGGGAAAGCTGTTCTTTTACCTTTATTTTTAAAGTGGGAGATAATACAAAATATTTGTCTGCTCATAGGAATGATACAGTGTAGAGAAGAAACTGTTTTAGAAGGCAGAGATGAGAAGACTTTTTTCCAAAATAAATATACAGATGGCCAATAGACACATGAAATAATGCTCAATATCACTAATCATCAGTGAAATGCAAATCAAAACCACAATGAGATATCACCTCACACCTGTAGAATGGCTATCATCAAAAAGACAAAAACAAACAAGTGTTGGCAAGGATGTGGAGAAAAGGGAACCTCCTGCACTGTTGGTGGGAATATAAATTAGTGCAGCCACCATGGAGAACAGTATGACGTTTCCTCAGAAAATTAAAAATAAAAACTACCCTACAATACAGCAATTCCACTCCTGGTATTTATCTGAAGAAAATGAAAACAGTAATTTGCAAAGATATATGCACCCCTTTATTTGTTTCAATGTTATTTACAAAAGCCAAGATATGGAAGCAACCTTAGTGTCCATGGATAGATGATGGATAAAAAATATGTGGTAAATATATACAATAGAAAACTACTCAACTGTATAAAAAGGAATGAAATCCTGCTATCTGCGGTAACATGGATGGATCTTGAAGCTATTAGGCTAAGTGAAATAAGTCAGACATAGATAGAAAAATACTGTATAATTTCACCTATATGCATAATCCAAAAAAACAAATGAACAAAAAAAGTAATGAACAAAAAATGAACAAAAAGAAATGAACAAAAAAACTAAAAAATACAGAGAAAAATTGGTAATTGCCAGAGGGAAGGGGAATGGGAGGTGGGAAAAATGTAATGTTTGTTCATTACAAAAATGTAATGTTTGTTCAAAATTACAAAAATGTAATGTTTGTTCAAAATTACAAAAAATGTAATGTTTGTTCAAAATTACATTTGAAAAATGTAATGTTTGTTCATTACAAAAATGTAATGTTTGTTCATTACAAAAAAGTAATGAACAAAAAATGAACAAAAAAATGAACAAAAAAACTAAAAAATACAGAGAACAAATTGGTAATTGCCAGAGGGAAGGGGAATGGGAGGTGGGAAAAATGTTTTAAGAGGGTCAAGAGGTAAACTTCCAGTTATAAAATGTCATGGAGATATAATTTACAGAATGGTGACTATAGTTAAAAACATTATATTGCATCTTTGAAAGATGTTAAGAGTTCTTAAAAGTTCTCATCATAAGAAACTTTGTATCTTTGTATGGTGGCAGATATTTATTGTGATGATTTTGTGATATTGTGATATAAACTTGCAGTATATACAGATATCAAATCAAAATGTTGTGCACCTGAAACTAGTATAATGTTACATCAATTATACCTCAATAAAAAATAAAAGATATTTAAAAAAGAAGCGAGAAAATAAAACTGTAGAAGGAAGTTCCTTGATTTAGTGATATGGGATAGAATCCAATACATAGGGAGAAAGGTTTGCCTTATATAGGAATAATGACATTTTATATATGTAGCAGAAACTAGCTGAAAATATGTATATTTGGTACTGGGAAGATGTAGAAGTTATCTTCTGTTTAACACTTTGTTCTTATTTAAGGGAGAAATGTGAAAGAGAAAAGAATACCCTGATATTCTGAACCAGCTAACACTAACAGCAAGTATTTAGTGTTATTAGAAGCTGGCCTCACAGTCACAGTTAGGTCAAGATGTTCTCTTATTGAACATAAGTAATCTCACAGAATAATATTAGAAAAGGTCACACTGGTGGTGGACATTTTCTATATCCTGATTGTGGTGGAAGTTATACAACTGTATTCAATTATCAAAGTTTAAACTTTACACTTAAAAGAAGTAGATTTTATTGTATGTAAATTATACCTTGATAAAGAAAAAAAAAGTCAGTGAAATTAAAAAGGAATTGAGTCTTTAGGTATATTTCTGAGAACATAAATCAAGATAATTACCACTGCGTGTAGGATCAGGTGAGCATTTCAAAACAAAATCAATTCTTACTCCAAAATAATACCTCACCCTCATTCCACTTCAATATAGAGTACTGAGTTGTCTTAGTTGTACAACTCTAATCTCAGAACTTAGATAAAACTGTATGCATATCTATGCAGTAAGGTCCAATTAATGTCAAAAGCATAATTTCTTGAAAAAATCAAAATTTATATTACATGGGTATTTACAATTGAGATTACTAAAAAAAAGTGGATGTTAGCTCAAAATTGGATAAACTTTTACTTGTGATGTTACCAAGGAAATGCCACCCCTGATAGTCATACTGTCAATTTTTTTCAAAAGCCAAGTTTTCAGAGTAAATTTATTATCTCATACGTACAGTTATCTATAATTATTCTAAACTATTTAAGGACATGTGTGGGTGGGAATATCACTCTAGGACTATGATGAAGTGAGACTAAAACAAAAACAAACAAATACCACCTCATAATCTTGTTTAAGCACAGACAAATTTTGATAACTGGACAAATTACAAAAATACCAAATATCCCTAGAGATTGTTGGCTTCAGGGCACTGATGGAGAAAGATTACCAGTTGAGAAGAAGGTGGATTTTGGAAGTTTAAGGAGATAAAAAATAACCTGCAAAATAGTCACCTAGGAGAATAGGATTATTAATTAACTTCAGTTCTAGAAAGAATAAGTTTTAAATATTGCAGGTAGTGCCCTAAGGATAAGGTAATTGAAATGGAGATTTGGAATGTGTTGCATTTATTATAATGACAAGTTTTAGGGTATCATATTAGGAGTGTAAGATGGAGGAAAAAATCAATAAAAGTGAAGATAAGGAACCAAATTGACAGGATGCTGGATGGATTATTCAAATGTAATGCAATTTTGAAGAATGTTGACCAGGACAGTGATAGAGTAGGTGTCAGTAAAGCAGATACTAAAATTATCCATGAACAAGGAGAACTGACCAGAAAGACTGCACAAAGAGTAATAATAGGGGTACGGTCTGATCATGTGAACTTCAGTGGAGCTGAGAGAGTGTGTGCGTGTATGTGTGTAGTGCGAGGGGATAGAGGTCTGATAGTCTGAAAGCAGCCGTTAAGAGTAAAAAGAATCACCTACTCTAAAGCGGAAAGATTAGCCATCTCACGGGCATAGTGGAATTAGTGACCTCAGAAGAGAGCCAAGGTCATATTAGAAAAAGAAGTTAAAGGAATGATTCAGAGAAAGTTGAGGATTTAAGACATACTTTGATGACAGTCCAGGAGTTCCAGAGGCACATTGAAAGGATTTGTGGATTGGGAATGAGATGGGATATAAGTCAGATTTGGGGATATGTGAAATAATCAAAGGGTTAGAATCTAGTTATTTGAGAATACTAAGACAGAATTCTATCTCTGGTGATGCTAGAAATATGTCATGATAAAACAAGTCCAGATGACCCCTACAGGGAAGCAGATGACCAGTTCTCACTCAAACAAAAAAACACTTATTGGAACTGGTGTCCCAGAATTTTGGGAGAGTGTGGTAAAAATGTAGGAGAAAGAACAAAATTTTGATGTTATAAGGAGCATGCCTCAAATCCCTTTTAGGAGGTAACTATGTACATGAACAAATTATTCAGATTATTTGGCAAAAACGCTAGGAAACTCCTTCCTGCATCAGGAAACTGCTGAAACAAGGGAGATCTGAAAAGATTCAGGGTACAGACACTTTGATAGACATTTGAAGACAAGAATTTTTTTCTGTACAAAATGCACCTTACAGAAAAATGTGTTAATACTAATTCACACAATACAAACATAATACCAGGAATTAGAAATACTAAAAATCTACATTGCATAAAACTTCTAAAAATAAATGCCTTATAGTCTATTCAAAAACTGTTTAAACTGATTTTATGTGTACTTCCATTAGATTAGCTTTGAAACTTGAAATAGTGAATATAATAAAGTCATCATCTCAGCACTGGACTTTCCCGAATTCATGTTAAGATTTTCTTTTTTTTTACATTCATAAGTTACAGACAACTTTTAAAACATTGCCCCTACCAAAAGCATTTCAAGGAAACCAGGATTAAATGCTTAAAGCCTACATTAATTAAAATAATCCAGGCAGTTTTCACTTGTTAGAACAGAACATTTAGTAAAGCAATTTCAACAACTATCACACATTTACTCCCTTTGTGCGTGTGTGTTTATGTGCGTGCACACAGGCGTGAGGGGTATGTGTGCACACACTCACTTGCATGAATGTGAATAATGTATGGACATAATGATGTTTATTAAAGCCATAAAACATAGTTTTTCAGCTTCAGGATAGCAATTCATACTTCTTTCATGTTATATTTAAGATACATTTCTTAGAAGGTAAGCGCTTCTTCATAGTAGCTGATGTACCTTAATAATATTGATACAGAGGAGGGAGGTTACATTGAGGCAGAAATAGATTGTGACACACTTTATAATATTTGAAATGATCACTGTTATCCAGTACCATATGCTTTTTTTCCCCCTCTTCTGCAGTAATTTCCCTTCATTTTTTATATAATAGTGTACCATGAAGTGACTTCCAGGAACATGTCACTGATTAAATCAATGTGGAATGACACAGCACTATCATTCCCATAGTGTTGAAGCACTTCTGGAAATGATTAAAAGGCAGGGCATTCCCTACTGACTGTTGAGGTGAGATGTATACTTTGGAGAAGACAGTCCTATTGAGCAGGTGTCAATTATAAAAGTGTTTGAAAATAGCAACTTTTCTTTTTTTTGAGGATATTTCAAATACGTGGCTGTTATATCTGATATGATTTTATCATAGGTCTGTAATTTCCTCTACAAATCTCAAATGAAAAGCTCTGAGACAGCATCAGACCAAATTGATATATTTACTATCTGATGTATCTAATGATTTTTAATAAAAATGTATTTTGATTTGAGGAAATTAATTTTATACTGTTAACAACACCAAATGTCAGATGAGCAAAGCTAAAAAAAAAAATCGTTATCTGCCTTGAGATTATTGTTAACCCACTTTAATTATATTTTCTACAAACTTTTTTCTTTACATTACCTTATATTTAAAGACCTATTGAGCTTCTCTTGATGGGGCAAGTTAATATTGAGTTACATTTATTTTAAAATACATTGATAATATACCCAGAATAAAACTGTTATGTTGCTTTATATGTTAAAAGTTTTCTTTCGTTTCTTTCAATCAGAAAGAAAAATACAAAGAAACAACAAAAGACCCCAACTGCAGCCATGTGTTCATAAGCAAATTTCATAAAACTTTAATTCTTGCTATTTGAGTAGCTTTGTGGGGACAATTTTGAGAGGAAAAGGAGATTTTGTCTGAATGGGACATGTGGTTTACAACCATTTTACTAAAATAAGTACTGGGTATGCATTTCAATTTCATGATTGAAATATGCAGCAAAGTTCCAAAAGTTGATTACTCACTATTCAGATATGCTCTAACATTTTATTTTCAGTTGGAACTATTCAACCAATTCCAGTGATGTCACATAGATTCAAGGTGTAAGGGTTAGTCTGTGATTGCATTTTATTCAGCAAGTGAAAGATTAAGATACACATAGGAATTTTAACTGGATAGCTAACACTGAAGTGTATAATTATTTTTTGTATACTTTATTTTAGAATAGTCTCAACCTCCAATAAACAATGAGATACTATGTCGGGAATAAAGAAATATGCATTATAACCATAATATGTGTCTAGTGGAAGAGTGTTTAAAAAAAAAAATCCTTACTTCCCAGAGGCATCTGGTAAATTTCTAGTCTCACTAACAAATTTATTCCCTGTCATCCCTGAACCAGTGTGTGTGTTCCCAGTCCTACAGAAGTCCATGTCAAGAGAGAATGGACTGCCATTACGAGTTCCACACTTTTAGTTAGGGGTTGTCAATCTCCCATTAGTATTTGGGCTTACAGTTGAAAGGGATGAATACCAGATCATGCATTCCAAAACTATCATTTATTTATTTATTTATTTTTTGCGTTATGTGGGCCTCTCAATGTTGTGGCCTCTTCCGTTGCAGAGCACAGGCTCTGGACGCACAGGCTCAGCGGCCATGGCTCACGGGCCCAGCCGCTCCGCGGCATGTGGGATCTTCCCGGACCGGGGCACGAACCCGTGTCCCCTATATCGGCAGGCGGACTTTCAACCACTGCGCCACCAGGGGAGCCCACTATCATTTATTTTTAAAAAATGAATAAACTAAAAATCAAGGAAATTCAATGACAATTAGTCTGATGAGTCTGAAGTGCATTAAGTTATGTAAAACACTTTGGTACAAGTCAAGAGCATCGTATGCCTCCCTCATCTCAGAATCATTGTTACTAAAGTCCATAACCAGTCCCCACATGGAATTTAATGACTCAGTATTTACTGTCTTGTGGAAGGCTAGATATTCCCCCAAAATTATACTAATATCTCTTAAGACCTTAAAATTTTTTAATTTAAAAACAAGTTATTAGAAAAAATTTTAAATTAGTAATATATTGGCATGCATATAAGGCTTAAATCTATCAGTGGGAGACAAGTTAAGGGCAAGACAAACCTGAATACAGTTTATCTCAGGCCTTCTTTGTTACCTGTCGGTGGTCATCTTCCCCTTTCTTTTCCTACCCCACAGATTAGATCTTGTGAACCCAGTACCCTATAGACTTGCCATCAATTTTTTTTTCAGTCATAGATATTAGCAGGTTAAATGAACCTTACATAAAATTCAAATAACTGAATAAAATGTCTGTAAATTCATTTCCTAATATATATGAACTGAAGACATTTGGAATGGAAGATACAGTATTTTCTAATCTAAGTATATATAAAGAAAAGCTGTCATAAGATCTAAGCACCTAAGACTGTATCTGGCAAAGTTACAAAATTTGTAATAAAAAAGAAGCAAAGAGTGGGAGAGTATTTTTAAGTCTTCAGCATATGGAGTTAGTTCAAAACTGGAAATGGCATAGAATGATTATGAATTACCATTGGATATGATTCAAAATGTAAGCTAATAATAGGCATGTATTAGTTCACCTGCCTAGAAAATTAACTGAGCTATGAAATAAAATGAAGACATTAATGGGACATTTTAATTAGTGATATTATTATGTATACTTAGGACAAATTGTTTGGATAGGGAACTTAATTATCCACTGGAGGATCAAGCAGTAGATGATAAAGCTATATGTTATTATTGCCAGAAACATATTTGCATATTTGCCAAATTTAGCACTTTCTCCAATGTTTCAAAGCCTATCCTACATTTTAGATTTTGATTCATGCTCTTTTCTTTTTCAATGATTTTAACTATTCAAAGTTTCAAATAAAAATCCTTGGAAATTAAATATATAAGACTTGAAAATTATCATATGTTTTTTTCAAACCAAAAATATTTAGTTGATCTCATTTTACATCTTTAGTCTAAGAAAAAATTCTCACATGGTGTAGGCCAAATTCTGAACTGCCTTCTCCACCACCCATGCTTATCTTTTTAAAAACTGTCATCATACATCTTTAGCAAATAGTAGGATAAAACTCCTTTTAATGTACTATAATTTTAACAAAAATGCTGGTTTTGTAAAATTAAAATGCTGGTAAGGAAGACATTAATGATGCTTATGAGCCTTTTTATGCCAATTATTACCAGGGTTTTGCACATTCTAATTCATTAATAAATGGGAAAAAAGGGAAGTCATGTTTTATTACCTACCATTACCCTAATAAAATGAGATTTTCTTTCAATGAGAGTATTAAGGGATATTGCCAATTTCCATTTTTCCAGAAAATCCATTTTTACAAAGTGACCTTGGTTTTTTGACCCATTCTGAAAGAAATTTTGCTGTAGTTTTCATATTCATCTTCCTTATGCTTTCCTTATTTAACTCCAGTAGCAGCCATGAATTTAGGTAGAGCTCCTTTCTTCACCTGTCAAATACACTGGAACTATGATCTATTATTGTTTGAATACATCATCATACATCATCTTTTCAAAGTACTTAACTGCTAATACAATTATCCCTGGATTTTATAATATTCTATTTTACCTGCATAGATTCAACAAATATTTGTCTGGTACCACCCACTGTCCTAGTCACTGGCATCTTAAAAATTTCTATTCCCTTTGAACACACTGTCTTAATCTATATCTCTAAGGTTTTATTTTCCTCCCTCTCAATTTACCATTAATTTGCACTCTTTGTGAAATTACACCTTCAGCATCTGTACCCTACCCAATTTTCTCATATTACTTCCCATTAGGTTTTCTCATCTGGATTTTTCTGCTCTATTATTATCTTTGGATATCTACTCTAATAGTTCTCATTGAAGCAAATCTGCACCAAAAAAACCCCCTCTTCTTTTACTTATACAGTTCTTAGGACCCCAAAACCAAACCATGGTGATTTTTAAATTTCCACATTTTACAGACAACTTAACTTGAACCAGTTCACTTGGCCATAAGTATCTATTATTTTAACATCAATTTCCATTGAATTTCCTTGTGGGAAGTAATTATTCCCAATCTCAGTCTTTATAATTGTAGATGGGTGACCACACCTCTGGATGTTCCTGGCCACAATAAATGATTTAAAGTTGATTATAAAGTTGATTATTTTCTCTGATTCAGACCAAATCAGAGAAACTCAAATCCCAACACCTGGGTTGAAACTATAGTGAATGAAGCACTCTCTTTCATCTAGGTTTGCCTAATCAGTAGAATCAAGCCATTTTGTCTCACCCAGGAGTAACCTCCTTAAAATGAAGCCAACAGGGAGAAAATCAGCACTGAGTTACAAATATACCTCTCATGTAATCTTGAGTACATGAGATAATTTATGCTTGGAAACAGCTCTACTACTGAAATGTTCTGTTATGAAAGCCAGAGATTGCTTTACTTATTTATTTGATTTTGATTTGGGTTTATATCAGTTATAAACAAGAGTCCTAAGTTACATTATTGACTTTGTAATCCTCCATGCATATTTTTAATAAACTTTCTTTGTTTTTCTCATAAACCTATAACAATCCAGATAAAAAGCAAGCATTCACAGACCCTGACCATTGCTTAGAATTTCTACTAATCATTTATTTTCTACCCCAAGACTCATTCCCTCCAATAGTTGTCCCATATTCCTCTCCTTGCAGGGTCTCTAATCCCTTCCTGACCTATTCCTTAGCTAACTATTTCATAAGTCAGTGACAACTGTAACTACCATCTACCACTCCCTTCACATCTGATTACCTTTGCCTTCTTGTTTTGAATGTTAACAAAAGACTTGGCTCTTGAGCAGCCACCTTGCAGACATGGGAGAAAAGTCAAGGGAATCAAAGAGATATTGTCTTTGACATCTTTAAACCACTAAACCAATGCTAGCAGCCCTCAAACTCCAGCCCTCAAACTTGTTATATAAAAATATACTCACTTATTTAAGTCATTTATAGTCAAGAATCTGTTACTGTAGCAAAAGCTGCTTACCAATGCAGATGTTTTCCAAATAATGACTGAGAAACATATTTATTTGCTACAACTAATTTAGGAACAATAGGGTGTTTTTCAGACAGTCCATCAGTCAGCGTCCATTAATTGAGCAAATAAACCCACAAACTTTGGCTAAGCTAATCCAGGTGCATTAAAAAAAAAAAAAGAAATGGAAGAATGGTTTTCAAAATATATTCTATCTTATTGCTATGCATTTATAGTCTGGAGTTACACATTTGGCTGAAAACTAAGGAAGGAAATAAAAATAAAATTGTGTGAGAAAAAGGAGGAAAAGGAAAGAAAAGAAGGAATATTGCAATATACAAAAAATATGTGAGGAGGATAAGGTGTGAAATTTTAGCTAGTGAAAGCAAAGGGTCAAATGATAGATGGTAGACAAATTCTGGACACCTATTCAAGATCTATAAGTGTAACTTCACAAAACATTTGCCAGAGCAGTATAGTAATATGAGACAATAATGGACTTTCAATTCTGGAAAACCTTGATTTAAATGCTAGTTTCACCTCCAACCCTATCTCTGCAACCTACAGTTAATTTACTTAAGTTTTCTCTTTCTAATTCTTATCATTTGTAAACTTGTGAAAACAATACTACATCTGGACTAAAATTAGAAAGTAAGTCAAATGATCCATATTCATTACATAAATGTTTAGTTTTGTTTCACAGCATTCTTCCAAGTTGATTTATCGTATTCTCATTGACTTTCATTTTTATTTTAATTAAAAAAGAACAATAAAAATGTGGGAGTAGGATTCAATGAAATAAAAAAACAAGCATACCATAAAGAAAATCAACAAAGGCACTTTAGTTATTCTTAAAAGCTAATTTATAAACCAAAAAACAAAATTAATCAAGCAAAAAAGGGAAAAGATGCATGAAAACTACTAATTTTATGGGCATTAATAAAAAGGAAAATAAAAATAATTATGATAAACTTTACACCAAATATTTTGTATTTCAGATGAATTTAACAATATTTTAGGAAAACACAATTTACCAAAACTGACAAACAGAATATTACTATATTTAATAAATATATCAGAATGTGTACCAAAATTTACTCAATGAGATTGCCAGGTCAAGTTGGTGTCACCTACATAATTTCCAGACAGTTAAGGAAGAAATAATACTGATTATACACAAACTACTCAGCAAAGTTTTCTATGTGTACAATATAACTTAGTTACTGGACAATGATATTACAAAATAAGAAAATTATAGGCTAACCTTTCACATAAATATAGATGTAAAATTTCAAAACAAAATATTAACATATCAAATCTATCTTTATCTATCTACCCACCTATCATCTATCTACTTAACTAAAATAAATATATCTCAACATAATTTGCTTCCAAGAAACACAATACAGAAACATCAAGCAATGTAATTCACCATATTAATAAGGTAGAAAATCATACATATGGTATCTACTGAAAAGTGTATATGTAGTTGCAAAAATATCATTTAATATAATTCACAAACACTCAAAGATGCTAAGAAAATTTGGAAGATTTATCTTAATCTCATAAAGAATGTTCACTTAAAAAACAAACAAAAACAAGAGCAAAAACAGATTCAGTAAAGAATAAAGTACTGAAATCTTTCTGAAATCCAAAATAAAAAAGGTATACTCAATAAAACACACCAAGATTGTGTTGGATATATTGTCAGTAAAACAACGCAAGAAAAAAATAATAATTTGCTATTTATAAATGACAATTTTGTAAATAAAAAAGCTTGGTGTATACAAGTATTTATATGTATGCCTAGCTATATACTTATCTTGTTAGCTATCTAGATATATTTATACTTCTATATAACTACAAAAATTTTGGGTATAAAATGATACCATTTTTAATAGCATACAAAAATAAAATATCAAGCTAAGAAAACATGATGTACAGAACAATGTTTTATAGTTATTCTAAGTTAAGAAATATTAAAAAGAGAACTAGACAGTCTTCGTGGAGAGTAGCCATGGTTTCCTGCTTCAACAGTGCTTGGACGGAACCCGGTGCTCTTCCCCCGCTCTGGCCAGACGCTCAGAACCAGCCCTCGCCACCACCTCACAGTGCCCTCTGACCGCCCTAAGGTCCCTGTCGCCGTTACAGCGCCATGCAGCCACTGCCACCACTTCACCTCAGCCGCCCGCCATGACGACCGTGTCCCCCTCGCAGATGTGCCAGAACTACCACCAGGACTCAGAGAACACCATCAACCGCCAGATCAACCTGGAGCTCTACACCTCCTACGTCTACCTGTCCATGTCGTACTATTTTGACCGCGATGATGTGGCTTTGAAGAACTTTGCCAAATACTTTCTTCACCAATCTTGTGAGGAGAGGGAACATGCTGAGAAACTGATGAAGCTGCAGAACCAACGGGGTGGCTGAATCTTCCTTCAGGATATCAAGAAACCAGACTGTGATGACTGGAAGAATGGGCTGAATGCAATGGAATGTGCGCTACACTTGGACAAAAGTGTGAATCAGTCACTACTGGAACTGCACAAACTGGCCACTGAGAAAAATGACCCCCATTTGTGTGACTTCATTGAGACTCATTATCTGAATGAGTAGATGAAATCCATTAAAGAATTGGGTGACCATGTAACCAACTTGCACACAATGGGGCCCCCGAATCTGGCATGGCACAGTATCTCTTTGATAAGCACACACTGGGAAATAGTGATAATGAGAGCTAAGTCTTAGGCTGGCTTCCGTAGCCACAGGGGTGACCTCCCTTGTCACCAAGGCAGTGCATGCATGTTTGGGTTAACTTTGCCTTTTCTGTAAGTTGTACCAAAACATCTACAAGTCCTTTCCTTAGTACCATTCCTTCAAATAAAGTAATTTGGTACCCCCCCAAAAAAAAGAGAACTAGATAAATGGAGGGATAGGGAATGTTAATGGATTGAAAGACTCAATATTATAAAGATATTAATTCTGTATAGAGTTGTCTCATTATAATCAAAATAACATGTTGTTTATAAGAAAGATTCTGACAAGCTGGTTTTAAAGATATGGCAATTCTAAAAATGCTGGGTTTTAGAATACTTTCAAACTTAAGTTGTTAGCAACTTAAAATAGATTGCTATAAAGTAAGTTATTTTATGAAAGCCTCTTGTTAACCACAAAGCAAAAATCTAGAGAGGACACACAAAAGATGGAGTCTATGAATACCAATTGAGAAAATAATCAAATCACAAAGAAAGAGAAAAAAGAAACAGGAATTATAAAACAACACAAAACAACAAAATGACAATAGTAACATACCTATCAATAAACTTCAATGTAAATGGACTAAATTCTCCAAGCAAAAGACTAGACTCATCTGTTTGCTGCCTACAAGAAATTCACTTCAGATATAAGGACAAACATAGACTGACAGTGAAGGGATGGAAAAGGATATTCCATACAAACAGAAACCAAAAGAAAGTTGGGGTAGATATGCCAGACAAAATAAAGTTTAAGACAAAGACTCTCATAAGAGACAAAGATCATCACATAATGATAAAGGGGTCAAACAAGAGAATATAACATTGTTTAAGTATTGATGCACTCAGTATAGAAATACCTAGACATACAAAGTATGAACATACGTAAAGGATGAAGTAGACAGCAATACAATAATAGTAGGGGGCTTTTATTCCCCATTAACATCAGTGGATAGAGGACCTATACAGAAAATCAGTAAGGAAACATTGACTTTAAACAATGTGGTAGTACAGGTGGATTTAACAGAAATATATATATAACATTCTACCAAAATGCAACAGAATACATATTCTACTCAAGCACATATGAAGTATTCCCAGGACTGATCATATGTTAGGTCAGAAAAGAAGTCTTAATACACTTAAGAAGATGAAATTATATCAATCATTTTTTTTGACCACCCACTGTATAAAATAAAGAAAACTGGAAAATTCATAAATATATAGAGATTGAACTGCATGCTATCATACACACAATGACTCAAAGAAACTAAAAGAGAAATACAAAATTACCTTGAGACAAATGAAAATGGAAATACAACCTACCTAACCTTATGGGATGTAGCAAGAGCAGTTTGAAGAGGAAAGTTCATAGGGATAAATGTCTGCATCAAGAAACAAAGATCTAAAATAAACAACCTAACTTTACATATCAAGGAAATAGAGAAAGAAAAACAAATGAACTCTAAAATTGGTAGAAGTAAGTAAAATATGAAGATCAGAATGGAATCAATGAAATACAGACTAAAACATTAATAGAAAAGATCAATGAAACTAAGATCTGGTTCTTTAAAAAATAAACAAAATTAACAAATCTTTAGCTAGATACACAAAGAAAAAAGAGAGGACTCAAACAAATCAGAAATGAAAGAGGAGATGTTACAACTGATACCACAGAAATACAAAGGAATATAAGAGACTACTATGAAAATTTATCCACCAACAAATTAGATAACCTAGAAGAAATGTATAAATTCCTAGAAACATTCAACTTACCAAAACTGAAACATGAAGAGAATATTTGAACAGACCAATCACTAGTAAGGAGGTAATCAGTAATCAAAAAACCTCCCAACAAGAACAACAACAGGGCTTCCCTGGTGGCACAGTGGTTGAGAGTCTGCCTGCCGATGCAGGGTACACGGGTTCGTGTCCCGGTCCAGGAAGGTCCCACATGCCATGGAGGGCCTGGGCCCATGAGCCATGGCCGCTGAGCCTGTGCGTCCGGAGCCTGTACTCCGCAACGGGAGAGGCCACAGCAGTGAGAGGCCCGCATACCGCAAAAACAACAACAACAACAACAAAAAGTCCACGACTAGATGACTTTACTGGTGAATTCTACCAAATATTCAAAGAAGAATTAATACCAATCCTTCTCAAACTCTTCCAAAAATAAATTAGGAAACACTTCCAAGCTCACTTTATGAGGTCATGATTACCCTGATACCAAAACCAGACACAAGATAAGAAAATCACAGGCCAAAATCCTTGCTGAACATAGATGCAAAAATCCTCAACACCATATTGGCAAACTGAATTCAAAACTACATTAAAAGGATTATACACCATGATCAAGAAGAATTTATTCCATGGATGCAAGGATGGTTCAATGTCCACAAATCAATGTGATATACAATGTTAACAAAATTAAGGATAAAAAAAATCATATTATCTCAAAAGACTCAGAAAAAACATGTGACAACATTCAACATCTGAAGTGAGTTTACTGTTGGCAGCATACAGATGGGTCTATGTATTTTGATTGAATTTAGTCCATTTACATTAAAGTTTATCGACAGGTACATAATTATTGCTATTTTTTAATTGTTTCTGGTTGCTTCATAATTTCTCTGTTCCTTTCTTCTTGCTCTCTTCCTTTGTAATATGATCGTTTACTGAAGTGTTATGCTTATACTCCTATATCTTTCATGCTTCTGCTATAGGTTATTGCTTTGTGATTACATGAGGCATACATAAAATAAAATAACAGTAACATGTGAAAGAATGAAACTGGACTACTATCTTACACCATACACAAAAATAACTCAAATGGATTAAATAATTGGGTCTAAGACCTGAAATGATAAAACTCCTAGAAGAAAATACATTTCTAATAAGGGGTTAATATCCAAAATATATTAAGCCATACAAGTCAATAGCACAAAAATAATCTGAGTAAAAATGGGAAGACAAACTTAAAGGACATTTTTCCAAAGAAGTCATACAGATAGCCAACAGGTATATGAAAAAGTGCTCGACATCACTATTCATCAGGAAAATACAAATCAAAATTGCAATGAGATATCACTTCATGTCTATTATCAAAAATATGAGGTAACAAGTATTGGTGAAGATATGGAGAAAAGAGAACCCTTTGCACTCTTGGTGGGAATGTACATTGGTGCAGCCACTATGAAAAACAGTATGGAAGTTCCTCAAAAAACCTAAAAGTAGGGCTTCCCTGGTGGCGCAGTTGTTGAGAGTCCACCTGCCATTGCAGGGGACACAGGTTCATGCCCCGGTCTGGGAAGATCCCACATGCCGCGGAGTGGCTAGTCCCATGAGCCATGGCCGTTGAGCCTGTGCTTCTGGAGCCTGTGCTCCACAATGGGAGAGGCCACAACAGTGAGAGGCCTGCGTACCGCAAAGAAAAAGAAAAAAAAAAAAACCTAAGAGTAGAACTACCATATGATCCAGCAACTTCACTTCTGGGTTTTATCCAAAGAAAATAAAAATACTAAATTGAAAAGATATATGCACCCACATGTTCATTGCAGCATTATTTACAATTGCCAAAACATGGAAGAAACCTAAGTGTCCACTGATGGATGAATATATTAAAAAATTGGGTATCTTTATATATCCCACACACAGGAATATTATTCATTGATTTAAATAAATCTTGTGATTTGTGACAAAATGAAAGGAACTTGGGGGCATTATGGTAAGTGAGTTAAGTCATAGAAAAAGACAAATTCTAAGTGATTCCACTTACTTGTGGAATGTACAGAACAAACAAAAAATGTTCTCACAGATACAGAGAACAGATTGATGGTTGCCAGGGTTGGGGGGTGAGGGTGTGGGAGAGTGGATGGGCAAAATGAATAAAAATGGTTAAAAGACAAAACTTCCAGTTGTAAAATAAATGTCATGGGAATATAATGTATACCATGTAACTATAGTTAATACTGTATTAGATATTTGAAAGACCTTAGTTCTTATTACAAGAAAAAAATTTATAACTATTCATGATGATGGATGTTAACTAGATTTTTGTGATTATGTGACAATATACACAAATATTGTATCATTTTGTTGTACACCTGAAACTAACAATGTTACATGTCAATTATATGTCAACTTAAAAAGTATACATGGCAATGCAATAATATAGGAAAAATCTAGACAATATTGATTTTAAAAAGAGCTGGAAACTTTCACTACCTACTGATCTATTATAAAGTTACATTAATTAAGATACTGTGAATGAAAATAAAACAGAATAATGGAATACAGTAAAGAGTGCAGAAACAGTCCCACAGATATATTTCAGTGGACTTATTAAACAGTGACCCTATAGTGCTTTTCAGAACAGGTAGGTTTTACAATAAAGAGTTCTGCGAAAATTTGGTATCCATATGGGAAACTTTGCCTTTATTTCATACTACACAAAAATGAATTCCAGATGAAGTGATATGCATTTCAAAAGTAAAACAGTACATCTTCTACATGAAAACATAGAAGAGTATCTTTACAATCTTGGAAGGCAAGAGATTTCTTCAACAGGTCACAAAAATTATGAAGTATAAAAAAGATTAGATGGCAAGGTCTTCTAGTAATCTGCTCAAGGCAGATATTCCTAGCATGATCTTACTGCCTTCTAATCATGTTTTCCACCCAGAAACCATCAATAAACCAGTTGTCCCTTGGGGTTACCAGGTGAGTTTTGGACTTGAAGTAGCACATCATCAACTCCAATACCCTTATCTTAGCTAAGAGTTAAATCCATGCATCCAAATATCCCCAGAAATAAGGGTGGAGAATTCCAAACCCAGCTGTAAATTACTTCCATAAGTCTACCATTGATTCTTGGTCAAACTTATTAAATTATAAATTGCAGTATGTTTCCTTCTCTTCCATTTTTTGCACTATTTAAAGGACATGAAAGCAAAAAAAAACCTGCCAGGATATTATTTGTATCATTAAATTATGTTTGCTGTTTTTAAAAAAATAGCTTTAATTTCACCAAATATTCCAGCACAAACTTCATAATTATGCCCAAACAATAAATCTTTTGGTTCCTTTTATTCCTAAATTTGAACTTAAAGAAAGGCATCAATAGACTTTTCCCTCAACTACAGCCATAGCAACACGGGAAGTTCCCTATGAACAGCAATTAGAATTTTTAAAAATGCTTGACTTGGTCTATGGGTACATGAACAAGCACCAAGCACAGCTCTGGCACAGCAGTTCTAATCAAGTGCAGCCCTTAAAAAAAAACAGAAAACAAATAAACAAACAAAAAAACAGCATTAGGGGGAAATCCCCCAGTTGGTAAGCCTCAAGTGGTACACTTGATCAACCCCTTTCAGTTGAGGAAAAAGTGGTGCGAGATAAGGATATATCATACCTTTGGGCAGTGGCAAATAGTATCAAACAGAGATAAAGATTTGAATATCAGAAACAATGATTTATAGGGAAGAGCAATGAAGATGGACCCTATGGAGTGTTGGCATGCTCTAAGAAATGGCCTTTTTTTCCTCTTTTCTGTTACTTCTTCATAAACTAGACTCCTAAACTTAGAGAGTTTATCATATGCTATTCTGATATTTAAGTTTTGGCAGATACTATCTATAGTAGTTTGAATGGTGGCCCCCCAAAAGAAATGCCCACATCCTCATCCCTGAAACCTGTTAATATTACCTTATTTGTAAAAAGGGTTTTGCAGATAATTTCGCTAAGGATCTTGAGATGAAATCTTCCTGGATGAACCCTAAACTCAATTAAAAGTACCCTTTTAAGAGAAGGGCGAGGAAAAGACTCAGACAGAAGAGAAGGTCCTGTGAAGAGAGTGGCAGAGATTGGATTAATGCAGCCACAAACTAATGAATGTGACAGCCACCAAAATTTAAATGAGGCAAGGAATGGGGTCTCCTCTTGAACTTTGAGAAGTATCATGGCCCTGATGACACCTTGGTTTCTGGCCTCCAAAACTGGGAGGAAAAAATAAATTTTTGTTTTAAGCCACTCAGTTTTTTGATAATTTATTATAGCAGCCACAGGAAACGAATACCGTATTATTAATTTTTTAATTATGATGAAAGTAAATTTTTTCTAAAATTTAAATAAATATAAACAAATTTAGAATTTAATCGATCAAAGTACTGTGAGTTCTGATGGTATCTTTTCATTTAATATAATGTAGTTATGCTTTATGAACCCTTTTCAAAAGAAGTTACATTTTTCTTCCCTCTTTTCCTTGATTTAATTCTAAAAGGTTTAAATACCAGGCAATTTCTTGGAGAAAATTTACTGCAAAAACTTCAATTTATCTGGTCAGAATTAATAAAATAAGAGTGTCAAATAGAAGAGAAAGATAACATCCATTGCAACTTTGGTCCCCAATAAATGTTGTTGAACCATAATTTGTGTATATTTTCACTGTGACAGTGAGTTTTTATAGCACTGTCTAAAGTGTTAAATAAGTCCATGATTCACTTGTTCACTAAACCATTGTTCATATGCCAAAAAAAGATGAGAAGTAGCCAAAACAGATGGCAACTATAATAGTTCCTCTGCTTAAAATAAATTATATACAGGAAAAGAGCATTTATTGGTATTCCCGCAATTCAGACCAACAGGATAGGCACATTTGGAAAGCACTTTGGGTGAGGTCATTTAAGTGTAGAATTGAAAATATTATGATGTCTTGGAGAGCTGAGAGATACTTATATTTTCTCAGTTACATAACAGTGATTCTAAATTATTGCTCATTAACCCTGTGTTGCAATAACTATGAATTACAAAGGAATGGTTGTTCTTTTTAAAATAAATAAGGAGATACTGTTATGAGCAAGGATCAATGTACATCAAATAATGCATTTCAATATGCATTATAAGTAAATACTGTCTGTAAGGTCTTTGCTAAAATTCTATCCAAGCTTCTGTATTCCTTCTTTATCTTTGGGTGATAGCATTTGCTCTGACTTTTCATCAAAATGTACTCCTAAATTTTTCTTTCATACCAAGGAAAATATGCTAATGATAGCTTAAACTATTCTATGCCATTGGCTATACTAGTTAAATATTTTACTTATTAGGAATTGATTAAATAATTACGAAGTTGGAAAGGATCTTCAGAACATTTAAAGGTCTCCATAAAACAGCAGTGTACTCACACTGCCCTCTGGGTAACTGGATAACAGGGCATCTCTTCCTTTTATGATTATGATTCAAATTTAACATTTGGCTTTACAATTCCTTTCTTGGCAATTGGCCTAAGAATAGTCAATCTGAGTAATCAAGTAGATAAGTACTCAAGTTCATATATTTAGTTTCCTCAAAAGGAGTTTCAATACTACTTCATGATTGTAATAGTGGTAATAATTGCTTCATTCTGGAAGGATTATATTGAGTAAGAAATGTTTTATATATCAGAAAAATACTTGTTTCTTAGAGGATATAGAAAAATATATGTCATCCTTAGTTTGTTTACATGCGCAGTTATGAGAAAATCTTAAGACTGTCCAAGATAATTACCATAATTCAGTATTGCTAACACAATATTTTACAAGGAAAATAAAATGAATTTTTCTGTGTTTGACACAAATGCACATTTAATATCATTAGCTACTGAAGATTTTTAAAAGTGTTTCAGCAAAGCCTAAAGCTATATTCTAAGCATGTTAAAAGATATGAATTATAAAGTAAGGCATATTACAGGTGTGAAATAGTGTTCTTTAATCATTTAGTTATTTTTATGGAACTAAATGGACAATCTACTAGAGTATGCTTTTCTTAACCAAATATTAAGCAAGATATGATAGTAAGCTAGACATGAGAGTTCATTAATTCTTTCAGGAATTTACGACACCATTAGAGTCCTGTCAAACACTACAGTAGTGTGAACAGTGATCAACAACAAAAGGACATGTGATAAATCTTTCATAGTCAATTATTTATGAGTCAAAGACATTCTAATGATTAGATTTTACTAATTAGGGTGTACACAATTCTTTAAAAGACATTGAGGTTTAGCAAATTTGATTTCAAGTAGAGTAGAATTCAGTTTCAATTGCCTCCTGCACACCAGGGATTGTTTCCTGGACAGACAGCTTTTTCCTGCCAACTTCTAGTCCCAGCAGTGTCCTGACACGAGATGATCCAAAGTTTAGGTACTTGAAAAGAATTTGATGGGTGGGATCTTTATATTAAAGAGATTATGCCATGCACCTGTGTTCAACTAATCTATAACAAAGGAGGCAAGACTGTATTATACAATGGAGAAAAGACAGTCTATTCAGTAAGTGGTGCTGGGAAAAGTAGATAGCTACCCTTAAAAGAATGAAATTGGAACACTCACTAATACCATATACAAAAAAAATAAAATCAAAATGGATTAAAGACCTAAATATAAGATGAGATACTATAAGACTCTTAGAGGGAAACATAGGCAGAACATTCTCTGATATAAATAGCAGCAAGATCTTTTTTGACCCACCTCCTTGAGTAATGAAAATAACAAAAATAAACAAATGCTACCTAGTTAAATTTAAAAGCTTTTGCACAGCAAGGGAAACCATAAACAAAACAAAAAGACAGCCCACAGAATGGGAGAAAATATTTGCAACCGAAGCAACTGACAAGGGATTAATCTCCAAACTATACAAACAGTTCATGTAGCTCAGTATCAAAAAAAAAAAAAAAAAAAAACAATCCAATTGAAAAATGGGCAGAAGATCTAAATAGATACTTCTCCAAAGAAGACATACAGATGACCAGGAGGCACATGAAAAATGCTCAACATCACTAATTATCAGAGAAATGCTAATCAAAACTACAGTGAGGTATCACCTCACACCAGTCAGAATGGCCATCATCAAAAAATACCTACAAATAAGTGCTGGAGAGGATGTGGAGAAAAGGGAACCCTCCTACACTGTTGGTGGGAATGTAAATTGGTACAGCCACTATGGAGAACAGTATGGAGGGGTTCCTTAAAAAACTATAAATAGAGCTACCATATGATCCAGCAATCCCACTCCTGGGCATATATCTAAAAATCATGAAAACTCTAATTTGAAAAGATACACGCACACCGATGTTCATTGCAGCACTATTAAAAAATAACCAAGACATGGAAGCATCTTAAGTGTCCATCGACAGAGGAATGGATAAAGAAGATGGTGTGTGTGTGTGTGTGTGTGTATATATATATATATATATATACACACACACCTATATATGTGTATTATATATGTATAATATACATATATAATACACATATATATATATATACACACACAAAGGAATACTACTCCATTATAAAAAGAATGAAATAATGCCATTTGCAGCAACATGAATGGACCTAGAGATTGTCATACTGAATGAAGTAAGTTGGACAGAGAAGGACAAATATTATATGATATTGCTTATATGTAGAATCTAAAAAAACGGGTACAAATGAACTTATTTACAAAACAGAAATAGAGTCACAGATGAAGAAAACAATCTTATGGTTACCAGGGGGGCAAGGGGAGGAGGGATATTTTGGGGGATTGGGGATTGACATATATACACTACTATATATAAAATAGATAACTAATAAGGAACTACTGTATAGCACAAGGAACTCTCCTCAATACTCTGTAATGACCTATATGGGAAAATAATCTAAAAAAGACTGGATATATGTTTACGTATAACTGATTCACTTTGCTGTTTAGCAGAAAGTAGCACAACACTGTAAATCAACTATACTCCAATAAAAATTAAAATATCTAAAACGAAATAAAGAGATTATGATTGATCATGGCTTTGAGTGCCATATTTAATTCTTTGGAAAATATTCATCTACTTCTATGTTCTTAAGAATGGAAAATTGCTTTTCTTTCCTGCAAAGTAACATTAATTACTACTCTCCTTCCTATTCTTAGATAGATATCCATGTTGCCCAAGTCCATTTATAATTTTATAACACCAGTCACTTTCTGAAATGTGTTAGAAAATTAACAAACAAAACTTCAAAATTGAATTTTCCAAGGAAAATATGATGGTAAGGAATTACAGAATTTTAAAAAATATTACCTGTTAATTCTAGAAAAATAATTTTCAACCTTGGCTATATATTAAGCTTAACCTATAATCTTTACAAGATCTTGGTTTTAAACATATAGATATTTTTATTATCTGTATTTTAGAATACAGATAATAAAAACAATAAAATCATTTTTCATATGATTTATGAAAGTCATATGTTAACTCTTTTGCAACACTTTTTTGAGTCACATTTGCCTCTAAATTTCATGTTAATTCAGTTGAAGTTTATTTTTATTCTTGAATCATATTTTTTTTGTGTGTAAATATATGACAGTATAACCATCCATTGTCTGTTGAATACATTTTTGGATTGATCTCTGTTCCAGTGTTTTGTTATTACAAGTTATGTTTCTGAGCACATTTTTGTACACATCCCTGGTATATATATCTGAAAGTTGGATAACCGGCAGTTTGTGCGTGTTCAACCAGATAATGTGAGAGTGTACATTAAAAGAGGCTGTTTAACTTCCTATAGTAATTGTTTCTGGTGCTCTAATTCCTCAACAACACTCAAAATGATCAAACATTTTACCTATTTTTGCAATTCTAGTGGGTATAATATAGTTATTCTCTACAGTCTTAATTTTCATTCCCTGATGAGTTATGAAAGTGTACTTCTTTCCATATGCTTAAATGTATTTACTACTGTTCATGTTTAGTGGCAAATTCGGGAGTGTATGTTTTGCTAACATGCCTCACAGACATTTTATCGTCTCTAAACTAAAATAAAATTGATGGTGGAAAATGTATGTATCTTGTTTTCCTTTACTGAATTATTGAGGTATAATTTATACAATTAAATGCATCCACTATTATTATAATTTGATGAGTTTGATTATATGTACACATTTGTATAACTACCAATATAATTAAAACAATTTTAATAAGCCTAAGAAAGCTCCCTTGTGACCTTTCCAATTAAATCCTTGCCCATCACAGGTTATAAGCACCAACATAGACCATATGCTGTGACATAACACAAATTTCAATTATGCAGAGTATATGTTCTAACTATATGAAATTAAATTAGAAATAAATATAAAGGTATCAGAAAAATCCACAAATACTTGAAAATTGAGTAACAAACCTAATATCTTATGGACAAATAGAAATTATCAGAAATATAAAATACTTTGAAGCATATGTCCTTGAAAAGATGTATATCCTGTTTTGTTGTTGGGGGCATTGATCTACAAGTGTCAAATAGGGTAAGTTGGGCACTAATGTTGTAGTCTTCCTAACCCATCATGATTTTCTATGTACTGCTCAATTTCTAGGAGAGAAGTGTTTTCTGTTCTTTTCTGTCAAATTTTCTGTCATGTGTTATAAAACTGTTGGTTGATTCACAGATATTTAAAAGAGTTATACCTTCTTGATGAACCAAATCCAATTATCATAAACTTTCCCTAGTAACATTCCTTGTTCTGAAGTCCAGTTTGTATGATATTATAGTTAAAGCTTTCATATGCTTAATGCTTTCAGGGTGCATATATTTATTTCCTTCTATATTAAACTATCTATATATGTAATTTATTTTTTTAATTAATTTTTTTTGAGGACCACAAATAGTCCTGGTTTCCTTTTTTATGTAGTATGACAATCTTTGTCTTTTACTTGTAGGGTTAATGGTTAATTGGATCATTTGTAATTAATACAAGTTTGGACTTGATAGGATTTAAGTCTATTATATTGCTGTATGCTTTCTATTTTTCCTTTGTTCTCTTAAATTTTTTGAATAAGTTAAATGTTATCATTACTTATTTTTTGTGATCAGTTTTATAATGCATTTTTCATAAAATTCTTCTTTGACATATATTACTTTACACATAATATTAGAAACTTACAATAGTGTTCTATGTACTTACCTTTACAGTATTGTCAAGATTTGATTTACTACACATTAGAAATCTCACTGTATATCATTAATATTTTTTCTTTTGACAGTCAATTAGGTTTTATGAAATAAAACCATAGAAATATATAATTTACATTTACCATATATTTATGATCCCTATCAGTCTTCATTTTATCTCTTCATGTACCCTAATTTCTACCTGCAACTCTGCTGGGTGTCTCTGTTTCACATTCATTTTTTTTTAAATTAATTAATTTATTATTTATGTTTGGCTGCACTGGGTCTTTGTTGCTGTCCGTGGGCTTCCTCTACTTGTGGAGAGTGGGGGCTACTCTTCATTGCAGTGTGCAGGCTTCTCATTGCAGTGGCTTCTCTTGTTGTGGAGCATTGTATCTAGGTCTGTGGGCTTCAGTAGTTGTGGCTCACAGGCTCCACAGCACAGGCTCAGTAGTTGTGGCGCACAGGTTTAGTTGCTCTGTGGCATGTGGGATCTTCCTGGACCAGGGATCGAACCCATGTCCCCTGCATTGGCAGGTGGATTCTTAACCACTGCACCACTAGGGAAGTCTCTCACATTCATTTTTGAAAAGTACCTTTTCTGGGTATAGAATTTTAAGTTCATGCCCTCCCTTCCACCCACAACACCTTAATACTTTAAAGAAGTTATTGTCTTTATGCTTGCATAGTTTCAGAGAAATCAGCTGTTTTTGCCTATCTGTGTTCCTCATTGTTGCACTTTTAAGATTTTCTTTGTCACATGTTTAAACCCATTTGATTATGGTGTACCTTAGTTTCATCTTTTTCCTTCTTTTGAGTAGCTCCTATAATATTCTTGAATTTTTAGTATTTTAACTTGTAATCAAACATGGAAGACATTTTGTCACTATTTATTTTTTTCTATAGTTCCTTCCTCTGGGACTCTGATTACACACAGTAGACAGCTTGAATTGTTCTGTATTCAGTGAGTTTGTTAAAGATTTTTTTTCTCTCAATGCTTTCATTAGGAAAGATTCTATTATTACGTATTCATTTTAGAAATATTTGCTACTGTAGTGCAAAATCTGTTAATCCTATCCAGTGAATTTATAATTTGATATATTTAAATTAATAGCTTGAGATTTCAGTTGGTTATATATTATACCTTAATTTTCTGTCTTATGTTTAATCTTTCCTTCAAATAATTGAATATTTTATAGTTTCTATTTTAAGGTCCTTGTCTGATAATTCTATAACTTCTGTCATTTCTGGGTCTGCTTTTATTAATTGAGTTTTGCCTTTTTTAGGTCACATATTCCTGCTCCTTGGAAAATCTAGTAATTTTTATTATATGCTAGACAATGTGTTGCCAGACATTATGAATATTGTGTTGTTCATTGTCTCTATTTTGTGGTTATTCTTTAAAGATTATTGGACCTCATTCCAGCAAGAAGTTGAGTTGGTCCCTACAATTCCTTATTCCATCATTTCATTAATAATTCAAATTTTCAACTAAGGCATGACTCCTCTGAAACCTCCACTGAATACCTAATGTGTTCAACAAGGACTTTTCACTCTAGATAGTCAGAATTTACTAGCTATCTGATGTGTGTGAGTTTTGGAAATTGCTCACCTAAAAATCTGCCATCCTTTTAAGGTCTGTACTGTGAAGTTTCACCATAGCATGACTAACCTAGTACTTAGGAAAGATTCAAACAACTGCTATATAGAATCCTTGGGATTTCTTCTTCTGCATAACTCCTACCTCTCATGAGAAATGACTCAAAACTTCCAGCTTCCTCAGCCTTCACCATCTCCAAAATCCAATTTCCCTAAACCAGCCACACTTTCAGGCTTATTATTTCTTTTACTCCTTCTTGTCATAGTCACAAATTATCTCCATGCAGAATTCCAGGGTTATTGTAGGGTACATCTTGTTTGTTTCACTTCTGACAGGGATCACAGTTCTTCAATGCTCAGTTTGAAAACTGTTGTTTTCTTTTACCCAAGTTTTACAGTAGTATATGGGGGAGGATTAATTTATTTCTTGTTGCTTCATTAATAGCCAGTGGTGGAAGTCTGTGTGCATTAGTCTCAATTTACATCCTAAAGTAGATGATTGAAGTATGCAACTCATTAAAATAAAAAATGGGTGGTTTTTAGCATTAAAGAAACCATAATCATGAGTCTCTACAACAGATCTAAATACCACAAGACCACTGCTACACAGATTATTTATTAATTAGCATAAATACTGTTGATTTTATTTTCCATCTTGAAATAACTGGTTTTCATAAAATATATATTTTACAGATATATTTACCTTTGTCTGTAATTTTTTCAAGTGGCTGGTAGGCCAACAGCTTAACATTTTGAGTCTCATTCTATGCCCAGTCTTCTTTTCATTACTACATTCTCCAGTGGAACATAAAAGATTTTATAGCATTCTTAAACTACAAGTTTTGTCAGTCATGCTGTTGATATATTTTTGCTTCTTATTTCAATGTACCTTTCTTGCAGAGTGCTTAAATGCAGATAGATGGTATGTCATTGACCATATGTAGTATAAACTGTTCTTGTGACTATTTGCCAGTAAACATATAGTTATGTGGGGGAATCACATATTGGACATATTTGATTATAAGCAAGGAAACACCTCAGAAGCGCCTCTAAAGGTAGTTTCTTGTAAAAATAAACTGAAAACTATTAATAGCCAAATTGATTAAACAACACCTTTACAATAAACATATAGATATAACTATCCATCAGATATATATTTTATTTATATACATATACATAATTTAATAATTAGAAATATGATGGCTATATCCCATCACTACAGTTCCCATTTTTCTGGAGAGGCATACACATTTCTATTTTTAAAACTTCTACAAGTTATTTGACACAGAGCAAGACTGAATATAATAATCTTTTCAAGGACCTAACAAATAACATAATTTGATTCCTTTTTTTAAATAAAGGAAAGATGAACCAAAAGGATTTTTTAAAGTACTCATCCAGGTATTGTCAAATTTATCTCCTAAGAGATTCTAATCCATTTCCTTTTTTCCTACACAATGCTATCTTTATCCTTAGAATTTATAGATTCATTACTGAGGAAACTGATTAGGTTTAATGTTTGACAGAGTACAATTCTGTTTCTGCATGAATTTAGTTTCCTTTTTGAATACAGTGTTGGTGTCATAAACTTTTTAACAGTTATTATTTTAAATGCAGACTAAGAGTAACAGCAAGAACAAAGAAAAAAACACTCTAGGTTTTAAATGTCATTTTTGAGATACAATTTTAGTTATATCTTGCTACTTATTCTCAATTTACATAACAAGGATACATGAATTTATTTTGTGACCCATTGTCATGTAAATGTATGAAGAGTTCATAAATTTAAATGTTTTTCAGACAACTGTTTGACCTGTTGTAGAAAGTTATTCCTCATGGGGAAAATATCTACTTCATATTTGATAGCATGACACTTTTTTGCATCTTATTGTCAAACTTTGGAAAAGAAAACAGTAGACCATGATGGTGAGAATAGAATGCTAACAAACTGGTAGAACTCTAATTCAAGTTTGAGAAGTGATTTGAATTGGACATGTCATTCAAAGCTCTAGTTTTCTGAAATGTGATTTTAGAAAATAAATTTGCTGAATAAAAATAAACCTAAATTCTAAAAAACAAAAGATGCCACAAAACTTTAGTGCTTTTTAAAATTTTAACCTGTTAATTCAGATTCTTAGAAATATATTTACTATCTGCTTGTCAATTTTAAATCAATAGAAAGACTATCATAATATAAAAACTTCATTTTAAATCCTGAAAACATGAAGAATATTCAGAAGGTATTAACAAACAGATGGTCATTCTGGACATTTTAGACAACATTATTGACTGAGACTTTTGCTTCAAGGTTCAGAGAAAAAAATTTAATGAGTTTGAGGATATAAATATCAGAAAGACTGTTGATAAAAATTCAGTTTGGGTGTCTGGATGTGTCTGTTGGTAGTGTCCTTGGGCAGGTGGGTTCTGGACATTACCAACAGACATGCCCAGAAACCTAAACTGAGCTGATGGGTGAAGATGGCCTCTACCAAAGCAAACCTGTGAAGTCTGGAAGAGGAACCCGATTACTCAGGTGAGCAGATAGGGAATCAAGGATCACAAAGAACCAAGTAAATATGACATCAACAAAGGAAAATAATAAAGCTCTAATAACTCATCCTAAAGAAATGGAGACCTATGAACTTTGTCTTCAGACAAAGAATTCAGAGTAATCACCTTAGAGAAGTTCAGTGAACACCAAGAATACAGAGGCAGGTAACTAAACAAAATTAGGGGAAAAAATGCATGAACAAAACTAGAAGTTCAACATCACAATAGAAATTATCAAAAAACAAACAAAGAAACATCCTAGAGTTACAAATTACAATAATTGAACTGAAGAATTCAACAGAGACTTTCAAAAGCAGACCCAATCATGCAGAAGAAAGAATCAGGGACCTGGAAGATAGGACATTAGATATTATCCAAGAGGATCACAAAGAAAATTAAGAATGAAAAAGAACAAAGAAACCCTAGGGGACTTATAGGACACAATGAAAAGAAATCAGAAGAAGATAAAGAGACAGAATGTATATTTAAAGCAATAATGGTTGAAAACCTCCTGAACAAAGAGAGAAATAAACATCCAGATCCATGAGGCAAAAAGGACATGAAACAGGCTGAACTTGAATGGTGCTATACCAAGAAACATTAAAATTAAATTTTCAAAAGACAAAGAAATAATTTTAAAAGCAGCAAGATAAAAGAGAAGAGTCATGACATAGGAAGCCTCATAAGATCACTGACAGATTTCTCAACAGAAACTTTTCAAGCAAGAAAAGAATGGTATGACATTTTCAAAATATTAAAGAAAAAAATTGTCACCTCTATTCTAGGTAAAACTGTCCTTCATAAAAGGAGTGATAAAGACTTTTCCAAACAAACAAAGCTGAGGTCGTTCATTACCACTAGACCACCTAACAAGAAATGCAAAAGAGAGTTCTTTTAGTGGAAGTAAAAGGACACTAACATCTTAAAAACATTAAAAGGTAGTGTAAAACTCACTGATAATGGTAAATCAGTCAAAGTTAGATTCTATACTTTGGTGATAATGGTACATAATTCATTTACAACTCTAAAATTCAAAAAGAAAGGAATGCATAAAAATAGCCATAGCTACAATAATCTGTTATTGGCTATACAATACAAAAATATGTAACTTGTTAGAGCAACAACCCAAATGTGAGTGGCAGGAGAAGTAAAATGCAAAATTTAGAAATTCTATTAAACTTAAGTTGTTATCAGCTTAAAATATTATAATTTTAAGATATTTTATATAAGCACCACAGTAACTACAATAGAAAACACTGTAGCAATTACACAAAAGAACACGGTAAAGAGGTCAAAGTGTACTGATGCCAAAACACATCAAAACATGAAAAAAGACAGCAGGATAAGAGACAAGGAACAGTGGATCTACAAAACAACCAGAAAACAATGAACAAAATGTCAATAGTTAGTTCTTACTTATCAATAATTTCTTTAAATGTAAATAGATCAAATAATACAATCAACAGTATAGAATGCTTGAAGAAATAAAAAAAAAAAACAAGATCCAGCAATACACTGACTACAGGAGAGTCACTTTATCCTTAAAGACACAAATAGACCAAGAGTAAAAAAATAGAAAAAGACATTTTAAGTAAGTGGTAACCACAAAAAAAAAAAAAAAAAAAAAAAAAAGCATGGGTAGCTATACTCACATCAGGTAATATAGAATTGGATAAAAAATGGTAAGGGCTTCCCTGGTGGTGCAGTGATTGAGAGTCTGCCTGCCGATGCAGGGGACGCGGGTTTGTGCCCTGGTCTGGGAGGATCCCGCGTGCTGCGGAGCGGCTGGGCCCGTGAGCCATGGCCACTGAGCCTGCGCGTCCAGAGCCTGTGCTCCACAATGGGAGAGGCCACAGTGGTGAGAGGCCCACGTACCGCAAAAAAAAAAAAAAAAAAAGGTAAAAAAGAAACAAAGTCATTATATGATGATAAAGAGGTCAATTCACCAGGACAACATTAAAATTATAAATATTTATGCAGCCAATATTGGAGCACCTAAATTTATAAAGCAAAATTATCATAGCTAAAAGGAAAAATAAACAGCAATATGATAATTGTTGGGGACTTTAATACCCCACTGTCAACAATGGATAGATTGATCCAGACAGGAATATCAATAAGGAAAGAGCAGATATAAACAACACTATAGACCAAAATGACTTAACAGACATACACAGAACATCCTATCTAAGAACAGCAGAATACACATTTTTCTCAAGTGCACAGGCAGCATTTTCTAGGTCAGACTGTTACACCACAAAACAAGAATTAGTAAATTCAAGAAGGCTGAAACTAAAAAATGAATAACAGAAACCTCAATTAAATACAGTTGGAGACCAGAAGGGGGTGCTTCATGCTTTGCAATGAAAGCAGAGCCCAAAAGGAAGAAGACACCTCTTCTCTCCTGGCAAGGACACAGTCAATCAAGAGTCATGAACTCTTTGTTTACTACAGCCCTCCTAACTTCATTTTATCCTCTGTAAGTGGTCTCCTTTCCTTGCTGTGCCAGAAATTTGCAAGTGGCTCTCCATGGTAGCAGATCTCAAATTGCAATTATCTACTGATCCCCCAAAAAACATCTTTGTTGGGAAAATATGTGGCAGTCTATTGTTTAGGTCAACAAAATCATACCAAGTATTTTCTCTGACCACAATAACATAAAACTAGAAATCAGTAACAGAAAAATTGGAAAATTCATGAATACATGAAAATTAAACAACAGATTCTTGAACAACCAATGGATTGATGAAGAAATTAAAGGGCAAATTAAAATACTCCCTTGAGACAAATGAAAATAGAAACACAACATACAAGAATTTATGGGATGCAGCAAAAAGGTGTTCTAAGCGGGAGGTTCATAGAAAGAAAGGCCAATATCAAGCAAGAAAGTGCCAAATAAACAACCAAAATCTATCCTTTAAGGAACTGAAAAAAGAAACTGAGTTAAAAAGGTTGTAAAAATAAATTACTAAAAAGCTTCAGCACAGCCAAATAAACCAATAAATGAAAGGACAACCTATGAAATGGGAAAAAAATATTTGCAAACCATGTATCTGTTAAATGTTTAATATTCAAAATATATAAAGAACTCATACAACTTACTGGCACATAAAACCCAGATAATCCAATTAATATGAAAAAATTTGAACACACAGTTTTACAAAGAAAATATACAAATGGCCAACAAATGCATAAAAATATGCTCAGCACCACTAGCCATTGGGGAAATGCAAATTAAAACCACAATGAGTTATCACTTCATGCTTCTTAGAATGGTCAACAACAGAAAGACCCAAAAAGCAAATACTGGTATGGATATGGAGAAAAGGGAACCCTTGTGCACTGCTGGTGGGCTTGTAAATTGATACAGCCACAATGGGACACAATATGCAGGTACTTCAAAAAACTAAAAATAGAATTACCATATGATTCAGCAATTCCTCTTCTGGGGAATTTTCTGAACAAAAACACTAATCCAGAATGATATACGTACCCTCGTGTTCACTGCAGCATTATTTACAATAGCCAAGATATGGAAAAAACCTCACTGTACATTGATGGATGAATGCATAAAAGTGGTATACACACACACACAAATATATACATACACACACACACACACATATATATATGTATACATATACATACACACATATACAAAGGAATATTATTTAGCCATAAAAACCTAGGAAATTCTATCATTTGTTAGAACACGGATGAACCTTGAAAGCATTATGCTAAGAGAAATACATCAGAGAAGAACAAATACTGTATGATCTTACTTTTATGTGGAATCTAAAAACAAAAACCACCCACCAAACTCATAGAAAAAGAAAGCAGATTTGTGGTTACTATAGGTGGGGGTTTGGGAGAGGGGAATTGGAAGAAGGTGGTCAAAATGTAGAAACTTCCAGTTATAAGTACTAGGGATGTAATGTAAAACATGATTAGTATAATTAACACTGTTGTATGATATACCATAGAGTTGTTAAGAGTATAGATCCCAACAGCTCTCATTTTCAGGAGAATATTTTTTAAATTCTATCTATAGGAGATAATGGATGTTAACTAAAACTGTTGTGGTAATTATTGCACAATATATGTAAATTAATCTATCATGTTGTACACCCTAAACTTATACAGTGATAGATATCAATTATTTCTCAATAAACCTGGTAAAAAAAGAAATTCAGGGAGACATTAAGCCATAAAACCTGTTTTGTGTTATTAGAAGTATTGATGAAGAGTTTAAAAATAATTAAATACATTTTAATTATTTAAATATTTAATTATATATTTATATATAATATTTATATATAATTATATATTTATATATAATTATATATTTAATATGATGAAATACTACTTAGCCATGAGGAAGAGTGACATTTTGCAATTTGTAACAACGTGGATGACTTGGAGGGTACTATGCTTAGTGAAGCAAGACAGAGAAGGACAAATACTGTATGGTATCACTTATATGTGGAATCTAAAAAATAAAATACACTAGTGAATATAAAACAACAATAAAAAAAACCAGACTCACAGATATTGAGAACAAATTAGTAGTTACCAGTAGAGAGGGGGAGAAGGAAGGGAGCAAAATAGGGGTAGGGAATTAAGAAGTACAAACTACTATGTGTAAAACAATTAAGTTACAAAGATATGTAATACAACACAAGGAATAAAGTCAATATTTTATAATAACTATAAGAGGAATATAACCTTTAAAAATTGTGAATCACTATATTGCACACCTGAAACTAATATAATATTGTACATTAACAATACCTCAGCTTAAAAAAAATGAAAGAAAATAAATAGTAGCATCCACCTTAAGAAAACATTGGGGCTTCCCTGGTGGCACAGTGGTTGTGAGTCTGCCTGCCGATGCAGGGGACATGGGTTCGTGCCCCGGACTGGGAAGATCCCACATGCCGTGGAGCGACTGGGCCCATGAGCCATGGCCGCTGAGCCAGCGCATCCAGAGCCTGTGCTCCACAACGGGAGAGGCCACAACAGTGAGGGGCCCATGTACAGCAAAAAAAAAAAAAGAGAACATTGGATCAAATAAACTTAATAAATGTATACAGAACATTCCATCCAATAGCAAGAGAATATACCTTCTTCTCAAGTGCATATTGAATATTTTCCATGATATTGTAGATCATATAATAGGCCAAAAACCAAGTCTTAATAAATTTAAGAACACTAAAATTATATCAAGCATTTTTTCCAACCACAATAATATGAAACAAGAAATCAATTATTTACAAGAACAAAACTGGAAAATTCACAAGTATGTGGAGATTCAACAACATGCTACTGAACAACCTATGGGTCAAAGAATAAACAAAAGAGAAATAAAAATGTGCCTTGAGACAAATGAAAATAGAAATACAACCTATCAAAACTTATGGGATGCAGCAAGAGGAGTTTGAAGAAGAAAGGTCTTAATGATAAATATCTACATCAAAAAACAAGATTTAAAACAAACAACCTAACTTTACACATCCAGGTACTAAAAAAAGAAGAACAAATGAAGTCCAAAGTTAGTAGAAGGAAGTAAATAACAAAGCTCTCAGGGGAATCAGTGAAATTGCAACTAAAATGTCCAGAGAAAAGATCAATGAATCAAAGAGCTGGTTCTTTAAAAAAAAATAAAGAAAACTGACAAAAATTTAGCTAGACCCACCAAGAAAAAAGAGAGGAAAAGCAGAAATCAAGAGGAGGTGTCAAAACTGATATTACAGAAATACAAAGAAATTTAAGAGACTACTATGAAAAATTTATCTGTCAACAAATTAGACAATCTAGAAAAAATGGATAAATTCCTAGAAACATACTACCTACAAAGACTTGAAAAAATAGAAGAAGAAGAAATGGGGTATATGAGCCAAGTACTTACTAGTAAATAGGCTGAGTAATCAAATCCTCCTAATAACAACAAAAAAGTCTAGGATCAGACAGCTTTACTGATGAATTCTACCAAATATTTAAAGAAGAATTAATACCAATCCTTCTTAAGCTCTTCCAAAAAAAATAGAAGATGAGGAAACACTTTCAAACTTAGTTTACAAAGAGAGCATTCCTCTGACACTAAAACCAGCCAGAATACCACAAGAAAAGAAAATTACAGGCCAATATTCTTGATGCAAAAATTGATGTTGGTCTATTGGGAACATACTTCAACATAGTAAGGCCATATATGACAAGTCCAAATCCAACATCATATTCCATGTTGAAAAGCAGACAACTTTTCCTCCAAGATCAGGAACAAGATAAGGAGGCCCGCTCACAGCACTTTTGCTCAGCATAGTATTGGCAGCCTTATTTAGAGCAATTATTCAAGAATAAGAAATAGAAGTCTTCCAAATTGGAAAGGGAGAAGTGCAACTCTTTAATATTATCAGACGACATGATATTCTATCTAGAAAACCCTAAGATTCCACCACAAAAAAACTATTAGAACAAGTAAATTCAGTACACTTGCAGGAATAAAAAATCAATATACAAAAATCTGTTGCATTTCTCTACAGTAATAATAAACAATAAGAGAGATGAATGAAACAATCCCATTCACAATAGCATGAAAAATAAAGTATCTCTGAATAAATTTAACCAAGGAGGTAAAAGACTTGTACACTGAAAACTTTAAGACATTGATGAAAGAAACTGAAGAGGACACAAATAAATGGAAACATATTCCAAGCTCCTGGATTGGAAGACTTAATATTGTTAAAATGTCCATGCTACCTAAAGCAATCTACAGCTTTAATGTAATCCCTATCAAAATTCTGCTGGCATTTTTCACAGAAATAGAAAAATCATAAATTTTTTTTTTTTTTTTTTGTGGTACATGGGCCTCTCACTCTGGTGGCCTCTCCTGTTGCGGAGCACAGGCTCCAGACATGCAGGCTCAGCGGCCATGGCTCACGGGCCCAGCTGCTCCGCGGCATGTGGAATCTTCCTGGACTGGGGCACAAACCCGTGTCCCCTGCATTGGCAGGCAGACTCTCAACCACTGCGCCATCAGGGAAGCCCCATAAAATTTTATAGAACCACAAAAGACCTCAAATTGCCAAAGCAATTTTGAGAAAGAAAAACAAAACTAGAGAAATCATGCTCCCTGACTTCAAAGTATATACAATTCTACAGTAATCAAAACAGCATGGTATTGAAATAAAAACAGACACATAGATTAATGGAACAGAATAGAATCCCAGAAATAAGCCCACATATATACGTTCCATTAATTTATGATAATGGAGCTAAGAATATACAATGTGGAAAGGGCAGTTATTTCAAAAAATGGTGTTGGGGAAACTGCACAGTCACATGCAAACAAATGAAACTGGAACACTGTCTTATATCACACACAAATATTAAGTCAAAACTGATTAAAGACTTGAATGTAAGACCTGAAACCATAAAACACCTAGAAAACATAGGTGGAATGCTCCTTGACAATGGTCTTCACAATAATTTTTTGTATGACACCAAGAGCAAAAGCAACAACAACAAAATCAAACAAGTTGGACTATATCAAACTAAAAAGCTTCTGCAGAACAAACGAAACCATCTACAAATGAAAAGGCAACCTACTGAATGTGAGAAAATATTTGCAAATCACATTTCTGATAAAGGGTTAATATTCAAAATATACCAAGAACTTATACAACTCAATGAAAGAAAAACAATCTGATTTAAAAATAGGTACAGGATCTGAGTAGACATTTTTTCCAAAGAAGACATACTTCATTTCCAAAGAAGATGGTAAGCAGGTACTTGTAAAGGTGCTCAACATAACTACTCATTCAAATCAAAACCATGAGATACCACTTCACAACTGTTAGAATGGCTATTAAAAACAACAACAAAAAATAGTGTTGGTGAGGATGTGGAAAGAAAGGAAACCTTGTGCACTGCTGGTGGGAATTCAGACACACAGGTGCTCACACTAAGAACAGGGGTTTGGGAGTTGTCAAGCACTCAGGACCATGGTAGTACCCATGTGGCTGTACATTTACTGTTAGCACTATGTGAAGAGATCTTTGCATAAAAAAGATCTAGAGTGACAACACTTTGACCATTAAAACGCAATTCTCTTCCTTTGCACCTCTAAGTTTATAAGTTAGTGTGAAGAATCTGTTAGGTCAGAGCAATTTCTTTATAGCCTCTATTCTTCTGAAAGTAGATCTAAAAGCATTTCCTTTTGAAAATTTTGAACATATAGGGCTATGTAGATACAGAACATGCAGTAATGACTATTTTCTTTTCATTGATGAGAATTTTTTGGTATTCAAAGAATTTTTCAAATATATGCTATACACTCTGTAAGGAAATTATTCTCCTCTCAAAATGACCATTAACAATAGATTTTTGAGTGCTCAAAATTATCTAGACACTGTATTAATTGCACCTTTCCCATATATCCATCAGACTCCTGTAAAATATCAGTGGATTACAGCTCAAAGAACTATAAGGCTCATAACCTATTTAAGAAGTAAACCCTAGGGAAACCCAAAGACAACAGGGGAGATAAAAACATGGACACAATAGAACATTTTAGCCTTTGACACCTATAGCTATAAATATGAGTGATGGCAAGGCATGGGGGGAGGAAATTATTGTACAATCCATGTTATCGGCTCCTTTTATTTTAGTCAGTGACCCTGGGCTGTGGGAATATGTATACACTAAAATTGATAAAGATTTTAATCCTTTCATTCTATTCCATTCTTTACCTACTCCATTACAGCTCCTTGAGCTGTCATTATTGAAACCAAGAGATAAAATATTATAGCAAATTAAAAAAAATTATTTGTCTCTTGGGACTTTAATTCATGTGGCTAATAATGCAGTACAACAGTGATTGAGAGTTTGAGTCCCATAGTCACATTTTTCTGCTTTTAAATCTTGACTCTACTACTTATTAGCGGCACGACATTCAGCAAGTTTTCTTATCTACTAAATGAGGATAATGGTTGTAATAACATTAATAATAACTTCAGAGTTTTTGTAGCAATTAACTCACTAAAACAACTAATGCAAGATCAGTGGTTGCCAGGGATTCAGGGAGAGGGAGGGAGAAATGAATACGTAGAGCACAAGTGATATTTAGGTAATGAAACTATTCTATATGATATACTATAATAATATATATACACAACATTTTGCATTTGTTCAAGACCTGTGCAACACAAGGAGTGGACCCTAAAGTAAACTATGGACTTTAATAAGGCAAACCATATATGGAGGGGTATATGGGAACTCTATTTTCTGTCCAATCTTTCTATAAACCTAAAATTTCTCCAAAAATATAGTTTATTTTTTAAAAAAATGAATTATGAGTGTAGATTCCTATGGGGGCAATATTTATATGAGAAGATAGAGGTTGGGATAAGGTTATTGTATTATCCCACCTATTGAAAAGAAATATCACCTAACTCAGAAGTTTCATAGTTTTCTCTCATTTTTCTCTTGTGGTAGTTCATTCTGAACTTTAACTTGGTATAATTATAGAAATGTTTGGGTAAAAAACATTTTAAGAAACATTTTAGATGAAGACTATGATCTTAACTCATTCATTAAAATTAATGAAGTAATGTCCAAGCCAAGATGGTTTCCAGGGAGAATTCTACAAACACTTAAGGAATAATTTCTACTAATCCTACTCAATAATTTCTACTAATTCTACTCTATCTTTTACAGAAAACTGAGGAGAGAATAGTTCCCAATTCATTTTGTGAAGCTAGTATTACCCTGTTACCTAAACCAGACAAAGACAGTACAAAAATAGAAAACTACAGGTCAATCTCTCTCATGAATATAGACACAAATATCCTTAACGAAATAATAGCATAGAGAATCCAGCAATATCTGTAAAGAACTGTAGGGGCTTCCCTGGTGGCGCAGTGGTTGAGAGTCCGCCTGCTGATGCAGGGGACACGGGTTCGTGCCCCCGTCCAGGAGGATCCCACATGCCACGGAGCAGCTGGGCCCTTGAGCCATGGCCGCTGAGCCTGCGCATCCGGAACCTGTGCTCCGCAACGGGAGAAGCCACAGCAGTGAGAGGCCCGCATACGGCAAAAAAAAAAAAAAAAAGAACTGTATACTATGACCAACTGAGGTACATTCCAGGAACTTAAAGCTAGTTTAATAATTGAAAAATCAATATATTTCATCATATTAAAAGTCTATAAATAAAAACCACATGATCATACGAACTGATAAAGATCATTTGATAAATTCAATACCAATTTGTGATTAAACTCTCAGAAAAATAGAAGGAAACATCCCCAATTTGATAAGTAACATCTATAAAATATATACAGCTATAATCATAACTAATGATGAGAGACTAAATGCTTTACCTATGAGATTAGAACCATGGCAAATATGTCTGCTCTCACCATTGCTATCATACGCATACCAATTGCATTTCTATATACTAACAATGAATACAAAGACATTAAAATGAAACTTACAATAATATTTACATTCCAAAAAATGTAATTCTTGGGTGCAAATCAAAGAACCCTGTATAGCACTACTATGCTGAAAACTATAAAACAGTGGTGAAAGAAAGCAAAGTAGTCCTAAATAAATGAGTGACATAACATATTCATCCCTTAGACAATTTAACATAGTAAAGACATCATTTCTTTTCAAATTGATTTAAGGTAATTTTAATGTAATTTAAGGTAATTTTAATCAAAATCCCCAAAATATTTTTTATAACTAGATGAGATTATTCTGAAATTTATATGGAACGACACAAGCCCTAGAATAGCTAAAACAGTTCTGAAGAAGAGTAAAGTGGGCGTGATCACTCTACTTAATTTCAAGACATAAGACATATATCACTCATTAAGATTATGTGATATTATGAAGGAATAGAAACATAGAACAGAACAGTGGACCCAGAATTAAACCCACAAAGATATGACCAACTATTATTTGACAAAGGTACAAAAATAATTCAATGGAGGAAGCTAATATTTTTTCAAAAAATGGTACTGAAAAAAAAATGGTACTGAAGCAACTGGATATCCATAAGCAAAAATACAAATCCCAATGTAAACCTCACAGCCTATTCAAAAATTAACTGAAAATGATTTAAATGTAAAACTGTGAAACTTTTAGAAGATAATATAGGCAAAAATCTTCGGAACTAGAGCATGGTGAATAATTCTTACACATGATACCAAAAGCGCAATCCATAAAATAACAAATTGATAAACTAAACATCATGATGAAAACTTTTCTCTCTCTGAAATATGCTATTAAGAGACAAGCTACAGACTGGGAAAAAAGATTTGCCAACTAAATGACAAAGGACTCATAATATATATATAAAATATTAGAAAAACAATTAGAAAATTGGCAAAATACAGGAGGAGACATTTCACTGAAGAGGATATATTAGTAGAAAATAAGCATGTGAAAATAGGTTTGACATCTCTAGTCATTAGGGAAATACAAATTAAGACCATGATGAAATATCACTATGCACCCATTAGAAGAGCTGAAATTTTAAAAAAAAGTAGTGACAATACCAAATATTGGCAATGGTGTAAAGAAGAGGGATCCCTTATAGATCATGGTAAATGGTGAATATGTTTAATGATACAGCCACTTTGGAAAACAGTTTGGCAATACCTTTAAAAACTAAAAGGACACAACATAAATGCCAGCTATTGCAATCGTAGACTAGAGAAGTGATGGCTTATGTCCACACAGGAATATTTACTTGATTGTTTATAACAGTTTGATTTGTAATAGCCCCAAACTGGAAGCAATCAAAATATCTCTCAATAGGCTAACGGTTACCAGTTGTACATCCATACCATGGAACACTACTCAACAATGAAAAGGATAAACCATTGCTACACATAACAGCTTGGGTGAACATCAACAGCATTTTTCTGAGTGAAAAAAAAAAATCTCAGAAGTTTTCATACTATATGTTTCTATTTATATAACATTCCCAAATGACATAATTATAGAGGTGGAAGACAGATTAATAATGATTACCAGGAGTTAGGTATATGGAAAAGTTGGTGTGACACTATAGGGAGAACTCGGATCATGGACGAGTGCTGTATTTTGATTGCAATGGTGTTACAGGAAGCTATGCATTGTAATAAAAGACATGTAACCCACGTTCTATCAATTTCACTTTTCTGGTTCCAATATTGCACTCTAAATATGTATGATGTAACTTTGGGGGAAATTGGGTAAAGAGTTCAAGGGAACCTCTTTGTACTATCTTTGCAACTTCCAGTGTAAGTATATCTATGATTTCAAAATATAAGGTTTTGTAAAATAGTGCTGAAAACATAACCATGATACATTGTACAGTTGACTCTCAAAAACACGGGTTTGAATAGCCGGATTCACTAATACACAGATTTTTTTTTTCAATAGACACATATTACTGGATGAGTAATCCATGATTGGTTGAATCTGCACATGTAAAACACAGATAGGAAGGGCCGACAGTAAAGTTATAGGTGAATTTTTCTTTTTTTTTTTTTTTGGCGGTACGCGGGCCTCTCACCGCTGTGGCCTCTCCCGTTGCGGAGCACAGGCTCCGGACGCGCAGGCTCAGCGGCTATGGCTCACAGGCCCAGCCGCTCCACGGCATGTGGGATCCTCCCAGACCGGGTCACGAACCCGTGTCCCCTGCATCAGCAGGCGGACTCTCAACCACTGCGCCACCAGGGAAGCCCTACAGGTGAATTTTCAACTGCCTGATGTTGTTCCAGGGTCAACTACAATACTCATATGTATTTGCAAGAGTATTACATTTAATAACAATTTACCTCACTAGTTTCATATCCTGACATACCAAAATTAAAGTCAATATGTTAAGTCCAAAATTAATGAATGAGAAGGTAGCAGTAGAGGTGCTTAGTATTTCACAACATGTAGAAGTGTAAATCTCATTGAAAATAACTAAATTACCAAAATGGTGCTTCTGAGGATAGGTATAGGAGAAAATGCAGAGGACAAGAACAAAAAAAACTGATTCTTAAAAAATTAAATTGTTCATATTTAACATTTTTAAAATGAGTGTGTTAATCTTTTTAAAAAGGAAAAAGAAGAAAGTAAGGACACGCCTAGTATAAGTAATTGGAAAAAGTGAACAAGTTTCCTGATTTAAAATAGAAATACCTATATAAAAGGCAAATACAAAATCGTAATTTAAAACAACTTTCAGCTGGTGGCTTCTTTCATTAGTTTTTACTTTGAACATTTATATGTATATTACACTTATTCTTGCATTTTCTTATACATCTTCAATCTGCAATCAAATCAATTCTCAGTGTATATTTTGACCTTGCAAGTCAAAATAACAATTACTCATTTTAAATGACTTACTTCTCAGTAGCTCTGGGTTCTGAAGAAAGCTTCTTGGGGTCTCTATCATGTTTTACCTTTGTTGTTTTTGTTTTGTTTTTTGTTTGTTCTTCCTCACAATGAGGATGTTGATCATTTGGAAGTGAATAGGGCTGTCTCTTTATGTACACAGGAATAGTGAAAAGGAGAGGACTAATGGATTAATACTAAAGTATCAATAGTCTCAATATCTCATATTATTGAAAGGTTATGATACTTGTTTTTCATACAGCCATATCATCCTGGCCTGATGTCGTAGATTTGTCTGTTTAAATATTATTTACTTAAAATACATTTATTGATTTCTTTATATATATATATACAAACAAACAATCTTAGGCACTGAGGACCCAGGAGTAATAAAGTAGTCACATTTCATTGGTACATGCCACATGACAAAATGGAATAATCAGAAATAATCTCCTAAACAACCATGTGAAATGGAAATGAGTTACATGGGTATTTAAGATAACATTATCTCTATTAAAAAAAAGTTGTTACTACTAAATTATTCATGGAAATATTTTCTCAGAGTAATTTTAAATTGCTTTGAGTGAGACAATATGTATGCCAATATATTTCTACATTCTACAAAGATGTTCTAATTATACAATGGGTACAACAAGGACCAGAAATTAACCAGGAGCTCACCCAGTGGATGAGTTTTTATTTACAGAGTGACTATTTATTTATTCTCCTCTTAATATCTCTAAGTCCCTCATTAATTTTCCTTAAGCTTCCAATTTGAAGCAGAGTTGCAATACCCTAAGTTCATCTCCACTAAGAGTTTAATATAGTATACTATGCCCCAAGGCTATATTCTAGGACTATTAAGCACATTATTTCAATATTGCTAAAGCACATAATGAACTGTGTTAAACACTAATCAAATATTTAAATAAATGTATTTCACTGGATGATGGTATTGCTAAGAACTTTGTTTAGTTTGTGAATCCATTGATTAAATCCACTAATTATTTTAATTGAACTATTTGATGGCTTCTTTACTCACCAAATATTTGTTAAAAAAACATTTGGGACTCATAAAACAATTTTCTACCACTTTAAATGCAATCTCCTCAGATAAAGATGTTTTCTGATTATAAAGTTTAAAACTCCAGAAGTACAGACATTTGTACTGACAATTTATATATTTTGTGAAATATGTAAGACCTAAAAAACAACATGCTCTAAAATATTCAGTTATAGTCCTTACACATATTGGTTTCTAGAAAAAGCAAAAAATGTTACATTTTGATTGCAACAGCCACAACTCAAGCTGCTGGATGAAAAAGAAATTTTATATACATTTTTACCTGGCCTCTGGAAAGTTGTACTGATATATATTGAATTCGTTATAATAAAGGATTAGAGAAAAAGAAGTAGGTACCCCCAAAAGACTGACTTTTATATGTTTAGTGTTGAATTAAGGAATTGAGTACATAACTGATTTGTTAACTAGTTCCTTAAAATATTATTTTTAAAATCCATTTTACATATATTTCTTAAGGATTTCAATTGTTTCAGGCACTGGGATAGATCTTAAGAATAAAGACCTTTATCTTCCACTCCAGATTTCAAATGAGAGAAATGTGAACTGTTTTGCATTCTCTTTTGCTTATCATGCAAAATATATTTATAGTTATTATATTTTAAAATTATTATGTGAGGAATAATAAGATTTCCCTCTGAAAATTATACTTGAGAGAAAGGAGCATGAAACACATGCAATTAATCATCTCAATAAAACATTTTTTGTATTTATTTTTTATATATTTTTCCTTCATGTAAGGAGTATGAATATTTGGCATTATGTCACAATGTGAAATGCTTGCTGTCTCTACTAAATTCTAAATGATTTCTGATCTCTAAACTTGATAGCAACATTATTTAAATTTACAAATGAAAAATATGAAATCTTATTAATAAAATGCTATATCTGATGATAACATGATATATTTTATATACATTATATATAATATATATCTTAGGTTTCAGCAAGTTTTTGATACTTGAAATTTTTTCAAGGATTGCTACTTCTTTTAGTGTCTTAACTGTAAAATTGGGGTGATTATTTTCATCACTGAATGGAAATATTTTTGCTTTTAATACATTTAAAAGTTTAAAATCAAACATGAATTATTCTCTTTGAAGACATTATACTAAGAATTTGGACAGATCTTAGAGACAAAATAAATAATACAAATGCCAGAAAATTGACAAGAAGAAAGTATAAGCTCATATAAATATACACAAGTGAATAAGATAAATCTCAGGATGAGTGAAAAAAGAATTAGCAGGATTCAATAGATTAAATGATGTTCATCAGCAAAATCTCCCAAGTAAAGAGAGTAATGGAGTTCAGTGCTGGATCAGATATTGAGGAGTGCATATTAAGTGGTATTATTTTAAATTAGATATAATTTCACAAAATATATGTTAAAAATATATTCTAGTCTTTCTTTACAGGAACCTTGGAACTAATGTAGAAATTCAGGCGTCACTCTCCTAATTGAATCCAACAATTAATATATTTTAGTAATTGAATAAGTAAGTTAACAGACTTGTCTTTGAATCCAGTAAATATTTAGTGATGAAGTAGGCATATTGTAGGATTATTCAACTCTCAAATCCAGAAAATTATCTTGATTTATAGTCTGTTATTAGTGTCATTACTTTTAATTACAATCATTTAGAAAACGAGTTAGTCAATTTTTATTTAAAAAAATAAGGGTAAGGTAGCTAAGAGAAAAAATATAAACCAGAGAACTGAATCAAAACATTCAAAAACACTGTATGATATCATTTATATGTGGAATCTAAAAAATACAACAAAGTAGTAAATATAACAAAAAAGAAGCAGACTCACAGATGTAGAGAACTAATGGTTTTCAGTGGGGCGTGGGGGAGAGGAGAAATATAGGCATGGGAGGAGTGGGAGTCACAAACTATTGGGTATAAGATGGGCTCAAGAATGTATTGTACACACAGGGAATACAGCCAATATTTTGTAATAACCGTAAATGTAAAGTAACCTTTAAAATTGTATAAAAAATAAAGACAAAGAAATGGTCAAAAAAAGTTCAAAAGGATGAAATAAAATGTGAGATTATTATCAGAACTTGTTACTAGGGCCAATATTCAATTGAGTAGCTTTGCTCCTTTGGAAGGCAGAGGTCTGTCTGATTTCATTTGCCTATGGTCTCAATCACCCATGGAAAATAAGAAAAATCTCATTAGAAGCCTTATTTGAAGAGAAACCCTCAAAAGATGTTTATCCCCAAATCACAGTGTTTTTTCTAGTCTTCTCTTTGAAAACCTAATACCTAATTCTTAACTTCGATATAGGGGAACATAGAGTATACATGCTTGTCAGTCTAAGGGCATTCTCTTTGGATATGGGAGTCTCATTATTATCGTTAAATCATTAATCATTGTAGGACTAGACCTCTGTTAAGAGAAGCAGTCCTCAATAAACTTGATTTTTGATGGTGGGTCTAGTAGTTAATTTTTCTGTCCTCTATCAGACTGGCAGGAGTATATTCCACCTATGCCATGTTTATGGGGCTATTCAAAACAGATATAAAGAATAATATGGCCCTTACCTTTAAGGAATTGAATTTAAAATTACAGAGACAATTAAAATATTAAGTGGTAAGCATTATAATAGAGAGAGTACCAAGAGAGAAGGTCAGTTACTAGTTAAAAGCAAAGCTCTAAAATTAAAACAAAAAGCAAGAATATTTGAAAATTGTTCTCCAATCAAACCCTTTTAAAAAACTTCTCTCCAAGAAAAACCAGTGTAACCTAATATAAGAAATTCATTTAGCAAAAACTAAAAACTTCTAAAATAGTCTGCTTGCACTTTAATCAAATTGAACACAGAAATGAAGTGGTAAAATATGCCAGCACACCTGGTCATTACCCCCTATGGCTTAGACACTTTCCGAAAGGTTGGCATTGATGTGTCAAAGTAAGTAGCAGGTGGTCTCAAAGTCTTAGTTCCCCCTGGTGATGGATGTCAGGTGGTTCTTAATTTTTCCAAAGAAGGTGCCCTAAGCAAATTAGCAAGCAAAACCTACAAACCTTTTTGACCACCTTTATGCAAAAGAAAGGCAAGAGAACATTTTCACTCATTATAAGATGACGTATCAACCCATTAAAAGTGCTTCATGTCACTGGCAGGTCAAGGGACAGTACCTAGGAACTCTACAACTTCTAACTTACTTTACTATGCTATGTTAAAGTTTGGCTTTGGATTTCTTTCTATTCAATGTATCAAAAATTGCTATACATGCTTTACAAATATGAACTCACTTTATCCACTTAACTACTTTATGAGTTAGGTGTGGCTATTATTTCCATTTACAGGTCAGGTTATTCTAGCATAGAGGTTAGCTAGCTAGCTCAAGGTCACACAGCTACTAAGTAACAGAGCTGGGATCTGAACCCAGGCACATTTACTGGTTGTAGTGTTTTTTACACACAGTGCATTTTCCCAATTTATTTCATCTCTTAACAATTGGACAACTTTACATTATACACCTTAATCATAGATAAGCTAAGTATAGACCTTGGATAGATATGCAAACTGAATATTGGTCTCCTTTTTCTCACACCTAATGATCATAATATATTGATTTAATGTTAAATAAGGGTATCCTGATGAACTGGTTCAGAACCTTCCATTCATTATAGGTTTAAACCTAAAACTCTATACCAGTATAGGTGTACAGGTGGCAGTGAAGTTGATGTAGAATTTGATCTTCTACTAATGCCATGTTCAATTTCTAAATATGAAATATAGGATAGTTTTAATAAAATTTCCCTGTCTTTGGAAATTTAACACATAAAAAAATTCTTAAGCTTCACAATCTATCCTTATGAATACCATGGAAGTTTCCCAATGGAATTTAATAATATCTCACTTGGAATACTTGTATTCTGATGCTGTAAGGTTATGGTTATTTTCATTACTCTTACTATATGTACTTTTAGTTATGTACACTTCTGCCTTTTTTTTTTTAACATCTTTATTGGAGCACAATTGATTTACAAACAAAATGAAACAGTTATACATATACATATGTCCCCATATCTCTTCCCTCTTGCATCTCCCTCCCTCCCACACTCCCTATCCCACCCCTCTAGGTGGTCACGAAGCACACAGCTGATCTCCCTGTGCTATGCGGCTGCTTCCCCCTATCTTCTGCCTTTTTATATCATGTTTTAACTGTATTGCTCAATTGCAGTCTGGTCTTCATCAAGCCAATTCTGGTAACACTTGTACATATTATCTGAGGCAACAATGGCAGCTTAATCATAGAGAATGGTCCTAAAACACCTATTGTCAAAGTCACTGATACCTATTTCAAATCTATCACTGCATTTTTATTTTTATAAAATTCAAATGTATCAGTCAAGAAACACTGATTTAAATTTTCCTAAACTTGAAGACACCAAATTATTTCGTTGTTCTCTTTGTTCTGTATCACCTAAAATACTACGCTTAATAATTTGTTAGCCTGTTAAAACAAATGAATAGAATGTTCTTGTTGTTTAATGTATCTAATGTATCTGACTTATTAAGTAACAAGGCAGTATATGCATAAATCAAATACATATTTTGAAAAAAACCTCTTTGAGGTCTATAGTCAATGATGATTACCTCGAAATGAAGTAAAGACAGACTTTTTGCATATAAGTTAGTGAATAAGATATAAACTACAAATATAAATTTTATTTACCAATGTTTTAAAAATTCATTAATTTCCCTACAATGACATAATTCTTAGAGTGTTATAAAAACATCTATAATAGTACTTTCCTGATCTTAATATAAGAAAATATATAAACTTTATAGTTGGGTATCAACACATAATTTAAATTATTGTTCTTGCTTTTGTTAACTTTATTGTACATTATGATTGTGAAGAAGGATTTAGGGAAATTTTTCAGCAAGTATCATTCTACCCTCTTTTGCACGCACTTATGTGGAGACCAGAAAGTGGTTTTGTTAGTTATTTCTTTGATATATCATATAACTTGTGGTCTTCCAGATTCTCTGTATGAGATGAACCCCATTAAATAGTGTAGTGAAAGACAATTTTCCCATTGTAATTCATTTCTAAGGTAGAAATTCAACTAACAAAATGTGCATGTACTTCCTGGTCTCTCACCCTGACCACAAGTCTCAGGGTAACATCGAAAGTCTAGTTTCAGAAACCAGATAAGAACTATGCCTTATATAGGTTTACTGATCAATGTATATTTATGAGATTGGGCTGAATTCAAAGCATGGTCCACTTACTGTGTAACTGTACAAATTACTACTAAAACTATGACAACAAATCAAGTATCATGAAATAATGGGGGAGAAGAAAAGGGTCAATAAATGATCATTTCTTGGTTTCATTATGTAACTAGAGCCTGGTAACTTTTAGTAGGACTTATTCCTAGATGATTAATATCCTTAACATAGTTTTTTAGTTACCTTTGATACTATGCTGTAGTATTTGATCCCAAGCCAGTGCATGCATGGATATTTATATTCTAAGAAACTGGCCTTAAGAAGAAATATCACAAACTAATTTTACAGCTGATTACAAGTATTTTTTCACTACCATGAACAGTTTGATTTTCTGTGTAAGGCTCAGAATTGAGAAAACAAAGTTCTTTAAGAATTATTCAGTTATTATAGACTAAACTACAAAAATCCAGCATTTTTGTTTCAATTTATAGCTTCCAAATATAATCAAATCATAGTAAGACTCTAAAGTGAATTCATTTTCTCTCTCATACACAATACATATTATATTACATATATGTTAAACTATCATGAACATATTCATAAACTACCACACATTCAGAACACATAATTCTCAGGCAATTAAAGGACAGAATTGCAGGCAGTTGGTGTTCTGTAAAGTTTGGGCAACAAAAAATAATGCTTTTTAGTAATACTGCAAAACAATATTCTCCATATCATCAGTACCTGTTATTTACTCTCATTGAGATATTTTATTTAAAGAGGTAACAGACTACCAGATTTTAGTTTAATGTACTATAGTGAGATAGTATTTTTCTAAATATAGAGTCGTCTATGCTTTTAATTCATAGTTACAATTATGCATTTCAAAGATTAGGTAAAGGAAGTAAGACCATTAGCTGGCTCCACTTTTGATTATAGACATAATCTAATAAGTAGGAAACTGTTTACAACTAGCAGTAAAATTACATGGACATGGTTGTGGCTATTAACTAATTGAAGCACCACATGGCTAAAAATATTTGTTCCATATCAGTTGTGATATACCTCTATTACAGAGTTGTTCTAAGTACTAGTATAGGGCTCTCACTATATAAGTGATCAATAAATATTGGTAAACTTCATAAATTTGGTGTATATTTATTTAGAGCTACATACCAACTATATACAAGATTTTCAAAAATTATTTTTGTGGCAACAATGAAATATGGGTTTAAATTACTATGTGTTCAGACAATAGTATTTTAGTAAAAGAAAAAGAACAAATGAGAAATTTTGATAGTATAAAAATGAACAAGATAATTAGAACAATTCAAAAAGGATTATGCTTCCCTGAGCTTTTCAAAGTTAGGCTCTTACTTACCTTGGTCAATAAAATGTGAGAAGTAGGGAGTCTCACTTTGTTGCATAAAGTTTAGAGCCAGTGTGAAATAGATCCCTACTATCTTCACCTTGCTGTGGTGGTCTATGGCAGCATGTGTTAAGAAAGAATTTTATTCAGCCTGGGTCTTCTGCAGTGACTACAATGAGCAGAGGTCCCCTGCTATCCCATAATGACTAAGCTGCATGAGTAGGAAAGAAAATGCTGTTGGGCTGTGCCACTGAGAAGTTGAAATTATTTGTTATTGCTGCAGGGCTTAGTCCTTCCTGACTGACCTTGCTCACATTAAGGAGTTTGCATAACCCAAACTTAAAATACATGACAGTGGCTTGGGGATGGGTGACAAGCTCTAGAGAAATGGATTGGAGCTTTGAAAGAGGATTATCAGTGAAATGTTACCTGGGATAACATTTAAGACAGGCCATATACCAAATAATCATGCAGCCCTAGGTAAAAAGCCTGGAAAGTTGACTGTTAATAGTATGGGTAAGTTACATCCATCTGTGTTTAACAAAGAATTAGAAAAAAAGGGGTTGAAGAGGAGAAAGAGGAAGAGAACAAGGAAAGAAAAGGAAGAGAAGGAAAGGGAGGAAAAAGGGGAAGCAGAAAACTTGATATCAGCAAACAACTGGAGAATAAATAGGGTCCACAAATCAAGGAACAAGCAGTATAGACAGAACATGCTGTTAGTCACCAACAACCTGTAAAAAACAAAAAAAGAAAAAAAGAGAAAAGAAAAGCCTTTGATAGACAAGCACCAACTAAAATCAGTCTTGATGAAAATGTGAATTCAAAGGTTATGATGGCTATTTCCATTTTAAAATGTCTGAATAAATTAAGATACTCAGCATTAGAGTCTATCCAAGAATATAGGATCCAATAAGCCATTTCAGTTGAACAAAATTCCCTAAGGAGGTGATTGAATATGTGGCTATACTACTAAAATCTGAAAGAGAAAATACTTGTGATTAACTCAAAGAAAGATATATGGTGAGATGGGTTGCAGAGAAACAAGGGAATATAGTAAATCTAACATGAATATCTAAAAAATAATTGTGGATTTATCTGATACGTGTTACTGAATTCAAATTAATGAGAAAATTTTTAAGTAAATTATGCCTGCAGAATACTGAATCTTATGCATTTCCTCTATCTTAATAAACTAATTCATAATTCATATTGTCACAGATATTTTGATATATGGAATATAAATATAGATCAAATAAAGATTTATACAGTAATGGGAAAAATATTGAAGTACAAAAATTCAATAAGAAATCTTTGTTAAGGAGAATATTAGTATCAATGAATTCTAAATAATATACAATCATATGACATTGCTCTGATAACTAAAGGTACTACTTGGAACATTCTTTTATCCAAAAACATTTGCTAACCTTCAGGGTGAATTTTCTTTACCTTAAGTATGTTGCCAGTTCTAACATAAATATTAGTTTTCTATAGTGTGATCTCCCTTGGAAGGACAACAAGATGAATGTAGGCAATGTAGAGTAAAATAGTTCTGATGAGATGAGCAGCTACTGATAAAATGTCAACCTGATTTTCTGCTAATATATATACCAATCTAACAGAAAATCTAATTCAGTGTTTGATTATCATATTTAGGCTCTAAAGTTTGATATTGAGAACTTGAAATATCATCTTTCAATTTCTACCTAAATTTAATTGTAATCCAATAGCTTCCATTCTTTCAAAGTAATAGAGAAATTTTTGCAAAGTTCTCTAGGGTTGAGAGTCTACACCAGGGTTGAGAGTCTATGCCAGGAATGCTGACTGTGTTGTCTATATGAAAGAATAATGCAAAGGCCACTGCATTGTGAAAAGAATCTTTGAAAAATACACTAATAATTCTGATTTTGATACTATATATGTATATGTTTATGTGTATTGTTTTATATGATGCATGTATTTATATATCTGTCTATTGTAATATATATATATATATATATATATATATGCATATTCATTTTGTTCTGAAGAAAACCAGGTAGTTTTATTCTTGGATTATAGTCTTAGTTTATCATTGTCTAAGCAGTCACTTGAACATTAGATGATAATAAATACAATCATATAAATAGGCAGAAAAATGGCACAATTTCTGCAAAGATCTCTAAATGGAAAGGGAATCATCTCAAAGGGAAGTAAGATTTCTTTTACTCATTTTCCTGCATTTCAAGCAATTAAGAACAATAGGAAACCACTAAGCTTTTCAAAACCTTTCAAGAGCACAAAGTAGTTTGCAAGACAAGGTAATTTCTAAGTATGTTAAATTGAAGTAAAAAACCCGGAAGGAGACAAAAAGATAAAAGGAATGTTATCAAACTCAGAGTCAGTGATAAGGAATAAACAACGTGTTAGGAGCACAATTTCTTTTAACTTACACTTAAAATATTTGGGCACAAAATGATGTAAGCATTTCTTATTACTTACTCTTCTGTCTTTGAGCCCTTATTTCTTGCTAACTATGACAATTAAGCTGGCAAAAATAAATTCTGCTTCATGTCTGTAGGAAGGGTAAAGGAATTTATTATTTTAAAGTATGATTAAGATCTTGAGTGTTTTACGTATTTGAAATTGGGGGAACCATGACAGACCTACAAAAATTATAAGAGTAGTAGTGGAAATAACAAGCCCTAGAATTAGAAACATAATATTTATTGAATGAGTGAGCAATAAATGAATTAAATCCATTAATGAATATGGGCTCCCCAAATGCAGTTTAGATCTAGTAATAGTTTTGTTTTTGAATGTTTAAAAATAAATAAGAATTAAGATGAATATCTATCTAGTTGGAATTAACAAAACATCATATATATCTCATCTCTTCTAACAGCCAAGCACATATCACTAATTGATAGTGATATTTTGAGGTTGATAGCAGCCACAGAATCTCTGCCCATATCATATTTTTTAAAAAAGAAACAAGTTGAATGAATTTAGAAAGAAAACAAGGGAAAATGTTGTTCTTACACTTAAGGAAATGGACATATATCAATATTACATGCTCATAGTCATATTAAAAATTAGCCACAAAGCTAGGTCTAAAGTGGACTTAACTTTAATGTTGTATAAATGTTTAGGGTGAGCTATGTGTCTATGATTAGGCATTTGGCACTTTAATTGTGACAATCAGAACATGTCAAATAAAGGTAGAGTATTTTGATATATCAAAATCTTGGTACCAGCAATAAGTTCAGTTTCTTTCTCCTCTATCTCTCAATTTCCTTCCCACACTGTAGTGTACTTTTGTGTGTGTGTATGTATGGGGAGGGGCATGGGAGAGAGGAACCAAATAAATATATTGTCATTCAAGTATTCTCTATATCACATTATAGAGAATCTTTCTAACTTCAAACACAATTTTAACAGTTACTCTATGGTATCATACTGAAGGAACTTAGCACACATTTTGAACATCTTTGGACAGCTATATAAAGAAACAAATGAGTAGCAACATCGTATAGACCTACTATATACTTTTGTAATTAGCCAAAATATATTTGCTCTTATCAGGAAACATATTCAAAATATTTTAGTGAATAACAGGTCAATGAGAGATATTATTTTATACTCAGGTAAACCATATTTAGAATTTACATTGTATAGTACTGCATCTGGCAAATTAGTGGATGAGGGTTGCTGTTATGAGTTAGAAGAAAGACCTCATTCTACACCTGCCCATGTTATTTGCCTTGATTTGGGTATATGTGGAACTTTACTTCCATAAAATGAGCGGTTTTTTTTGTAGATTTATAAAGGTATTTCTAAGCCTACATTTCAATCATGAATTTATATTATGTATAAAATGTATTTATTATAACATTCACTATAGAAATCATTAAGTGAAGTAAATAATTTTGAAATTTTCACATTTCATTGATGTTTATAATCTCTAAAGTCTCCTTTTATATCTGAACAAGTTATCCTATTAAATTGCATAAAACATTTTAATAAATCTATCCAAGAGCTTAAAAACACAAAATATAATCAAAATAAGTTTCACTAAATGTCAGTAGGGAACCAAGTGTTAAATATGGCTCAAGCACTTTTCCATCCCTGACATGACACAGTCCAGATTATGCATTGTAAGGGAAAGTGTATATGAGACATGTTCAGCACAGTGGAACAGGAAAGTCTGCCTAAGGACAGTGGAGTGGAAAATAAAGGGCAGAGGAATGTGGTAGACCTGACAAAACAACAAAGTCTTTGGTGGATTAGTAAATAAAGGCATTGAAAAGAGAGAAATTTTAAAAATAGGTCTTAATTCTTTATTTAAAAAAAATCAGTATGAATTAGTTTCATGATGCTAGTATTCTAATATCATAAAGAGTTTTTTGTAAAGTTTTATTTACAAGCTAACAGCTGTATCTGCAATGTATATACTAAAATGTTGGAAAAATATCTTTTGGCATACTCTTAAGTACAAACATCTTGACCAAATGAACTGAGAAAAACATATAGCAATTTCCGATTCTAACAGTCTTATAGTCTTCATTTTCCCCATGCAATTCAATACTTTATTTTGATTAACTTGGTTGATGCCAACATGTGAAAATATAATTAAATTATAGATGTTCCAAGATTAAAGAATTAAAATTCTTCTGAATTTCCATCATGAAGAGTTATCTCTGTTTTCTCATAGGAGTCTTACAGTATTAGCTATACATTCATGTCTTTGGTACATTTTGAGTTAATCTTTTAATTTTAGTGCTAGGTAAGGGTCTGATTTCATTCTTTCACATGCGGATATCCAGTTTTCCCATTACTATTTGTTGAAAAGACTGTCTTTTACCTATTTTGACACCCTTGTCAAAAATCATTTATTCATATATGTAAGCATTTATCTCTGGGCTCTGTATTCTATTTTATTTGTCTATATATTTGTCTTCTTGCCAGTACCACACTGTTTTGAATCTATCACACTCAACTGTGAAAGACTGAAAACTGTCACTCTAAGATTAGGAATAGGGCAAGAATGCCTGCTTTTGTCATTTCTTTTGAACATGGTACTGGATATACTACCCAAAACAATTATGCAAAAAAGGGAAGAAAAGGCATCCAAATTGGAAAGTAGTAGTAGAACTATCTCTGTTCACAGATCTTGTAAGTAGAAAATCCTAAAAATTCCACAAAAAAGTTAGAAATAATAAATCCAGAAAAGTAGTGGGATACAAGGTTAGAAGTCAAAGTTATTTTGCATTTCTATACACTATGAACAACCTTAAAAAGAAATTAAGGAAATAATTCCATTTACAGTAACATCAAAGAGAATAAAATACTTAAGAATTAACTTAACCAAAGGAGTCAAAGATTTGTACCATGAAAACTACAAAACGTTGCTGAAAAAAAATTAAGACATAAATAAATGGAAATATATCCCATGTTCATGAACTGGAAAACTTAATATTGTTAAGATGTCAATACTACCTAAATAGTACAAATTAAAAGCAATCTCTATCAAAATACCAATGACGTTTTGTTCTGACATTGAAAAACCCATCTAAAATTCATATGGAATTTCCAAGAGACCCTGAATAGCCAAAACAATCTTGGACAACAAAGCTGAAGAACTCATACTTCCTGATCCCAAAACTTAGAAAGCTACAGTATAATTGTTTTTTATATTTTGTACCAGGTGTCTAAGGAATACAGAAGTCATAAGAACTGATTGAAGAGTAAGGACCTTGTCACTTTATGCTTTCATTGTGTCCCCCTATTTCCCTACCACATATTATTACACATAGTATATTATAGCACTCGGCAGATTTTACTAACACTCATTAAAAATTAATTATGCCTGGCTTACTGGCTTACAAAAATGTTACACCTGTACCAAAATATTATAAAAATTTTTGTGCTAATGGTGAAAAGAAAAAATATTTTTATCATTTTTGTTTAAGCTTGAATTTTAGATGATTTTCATCATTAGATCATTTATTATTTTGTAATTGATGTAAATAAAATCACACTTCCTATCTATCTTTATAATGCCCAAGTGGACCAAGTCCAAGATGGATAACAATTTATGAGGGTTTTCTGTCCCTTCATACCTATGAAATCTTTTCATTGTGAAGTCTGACTTGGTCTCATCAAACTGTAGTGACACCTCTTCCCCAAATCAAGTTTGTTAGCATTGTATATTCTCACGTATATGACCTAAAAATTCACTCAACTTCTACATGCATTCCTATTCCCTCTTACCCCCACCTCAGAGTAAAGCACTTTTCAGGATGGAAGCCCACTTTGATACTTCATTTTGCCAGTTTATATGTAAGAATCGTTCGCAGATGGCACAAACCTTCCCAAAATTCTTATTTAAGTAATTTGATGTTATAGATTGGGGCCCACAATCTGATCATGCAGTAAACATAAATAAACTTCAGTGGACCAAGTTAACTTCAGTGATTCAAGGACTGAATATATTGACATGAGCAATGAGAAATTTACCCCCACCCCAAGAGTTATTTGTATAATTAAGAAGAAAAGCAGAGGTCAACGTCTGATTTTTGATAATTTTGTTGATGATGTTAATTTATATTGAATCATGAATTTATGTTGAATGGACTTACCAGAAAACAGTTTTTTTCTTTTCTATAAAAAAAGTAAAACTAGCCTGTTTTAGGTTGTTGTACATGATGGATTTGACCAGTGCGATCACTAACAGCCACTAAAACAGAATAAGCTGTGGTTCAGCATGCATAGATGCTTCTACTTAATCCAGAAATGAGAAAAAAAGTACAGAAATCATCAGGTGCCTTAGATTCCAAGTCATCAGTACAGGCTTTTTAAATATTCCTGTCTGTATCCACTCTCTCAACCTCAATGTCGTACCTTCTTCTTGTTTTTCAGAATAACAATATTATGATACAAAATGGCAAATATCAAATTCAGGTGGATACCATCGTTCAACACAGGATAATCAGGCTATCAAGGAGATTTACTAAGGCATCTCTTATTCTGTACTCTTCTTAAAGTTGTCTTCACGTATCAATTTTGGACTATTCCTTTAATTTAATTTGCTTACCCCCAAACTTCTAAATTTTATGTCTGTATCCATAGGTGATATTGACAATATCCCTGATATGTGAAGACTCTGTTTTATTGTGTTCCAGTGTCGGTGATGCTGATAGTGTTATTATGTTGATTCTTATCTTAATTACTAACAAACTTATACTCCACAGAAACTGAGTTTTTATTTAAACTTGGTATCCAGAAATCTCACAAAAATGTCTAAATATCAGAGTTGTGTGTTTAATAATTCTCCCACAATAATAACATAACTGAATTTTGTTTTTTTGGTCTGAGATATGTTATTTATTTCTTTTCCTTTGTTTCCTCTAGTCTTCCTATTTGGTATGCTTATCAAATACACTTTGGTCTATGTGGATTAATATAGCATATGTATGATTTTTAAATCAAATCTCACCTTCCTCATTCCTCATAGCCCTTAACACCATAACTATAAAGTGTTTATTTTCTCTATATTCTGAAATATTTATTGTCTTACTCCCTGTCTAGTGAATTTTTCCTTAGGTATATTTTTTCCCAATTACACTTATTATCATAGTAGCCTCTTTTATGGATGCTTATTTTCTTGAATGTCACAACACACAATCACAGTATGTGATTTTCAAAGTTTTCTACTGTTCCGAATTATGTGTTTTCTCTATGATGAGCTGTTCTATTAGTATACATGCACCCTCTTTTAGTGTTGATGGTTTTTCTCATTTGCCTTGAGATCCTTGATTGTTTTGCTTGATGTTTTGAATCAAAGCAGTTTAATGTTACTTAATTTCCTCTCTAACGTATAAAGATACTGAAAGGTCTACTTTTTTGAGGGGTGGATATATCTACTGGCAGCTTTCTCTGTGTGCTTAAGCAGAACAATCATGAAGTTATGTCAGCTCCACTCTCAACTACCATTAGCAATACCAATACAAGAACGCTCTACTCTGTTGCAAAGTCTTTTTCGGGAAGCCTCAGACTCACCTAACCAAGTGCAGTCTTCTTGCAGGACTAATTCTCCAGCTTCAAATTGGTGGTAAACAACTGATCTGTGAATGTGATATGGGGAAGCAGGGAGATAGACAAGCCTGAGACAGTTTTGCCGACAGTATTTTAAGATGCCATTTAAATATTGGTCCCTTTTGTCACTTCTGCTTATGACAAATAAGGCTATCTAGGGTTTCTGCAATGCTTCTACTACTGTACATCTTTCTTGCAATGTGGAATTTAATTCCTTCTTTTAATATTCCCATTACTAGGCCGGTATATCTCACTTCTACCTCAATGCTTTTCTGAATGTATTATTTACTAAATATATTAAATAATGTGATTTTACTAGGTTTGGGTAAAGTAATCATCTATGCAAACACAGTCAGTTACAGTCAGTTACTGAAATGATTTAGTTTCTTCATCTATGTAGAAGCTATTTTGAAAAAAATGAAATTTTCAGTTAGAAAATGTTACTTTTAAATAGCTCTGTAAACACAAATTTTTTACATTATATGGCAATCTAGATTCAGATTCTTCTTATGGTTAATGATGTCCTTAAATAATGTAATTGACTTTTTTTCTCCCTAGAGCAGATAGACATGACATGTTCTTTTAGATAATTTCTCATATTAGTCATTCACATTTATGAATCATCCTTATTTACTTTAATGATATTCATTATCTGCTGGTTATTCCATAATAGAGAAAGTTTATTTAGGGTGGAAAGCTTAGAAAATAAATTGACAATTGCTATGATTTATATACAAATAGGTCTAAAATATGCATTGTAATTTCTTTTCAATTTTAGGAATATGAAAACTGCTAAGGAACGCACTTAGTAAATGAGATCACCAGGGAATGACTGCAAAGAAACAAGAGGAGATAACATGAAACACTGTTAAATCCAAAGAATAAGGAGATATATATTAGAAATGAGGACATGAAAGTGGAGAATAAAGTCAGGAATGATCTTGTTACCTCATTTTCTTCATAGAAAAGGTAAAATATTTTGGACTAAAACTATTTAGTCAAGTCTAAATGTGTGTTGTGAATTATTTTCCAATGCACAGCAGATGCATGAAAAAAATTTCAGTAATAAAAATAACTATTAAATAATACATTCATACAGATATAAATAAGACTTTCTATTACATACTGAGTCCAGCTCAAAGTACTGACTGTAGAATGAGGCATATCTGGGTTGTTGTTCCATGTTCTGCTACTTACAAGCTGTGGCACCTTGGGCAAGCAAATTACATTCAGACTCAATTTCCTAAGGTCTATAATGGGGAACATAATTATACCTACACTAAGGGCTGTGTCTAATTAAATTTGATAATGCAGGTAAAGCATTTATCTGTGTGCTTTACTCTTAGTAATACTAACTACTTGCAGGGTCTCATTTTAGTATAGATTGTCACTGTTATACCATTTTATAGATGAATAAGCTGAGACTTAGGTTAAGTATTATATCCAATATAGCATGTAGTATATGTCATAACAAATCTAATGACCATGTGGTATTTGATTCCAAAGTTCATTAAATGAGGTATAGAGATACTTTGTCTATTACCTTATTAGAAGCATTCATCTGGGTTCAGTGGGATAAGCAAGCATGAAAAAGGACAAAGCATTTTATTCTTAAACAATTTATGTTCTAGAAAGAGTATCAATATAGAAACAGAGTACTGTAACAGTATGAGCAGTTTCCTGTTTCTGGTGGGCTAGATTACTTGTGTTACTCTTCCTGCTGAATATACTACACAATGATAAAGTGTTTTTTTGTCTTTTTTTAAATCACAGAAGCATGAAAAAGTTGTCAAGTCCTAATATTTAGTGAAACAAGAATCCAGATGCAGACAGGCATGAGAACCATTCTCGCCATAAGAGTATTTCTCTTCTCCACATATTACAAACTTATTTTGAAGGAGTTCTAGAACAAAAAAATATCAAAGCTCAGCTTACATTCAAAGGGATGAATAAAAGATAAGACCTTTTCCCTCAAACACACAAGGTCAAATATAGCAACTTCAGGGTAAAGCTGGCCCATGCAAAATCATAACCCAGTTCAAATTCCCTAGGTAATACCAAAAAATTCAAACCTTGAAAATGGCTTAATGTGATCTTTAATTGAAAAAGGCACCAGATGCTTCACAGAAGCAAATATAAATCCCCTTTGAATGGAAATAACTTTGCTGCATTTTTCAAAGTATCTATATAAACATATTATATTTCAAATATTATGTTCAGCAAATGGTCAAAAACAAGCACAGGAGGAAACTAGACTCTAAAACCTAGAGCCAGCCAAAACACCGGACAGACACAATTTCTATTAACTCTAGAAACTGAATATATAAAATCCTAAAATACACTGAAGTAAAAATTAAATGAATGGGTTTAAAAGCAGAAGAGGCAGAGCAGGAGCTCAGTGATGTGGAAGATATCACAACAAATTCTTGAGAATGAACTGGAGGAAGAGAGAGAAAGATGGAAAATGCTGAAGATACCTGAAATCTGGCATAGGCAAAAAGAGCTCTCTGATGAAGAAATAGTAACTTTTTTGTTGTTTTGTTTATACAGGTCTAGGTGGAGGAACGACAGGATTTGAATACTAATAAGTTATATTAGGGATTTAGAGGAAGGGATATGTTTTAAATAATTATGAAATAGAATCCACTACAAATGAATGTAAGTGGTGATGCAGAAGAATGAATTGAACATCATTCCAAGATTTCCACCTTGAAAGACTGGACAAGCTCCAAAGAGGAAAAATATGCATTTTTCCCTTGTATTAAATATAAGATATCTGGGTATCTGAACAGAGATTTTGAAAAATGAGGAAATAGGGTCTGGGAATGAAATGCAGATTTAGGCATTTCCAGTGCAGACTATTGTTGAAGTGATGAGAGCAAATAAAGCAATTAAGAGGGAAAAAAAACAAAAAACAAAATTATTGGCTAGATGACTCTAAAGGGAGAATCAGGGAGGTAAAGAAAAATGCTGTCAAAAAATTCAAAGGAGAAAAAGGTATCAGAAGGAACAAATGATTAAGTGTAAAATACTTAATTTCTGAGAAGGAAAGAAGATAAAACATTATAACTGGTCTTTATATTTTAGAGGAGAGTTCTAAAGATATATACATGTATTACATAGACAGGTGAAAATCAGAGATACAGGTAAAATGAATGGAGATTGAACACACAAAAACAATAAAAGATCCAAGGGAAAATGAAAAAGCAGGGTATCTCTGAGCATTCTAGTGACCTTTACTTTTCCTTTTATGTCAGAGACATGATAAAAATATATGACTTTTCCCCCAGATAAAAACAGCAAGCCTACAATTTCTTCATAAAATTTAGAAAATCCCTTAACTTGTTTTCAGTTAATTTCTTTGATTCAAAGATGCCTATTTTTCCACATTTGTTTTTCTCTGAAATGTAGATTGACCTTACCATTGATGTGGTAAGAAATCATCATACTCTAGTTTGATCAGCAGTTTTACTCTAGTTTTTTCTTCTTTGGTGACACCTAAGATGATGATGAATTTTATAACAGATGTAATTTTAGATTTAATGAAATACAGATAGCTATAAAGATCAGTAGTCAGTTACCTTTGTTAATTATTGTTAATTATTCTTGACTCAATCAAATATGCCAAATTAGTAATAATACATATGTATTACTCACATTTATCTATTTAGATCCCAAATTCCTGAGAAAATATTTCTATTTCTATTGATTTCCAATTAGAAAATTACAAATGGAATGTAAAATGTAAGCCTATAACTAATATTATAAAACATTTTACTTTAAAAATACATTACATTTTAAAATTCAAAAAATTTGATTTGATGTAAATGTAGAAAAGAAAAATATAAAAATCATAAATCAATGATATCACATACCATGAAAAGTTCACATACATACAAGTTCCATTATCTATGTGCTTCACTTATTCCCCATAGTTCTAAAACCATAGAAAAAAATGTTACAAAATATGTATACCTTCTTGCTTCCCTCATTTAATTAGTGTATGGGTTAAACCTCAATAGTCATTAGGTAATTCTGCTTTCTAATTTGTTTGTTACATTTCAGAAGCTTACAGCTTCTAAGTAGATCTTAAGCTAACATTTTTGGTAAAAACATAGGAGTTGATACAATATGCATTATCATTGTCAGAGATGTCCTTTTCATCTTTAAGAAGATCGGTTGACTAAAAACTGATTTTATCAAGATGTGTTTGATTGTCTATTAGATACTTTGATAATACAAGTAGAATTCAGATGTCAACGGATACTATACTCCCATCAAGCACCAAAAAATGATTTCATTGTTCAGCATATGTAGTTTTACTGGCACCATAAACTGTTCTGCAAAACCTGAAAATAAATGTCTTTCACTGACATTGAACAAAGGGGTATAAACCTCAGAACATCTAAAAAACACATTTCACCAAGCACCTGATGTTTATTATTTAGAAGAGAGGGTTAAATAAATAGCAATGATTTCTAGTGCTTTACCCAAATGCCTCCTTATATTATATTTTACAGGTGCTAAATGTAACATTTCAAATAAAAGATTTTAAATATAAATTCTGGAAAGCATAACTCAGATAGCCAATATAAAAGGTCTGAAAGAATTTAATATACACTAAATTAAACATGAATGCTTTAAATTAGAATAGGATTGATGATATTTGTTATTTTGAGGCTTAATATAACTGAGACATACATTTTCCCAATATGCTGAATTCAAGAACAGGATTTTAACATAAAAGCAAATGTAAGAAAAAAAATAATTCACCTACTAATTTATTCATCTCAAGGAATAGAATAAAGAAAAATAATTCATTTAAAATCTACTTTGAAATGAGAAGTGAAACATGTTGATGTCAATAAGTTACTGATTTAGTGTATAACAAGCCAAGTGGCACTGGAGAAAAAATATGAAGTGGTGCAATTAATAGTTCATTGATTATCAAACATGCCTAAAATGAAAATTCCTTTACTGTGGCAGTGTTTAAAAAGGAAAAGTGTAATTATCCATCACAAAACCCCAACATAAAAATCATTCATTTAATAGACTACTCTTAAAAGGTTTTCTATCCACAGTTTAATCACTATAAAAACAAAAGGAAAGGAAAAAGAGTCTTATCAAGATACTATATTATTTTATCTTTCTAATAACTCAGTTACACTCATTATATACCTTAAAGGGACTACAGAAACTCTAAATTCAGGAAGAGAGAAAAATATAATTAGGTAGTATAATTATGCATTTGTGCCTCTAGTTTGATGTCTTCTATGTTATGCTATATAGATAGTCTACGCACTTAGGAACACCAGTACTTATATTGTTGTGTAAAATGAACAGCTACTGAGCTCTAATGGGCTTCATTCTGTGTTTTAAAATTCCTCCAAATGACTTAGAGATCATTAGCTCCATAAGCAATAATGCAGGCTGCTACTCATAAAGGAGTGTAATAAAGAAAAACATGAGTAGCTAACCTCAACATTGCCTTAATTCTGGAAAGATGAAATGTGTACACATATTTTTTGCCATCAAAGCAAGGATTAAAAGACATATTATCCCTTATTTATATTTAAAAACATTAAAAAATAAAAGAATAATTGATGCTTGACAAGCAGATTTTTCCTGGGTAAATTAAAGGAAACATTCCTCGAAGCTTTGCTTGAACTTTATTTGGACCACAGTTTAAGTTACCTATCCAGGATCAGGGTGATCATTACCCTCTGACTGGATGTTAGTTTACTCACCTTTTCTAAGTATCAGTTTATACATATTTTTATTCATAAAAAATAGTGTTTGGGGAAACTCACACTTACTGGTAGATCACGTATCACTCTGATCTAAGCTCAAGTACCCCTCCTCCTCCTCTACTAGCAATATATTAACGTTTAGTGCGGCCTTGAAAGTTTTATTCAGTTATTTAGATTTTCACATCACACCTATGGCAATGGAAATAGATAGCTACATAATGTGTATAATGATTACATTCCTCAAAGCTTGTCAAACAGCAGGTATTTCAAAAGAAAGGAAATAAAGTCCCTTCAACATTAAATCCAGATGATATGCTAACTCTGTTTCCACAGATTGCCATGCATAGCCTTGGACTGCTTCATAAAATATAAATGACTCATGAAAGTTATTAACTCTATAGGCCTGAATTAAGTGATATTCTTTTTCACTGAATAACATGACTAAATTAAAATTGAAAATTATTTTAGTAAATTTTAAAATTAGAACATGATTTTCTGTGACTGAAATGGGCAAGGATAAAATTTCCAAATTTCTCTGACAATAAAGTATAAAATCATATTGATGATACAAACGCAAAACTTATCTTCAAATTTAAATATTTTGTCCATCAAAACTTTAAAGCGTTTATTTGTAAGAAATTAATTTTCGCAAATTTGTTGGCAAATATGTTGCATGTACATATGTGGCATTGTTAAAAGAAAAACAGTAATCAATATTACAACCTAAGGTTAAATAACTGCACTAAAATATATTGCCTGTTTCATTATTGTTACTATTCATCCAAGTGAGTACAGATTTATAGAGTTTATTCTCCTCCTTCTTCCCTCCCAAAATAATCCCCCTGTCGACGACTAAACAGCAGAAACATTTTAAAGTGTGCTTCAACATTGAGCCAGGAGAGAGTGTTATCAATACCTAAAAAGCACCAACATATTTCTGCTAGATCAATTAGACATTTGATATATTTTCATTAAAACGGAGAGGACTAAATCATACATTCTGTTCCTTAAGAAAATTTACCATAATTAAATAGAAGAGATATTAGTAGAATCTTTTTATATGCTCTATTTTGAAGAAGTGATAGTTGGAAATCAAGTTAGGTCATGAGAAAGATTTTCATCTTCAATATTTTTTCACACATTTCAAAACCAACTTAAACGAATAGCCTATGGACAAGTAAGTCCACACCAAATAACGCAATTAGACGACATGGACTATTCCTCCTCTAGATTCTTCCTGAAGCAGTAGCTTCTTTTTTATATCATTTTGAACCACATTAGGAAGACAGTGGAATGTACCACAAATGGAACCTAGAGGAAAGAGTGAACTATGAAAAGCACAGGAATCAAGATGACCCCTTCTTTTAGTATTCACTGTTTAATTCTGAATATGCACAGCTAAAATTAAATGGTATATTGGGCAGAGAATGACTGGTACTTTTTGAAGTTCTTTGTTTTTACACCTATTGTTGAAAGTACTATTACAAAGTTCATCTTAACAGTTTTGAAAGTTAAATAAGTTGTTAAATCTGATTCATATATAAGATGCCACCAGAGTGCGAATATATTTCTACATGCATTCTTTTGGAACTCAGTGCATGAAGCTCATTTTGTAAAGACAACATTAACTTAATGCTACAGTTTTGACTATTGACCCATTTAGTCATCTACAGTAAGTCCCCTACATACAAACCTTCAAGTTGCAACTTTAAAAGATGCAAACGTGAATTTACATGTCCAATCACATTAGTTCACGTGCCTGGCGTACATCGTAATGTGTGTGCATCCTCTATAAGTGGCTGTACTTTTGTGTACTTCACCGTTCAGTACTGTATAGAGCACAGTAGTGCAGTATCTTTATTTCAAGCCCAGGATGTCTGGAAGCAAGCATAAAAGCAGCGGTGATGTAGCTGGTACCCAGACATCACTGGATCATTTTTTTCAAGAGGGTAGACAGAATTGAATCTAGCAAGGAATCAGAACATGCGCCATCAGCGTTAGGGGTGAGTGAAATTGCAGATTGCCCTCTGTCTCCTACTGCTGATGATCCTTCAGCTCTACCATCTCCCACCTCCTCTCCCTCCTCCAGTCAGTAACTCTTCTTGCCTGTTCACTTGATGCCAGCCCCTGTGTGCCAGCTGTTGTACTGTACTACTGTACTTTTCAAGGTACTGTACTGTAAAATTAAAGTTTTTTCTTTTTATGTGTTTGCTTGTTTTTTATGTATTATTTGTGTGAAGAGAATTACAAACTTAATACAGTACAGTACTATATAGCCGATTGTGTTAGTTGGGTACCTAGGCTAACTTTGTTGGACTTATGAAATCACTCTCAGAATGGAACTCATTTGTATGTAGGGGTCTTACTGTATTTATTCCTCCTGTGATTGTTCTTTAGTCCCAATTGGATAATAGGTACAGAAAAACACTAAGATAAAGCATAAAAGTTTTCCCTTTCTTTTTCAGCTACTCAGACAAGCAAACTTTAACACTGACACTTTAATATCATAAATATAAAAACTTTCTCTTTTCAGAACACAGTATGAAAAATGTAGGGCTCAAGGGTTACATTTTCTCATCTGGATATATGATCCACTAAACACCATTTTTTGAAAAAGCCATCCTATTGCTACAGTACTGCAATGTCACCTTGGTTATAATTTGTGAGTTTGTATGCATGTATGGGTTTGTTATTGGACACTGTTCTGTTTTCACTGATTTTCTATTGTGTTAATATCACAGTCTTATTTTATAATTAAGTTTTAATTATTTTATAATTTTTATAGTTAACATTCCTTTAATGAGGATTGATAAGGATAAAACCAAATGGTCAAACCCAGGAAACTTTATTCCTAGATTTCTTTGTGGAGACTTTGAGAATTAATTAGTTTTATCATATAGAAGATATATGACTATTCAGATCCTTTTTTGTCAAATTTGAAGTGGTGTTATTTTGTTTCTTTTAAGCAAACAAACAAAATACTTGGTTGTGATTGGGATTAACTTGAATGTAAGAAAATAGTGTAGTCGTCTACTCATTTATTTAAAAAAATTCTATGATACTGATTTATTCATTTCTTTAACATCTTTATTGGAGTATAATTGCTTTACAATGGTGTGTTAGTTTCGGCTTTATAACAAAGTGAATAAGATATACATATACATATATCCCCATATCTCCTCCCTCTTGCATCTCCCTCCCACCCTCCCTATCCCAACCCTCTAGGTGGTCACAGAGCACCCAGCTGATCTCCCTGTGCTAAGTGGCTCCTTCCCATTAGCTATCTATTTTACATTTGGTAGTGTATGTATGTCCATGTCACACTCCCGCTCCGTCCCAGCTTACCCTTCCCCCTCCCCGTGTCCTCAAGTCCATTATCTATGTCTGCATCTTTATTCCTGTCCTGCCCCAGGTTCTTCAGAACCATTTTTTTTTTCCTTTTTTTAGATTCCATATATATGTGTTAGCATACAGTATTTGTTTTTCTCTTTCTGACTTACTTCACTCTGTATGACAATCTCTAGGTCCATCCACCTCACTACAAATAACTCAATTTCATTTCTTTTAATGGCTGAGTAATATTCCACTGTATGTATGTGCCACATCTTCTTTATCCATTAATCTGTTGATAGACACTTAGGTTGCTTCCATGTCCTGTCTATTGTAAATAGGGCTGCAATGAACATTGTGGTACATGACTTTTTGAATTATGGTATTCTCAGGGTATACGCCCAGTAGTGGGATTGCTGGGTCGTATGGTAGTTCTATTTTTAGTTTTGTAAGGAAACTCCATACTGTTCTCCATAGTGGCTGTATCAACTTACATTCCCACCAAAAGTGCAAGAGTGTTCCTTTTTCCCCACACCCTCTCTAGCATTTATTGTTTCTAGATTTTTTGATCATGGTCATTCTGACCAGTGTGAGGTGATACCTCATTGTACTTTTGATTTCTGTTTCTCTAATGGTTAGTGATGTTGAGCATCCTTTCGTGTGTTTGTTGACAATCTGTATATCTTCTTTGGAGAAATGTCTATTTAAGTCTTCTGCCCATTTTTTGACTGGGTTTTTTGTTTTTTTGTTATTGAGCTGCATGGGCTGCTTATATGTTATGGAGATTAATCCTTTGTCAGTTGCTTCTTTGAAAATATTTTCTCCCATTCTGAGGGTTGTCTTTTTGTCTTGTTTATAGTTTCCTTTGCTGTGCAAAAGCTTTGAAGTTTCATTAGGTCCCATTTGTTTATTTTTATTTCCATTTCTCTAGGAGGTGGGTCAAAAAGGATCTTGCTGTGATTTATGTCATAGAGTGTTCTGCCTATGTTTTCCTCTAAGAATTTGATAGTGTCTGGCCTTATATTTAGGTGTTTAATCCATTTTGAGTTTATTTTTGTGTGTGGTGTTAGGGAGTGTTCTAATTTCATTCTTTTACATGTAGCTCTCCAGTTTTCCCAGCACCACTTATTGAAGAGGCTGTCTTTTCTCCATTGTATATTCTTGCCTCCTTTATCAAAAATGAGGTGACCATATGTGTGTGGGTTTATCTCTGGGTTTTCTATCCTGTTCCATTGGTCTATAATATCTGTTTTTGTGCCAGTACCATACTGTTTTGATTACTGTAGCTTTGTAGTATAGTCTGAAGTCTGGGAGCCTGATTCCTCCAGCTCTGGTTTTCTTTCTCAAGATTGCTTTGGCTATTTGGGCTCTTCTCTGTTTCCATACAAATTGGGAAATTTTTTGTTCTAGTTCTGTGAAAAATGCCTTTGGTAGTTTGATAGGGATTGCACTGAATTGGTAGATTGCTTTGGGTAATATAGTCATTTTCACAATGTTGATTCTTCCAATCTAAGAACATGGAATATCTCTCCATCTGTTGGTATCATCTTTAATTTCTTTCATCAGTGTCTTATAATTTTCTACATACAGGTCTTTTGTCTCCTTAGGTAGGTATTTTCCCTAGATATTTTATTCTTTCTGTTGCAGTGGTAAATGGGAGTGTTTCCTTAATTTCTCTTTCAGATTTTTCACCATTAGTGTATAGGAATGCAAGAGATTTCTGTGCATTTTGTATCCTGCTACTTTACCAAATTCATTGATTAGCTCTAGAAGTTTTCTGGTAGCATCTTTAGGATTCTCTATGTCTCGTATCATGTCATCTGCAAACAGTGACAGCTTTCCTTCTTCTTTTCCAATTTGGATTTGTTTTATTTCTTTTTCTTCTCTGATTTCTGTGGCTAAAACTTCTAAAACGATGTTGAATAACAGTGGTGAGAGTTATGATACTGTTTTATAGTTTGGGAGAGAGCGCATGCATATCATTTGTTAGCTTTATTCCTAGGCATTTAAATGTATTGATATTATTATAAATTGCACCATTTGTTAAATGTGATTCTTTAGTTGTATATTTCTAGTTAAATGACTTCAACTGTAGTCTCTATAGATCTTGTTAACTTATTAGTTAGAATGGCAAAAATCTGTAATATGAAAATGTCCATTTTTCAACAACAAAAAACAAATTCAAAGAATCATAACAGTACACCCCCCTTTAAAAAAAAGGGAACAAGTTTTACAAAAACTATCCCAGAGGTTAGTTTAGACATTGAACTTACCAGGCAAAAACTTTACATCAACTATTTTAAATATTCTCAAGAGCTAAAGGAAACCATTGAGAACTAACTAAAGGAAACCAGGAAAATAATTTTTGTACAAAATGAGAATATCAAGAGATAAAAATTATGAAAAGGAACCATATGGAAATTCTGGAGTTAAAAAGTACAATAATTGAAATGAAAATTTCACTAAAGAGTTCAACTGTAGATTTATATAGGCATGAGAAAGAATCAGTAAACTTGAATATAGGACAATTGATATTATCTAGTCTGTAGAACAGAAAGAGAAAAAAAAAAGGAAAAGAAAAGTGAACAGAGAACAGAGCCTAAGGGATCCTTGGAAAATGACCAAGAGGACCAACATACATGATGAGAGTCCCAGAAGTATAAGACTGAGAGAAAGAAACTGAGAGAGTATTTGTAGAAATGGCCCAAGAGTCCAAAGTTTGATGGCAGGCATGAATCGACACAAATCAGCTATTCAAAAAACTCCATGTAGGATGAAAACACAAAAAGATCCACACCAAAGAACGATATCAGCAAATTGCTAAAGGTCAAAGACAAAGAGCATCTTGAAAGTACTAAGAATGAAAAAAATTGCCAGTGAAGATTTCTATTTGTGGCAGATCCTTCAAAATGAGGGATAAAATAAGACATTCCCAGATAAACTCCCTTTGCTTTTGTTTGTTAACATTGGACTTTCCCTACTATAAATATTAAAGGGCGTTTTTGGGGTTAAAATGAAGAGACACTAGACAAAAACTCAAAGCTGCATAAAGAAATAAATGTACTGGTAAAGGTAAATACATAGGCAAAGATAAAACCAAGTATTATTGCATTTTTGGTTTGTAACTCTACTTTGTATTTCCTACATGATTTAAAAGAAACATTCATTAAAATTAAAGATGCAATTTATGACAACATCAGCATAAATGAGTGGGCAGAGGTGTGTAGGAACAGAATTATTCCTAAAAGCTAAAATTAAAAAGCTAAATTGACACCAAATAAGCTACATTGTTATAAATCACTGATATTGGTAATCTGTTTTCTCTCTATCCCTCCATCATTCAACATATTTCCAAAAATCAACTTTTGGCTTGCTAATTTCCTTATTGTTCATTTGTTTTCTATTTCACTAATTTCTTATCATTCTTATTTTCATTATTTCCTCTATATTTTTCTTTAATTAGATCATTGATAATCAGTCTTTTTCCTTTCAAATATACACATTTGAGGCTGTAAATTGCACCATAAGCATATCTTAAGTTGAATTCTACAAAGTTTTATGGCATATTAATATACCTTCAGTTAAAATATTTTCTAATTTACATTGTAATTTCTTTCATATAAAGGATATCTTTTTGTACAATATTCACTTTCCAAATTTTTAGGAATTTGAACATTTCTATTTATATTCCACTGTGATCTCAAACTATATTCATAATTATTTTGGGAGGAGTCTGTTAAGACACACTATAATGATATGTCTCCTGTACACTTTTTAAAAAAAGTAGTTTTTCAACGTTACAATCATGTTTTATCATTGTTAATAAGGATATACCTGTTAACCATGTTGTATACATCTTTAGAGTGCCCATAAATTCTACACTAAGCTCCCCCTATTATTAGCATCTTACACTAATTAGTACGGTAGTTTTATTATAACTTATGAACCAATATTGACCTATTATTAAGTAATTTCCATATTTTATTTAGGTTTCCTTAGTTTTACCTAGTATCCTTTTTATTTCATGATCTCATCCAGGAATTAAATTACATTAGGCATTTTATCTCCTTAGTTCCCTCTTGACTGATAGTTTCTCAGGCTTTCATTGTTTTTGATGATCTTGACGATTTTGGGGTGTACTGTGTAATGATTTTGTAGGTTTCCTCCATTTGAATATGTATGATGTTTTCCTCATGATTAGAATGAAGTTATTTATCTTTTTTTGGTAGGTAAACCATTGAGGTAAAGTATCACTATAATCACATCATATCAAGGACAATGTCTATATATTTTTTAATCAATTTTATCTTGATTAATTTTACATGATACGTGTTTTCTATATTTTATTTTCAATGTTCTACATTCTTATATTTAAAGGTATGTTTTTTGTAAACAGCATATTTTAAAAATCTTTTAAGATAATCTTATTCATTTACACATATTTTGTTCACTTAAATTTCTATAAGGGATTGTTATATCTACCATAATATGATTTCTCACATGAATTTTGTGTTTTTTCTGCTATTTTATTGCATCTTTTGCAATTGGTCATATGTAAAAGGATATATTAGACTAGGAGAAAGGTCTTACAATATTATTCTCAAGTTCCACATCAACAATCTAGATTAAAAAGACCAAAATAAATATAGAACATAAAAGGAAGAAAATAAAGTAGCAGAAATAAATGGAATTTAAAAGAGAACACAGATTTAGAAAACTCAACAAAGCAAAAAATTGGTCCTCAGAAATAACAACGAAATTGATAAACTGCTACCAAGACTGACAAAGACACAAATTACCAATATCAGGTCTGAAATATAAACAGCAAAAGTATAATAGGGAATATTATCAACAATTTTACACACCTAAATCTGATAACTTAAATGCAATGAACCACTTCCTGGAAAAATATAAAATTACCAGAACATATTTAATACAGAACATATTTAATACAGAACATATTTAATACAGAACATATTACCAGGACATATTTAATACATTATCTGATAAAAATCAGATAATGTGATTAGCCTTTAAAGAATTTGAATTCATAGTTTAAAAGCTCCCACAAATAAATTCCCAAACCCACATAATTTCACTGAAGAATTCTACCAAATGTTCAGTGAATTAGCATCAATTCTCTATATTACCTTGTAGAAAATAGAAGGAGAAAACACTTCCAATTTACTGTTGGACCCTATTTTCTCGATTCCAAATCAAAGACAGAACAAAAAGGAACAATGCAGGCTTATATCCACAATCAATTAGGCACAAAAGTCCTTAGTAAGATATTATCAAGTAAAATTCAGCAATATATAAAAAGGATTCTACACCATGATCAAGTGTGGTTTATACTAGAAATGCAAGACTGGTACAACATTTGAAAATCAGTATAACCCAACATATTAACAAAGATGTCCACTCTCAGCCCTCTTATTCAACATACTGCTGGAAGTTCTAGAGAGTATAATGAAGCATAATAGGGGAGATAAAAGGCACATAGTTTAGAAAAGAAAAAATTAACCTGGCCCTATTTTCAGATGACATGATTGTCTACATAGAAAATCAAGGAATATACATTCATAACTAATTAGCAATTCCATTCAGATCACAGAATACATGATATACAAAAAAATTATTTTGAAACACTAGCAATAACCACAAGTACATTAAAATTAAATACATTATTATTGCATATGCCTATGAAATACTTTGGTGTGAATATAAAAACATGTACAGGAATTGTATGCTGAAAAATCATGACACTGATGAGTAAGTCCAAAGATCTAAATTAAAAGGCACACTATTTTCATGGATGGGAAAACTTAATTTTAAAATTGTCAATTTTCTCCAATGTAATAAAGTTTTAGAGTAACTGCTCTCAAAATCAAAATTTTATTTTTACAGACATAGACAAGATTATTCCAAAATTATATGGAATAGCAAACAGCACTAGAATAGCTCATACAAATCTATGCAAATTGAAGACATATGTTCATAATAATCAAGATTGTGTGAAATTGATGGAGAGGTAGATGTAGACCAATGGAATTAAATAAAAAGCCTAGAGAGACACTGAAACAAATATGCCCAACTACATAAAAGCAATTCAACAGATGAAAGATAGTCTCAAAAGTAAAAGGTGCTGGAGGAATTGTACCTCCACAGGTTAAAAAAAAAAAATGAACCATAACCTAAGTCTCACCTTACAAAAGTTACACAAAATTGTTCATGGACCAAAATGTAAAACATAAGACTACTTCATTTTCATGCAAAAATGGGAAATATTTGAAATCTAGGGCTAGGCAAAAAGGTCTTAGATTTGGCACCAAAGTGCAAGATATAAAAGGAAAAACTGATGAATTGAAAAAAAAAAAAACAGCTACAAAATGGGAGAAAACACTTCAAACTATGTATTTGACAAAGACTAGTATCTAGACTACGTGAATAATGTATCAATAAAACTTAATAAAAGAACAAGAACTCCAATTAAAAATGGGCAAAATATATGAAGAGACTTTTGACTGAAGAGGATATAGATGACAAATAAGTACATAAAAAGATCTTCAACATCATAGTCATTAGGGAAATGCAATTTAAAATACCACAATGAGATAGCAGTATATACCTAACTGAATGGCTAAAATTTTTTTAAAAATTTAAAAAGTGTAAACACCAAGTGCTACCAAGGGTGTGGAAAAAACAGATCATTCTATACTGCTGGTGGGATGGTAAAATGGTAGATCCTCTCTGGAAAAGATTTTGACTGAGTTTTAGGGTCATTTAGTGTCTAGATTCCAGAAACAATCAATGCACTCCTTGGCACTTATCCCCAAGAAATGAAGAATTACTTTAGTAATTAAACCTGTACCCAAGTTTGTTTTTTTTTTTTTGCAGCTTTATTTATGTCCCCAAACTGCAAACCACACAGATGCCTTCCAATGAATGAATGAATGGTTAACCAAACTGATACATCCATCCCTTACATACTTTTCAGCAATAAAAAGGAATAGATTATTGTTATGCACAAAAAATAAGATGACTCTCCAGAGAATTATACTGTGTGAAAAAGTAAATCCTAAAATATTCGATAGCATATTATTTTTTTTTAATCTGTTGAACTGACAAAATTGTAGAGATAGAGAGCAGCTTAGTGCTTGCCTGATGTGGCTGTAAAAGAACAACATAAGGGATCCTTGGAGTCATAGATATATTTTGTATTCTAATTATGTTAATGCCAATATGTTGGTTGTAATATTACACTACAATTTTGCAAGATATTCTCGTTGGGGGAAAGAATATATGTGTTCTCTATTATTTCTTAGAACTGTAGCTGAATCTATAATTATCTTAAAATTTTAAAAATTTAATTGAAGTCAAATCAACTGTAGTTTTTCACTCATTGATATACACCTTGATTGGACATAGGGTTCAAGCAGTAAGATTAGAGTTAGTTTCCCATATCATGTGCAGCATTTCTAGTTCCATTTATCAGGAACAGAACTTTCAGCTGCCACTGCCTATTTCAAACCTACAGCACAGCCAGCCCATGTGTTATCCACTGTTATGTTTCAATTTCTGTTCCTTTTTGTATGAGTACTGTTTTTGAGCCCTACTCTTTTAATTTATGCTTCTTAAAAATTAGTATGCTGTCTACCTCTGTTTCTATATTTTCATGCATACCTATGTCTATTTATCATACTATTTATTTACTATGTGATCTTCATGAGAAGTATCTCAGTAAGAAAATATTTAGAAAATTTCTTGGCCCAACATTCTTGCTCAGTGTGGCATATAAAGAAATGTATGTTGTGGCTAATAATTATCAGAATGGAAAATGTGTTTGTAATAGAGAGTTTAGAAGTTTAAAAGTTAGTTGCTTGAAATAAACAGTGGCTACTTGAGATACTGAAAATTTTTTACCTGTTGTCTATGTTTTATCAGTGTGGGTTAACTGGATGCAGAAATTTCCTTCCTGAACAACTGCTATAGACCAGGCAGGGAGCCGGATGAGCATAATTTTAGAAAGACATAGACCAGCAGCACTTGCAAGCTTATGGAAACCAGAATTTGCCAAACATATGGCTGAGAAAATTCGCAGCAATAGTCGTAACATGGATCATCTCCATTGGCATTGGAAGAAATCCTACCCTTCTCTTTCTGAGCAAATATAATCTAGACAAGGTGAAGGCACGGTACACCAGTAGAATAATATTAGATTTGTTACTCATTTGCTGGTATTTATTCAATAATTAAAATGTATTCATTCAAAAATATTTATAGGGTAGCTACTTGATATTAGATATCATTATAGATAATGGAGATGCAGGAATAAAAAAAGAGGTTGTTTATTTTTGTTTACTATTATGGTGCTTAAGTATTATTTTAAGGAGATAATGGAATAGTGGTTAGAGTTTTTAAGGATTTAGGGGATAATGTGATAAATAGTATCTTGGTTGGGGAGGGAGAAGAGAGAGATGTTTTACCTAGTCTCTTGAAGAATTCTCTAAAAAAAAAAAAAAAAAAGAATTCTCTAAAGTGTTGACAGTTTAGCTGAAATCTGAATAAGAAGAATGGTCTCTTGATGAGCTCATTTGTGCAGAGTTATTTTCAAACAGAAGCAGCAAGTAAAATGTCTAACAAAATCTACGATTCTATTTGCATTCAGAATGTATTTTCACAGGGTAAATACAAAAAACCATTCTTGTTAAATTGTTAATTATTAAGAAAGATTGACTTTTCTTCCATTTATAATAGTTCCTCAGATATGTTTTTAGATGTGAGAATTCCTAATTGTGCCTGAGAAAAGTGGAAAGTTGCACTGCTGACTTGTCATCTCCCAATGTATAAATACACATTAAGCTGCTATGTTTATTTCTGCTAAACTAATGTCCTAAATGCTAGAAACATCTTAGCAAAAAATGTGGAATATTTGAGGCCTATGTAATATCTATAAGCAAACTTTTTATATTGTGTATTCTAAACTATGTTTATGTTAACACCTGCCAACATTTCATCATTAAGCTATAAGATGGTCTGATGAATATAAATCTTTCACAGGCAATTTTCTGGGAACAAGAATATAAGCCAATTCAGGAATGACATGGATACCTTCCATAAGGCTGATGTGTCGGACACAATTTTACAGGTTAATAGCTTACTCCACTGTTTTCTACCATACTCTTAAGATATAACTCACATCTAAGCATCAACTGGCATTATTAATCCATGAGATGGGTAACAGTGGAGGACTAGGCTAACAAACAGGTGAACAGAAAGGAAACAGAAAAAAACAGGAAGAGATGGAAGGAAAGAAACTTGAGTTGTCAATGTCAAGTGGAAAAGAATTAAAAATTAAGTGCTGCAAACATGCATGAACACATTCTAGCTGTAAAAAGAAATTAAACACAAAAGGGTATAAAATTAAAGAATGTAAAATGTCCTGATCACTATCCTTTTCATAGTTATGATTGCTGTTATTTTCCTAGACATTTATATTTCATATTTTACATTTTTTAAACTCAGGAGGAATACACATATTTTCACTGTAAAGGTATTCTAACAGCAAAAGATGAAAAACAAAACCAAACACTGCCATAAACCCTTAATCACCAACCCTTAACTTAAGTTTCCTCATAAGAGGTAACAATTGGCAACAGCTTGGGTATATTCTTCATAAGCTTTTCTATTCAACATGTTAGGGAATTTTGGATTTGGGGGATGTATAACTCCACATCTTTTACCTCTCCTTTCATACTTTATGTTTCTGGATACTTTTTTTCTCCTGGATAATAGTACTAGTTAGATATAAACTCTAGTTCCTCTGGCCTGAAAAATTAGAAGTTGAGAGAATCTATTCAGTTTTCACTTCACTACACCTTTTACGAAGTGGAAAAAAAGACACTAATCTAGATACTCATATAAAAATATAAATAATCTAAAAATAAAATATTAAAAAGTTTTACATAATTGATATTTTTAGGGCGCCATGAATACCTGAGTCTTGCCTTTACTCATATCCCCTACTCTCTGACTCTAGGAACTTCAGGACTATCAATATTCACAAAGAATAACAACATCACAATAATAATTTTGGAAATATGTTGTGAGCTCATAGCCAAAAGCTGACATCTCCACTAAGCAAGGAAACATATGTAAAGCCCCCATTTTTACTAAAGTTCATTAGGCTAAACTTCGTTGCAAGACATTCATACTCCTTTCTCCCTCCTATCTAACCCATACCTAAAATCATATTTCACTCTGGCCACATGACAGAGCTGTTGTTATGAAGCAGGATGACCAACTAAAAAGTGATGGTTCTCAGTAGGTCTCTTTGGGCTTAATGGTTAAATCTATGAATGATCCCTGAGAGGTCTCTTGTCAAAGAGGAGATTAATTGCATAATAGGGAAGTCATGTCCAAATACTACTTTTTAAGTACTTGTTACTATAATTTTGGAAATCTTGACCAAAGGCTTGGGTAGTCCAAGTATTGCTTCTCGAAACATATACTATGTGTCAAGGTATGACTTTTAATGTGTTAACTTAAAGGATTTAACTCTATTTTACTGTCTTTCAAATTATAGCCAACTAAATTTTCTAATATAGAGGGGCTTATAAGATAAATATAATGCAAGAAACTGAAAAATGACTGAAATTTTGAACAACTCCTACAAATGTTTAAAGATGCAAACTGAAATACTCTTCTATTTTAGGTAATCAAATTTATAGGTCCCTTTCATCAAATTTCTTCTTACTCTATTAGTCATAGTCAAAAGAGTCAATAAAGGATATGACTTTTCTCAGTAGCTGCACTGTGAATCATCTCCAAATGGAAATTATATGGTTTCTTCAACATCTCTAAGGAAGGGTTATGTAGACTTCTGTATCTTGACATTTTGAGAAGCATAACATAGAAAATTTGAAGTTATATTCTCTGAAAAGTATCTAGATATATATTATAGATTTATATTTTAATAGTAACTTGAGCTATGCTAAGGAATGAAATTTGCCTGTCAAAGTATAAACCTATCAAGACTTGCATTTACAATGTGTAGAAGTAATGAAGTATCCATTAACTGAAGATATTTATCATAAAATTATTCTGTTTCAAAATGCAGAAAAGACAAACACAGATATTTGTCACTGAATATGACTATAATGGTATTTGCTTGGAGAAAATTTTGGATCGACTAAGACATATACTTACTAAAAAGAAAATCACACTAACAAACCTTAATAAAGTTATGCTTTATCGAAATGCATTAAGCAACATAAACTCCTGGTAGATTATCAAAGGCTCTGTAATCACAAAATATTCCCTGCATAAGCAGTTAAGTTTCTTTAAGACTTTTAGCTAAAGAGTTTTAGCATTCAGTCTTCAAGACCATATTAAATATATTCAGATTACTTTTGGAATAGTTGTTTCAACACCTTCCTAGCAATGGTGAGATGACAAAAACCAGTGGTCCATCAGTGATACTCCTTGTTCACAACACTGTGTAATGGAGTTTATAGGGTAATGTACTTCTCTCCTCTAAAGAGGAAGGCAATGGATCAATGATATAAAACTTGAAAACCTAAAATTAAAGTGCCATTTAAACTGAAGGTTTTAATTAAGTGCATCACTGGATTAGCCTTTTGAAAATCATTACCTGATCACAAAGGCCATGACTCTTCATGGCCTTGAACTGCCTATGACTCTTCAATACATATTTTCCCCAAATGATCTGGGACAAATTGGAGCCCAAGTTCCACAAGGGCAGGTTTTCAGTATCTTGAGATGAGTAAAATAAGTTGCCTATTGATTATTTCCAGTTGAAGCTCCAAACATTGTATATCTAAGAGAAGACATTCCTATGTGCTATATGCAATAGATGACCTTAAAAAAATCCATGAGTATAATAAAATGTTTTACAGCACCATAATATGTTGTGTAGCAACAGTATATAGAACAGAAGTGTTGCAAGTATGAAGAAAAAAGCATGAGATAAATTCAGGGTTACATTAGAAAAACCAAGGGCAAAGAGAGGACACGATTTATATAATCATCTGTCTTACATGTCTTTACCGTGACTGATAGATTAAAATGTCTGTGATATTATGCATTTTTAGTAATCATTAATCAGCGCTTTAGTATTTTGAATATTTCTCCTTCACTTGACTTATCCAGGTAATTGGACACATTTTAGGGGTAAAGCTAAGAGGATATTGTGCATTTCTGCTTCCCTTTATAGGTACTGAGATGAGTCAATTTCAATTTGACTTCTTTCATCAGCATCTCCAACCAAGAAAGAAGAGCCACTACCAAGTTCTTTTATGCTTTGTAACAGGTGACCAGGTAACTCAGACTACTTTTTCCACTGAGAACAATTAAAAAAGCTAGGGGGCTGACACTTAAAGGAATTGGAAAGTGAACCATGCAGTGAAGAATCACCATGCATTCTACAAAACATTTAGAGAAGTAAATTCAAACAAACTTTTTCAGGAAATCAAATAAAGCAAACATTTTCTAATACTTCTGTAAGATCAGAATTATCCTGATACCAAAACCTGACAAACTATAGACAAATATCCTCCATGAACACACACAAAAATTCTTAAAAACCATATGATTATCTCAAAATGTGCAGAAAAAAGTTTTTAGCAAAAGTCAACATCTAATAATGATAAAGAGCACTAGGCAAAACAGGAATAAAGAGTTTCCTAACCTGACAAAAGGCATTTATGAAAAATCTATACCTGATTTTAACCTTAATGATTATACTCAGATTTCACCCCAAAACCAAGAAAAAAAGGCAAAGATGTCGACTCAGTTTTCAATAGCTGTGACTCATGAGAAGTTTCTTCAAGACGCTGCATAATACGATTAAGTTCAAATAGACTACTGTCCCAATAAATCACTACTGAGAAAATTTCCCTAAAGAAAAATGCCCCAAGTGAAAACTTAAGTCCTAAGACCATTGTTTGCATCTGAGGTTCTGTGATTGGTAGAAAATCAGAAACACGTATAGAATAGGGACAGTTCCTCAAACAAGTTGGTACCGAGCAGGCAAATTAGAGATGCTTAGTCCATTAAGAAATAACAAAACATGTATTCAAGTTTCAGTTTTGTCTGTAGTTCGTTGATTTTGAGTAAACCACTTAGGAGACTAGTATCCAAGACCAGACTACCGAGACAAGTTTGTACCAGCTAACATTTATGCTTCCTTACTGCTCTAAGATTCTGTTAGGTAAGTAATCGGCATTTACATATGTTGATGGAACTAATTTCCCTAATCAGGCCTAAAGCTGAGCAGATGCTATTTCTCCTTTTCATTGCTTTTTCTCCTATGAAAGCATGTAATTCTGCCATGAAACTATGCTGGAAATATGTGGATTTACTACTTTAGAGTCCACAGTTGACCTTGTGACACACATAAAATTGCTTTTTTGAAAGCACCGAGGCTGCATAGATGAGGAAGGAGTTCAGCTCTCCTAACTCTCTTTATGTGAAAAGTTTATGGCTTTAAAAAAATGTCCTCTTTAGTTTTCAGAAAAAAAGTTTTTCCAGAATCAAGCTTACATACAAGATCATATAAATATATATATATATATATATATAATTTTACATTGATTTTGTTTGTTGTGCTATTCTATTTATTTTTCAGAGCAATATGCAATCATATCTTTTGTAACCATGGCAAAAATTTTAAGAGCTACAAAAGCACTTTGACTTACTAGATATATTTGTATTAATGAATTCCAATCGTTGTTAATTTGAAATATATAGGATGTTTATGCATTGTCCAAACATTTCTAACTGATTCTAAGGACTTCATACTATATAAGCACTTTATACTGTATTTAAAATTAAAATAGTTATTTCTTTAAACTGTTACTTTTCATAATTCATCTAATTCAATATCTTTATTCTATTATCTTGTTGGGTACATTGATTAGTGTTATGCAAAAATTCATATAAAATCAAGTAAGAACTAAAATTAAGACAGTTATGATCTGTATGAGAGGATTTACCACCATGTACCCTATTCCATTTTGTGGTTATTTTTTCTGTTTCTTGAGCTTCTCAATCTTAGACTCATTTTCATTTTAGAGAAAATACAGCTGCTCGTCTGAGCTCTATCCCACCAAGTGCCCAGCCACTGTATTTTGTCTTGACCCAGTGGTACCTCTCCACTCTATGTATAGCAGCAGACCTATGACCCATAGTGTTCTTATGCAACACATGATAAACATTTCCTAGGAGGCCCATATGGCCATCACCATATTCTTTTCCTAGGGGATTTGGAACCAAGACTGAAAGAACTCTTTCAAGTTTTCAACCTGATAAACACTCTTTGGATTGCTGACTTTAGGAATTATCTGAGGTTATTTGTTACAACTTTTTTCACTGGAGGAAATGCTATAGGAGTAGTCCAACGCAGCTCTCTTAAAAGTGTAACTGATTTTTGGGAGAGTTCCCATTCCTCCCACCTGCCTTTAAAAGTAGCAATTACAAATGGATGGTTTTTCTCATCATACCTACAGCACACTTCAAAGTGAGCTACACATATGATCAGCTCCTTTGCAAGTCCCAGGTGAGAAGAATCACTTCATTCTCAGCACAAGCCCTTTATAGAAGGGAATCTTTAGTCTAATTGCTTACCTTGATACACCTGAAACCTTACCTATTGAAGGGCTCAAGTACCAGTGACTTATTTATGTTTCAAACAAGATTGTTATCTGCTGCTCTACAAAGTCTTCTATTTGCTGTTTACTCATTTTATGTTTTTTTGCTTAACCTTATGACAAAGAAAACTGTTGCAATTTCATCTATCATGATTCAAGAAAAATCTGTGAGGATGTCAGCAAAAACTCTTTAACCCCAACAAAATGTGGGCCAGAATTAGAAGACTAGATTTTCCAACTCTCACCCAAACCTCTACAACCTTTTTAAAAAATCACCATCCATTAGCCCTGAAATTTATGAGATGATATCATTCAGTTTTAAATTCACCAACCCATTTCTAATAAGTTGTTTATGCACATGGTACAATATTCAAATTTGCAAAAATTTATTCTTGAAAGTAATTAACTCTCAGTTGTCTCCATCTGCCAAGATGTCTTTCTTTGAAGCTATAGCTATTACAGTCTATGAAAGCAACAGCCACACAAACACAGAGGCATAGGAAGCGATTATTTATTGATTTGTATTTCATTATTTCAAATTTTTAAGTTAAAAAATTGTCTTAAATCAACATTTTTGTGCACATATTTTCCATACATGTAAATACAACTTTAGAATAAGCTTCCAGAAATGGGATTATAAAGACAAAAGGCATATTTGAAATTTGGAATAGTATTGTAAAATTGACTCAACTAAAGTCAACTTCACACACACACACACACACACACACACACATACATACATACCTTGTAAACCCATATGCTGTGTGTGTATTTTGCCCTTTTGCTCTGATACGAAAAGTATGATGTATTGCATTCGTTTTCTATTGATGTTTTAACAAACTTCCAAAAACTGAGTGGCTTAAAAACAATGAAAAACAACTTACAGTTCTGTAGTTCAGCTGTCCAGCCTGGGTCTCACTGGGCTAAAAGAAGATCAGGGTGTCAGAAGAGTTACATTCCTTTCTAGAGTCTCTAGGGCATAATCTGTTTCTTTGTCCTTTCCAGCTTTGAGATGATGCCCACAGTCCTTAATGCATGGTCCCCTTCCTCCATCTTGAGTAACAACAGTTACATCTCTGCGTGCCCTTCTTCAACACTCACATCTTCTTTTGACTCACTCTCCTGCCTCTCTTTTCTACCTTTAAATACTCTTGCAACTAAATTTGATCCATCTGGATAATCCTGGGTAATCTGCCTATCTTAAAGTCAGCTGAGTAGTAAGCTTAATTCTATCTGCAACCTTAATTCCCCTTTGTCATGAAACAATATATTCAGATTCTGAAGATTAGAATATGGATATCTGTGAGGCAAGGGGCATTATTCTGCTTACTGCATAGATAGATTGAATTTCCATTTATCTTATTTTAAATTAGATTGGTCACATTTTAAAGAAATATTTTGATTCTTGTTGCTTCTTTAATAAAAATTAGTGCCCCATGTATTTAATGTATTTTATTTTCAATGTTATGTAAATGTGGAAGTATAAGATTGTTCATCGAAGTAAAAGTCCTTCAAGAGGCATATCTTTCATTTGATCTTAAAATGAGAAGTTTAACAAAATATTTTAATAAAAATGTCTTGAATATATTATTTATTCAAATATTAACTATAGAGAGTCATTTTGGTACATTTTCTTTCATGGTTATTGAATAAAACCCATTTTGCCTAGTCATTTATTAGCTTTTCAAAGTTGTTTTAAGTCCGTAAGTTGAAGGGAAAATAATTTGCTGCTATTGATCCCCTTAAGATTAGATAAAGGAAAATTCAGCTTCAGCTGAACTATATCAAATTCAGTTAATTTCCTCCATCCTGGTTTTCAATCGGCTGCAAGGATAGTTTGAGGAGGAGCTGAAAATAACAGCTATCCTCGAGCTTTAACATTTGCTTTTAAGTAGACTGAGAATAAATTCAAATGCAAAAGTGGAACATATTTTGAAAATAAAACATTAAGATTTACTGCTTGTATCTTCTATATTTTAATACTATATCAGAAGATTAAAATACTGAAAACTGGTAATATGGTTTATGTTAGGTGAATATGGAAAGTTGATGAATGTGAAAAGTTCATTTATAAATTACAAAGAAAAATATATGCACATTAAAATTCATGTAATTCTTCTGAAAACTACTAATCCACAATTGGTCTAATGAAAAACATATTCTATTTTGTGGGGAAAACTTTTAGGGGGAAAAAGATGTGTGCTAACATCAGTTTAGAGAATACAAATGTATGACCATTTTCATAGTAGGAAAACAAAATAAAACAAGTAAACAAAGAAAAAGAAAATGTAGAAATATGAGTAAGGACATGTTTTATCCACATAAGTACTTATGTACTTTATATTCTGTGCAGTTTTTTGTTTAATCCTCAACACAAACCTGAAAACCAAATACACATTTTGTAATATATAATGTCATGTCCTGAATGAGGTAAAAACTTTAAATAAGGATAAACCATATCCTTATTTATTGGACTAATAATTTTCTGTTCCCTTTAATTTCATAACATTTATAATAAAATATCATATATTTGGTTGATAGCAAATTCAGGAGATTCTTTTACTAGCCAAATAAATCTGTTATTTTCTTGGTGCAACAGACAGAATATTCTTCTTTGATTTATAGTATAAAATTGCAACTTATTATGATAAGTGGAATCTAAAGTTACATTACTGACTACAACTCTAAAAAGGGCTAGCAGTATATATTAATTGTATATGCTTTAAAATAGTTTACCAATTTGGACTGGGTTAAATTTCTTTACAAACATTATATCTTAGATTTATTTTCTTCATTTTCTTCTGACAGAAAACTAAAGTTTAAAAACAAAAATTATAAAAATTTGATTATTTCACTGTCTAAGCTAATCTTCGGTTAATGTCAATTTGAATTAATTCACACAATCAGAAACTACTGTGTGTATTTTAAGATTAAAACAGTGAAAGTTGCCAGAAAGAAAGAGTTAATATTTAGGTACAGTTGATTCTACCTATAAAACCACATAGAAAAGCTTCATTATGGATTCTAATATCTCTGTCAAATTTTTGCTAATGCCTTTATCAATTTTCATAATAAACAAACTCTACATTCACTTACTTTTAATTACTTTTATAATAGAAAGAGGGTAAATTCCAAACATTTGGCCTACAACATTGGATAAAAAGATCACAAAGTCATTGCTTGCTATTATTATATGCTTGCAAGGTATGTGTAAAATACTGGCAGAACTCTGAAAAATGAGATGACATGCAGAACACATATAGCACAGTATTGCAATTAGTATTTTAATTATGCTCTGTGAAATCTAGGGATACTTTTTTATTTCTAAAAAGTAAGTGAAGTAAATCTCATCAGAATTATCTACTCCTATGGATAGCAATTTATATGATAAACCACTTTGATCTACAACTGCATTGCAAAAAACCAGTTGTCTCACACTGTTCATAGAAGTCAGTAATAGGACACAGGCTGTGAGCTATTAAAACAATAACAGAATATTAGGATGTCTACTAAAATGTCACAAATGAGTACCAGAATTTTATATAATGCTTGTAGAATGTTATAATATTGTAGTGTTTCCTTTTGTTTTACTGGTTAAGCAGTAACTAGTATTGCTAATGTAGTTATGTTTCCTATCATAGAATCCAAGTTGAGCCCCAAATCATAGTATTATATTCATCATACAAAGTGAAATGTTTTCCTATTCTAGAAATGGCTTTTTACTTCTGCATGGTTTTCAAACTGAAAAATTTTGTTAAATTTGTATGTACTATATCTTGACAAAGGACTAAGTATTAAAGCTTAGTAAACTTTGTTAAACTATTTCAAAATGTCAAAATCAAAGCAGCATTTTTTATTGTTAAAAAATTACTTAAAGCAATAATAATGTCAGAAAATGAAGAAACTATTATTTCACATGGCGATGAAGTTTTTCTCTAAAACCAAGTTATCTATCATCTTCTTATCAGAAAATTCTTCTTTGCTTTTTCAAGTTCATCACCAGTTAAAGTCATTTGAGCACAAAAAAAATTGTTTTGATTTTAAATGTGAAAAAACTGAACTATTAATATTCAATAATTTTTCAAAAATCAAACTCAGTTTTGAACCTACATTAAAAATAAATTCTAAATTTTTGCTTAGCCATCAGAGCAAAGCCACTATTTCTTTTTGATGGTACAGAAATATTTCTGTCATGCTTAGATTACAAGATATTATCAGTTCTATGGACTTTGGTATTGATCAAATTCATGATCAAAATTATTATTATGGATTGTGGGGTGAGCATGAGAAAGTAAATAATTGTGAAGGTGGTTGGGGGGAAAGCATCATAAGAAAAATTAGAAATATTTGAATAAATACATAAATATGTGTAAATGAGGTACAATGCATTGCATTCTATTGGAAGAAGATAAAGTTTAGTTCAATAGACATGGCAGAAAGTTGTCACTTTTGGTATTTACAATCTTCTACAAAATAATAATAGCTTTTGGTCATTTTGAACACTATCTGCTCTTTTGCCCTGATAAAATTCATGAGCAACTGGACAGACAAGTTTCTGAAAATAGACTGGGACAGTTGTCATACTTCCAATAAAAGCTTAATGAAACTTAAAACTATCTCATAAGTCCAGATGGACTAAGGTTATACTATAATTCTTGCTGTTTCTGTAAGTTACCTCAGTATTTTTCTCCTTTGCCTTCATAATACATTTACCTATTTCTCAAACTTGTATTATACTTAATTAAAACTTTTTATGTCTTCCTCTTTCAAATAAATAATTTTTGCTGAAGTAAATTATATCCTTTTATTTTTCAAGAAAATAAAGAAGCATACTGAATTAAAAGTGAATGATCTCTTTACCCTTTCCATATTTTTAAATTTAAAAAAGGTATTTCATTTAAAAATTACCCCAGAGTAAACGATAGCTAACAATTCCATACTTTTTCTTCTTTAATATCTAGCATAATATAAATACAGGTAATTTAGGTTTGGACTCTGGCTTTATGTCAACAGAATAATACTGAACTATTCTTTAACCTCCTTTAATCACATTATACAAAATCCTGGAAATTTTCCCATGCACATAATTATGAATTGCACCCTTCTTTATAACTTGTGACTTGACTTCAAATGATTTTTTTTTCAAATTTGTATCTCACATTAGTAATGTTTGGCAAACCTAGTTGTCTCCTTGCTTGTTGACCTTCTGCTCTTGGATATCCTATGAGCTAGTCAATTTTAACGTCTAGGTGTTCCTCAATCTCTTACTGTCACTTCTGCACTGCCGAATAATTTACAAGGCCCTACCTAATTGTTCATGACTAAAACCTTGTTGTCTTCCTTGATAGATCTACCAATATTTTTCTCTCATATCATGACCCTGCAATGTTCAATAGATCACATTTTATTAATGAGTATATCATCCGTAAGATTCTAACATTTCCTGTCTCTCATATCACTTTAGTGATCTTTTTGCAGTGGCAATAAATTGACAGGCCATCATCAAAAAATTTTAAAAACTATTACTACTTTCCATACTTCGATACATCAAATCTGATTAATGCTTGCCGTGGCCCTCAGTTTAAAAAAATCTATCACATTTAATCCAGTGAATCCATTCTTTAAAGTGTTAGCAATAACAGATCACAGATACAGTGTCAGGACAAGTAGGGACATTTTCCAAATTGTAATTAATACCAATACTTATGACAAAATTTTATTTTATTAACTGCTATCTTAACCTTCTATGCTTAGTTTATACCTGTTCTCATAGAAATTTCAAAAAGGCCTAAAGCATTATCCTTAAGCATCTGATGTCTACATATATATTCAGGACAGCAATAAAGCTTTCAGTTAATGCTCCTGTGATACATTAAAAAATAAAAATAATTGGGCTTACCTGATGGCGCAGTGGTTGAGAGTCCGCCTGCCGATGCAGGGGACACGGGTTTGTGCCCCGGTCCGGGAAGATTCCACATGCCACGGAGCAGCTGGGCCCGTGAGCCATGGTCGCTGAGCCTGCGCGTCCAGAGCCTGTGCTCCACAACAGGAAAGGCCACAGCGGTGAGAGGCCTGCGTACCGCAAAATAATAATAATTTTAGTTAAAAAAAAACTCTTTAAAAAACAATTATATCTTTTGCTGTGAATAAAAATACAATCATTGGAAAATGGGTCCAAATAAGTCAAAGGAAATTTTTTTAAATTTGAGGTTCCTACACAGAAGTCAAGATTCGATAGGCTAGAAAATGACCATTTGAAGAGGATATCATGGAGATATGATTTTACTTAAAGTACTCAAGTATCATTGAATAGATTGATTGATATGGACAAATGTTGATTCAATAGATCATTAAAGTAATACAGAGATGATACACTATTACAATTTACAGAAAAGGAGAAAAAGTGGGAAGTTTAAGAAGTACTTCAAATAATAAAACAACAATAATACATTGTTGCAGAAAAGGTAATTGTCAATGTCTAGAGAAGGAGGAAACAACTGCAAGGGTGATATATTTGCTGTTCATTTGCATCAACTGGACTCTATCCTTTTAAAACTGTTTTTCAAGGAAAAGGAATTGATGATACCTTGCATCATCTCTTGGTGTGCCCTTCCTGTCTATCCTGGGGTTGATACTGGGTTTGATTCATTGTTATTTATATTCACTTATTCAATTAGTTTAGACTCTAATTCCCACAGATTGCGGAAACAGCAAAGTAAAATAGGGAGGGGGCAAATTATCTTTCTTTAGCTAATAACCATAGTAACCCTTTATATCTTCTTAAATATTCTTTCTAAAAATGGTTATTTTTAAGTCAGATGTACATAGAATGTATTTTGCATAAATTTGTAAAGACCAGGGATTGTTTTAAACAATGTTGAATGATAAAGCTAATTGCTCAAAGAATGTTCTAAAAGGATTATTTTTTTTTCTGTTATTAGATGTAGGTTTTTCTATAAAATTAGTCAAAACTACTGTTTATATTCAAGGTCCATTTGTTTAATAAGTTACTATCTTGCTAATGGAGTTCCTTTAAATGTATAAAACTAGAATAGTGATTGGCCACAAGTTTAAAATATTGTTATCTTTATATAAGCTACTTTTTAATGAACTTAGGTTCATTTATCTTTTGGGCAATGTTAAAGATGTAAATACACTACAACTGATATGCAAGGAAAATATTACTCACTGTATTTCTTGTGGATATTGAAAATGACTTGGTTTTCAGACGTTTATTAGCTCAAAATACTGAAAGTATATGCTGATCTTCCAGAAACCCTTCTATTTTCACATTTCAAAAGATAAATAAGGACTAATGGTCTGTGAGTAAATATATATATATATATATATATATATATAAAATCTCTTTTGGTTTTTTCCACCATTTTTTTCTTAAGTTTTTACTCATAGCTGCATGAGGAGCAAATGAAAACTTGCTCTTATATATAAGCTTATATATAATATAAGCTTTAAACTTATATTGTGTTCAACCTTAAGGATATTATCCAAGTCTTCCTCTTAGGTTGCTATTTTCACATCTCAATTTCTAATGAATAAAAGCATCTTTACCCATCCAGAGTCTTTTTAATATCCTTAGCCTTTTTGTGCTTGTTGTTTCATTTTTTATTTAATAGCTGCTACTATTCAGTGAACAAATAATTTCTAGTTGTTACTGATGGATGTGTTTTCAACTGATAACCATAATGATTACACGTTTCTTATATATATAATGCAAGACAAGAATTTTAAAATTGCCTCACGAAAAATAATATATACAGTAAACACATAGGAGCATAGATTGTCATTAGGTTTGATCATTTATTTACATGAAATTACCATAAACAAAATTCTTTTTTATTTTAACATCTTTATTGGAATATAATTGTTTACAATGGTGTGTTAGTTTCTGCTGTATAACAAAGTGAATAAGCTATACGTATACATATATCCCCATATCCCTCCCTCTTGCATCTCCCTCCCACCCTCTGAATCCCACCCCTCTATGTGGACACAAAGCACTGAGCTGATCTCCCTGTGTTATGCTGTTGCTTCCCACTAGCTGTCTATTTTATAATTGGTAGTGTATATATGTCCATGCCACTCTCTCACTTTGTCCCAGCTTACCCTTCCCCCTCCCCATGTCCTCAAGTGTATTCTCTACGTCTGCGTCTTTATTCTTGTCCTGTCCCTAGGATCTTCAGAACGATTTTTTCTTCTTTAGATTCCATATATATATGTGTTAGAATACAGTATTTGTTTTTCTCTTTCTGACTTACTTCACTCTGTATGACAGACTCTAGGCTCATCCACCTCACTACAAATAACTCAATTTTGTTTCTTTTTATGGCTGAGTAATATTCCATTGTATATATGTGCCACATCTTCTTTATCCATTCATCTGGCAATGGACATTTAGGTTGTTTCCGTGTCCTGGTTATTGTAAATAGAGCTGCAATGAACATTGTGGTACATGACTCTTTTTGAATTATGGTTTTCTCAGGGTATATGCCCAGTAGTGGGATTGCTGGTTCATATGGTAGTTTTATTTTAAGTGTTTTAAGGAACCTCCATACTGATCTCCATAGTGGCTGTATCAATTTACATTCCCACCAACAGTGCAAGAGGGTTCTCTTTTCTCCACACCCTCTCCAGCATTTATTGTTTGTAGATTTTATGAGGATGGCCATTCTAACCAGTGTGAGGTGATACCTCATTGTAGTTTTGACTTGCATTTATATAATGATTAGTGATGTTGAGCATCCTTTCATGTGTTTGTTGACAATCTGTATATCTTCTTTGGAGAAATGTATACTTAGGTCTTGTGCCAATTTTTGGATTCGGTTTTTTGTTTTTTTGATATTGACCTGCATGAGCTGCTTGTAAATTTTGGACATAAATCCTTTGTCAGTTGCTTCATTTGCAAATATTTCATCCCATTCTGAGGATTGTCTTTTCATCTTGTTTATGTTTTCCTTTGCTGTGCAAAAGCTTTTAAGTTTCATTAAGTACCATTTGTTTATTATTGTTTTTATTTTCTTACTGTAGGAGGTGGGTCAAAAAGGATCTTGCTGTGATTTATGTCATAGAGTGTTCTGCCTATGTTTTCCTCTCAGAGTTTTTGTGTCTGGCCTTACATTTAGGTTTTAATCCTTTTTGAGTTTATTTTTCTGTATGGTGTTAGGAAGTGTTCTAATTTCAGTCTTTTACATGTAGCTGTCCAGTTTTCCCAGCACTACTTATTGAAGAGGCTGTCTTTTGTCCATTGTATATTCCTGCCTCCTTTATCAAAACTAAGGTGACCATATGTGCATGGGTTTATCTCTGGGCTTTGTATCCTATTCCATTGATCTATATGTCTGTTTTTGTGCCAGTACCATACTGTCTTGATTACCATAGCTATGTATCATACTCTGAAGTCAGGGAGCCTGATTCCTCCAGCTCCGGTTTTCTTTCTCAAGATTGCTTTGGCAATTCGGGGTCTTTTGTGTCTCTGTACAAATTGTGAAATATTTTGTTCTAGTTCTGTGAAAAATGCGATTGGTAGTTTGATAGAGATTGCATTGAATTTGTAGATTGCTTTGGGTAGTATAGTCATTTTCACAATGTTGATTCTTCCAATCCAAGAACATGGTATATCACTCCATCTGTTTGTATCCTCTTTAATTTCTTTCATCAGTGTCTTATAGTTTTCTGCATGCAGGTCTTTTGTCTCCATAGGTAGGTTTATCCCGAGATATTTCATTCTTTTTGTTGCAATGGTACATGGGAGTGTTTCCTTAATTTCCCTTTCAGATTTTTCATCATTACTGTATAGGAATGCAAGAGATTTCTGTGCATTAATTTTGTATCCTGCTACTTTACCAAATTCATTGATTAGCTCTAGTAGTTTTCTGGTGGAATCTTTAGGATTCTCTATGTATAGTATCATGTCATCTGCAAACAGTGACAGCTTTACTTCTTTTCTGATTTGGATTCCTTTTATTTCATTTTCTTCTCTGATTGCTGTGGCTAAAACTTCCAAAACTATGTTACTAATAGTGGTGAGGGTGGACAACCTTGTCTTGTTCCTGATTTTAGAGGAAATGGTTTCAGTTTTTCACCATTGAGAACAATGTTGGCTGTGGGTTTGTTATATATGGCCTTTATTATGCTGACGTAAATTCCCTCTATGCCTACTTTCTGCAGGGTTTTTATCATAAATTGTTGTTGAATTTTGTCAAAAGCTTTTTCTGCATCTACTGAGATGATCATATTGTTTTTCTCCTTCTGTTTGTTAATATGGTTTATCACATTGTTTGATTTGCTTATATTGAAGAATCCTTGCATTTCTTGGATAAACCCCACTTGATCATGGTGTATGATCCTTTTAATGTGCTGCTGGATTCTGTATGCTAGTATTTTGTTGAGGATTTTTGCACCTATGTTCATCAGTGATACTGGCCTGCAGTTTTCATTTTTTGTAACATCTTTTTCTAGTTTTGGTATCAGGGTGATGTTGGCCTCATAGAATGTGTTTGGGAGTGTTCCTCCCTCTGCTATATTTTGGAAGATTTTGAGAAGGATAAGTTTTAGCTCTTCTCTAAACGTTTCATAGAATTAGCCTGTGAATCCATCTGGTCCTGGGCTTTTGTTTGTTGGAAGATTTTTAATCACAATCTCAATTTCCGTGTTTGTGATTGGTCTGTTTATATTTTCTATTTCTCCTTGGTTCAGTCTCAGAAGGTTGTGCTTTTCTAAGAATTTGTCCATTTCTTCCAAGTTGTCCCTTTTATCGGCATATAGTTGCTTATAGTAATCTCTCATGATTCTTTGTATTTCTGCAGTGTCAGTTGTTATTTCTCCTTTTTCATTTCTAATTGTGTTGATTTGAGTCTTCTCCCTTTTTTTCTTGATGAGTCTGGCTAATGGTTTATCAATTTTGTTTAACTTCTCAAAGAACCAGCTTTTAGTTTTATTGATCTTTGTTATCGTTTCCTTCATTTCTTTTTCATTTATTTCTGATCTAATCGTTATGATTTCTTTCCTTCTGCTAACTTTGGGTTTTTTTGTTCTTTTTCTAATTGCTTTAGGTGTAAGGTTAGGTTGTTTATTTGAGATATTTCTCATTTCTTCAGGTAGGATTTTATTGCTATAAACTTCCCTCTTAGAACTGCTTTTGCTGCATCCCATAGGCTTTGGGTCATCATGTTTTCACGTCATTTGTTTCCAGGAATTTTTTGATTTCCTCTTTGAGTTCTTCAGTGATCTCTTGGTTATTTAGTAGTGTGTTGTTTAGCCTCCATGTGTTTGTATTTTTTACAGATTTTTTACTGTAATTGATATCTAGTCTCTTAGTGTTGTGATCAGAAAAGATTCTTGATATGATTTCAATTTTCTTAAATTTACCAAGGCTTGATTTGTGACCCAAGGTATGATCTATCCTGGAGAATATTCCATGAGCACTTGAGAAGAAAGTGTATTCTGTTGTTTTTGGATGGAATGTCCTATAAGTATCAATTAAGTCCATCTTGTTTAATGTATCATTTAAAGCTTGTGTTTCCTTATTTATTTTCATTTTGGATGATCTGTCCATTGGTGAAAGTGGGGTGTTAACATCCCCTACTATGATCGTGTTACTGTTGATTTCCCCTTTTATGGCTGTTAGTATTTGCCTTATGTATTGAGGTGCTCCTATGTTGGGGGCCTGAATATTTACAATTGTTATATCTTCTTCATGGAGTGATCCCTTGGTCATTATACAGTGTCCTTCTTTGTCTCTTGTAATAGTCTTCGTTTTAAAGTCTATTTTGTCAGATATGAGAATTGCTACTCCAGCTTTCTTTTGATTTCCATTTGCATGGAATATCTTTTTCCATCCCTTCACTTTTATTCTGTATGTGTCCCTAGGTCTGAAGTGGGTCTCTTGTAGACAGTATATATACGGGTCTTGTTTTTGAATCCATTTAGCCAGTCTATGTGTTTTGGTTGGAGCATTTAATCCATTTACATTTACGGTAGTTATCAATATGTATGTTCCTATTACCATTTTCTTAATTGTTTTGGGTTTGTTACTGTAGGTCTTTTCCCTCTCTTGTATTTCCTGTCTAGAGAAGTTCCTTTAGCATTTGTTGTAAAGGTGGTTTGGTGATGCTGAATTCTCTTAGCTTTTGCTTGTCTGTAAAGGTTTTAATTTCTCTGTCGAATCTGAATGAAATCCTTGCTGGGTAGAGTAATCTTGGTTGTAGGTTTTTCCCTTTCATCACTTTAAATATGTCCTGCCACTCCCTTCTGGCTTGCAGAGTTTCTGCTGAAAGATCAGCTGTTAACAATATGGGGCTTCCCTTGTATGTTACTTGTTTTTCCCGTGCTGCTTTTAATATTTTTTCTTTGTATTTAATTTTTGATAGTTTGATCAATATGTAGCTTGGCATGTTTCTCCTTGGATTTATCCTCTATGGGACTCTCTGTGCTTCCTGCAGTTGATTAACTATTTCCTTTCCCATATTAGGGAAGTTTTCAACTATAATCTCTTCAAATATTTTCTCAGTCCCTTTCTTTTTCTCTTTTTTCTTCTGGGACCCCTATAATTTGAATCTTGTTTCGAATGTTTAATGTTTTCCCAGAGTTCTCCGAGACTGTCCTTGATTCTTTTCATTTTTTTTTTCTTTATTCTGTTCTGCAGTAGTTATTTCCACTATTTTATCTTCCAGGTCACTTATCTGTTCTTCTGCCTCAGTTATTCTGCTGTTGATTCCTTCTAGAGAATTTTTAATTTTCATTTATTGTGTTGTTCATCACTGTTTGTTTGCTCTTTAGTTCTTCTAATTCCTTGTTAAATGTTTCTTGTATTTTCTCCATTCTATTTCCAGGATTCTGGAATCTCTATGATCTCTAGAGTTAAGGAGATGTAGCTATGAGTCCCAGAGGCCACAGTGGTACAAGTTCACAGGACATGTATGAAAGAGAAGGGAGCTGAACAGAATGAGAACTCCCAACATCTCATGAAAGTCTTCCTCACAGCATCAGACACATAATATTAGTGCATAGAGGAAACTAGACACCACTGAGTAAAGAACCACCTGAATGATTAGAGGGAACAATTCCAGTCTCACACAGAATCAGGAATAGTTCCTTTTCCCAAAGACCATAGTGGAGAACCTCAAAATTTATATGGAGCTGTGTAGAGCAGTGGTCCCCAATCTTTTTGTCACCAGAGACCAGTTTTGTGGAAGACAGTTTTTCCATGTACCAGGGGGGAGTGGGATAGTTTTGGGATGCTTCAAGCACATTAGTTTTGTGCTTCAAGCACATTACATTTATTGTGAACTTTATTGTGCACATTACATTTATTGTGTACATTTATTGTGCACTTTATTTCTATTATTATTACATTGTAATATATAATGAAATAATTATACAACTTACCATAATGTAGATTCAGTAGGAGCCCTGGGCTTGTTTCCCAATTGATTTATTATGGTCTCTGTGCAGTCAAACCTCTCTGATAGTGATAATCTGTATTTGCAACTGCTCCCCAGCGCTAGCATCACAGCTTCAGCTCCACCTCGTATCATCAGGCATTAGATTCTCATAAGGAGCATGCAGCCTAGATCCCTCATTTGTGCAGTTCACGGTTGGGTTCATACTTCTATGAGAATCTAATGTCACCACTGATCTGACAGGGAGCAGAGCTCAGGTGGTAATGTGAGCAATGGGGAGTGGCTGTAAACAGAGATGAAGCCTCACTCACTTGCCCGCCACTCACTTCCTGCTGTGCAGCCCGGTTCCTAACAGGCCATCGACTGGTACTGATTCATGGCCTGGGGATTGGGGACCTCTGGTGTAGAGTACTCAGAAGATTATGCCTCAATAGTGGGAGAAAATATTCCTAGAAGAAATGTTGCTTTGTTTCTACCTAAGAAACTTAAAAGTAGTCACAAAAATTAAAGTATAAGAATTGCAGGATTACAAAAAATTCAGTTTCCCAGAATAAAGCACAAGAATATGCATAAGAATACAAAAACATTTAGCTCCCAATAATGGGAGCTAATTAAATTAGATATCAGATATTAAATTAAAATATCTGATATCTAATCAAAAATTGCCAGGCTTGTAAGGCAATAGCAAAAACTGACTCATAATGAGAAAAATAAATCAATTAAAATAATCCCAGAAATTTCACAGAGCATAGAAGTAGTAGACAGGGAGAGTCAAACAGTTATTATAACCTCATTCTACAAATTCAGAAAGCTAAAGGAAAGGTTGAATATGTTAAAGACATAGAAGACATAAAAAAGACCCAAATCAAAATTTTAGAGATGTGGACTACAACATTTGAGACTTTTAAGAAAAGAATTAAGAGTGAGACAAAATTAATGAGGATGAAGACATAGCAATAGAAACTATCCAAATGAAACTTGGGATAAAGAAGAAAAATTGACTTGTTTATAGTGGGATAATATACATTTAATTGGAGTCCCTGAGGAAAGAAGAGTTATAAAAACTTTGAAAAAACAATTTTGAAATATAAAAGTTGTTTATTTCTTAAAAACTTGTTTTTGAAAAAAAATTGATGCAAATTATAAGTCCATAGGACTAAGAAACTCAATGAAACAGCATATTAAATGTGAAAAGAATTAAACAAGGTATTTCATAATCAAATTATTTAAAACCAATGAAAAAGAGTAAAATCCTAAAAGCATCCACAGAAAATGATACTTATTTACAGAGGAACTAAGGAAAGCATGACAGCAGAATTTTGTTGGAAAAATCATAAACCAAAATACAGTGGATAAATATCTTTAAATATCTTCAAAAAAAAAAAGAAAGAAAAAAAGAAACTATAGACTTAAAATTCTAGAAAAAGTGAAAATATCTTTCAAACTGAAGGTAAATTGAAAGCTTTCAGATACACAAAAGTTGCTTAGTTAATTACCAGAAGACTTGAATTATAAGGAAGGCTGACTAAAGCTCTTTAGGCAAAATAAATGATACTTAAATTGGAAACAACCTGGAAAAACACAAAATATGTTCATTGTTATTATTTACATCATATTATAGTTAATTTACTGTTAAAAGTAAAAATAATAACTGTGCATTATGAGGTTTATAAAATATGTAGAAGTAAAGTGAATGATAACTATAGCACAAAAGTCAGCATGGGAGAATCTTATAAGGTTTTTATACCATACATGAAATGGTATCATGACTTGTAACAAAAATCAGTAAGGTCAAGAAGATAAAGAGCTGCTTGCAGAGTGTAAATTAATATGCTGCATCTGTCACTGAAATTCTTGATTTAAAAAAAAAATCAACTGAATTAAGCAGTGATATAGTAAATTTACCTTGTGGAGCAACATATTATCTCATCACATGATAACATTCTGAGTATTACTTGTAATTAACAGAGTTAACAAGAAATAAATTTTAAATAAATATAATTAATGTGTTCAAGAAAACAAAGGAAAATATATAAAATATCAGAGATTATTGGAAAACCAAGAGTCCTCACTTTGCATCACTGTACTAACTGAAACAATGTGTCCTTGTTTTGCACAGTTCCAGTGACTAGAGAGTTGGGCAATGCAAAGACACAGTTCCAATATGCAAGAGTTTAGTTAACCATACTGTGTAAAAAAGGAATGTCTTCATATAAGAAAAGGATTCAAATGGAAATTATAAAAGTAAATAATATAATGCATCAGATTATGAACTCAGTAGATGGGTATAAAAATAGTATATATAGCCAACAATATTTTACTGAAATGGAAGATAAGTCAATTAAAAAATTACAAACTGAAGCAGAGACAAACAGAGAAAAAGTAATAAATAGCGAAGACCATAGAAGACATGTAGATCAGAGTAAAAGGTCTAACAAGTTTAATTGGAATCACAGAAAAAGATAAAACAGAATTGAGCAGAACAATATTAGAATAGGTAATGCCTGAGAAGTTCCCAAAATAGATGAACAGTATCAAGAAGCTCTGTGGATACCAATCAAGATAAATACAAAGAAGACCACATGCAGGCACATCTAAAAGAGTATTTTTCAAACCTTACGTTCTTAAAAATATTGAAGTCCCCAAAGTGCACTTTTTTTGCATGAATTGCATATGTATACATGTTTAATGTATTAGAAATTAAGGCAGAAATATTCAAAATACACATTCATTTAAAAAATACCAATATATTCATTATGCTAATGTAACAGAACATATATTTACAAATTATAACTATATTTTCCAAAACAAAATATAATTACTGCTATAATTGCTTCACATTTTTGTAAATATCTTTCATATCTGGTTTATTAGAAGATACCTGGATTATCATATCTGCTTCTAAAATCAATCTGTTATATTATTTTGGTAGAAGTATATGAATAAAATCTGGACTTAAACAATTTTGTTGTAAGAAAATGGAGGAGAATTGGATAAGAATAATCTTTTCAGATAAATGGGGATATTTTTCCTTAGTAAATAAAAAATTGACAAGTATTAGTTTTATAAGGATAGTCATAATATGGAATATGAACGAGTATTACCAAATTTTTTGTATTCTATTACATTCAAATCCAATGACCCAATTTGCACTTTGCATGGATCTTATATCTATGCATTCATCTTGTAAAATCAAGCATTAGTCACTTTGGAATAACAGCCAAGAACCAAAGACAAAGAGAAAAATCTTGAAAACAGTCAGGAAAAAACCTTCATTGGAGAAATAATATGGAAGAAATCAGAAAACAGTGGATTTGCATCTTTAAAGTGTTGAAACAAAATTTAAGCACATTCTTCAGCAGAGGTAAAATGATTCCAGATAAAAATATGAAAGTGCATAAAGGACAGTATAAAGTGCATAAAGAGTATTGTAAAGCTTAAATACATGGGTAAATATAAACGGATACTGACTGTTTAAAATAATAACAGTAGTGTTTTATATGCCTCAAATATACGTAAGTTAAAATTCATGGCAAGAATGAAACAAAAGAAGTGAGTAGAATCCATGAGAATAAAGGCAAAAAAAAAAAAAAAAGTACCTGCATTACACTTGTATTACTCTCAATATTTGTATAACTGTCATAATGCAAGGATGCATATATAATCTCTAAGTTAACCACTAAAACCAATTTGAAAACACGGAGGGAAACATTACAAATAAAAAATAATTGATTAATTCTGAAACAGGAAAAAAGAATCTTGAGACATGTATATCAAGTTAAAAACCTGTTATAAGATGATTAATTAAAATATAAATACAAATGAACTAAATAATCCAATGTCTTATATATGAAGCTGAATTTATAGTTATTCTGCCAAAGAATAATGACATTTATTTTGAGTCTTGTTCTTTTTCTTCCAAAGGTAAGGCTTATTCAGAATTTCACTCCTTGTTTACACATTCTTATGCACATGAGGAGAATATACAGCTATTTATAATAATGATTAATATATTTAAAATGCCATGCTAGATAGTTGGAGAAATAATGCATGTACAAAAATAACTATGATATTACAAGGCAGAACATGTTAGATGCAGTAAAGATTGCACCAATGTTTTTTCTACATATAGTTTAAGACTAGTGGCATCCTATACAAAAAAAGGTTGATGAGGTTAAAGGTACAATCTTGCCTTGAACTAGAGTTCTCTTTTTTTGCAACAAATGTTTAGGTTGACTTGGAAGCTGAAATTTACATCTTTTAAAATGGCTTTAAGTTAACTAAGTGCACTAATGAAATCAGAAACCGTTTCAAGAGAGTCTCAAATTTTGCTGCAAAGCCTAATCATGCACTTTAATGCAGCTTATTATTTTTTTTTTGTTATATTTTCACATTTGTTTATGGTCAGACATTTCAGTAGCCAACTCCTTATTCATCCTGATTATCTTATCCTCTTCTGGAACTAAATCTAAAATGACATATGGTCAGGCGAATTTTCAATTTCAGTTGCAAACTTGTTCACGGGAACTTTAAAAAAAACACATGAATCTTTCAGAGAAAATTAGAGTCAAGAAAAGCTTCACCAAAACTGCTGCTAGTAAAAAGTCACTTATAAAGAGATCTCACTGCAATAATAGCGTATGTAGAGATTAAAGAAGATCCCTTATTTTCCCAGGAATAAATAATACTTTATAAAATTGCTTTCACATCTGGCAGTATTAATAACTTTTCAATTAAATTAATTTTGAAATGTCTTTATTTTGCTAATCACTTATTATTAATAGTAAGAAACCAATATTTACTAAGTACTGTCTGTCAAAAATAACCAAAAAATTCACTTTTTTATATTGTCTATTTATTTTTATGCCATTGTAAGGAAAGTATCATTATTATCATTTCATAGGTGAGGAAACTAGGGCTTAGGTACAGTAAGGCAGATAATATCAGCTTCCTAATATGTAACTGGAGTGAAAATTCAAACGACAATCTGAGTTCATTGTGTTGATTTTTACCTGTCAATTAAATGACATGTATGAAGAATAACAAGTCTGTGAGCCAGAAATTAGCAATAGAAATTATCAAAATAATTCACATTTTAATGAGAGAGAGAATGTGATGTATCTAAAATAAAAACCAATTTTTACCCTATAAGTATTATAGAATTCAGTTAAATAGAAAAACTAACAAGAATGAAAACACATTTTTTCAATAAAAAGCAAGGAAATAAATTTATAGCTACCTCTTTTTTTTCAAATTCAAAATTCATTTATTGTAAAAATTAGAAAACTAAAAACAAAGAAAACCTCTTTAATCTGATAAAATGATAGCAAACATCCTGTTTAATGGGGAAATACTAAAAGCTTTTCCCTGAAGTTAGGAACAAGAGAAGGATGCCAGCTATCAACCCTTTCTATTCAACAGTGTACTAGAGTTCTATGATGTAAGGCAATCAATCAACCAAGCAATCAAAAGAAAATAAAAATATAAGCAATGAAAAGGAACTGATAATACTGTTTTTATTTGCAGATGTATGTTATGCTAAAAATCCAAAATAATATACAAATAGAAAAAATAAAACAAATAAATGAATTATACAGCTACCTCTTAAGTAAGACATTTTCTGGATCACCGGTGTTGAAGGGCACAGCTTTTGATAAGTCACTAGTTGAACATGCAGTACATTTGTCATGTAAGAATAAAAAGGAAATAAAAGTAGAAATTCCAGGGAATAAGTCAGGGACAAAAAGAATCCTCTTTCTGTAGTTCAATCAATGAAAATCTTAATGTAAAGTAGATATGCAAGGAGATATGCAAGGAAAGAGGTCTAGGAATTCGAGACTACAGTAAACTCAGGGATATGATACAGTCTCAGGTATTTCTGACATATCTAACAGTCATCATGATCATGAAAATAATGATAAAAATAACTACTATTATGAGGGATACCTATCATTGAACCCAACTTAATGCAGTGTTAAGCATATAGGTTCTTGAGTCTGAAGCCCTAGGTTTGAATAAAGTTCTGACACATATTATTTCTGCAACACAAATAAACTTTCAATTAAGTTAATGCTGAATTTTTTTTATTTTGATAATCATTTATTATTAATAGTTAAAAAATATTTACTAAGCATTATGTATCTGTCCAAATCACTTCACTTTTTCTGTCTCAACTCCCTACTTCTTGAAAGCATTAATCCAGCCAAAGTACTCAGGTGACTTGTCTGGGTCTCACTGGAAAAAAAAAAGACTCTGTAAACATTTACAACAAATTCACTGTCTTCGAGACCTCATCCTAGCATAAAAGGAAGAAAGCTTGAGTAATCAGTTTTAAATTTAGACTATAAAAATATGTTTATACTCAGTAAATTGTTATACTACAAAGTGGGTCAATATCTAACTAGAAGTCAGAAGGCTTGTTTTCTAGACTTTCTACTTCTAGTCAACTTCTCTGACTCTTTGAGGAAATAATCCTGCTTGAAATGATAACAATGCCCTTATTTCTCACTCTTTAAGAATCCCTGTTTTTCTCCTTTTTCTTCTCTCCTACTTAAGAGGGCAGAAGGAGAGTTGTGTTTTATCTACACTCTGTGATTTTGTGTCTAGAAACATCTATGGAGATGGTAGACATTGATTTGGTTCCATTTCTGAAGCTAAAACATGTACCTTTTATCTGATCAAAGGGAATAAGATATTCACAGTGATCCCTGCTGGCTTTGACTCCAAATTATTCATGCAGACAAAAGGTAATAAAAGGTTCAGATACTTTGTAGATTACTTAACCTAAAACTTTCATATTTTAAAAGAGAAAAACGTGGCCCCCAAGATTAAGCATATAGAATTTCTGAATGGTTAGTGAGAAATCAAGGTCACAGCTATTGAGTAGAAGGTCTGGAAAGGGTCTCCTGAGTTTTAGTTAATAATGGTTCCATTTTTCTCAATGTATCCTAGTTACTGATAGGAGAAACATACTGCCACAGACTAATTTTAAAATAAATTAATATGTGTGTATGTGTACCTACTGTAAAATGATACCATAAATTATAAATTTTTGAATTCTAAAGATCCACCATTATTTGAATATATAAAATTGAAAAAAGATAGTATGCATAATAAAAGCTCCCTAATAAATATTTATTAAATGAATAGAGGTACTGTGTATCAATGCTTCTTAGTAATGTTGTATGCAATACATGGAGAAATTTGGAAGCATATCAAGATTTCATAAAATTTGAATTAAAGACATATGTTCTAACAGCATCATATTTTAACATGAATAGAATAGAACCTTTACAAAATTCAAAACACACATTATTTGGGAAAACTTCATATTTTTCTTAAGTAGATTATTAAAAGTTAAATTATAAAGTTTTAAAGCCAGTCATTTAACTTAATTTAACTAATAATTGTAAAAAGTTATCAACATTAAGATACATATAACCTGTAGAGTTGTGTATATTTTGGCTATATAGAAATAATAGCAGTTAAATATCTTCTATTATAGCCATTTAATATTAAATAATAATCCACAAGTATAGAATTGTTTATATTTTAATTAAAATTCTTAGTAATTAAGATATAATAGTTTCCAAAATATATCTTCTATCTGAATCATCACAAAAATAAATGAATATTAAGACTACTTTTTAAAATTTATTTTTAGTTTTCCAGAACTTGATAACATATTTAATCTCTGATATACTTTAGAATTTCCTTTTCACATATCTCTACCACATATTATTTAAATGAAGTAAATAAAATTTCAAGTAAGATTTTGGTTACAGATCCTTTCACTTCCCATTGAAAAGCTTATTAAAAAGATAATAAGATGGAAATTTAAATACCTTTGAAACTAGAAATATCAATATAAATCTTCCTGTTTTCAGTGGACTATCTACCTTCCAAGGAATGATGAAGAAGTACTGCCATTTAGGAGGTGAACAGGCAAGAAGAAAGAATTTTTATCTCTATCCATACTTTAAATTATTCACAGAACACATGAAATTACATCATGTCCCATAATGTGCAAGATCAGATTTAAAAAATCACATGTATTGGTCCCAAAAAAGTGTTTTTATCCTTAACTTGTTTTTTTTTGCGGTACGCGGGCCTCTCACTATTGTGGCCTCTCCCGTTGCGGAGCACAGGCTCCAGACACACAGGCTCAGCGGCCATGGCTCATGGGCCCAGCCGCTCTGCGGCATGTGGGATCTTCCTGGACCGGGACACAAACCCATGTCCCCTGCATCAGCAGGCGGACTCTCAACCACTGTGCCACCAGGGAAGCCCCTTAACTTGTATTTTTTAAACTCTAAAAAATCAATAAAAGATTTTGTCATACAAAAACAGGCAAAGACCATGGCCAGATGATAATCTGAACAAAAACACAAATTGCTAGCAAACATGAAATATTCAACCTGCTAGTATTAAAATCATTCAAAAGTAAGGCAAAATGAAGATAATTTTTTAGGGCTCTTTTTTTTGTTGTTGCTTTTAAGAAGGCATGATGAAACACATATTCTTACATACAGATACTGGGATTCTAAAACATAACTTTCTGGAAAGCAATTAGACATGTATATCAAGAATCTTGAACTAGATACACTTTTTTGGTTCAATAACTTCATCCTATAAATCATTTAAAAAGTCGTTTCAAGACAGTGAAAGGGATTTATATTCTATAATGTTCCTACATGTTGGAAAAACATCTAAATGAAAGAAAGAAAGAAAGAAGGAAGGAAAGAAAGAAAGAAAGGAAGGAAGGAAGGAAGGAAGGAAGGAAGGAAGGAAGGAAGGAAGAAAGAAAGAAGAAAGAAAGCTAAGTAAATTGTTATTCATAATTGGTAATGTCAGTATTTTCAAAGAATTTGTGTTGGTATTAGTAAATTTATTTAAAAATGAAATGTAGACAAGAGAAGGAAGAGAGAGAATAGCATTTCAGATAGGATACTAAGTTTCTTAAATTGCAAACTTTATAAAATATTTAAGCACAAGAATAACGTTGCCCAAAGCAGTATGGTATTGCCATAAAAAACAGACACATAGGTCAGTGGAAAATAATAGAGAACCCAGAAATAAATTCACAAATATATGATCAACTAATTTATGACAAAGTAGCCAAAAATATACAATGTGGAAAGAACAGTCTTTTCAATAAATGGTGTTGGGAAAAATGGACAACCCCATGCAAAAGAATGAAACTATACCACTACCATAAACCATACACAAAAATTAACCCAAAATGGATTAAAGACTTGAATATAACACCTGAAGCCATAAAACTCCTAGAAGAAACCATAAAACTCCTAGAAGAAGACATAGGTGGTAAACTCCTTGATATCAGTCTTGAATATGATTTTTCAGATTTGACAAAAGCAAAAGCAACAAAAGCAAAAATAAACAAGTGGGACTACATCAAACTAACAAACTTCTGCACAGCAGAGGAAGCCATCAACAAAATGAAAATGCAACCTATTGAATGAAAGAAAACATTTGCAAATCATATATCTGATAAGGGGTTAATATCTAAAATATACAAAGAACACATACAGCTTAATATCAAAAGAATAAACAATCTGATTTAAAAATGGGCAGGGGATCCCAATAGACATTTTTCCAAAGAAAACATACAGATGACCAACAGGTACAAAAAAATATGCTCAACATCTCTAATCATCAGGGAAATGCAAATCAAAACCTCAATGAGATATCACTTCACATCTGTTAGAATGTGGAGGAAAGGAAACCCTTGTGCACTGTTGGTAGGTATGTAAATTGGTGCAGCCACTATGAAAACCAGAATGGAGGTTCCTCAAAAAATTAAAAACAGAACTACGTTTTGATCCAATATTTCCTCCTCCGGGTATTTATGTGAAGAAAACAAAAATACTAACTCCTAAAGATATATTCACTGCTACGTTCATCACAGCGTTGTTTACAACAGCTAAGATATGGAACAACCTAACTGTCCATTTACAGATGAATGGATAAATAAAAAGTGGTATGTACACATGATGCAATATTATTCAGCCATAAAAAAGAATGAAATCTTGCCATGTGCAACAAAAAGGATGGACCTGGAGAGCATTATGTTAAGTAAAATAAGTCAGACTGAGAAAGACAAATACTGTATGAATTTACTTATAAAAGAAAAAAATGAAAAAAAAATGAGTTCAGGGGTGGGGGGTGGGGGCTGAACAAAATGGGTGAAGGGGATCAAAAGGTACAAACTTCCAGTTATAAAATAAATAAGTCATGGGAATGTAATGTACAGCATAGTAACTAAAGTTTATAATACTGTATTCCATATTTGAAAGTTCCTAAGTGTTCCTAAATCTTAGAAGTTCTCATCACAAAGAAAAGAAAATTTGGCAACTATGCATGGTATTGGATGTTAACTAGACTTATTATGGTGATTATTTTGCTAATTATACAAATATCAAATCATTGTTGTACCCCTAAAATTAATATGTCAATTATGTCTCAATAAAAAATTTAAAACATAAAAATAAATAAAACAGTGCCTGGCATTTAGTAGGCCCTCAAAACAAAACAAAACATAAAGAATAACATTGCTTTTCTAGTGAAAAGCTTGTGACTTTAATTTATAGAAAACTTTATTTTTACATTTATTAAATTTATTTCAAGTATTTATATAGTTCAGTATTAAAAAGTTAATAAAATTAGTGGTACACAGTTATGGAAACAATGAATTCATTAATATTCATTTTAATGAATATTAAAATCAGTTGTAATGAAGTACAAAAATCTGTTTTATATATAATTACAAAGAGAATGTATTAAAAAAGTTTTAATAATAATATACCCTTCATCTTGATTTATGATATAAATAAAACTGGAAAAGTGATTAGATAAGATTAGTTGAAAATACAGATATAATATTGCCTTTGCATATATAGAGTTTGGACACACTTTAAACATTAAACAAATAAAGAAATAGTAAGGCACTATTTCATACGCAAAAATCCACAGGATTTACACTTCCTATTCTCTAAAAAAGACGAAAGCAAGCAAAAGAGAGGAAAAAGAAACTGAGAGAAAATAATGGAAATATGGAAAAAGCGTAAAACAAGGTTACAGAAATATGAACATATTAATTAACAAAATAAATATACATTCAAAAGACTGTACATTGGGCTTCCCTTGTGGCGCAGTGGTCGGGAGTCCACCTGCTGATGCAGGGGACGCGGGTTCGTGCCCCGGTCCGGGAGGATCCCACATTTCGCCATGGCTGCTGAGCCTGCGCGTCCGGAGAGGCCACAGCGGTGAGAGGCCCGTGTACCGCAAAAAAAAAAAAAAAAAAAAAAAAAAAAAAAAGACTGTACATTGAAATGACATCTGAATACTCATGAGTCCGTTTCTTCTTCCTACCTATATAACTAAAATCTCAAGGGAAAGAAAAATGCAAAGTAACATACTAAGAATCAAAATGAAGATGAAAACTTATATGTCCACATGGGGGGTGTGTGGAATAACTAACAACTGTCTCTAATAACCTACCAGTCTATTTTTGTTGTTCTAGTCTTAATTTTTGGAGTTTTCCAAATTTTTGGTAATGAGCATATGCAATTTTTTAAATCAGAACAAAACAATCTTATAAATTTGTTCAATATCCCTTGGTGTAAAAAATAGGTATTTCCCACATAAAAATCAATCTAAGCCTGATCTCTCATTTACAGGGTGGAAAGATATTCAATATCTGTTAATATTTGGGAGACCTTTGGACTCTGAAGTCTAGTCCAGACTAGAGAAATTTGGGAAGGTCATTCTTGTATTCAGTTTTTTCTTAACTATTGAGATTCTTTGTCTAAGATTTTGTGGTCCCTTTTGAAGGGTATCTTCACTCCCTCATTCTAAGTTTGGACTGGGAGGTATTCTGCTACATATATACAGCCTCCTTACCCAAGACACATAGTTTGACCATGAGAATAGGGCTCAAATTTCCCAAATCCCAAACTTCCCATGTTAGTCTCAGGGAAGCTAAACTTTGTTTAATTTACTAAGGGCCACTTTGCCCTTATTCAATACACAATACCAGTTAACATTCAGTCCCCAACCCCAGAGTGGGGGATGCTTATAAACTTAGGAAAGGGAGACTCACCTGTCAGATGGATGAGGGACACAATATGGTTACAGAGTCAGTCATATAAGGCATCTGCAAGTCAAAGTCCTGTAAGACCCCTCTATTTGATGGAATTTGGAGAGGTCCTGGGAAAAATGGGCAGGAGAGATGCACTCAGGGCCTTTGGAGTAGTGACTATTAATAATACCTGTGGAAATACTTTCAGAATGTAATACCCAGTATCCACACATACTTGTTGGAGATCAATTTTTCCCATCCATATTGGACTGAGAAACTCAATTCCCTTGAATGAGTCTGAAAAACAGTCAACCACTGAAATAAAAAGCAAAACAATCATACCAATCAAGTCTTTTAAAAATCTTACTAGCTTACTCTGATTTATTTTGCAAATGATAAAATAGACAACCCCAAATTTAATTTAGATGTCATTTATAATAACTCCTTAACTTTCTGTTTAAAACTTAAATGCAATTTACATGGTGATGGGATTACAGCATCTGATTTTTCTGTCATATATAAGGTAAAATTAGAACACTCAAGTAGGCCTATGTTCACCTGAAAATAATGTTTCTGTTCACAGTTATTTTAGATTTTCCTGCTGAATTACAAGTGTAGTCTAAAATGAAAGCATAAAAGTTTTTAGGAACATAATTTTAAATATTCATTTCATGTCATAATAGTGTTTGTAAAAATCAGAATAGTTTGAGACATTATTCAATTGTTTATCATTCAGTGTTTGTGTTGTCCCTATGAATGATGAAAATGTCTGTTGGTACTTCCACATCCCTTAACTTCAAAATGGAACAATTTCAAATGATTGAATATAATGTGTGTCTAACCATGAAGAATCTAGAGAGTGAGGTGTAATATGGGATCCTAGAACAGGATCAGAAAGGGTGAATTTTATTAACAATTTTTCTCTTGACCCCAGTCTGTCGATTTAACCTCACTGTTCCCCAGTATTGATATTGGTACCAGTGTGATTAATAATATAGGAGTTAATATTATCTAGATAGATCAGCAAATGTATAATACCAGAATTTCATAGAAAAATTACCTTAAAATAAATATAAACTTACACTTACCCACCTAGGTAAAAACAAGGAAAAAGCATAGATTATAGGCTTAAATCTAAAATAAATGTCTAGAATTTTAATAAACCATTCTCCTTTTTACATGTTTTAATTCTCTTTCTCTTGGTGTTCCAAATATATTCTTTGAATTTTACTTTGTCGCTGATGACAAATTACAAAAATAACAACTGACCTTACAACCACCAATTAAGGCAAACTCCAGGCAACCTGACACTTTGGTTCATTTTCATTAAAAGAAAACATAATTTGGGAGAGTAAATTAGGCTGAAATTAATAGCATAGACATGTAATTTCCTTAAAGATTTTGCATATCTAGAGCCTATAAATAGGTTACATGCAAAATGTATACTAAAATAATGTGGCTCGAAATAACACAGCTTCAGCTTTACTATCCTGCAGTAATCATGGCAATGATCTAATAGACTTAACATGAGAAAAAATGTTTTATAAAAACTTTTCAGTTTTCTTAATGCTACATTTTGCCTCAAAGCATCAGAAACATGCACAACAACATAAATCCTAGTTACATTTGAGCATTTTGAATTAAAATGCAAGTGTCTAGGAAACTAAATGTAAATAAGTCAGAATCTCCTGGTAATATGCTCTAGTCTGTCTCAGTGTCTAAGGTCTGGTCTGATAATCTCTGCCTAATCCACGGAAACTCAAGAGAATTTTTTGTATTTTAATGTATATAAGAGTGCTTTGCTATCAGGAGTGCAGTGTCTATTTTTGTGTACAGAGATATTTTTAATGTGTATTTCCTGGTCTCAACACTAATGGTTCTCCTTCAATAGCCAGTGAACATAGCCAACAAACAGCATGGATTATATATAGGCTTCTGCCAGTATACTTGTTCAAAACCCAGCAAATGTTAGGGCCAGGACTGCTCATGGTGACATCATTAAAAGAGTGAAAACATGAGAATGACTCAGGGTCACTATCCTGTCATGGAAATCAACTGTGCTTGTCTAGTGAATGAGTTCTAGAACAATCTACTTAGGTTGATGGAAAGGTTACACATGCCCATCTTCCTACATGACCCTTGACTTAAAATTTTGAGGTTTTTCCAAATTATATCTATGTCTAACATAGAACATGTGACACAGTAGAATTTATCCCAGTCATGGATGAATGGCTCCATGCTGCAGCCATGCCTATATCCAGGTTGCAGAAAACTAATGAAAGAAACCGAGAAGAAAGTATACAATGTCTTTGTGAATCCAGGGACTTCAACTTCAGTTGAGTCCTCAGTGCTGCTAATTAGTCTTCATTTTCATGGTTTGTTCTCATTCACATTCTACCCATCAGTATATCAAAAGTTTTTCTCACACCTTTGAATGCCAATTCTTTTGCCTCATCCTTCAGTCTTAAGGAGGACTTTCCTTCTTAACACTTCCTTCTAAGAATGAGAAAAGTGTCAGAGGAGATATTACCAAATGCTCTAGATACAAAGGAACACACCTCCATTTCCATACATGTCTCCTGAATACCATTCCTTCACATATTCAAAAGGGTTTATCAAACTATTAAATTTTCAATCCTTTCCTCTCTCTCTCTTATAGTTCTTTGTCATTAGTTTCTGGCATAAAAATAAATATTACAAAAACATCCTTTAGTCCTACATACTCCTCAAAGATATTTGTACAGGTTTTCTCTATTTTCCAACCTTCCCTTTATTCTTCATGCACTACACATTTCTTAGTTTCTTAGTCTATAGAAACTACTCTTATCTAAGACACCAATCACTCTTTCTTAGTTCTCTTTACACCTCATTTGAATTTAGACAGTATTTGGCACTGTTAACCATTCTTCTTCCATAAGTCACTATAAATTCTTGCCTTCTATAGCACCATACTCCTACTTTTCTTACTAGATATTTGACCCCCTTTTTCATTCTATCTTCTGGTTACGTTCTTTCTTTGCCATTTTAATTTAGGAACATCTTGGAGATCAACTCCAAGTGCTCTTCAGATCTCATACATTCTCCTTATATAATCTCATCAATCATATATATAACTGTAGTTATCAACTACAGCAAGGGTCAGCAAACATATTCTAGAAAGAGCAAGAAAGTAAATAATTTAGGTTTGTGAGCGATATGATCTCTGTCTCACCTATTCAACTCTGCTCTTGTGGTATGAAAATAGCCATAGACAATACATAAACAAAGTCTATGATGTGTTCCAATAAAACTTTATTTACAAGGCAATTGGCAGACCAAACCTGTTCTACAGGTAGTATTTTGCACACTAGTGTACTATAATCTTGTAATTCACAAAATTTATGAGCTTCAGAACTGAATTAGTGAAATAACCGGACACATGATTCATTTTACTTTAGTCAGCCACATCTATTTCACTCACTGTGCTGGAAGCAGTGATTTCATTAGTTCTTTCCCGTTTAAAAGCCTTCCATATCTCCTAATTTGCTTAAACATTGAACATGGTTTACCCTTAACTGTCACTGCTTCCCTTGGACCTAACTGTTGCCAATTTTATATTTCAACCTATTCTTGAATAATAGCGGGAATCTTTCTTATCTGTTGACTATTTGTATGAAATTTTATCTGTTTTCATTGAGGGATCATCTGCTTTTTATTCTTTTCTTGTCTGTTTTTTACTTTTAAATTTGCTTTTGTTTTTGTTTTCTTAATTCCTAATACCAACCCTTGCATATAATGACCATTTAATAATTTCTTTGCAAATGAATAAATTTTTGTTATACATTTTATAGAAGTCCATAGTCTAATAAACTCACACAAAATACATTAAGATTAAGCTGTAATACTTACCTCACAATTAATTAAGGGTGATACTGGAAGGCTGAGTTCCTAGAGACACTTATGTAATTGTTCATTATTCTATGTTAATCAGAGTATACCTCTTTATGCAAAATGTTTAATATTTAAAACCATTTGTAATACTTCTGTAATTTTTACTGGGAAAGATAAGAAGAAATTTGGTATTTATTCATTAACTCTATGAAGTTAATTTTAATTATATAAAATTTATTTCCATTTTTATACAGCCAAACTGGAAAACTAAAATAACATTTTCTGTATTTTTCTTTTTTTATTACTGTTAAGAACATCTTAGTTCTGTATAACACCAATTGCTTGAATGTTCAATAAAATAAAATGTGTTAATTTTTTTTTCACTTTACAATCATTTAAAATTTATTATTTGGAAGTTCTAATTTATGTTATCATTACAAATCTTCCAAGAATCTATAAATTTTCATACATGGTGCTACAATAAATAACTACTATGTGTTCAGAATATTCCAAATTTCTATTTGTACTTTATCCTGGTATTTTGCTTTAAAACGTATTTCAAAAGTGGCTAACACAAGGAGTCCATAAAAACCTGGGTAATGTTGTCTGTCTAGCTAGATAGGCAGTTGCCCATAAACTGAAATTTAACACCATCAGTTAATTATCATTTAGGCTTTGGTTCCCAGAATTGCCCTATAAATTTAATTTGTTTATTATAGATAGATTAGAATTGAGTACACTAACATATTCTGGCAAAGTCACAAGAGACTAATATTTAAAACAGTATACCCACATATTAATTTACAATGAGAGTCACAACTGCTAGTTAAACTGGTATTTAACTTGCTATTTCTCTTGACAAAGAAATTTCATAAGAATAATATTTGGTGAGCTTGAAAACAGAATATGGGGATTTCTTTACATGAGTTGAATGTTCAATAGGAGTAGACCATGATTTACTTATGGATTAATACTCACAAGAAGGTAGCCAGCCTCCAAGGAAGAATATGTTACTTTCTTAGGAGAGTACATAATTTTTTAACATTTATTAGATTATATTGAGACCCCATTAGACATATGTTCCTCCTATTTGCCTGCAAGCTCCTCAAGCACTTTTAAAAATCTGTCTGTAAAACTGGAAAATAACTCTAGCAGCCAATCCATAAATGTTGAACTAAGCTTGACGGTTCTAAAATGGGCTCACAAATGTTAGCCTCCTGAAATCTTCTACACATCATATTCTTTTTTAGAATTCACAATTCCGTTTAAATATTATAGACTCTGAAGTCTTGGGACCAAGAAATCATTTTTACACTGTTTATGCCAAAATTTCAATAGCATATTTAATCATGGGATCATTTTTTAGCTGGGCATCTAATAAATAGAGCTCACAACACAATAATCAATTGGTTGGATCTGCCTCTGGGTTATGCTTTTTAAGGATATATTTGCTTGTATTTAGGATATTTAATATAAATTTAATATATTCATTTTTTTCTTAAAAAAATGTTGATTTGCGATACTGAGTCCACATCCAGCATGACAACAATCAGATGGGGCTGAATATTAGCAACTTTTAGAAAGAAAATACAGAGAATAAGAATAAACTTTCATGTTCACCAGAGTTCTTAGCACTCCTAATTGTATAGTATTTGTCCAGACTCATTCACTAATGATATTATCTGGTAACTGTGTTTGTGACCCCTGTAATTCAATGATATCAGTTAATAAAGTTTTTCATGGTACTAAATTTTTTAAACAATGCAGTAGATAATCTCTAAGATTTCTTAAAGCACCAAAGATATGACTACATAAAGCTTGAGTTTTCTTTAATTAGATATTATGGCATACTCGCTAAGTCTGATGTAGACTTATTTTGCCTGGACTACAAAACCAGGTTGATCTTTTCTTTGTAAATACAGTGAAATATTTTTTCTTTAGAAAAATCAAAAATGATGGAATTCCGTAGGGAGGCAAGGAAAAAAGCATGCTGTAACAGTGATTGAGGATCCCAGAGTAGCTGCCCAAGACAACTGCTAAGGCTTCTTTTGTCAAGGAGGTTCTGCTAGTCTCAGATAAGTACTTTGCTCTTAGCTTCAGAGGATAGAGGTAAATTATGAAGATGAACTTGGGTACATAGTCTTCTGTGTTAGTTAAGGTTAAGACCAGAGGTCTCAAGCATGGAGGTTGAATCCTTGGTTGTCTGTTTTATCTTTGGTTATGATCCAGTCATGTGGGACTTTGAGAATCTTAGAACTGTTGATTAAAATGTATGTCATATCTAACAGCATAAGAAAATATGAAAGAAATGACTGTAGGCATTCAAAAGAATTGAATAGATAATAGTCACTCTTTAAATCAAAATATATAGTGAGGTAAGTGGAATTGATTTTGTTATTATCCTTTTTTCTTACCTCCAGGTAAATTTTGTTAAAAATCAGATAAGTGTTGCAGGATTAATTTGTTTTCTGTTGGAAAAAAAGTGCTATTCTAATTATGGAAATATTTTTCATTTCAGCAGCTGAGATATGAGAGAAGACAGACTAAAAGATGATAAAAGAACAGTCAGGTATTCTGGAGGTAAACCTAACAGACTGATCCTACATTTTTCATCCTTCCTGCTTTTTGCCTTGTTTGTCCTCTCCTCCCTCCCTCCCTCCCTCTCTTCCTCCCTCCCTCCCTCCTCTTTCTTTCCCTTTCAGACTAGATTTTTCCTGTGTGTCAGAACTGGTTTGGGGCATTGACAGTGAGATTGTGCCTTGCAGGCATTTAGAAAGTATTAGAAACGGCACATTCAAGGCTGACCAACTGCTATATACCTCATCTGCAATTTAGCATATACAGAAAGGCCTCTGGTTAGAATCAAGGGACTATGTCTTCCCATTTTATCTTTGGCTGTTATGAATGACCCAGAATTGTTTTTGAATACTGAAATTTCCCTGGGAATGCCCTGTGGCTATCAAAGACACAGAAAACTAATGTTTTCTGTAATATTAATCTCTGTTAATTATATATTTCCTCAGAACTTTGAGTTACTATTGTGGGTAAAGAAAGGAGGCTGAAACCTGCATGTTTTCAGTATTTCCAGGAATGGGACAATAATAGTTAATTTAAGTAGTGCTGTTGATCAATTCAATAATTTAGTTTGAATTGTCACTTTCGGAAAGAGTTCATTACTTTCAACACAATTGGACTGTAAAGTAAAAAAATATACATATTCATTAAAACAGAAGGAATATTAGCCCTATTTTACCTTTGAGTTACATAAATAAGTATTCAAAAACAGCAGGATGTTTATCAGACATAACTATATATGACACAATGTTATGGATTATAGGAGGAGATAAAGGGAACATTCTTGAATGATAGAGATGGTTATATACCCATCATAATCTCAATTAAATTTGTCACTCCTTACTTAATAATAGTTAAAATCTGAATACATAATGATTGCTATTGAAAACTCATTTTTTAATACTGACCTTTAAACTTGACCAAATATTAAGAGAAAATTAGCTACTTGGATTGTGTGAGATTTTATAACTGACCCTATTTTAATAAACAATTGATACACAATTAAACAAATAATTGATGAAAAGCAGTAATGGTGGCTTGCCACATAAATAATTAGGATATAATTACTTTCAAATAATTATTTTCGAATAGTAGTTTTCAAAACCAAAGAGCATATTAGTTTAAGCATTGATAGATCAGTATTTCAATTTGAGGTTAAACTTTCTTCAGTCCCTAAAATGAAATCCCATATGAATTTAGTTTAGATGTTGCTATTAAATATTTTATGGAATAAAATTCATTATATTTATTTTAATAAATTGAAAGTATACAACCAAGTCTTTGTTATACTTGAACATAATTTAACTGTGAATAGAATTATATATAGGTCATGGAAGAGGTTATGAGTTAAATGTGCTTTTAAGTTTTTTTATTGAGGCAATATTCATATAATATTAACCATTCTAAAGTGAACACCAAAGTGGCATTTAGTTTATTCACACTGTTGTGCAACTACCATTCTATCTAGTTCTTTTATAGACAGAATTGTCCCACCAAATTCATATGTTGGAGCCATAAACCTCAATGTGACTGTATTTGGAGATAGAGCATTTAAGGAGGTATTCAAGGTTAAATGAGGTCATAGGGTGTGGCCCAAATCCAATAGGACTGGTGTCCTTATGAAAAAAAGAAGTTATACCAGGAGTGTGCATGCACAGAGAAAAGGCCATGTGAAGACAGAGAGAGAAGGTGGCCATCTGCAAGCCAAGGAGAAGAATCTCACTAGAAGCCAACACTTGTCTGCATCTTGATCTTGGACCTCCAGCCTCTAGAACTGTGAGAAATAAATTTCTATTGTTTAAGCCACCCAGTCTGTGGTTTTTTGTTATGGCAGCCTGAGTGGACTAATATAAGTTCCAAAATATTTACATCATTCTAAAAAGAAACCACATACCAATTAAAGAGCTATCTCCTATTCCCTCATTCCCCCAGTCTGTGGCAACCACTAATACATTTTCTATCTCTATGGAGTTACTTATTCTGGGTATTTAATATAATATGAATATTGTATGTGAACTTTTTTGTCTGGCTTTCTTCATTAACATAACTTTTTTGAAGTTCATCCATTTTGTCACATGCTTCAGTACTTTTTATGGGTTTAACTGTGTCCCCAAACAAGACATGTTGAAGTGTTAATCTTAAGTAAAACAGAATGGGGACTTATTTGAAGATAGAGCCACTGCAGATGTAATTAGTTAAGGTAAGGTTATACTGGAGTAGAGTAGACCCTTAGTCCACTATGACTGGTGTCTTTATAAGAAGACAATGTGAAGATACAGGGAGAGAACACCATGTGATGACAGAGTCAGAGATTGAAATTACACACTACAAGTCAAGGAATGCCAAGGATTTCTGGCAATACCAGAAGCTAAGACACAGGCATAGAAAGGGTTCTCTCCTAGAGATTTTGAGAGAGTGTGGCCTTGCCAACTTTTTGATATCTTCTAGCCTCTAGGACAGTCAGAGAATAAATTCCCATTGTATTGGGTCACCCAGTTTATGGTACTTTGTTATGGCAGCCCTAAGAAATTAATACAGATTTTGATACTGAAAGTAGGTTGCAGCTATACAAATACCTGAAAATGTGGAAGTGGTTTTGGATTTGGGTAACGGTAATGAATGGAAGGGTTTTGAGGTGCATAATAGGAAAAAACCTAGATAGCCTTGAGAAGACTGTTCATAGAAATTTGGATGTTAACAATGATTCTAGCAGTCTCAGGAGAAAAAGAAGGCTATAGAGGAAGCTTCTATCATCTTAGAAAATACATATATGATAGTGAACAGAATCATAGAAAAATAAATATTTTAAGTTCTTAGATGAGTTCTTAGAAAAATGAATATTAAAAGTTCTTCTGATGAGATCTCAGATGGAAATGAAGAACACGTGATTGGAGACTGGAGAGAAGATGATCCTTGTTATAGTGGCAGAGAACTTGGATGAATTATGTTCTACTGTTTTGTAAAAAGTAGAATTTGTAACTGATGAACTTGGATATTTTCCTGAGGGGATTTCCAAGCAAAGTGTAGAAGGCATGGCCTGATTTCCCCTTGCTGCTTATAGAAAAATGTGAGAGGAAATATAAATTGAAGAAGAAACTGCTAGGCAACAGAGTCTGCACTTGATGATTTATAAAATTATCAGCCTATTTGGAATACCTTGATCTAGAGATAGCCTTAAGTCTGTGACTGGACAAACATTTGAAAAAGAGATTTTGCGTAACTTATGGATTCAATTGTCCACCTCAGCAGAAGCCAGGAATAGAGATGTGTTTGTCCAGGAAGAATCTGTGGAAAATCCTTGTATCTAATGGTGTGGATTTCCACAATACCCACAGAATACAAATAAGGAATGACCAAGGTTTTTGAGAATTTTGTATCAGCAGAAACACTGCCAGCTCATTGAAAGGAGCAGAGATGGGATGAAATAAAAGAAGAATGACACTGAGGGCACAGATTCAAGGACCTGGGCCAACATGACCTTCTTGGTTCTGGAGAGTGGAGCCACCACCCCAGGTGTCACTCAACTACATCTTCACATTGCTTTCTTCCGTGTGTGTGTGGGGGTGTGGGTGTGGGTGTGGGTGTGTGGGTGTATGTATGTGTTCTCCCTCTGCATCTTTCTTGTAAGGATGACATTTAGGTTCATCCAGATAATTCAGGTTTTTCTTCTTAATTCAAGATCTTTAATTTAATCACATTTGCATAGATGTTTCCACACACACACACACACACACACACACACACACACCCATAAGGTGATATTTATAGTCTTCAGGAATTAGGAAACAGACAAATCTTTGGGAGCATTTATCAGCCTACCACAGCTGGATTTCCTCATCAAATACATTTTCAAGGAGGACAAATGGATAATATACTATATGAGCTCTAATTTGAATATAAGTAGCTGCTAATGTTCAAATGGCTTTTATAAATATTATGTCATTTGTTTTAAATTTATTACATTGAATAGCAACTTCATTGGTTATAACTTTCAAGAACCATGACTTTCATGTTTCTCCTAAGCACTGTGTTTTTACTAGCATGTACTCTGACAATGACTACGGCAAAAAAGAAATTAAGAAGAGCTTAATTTTTGTCCTTCTAAGGTTTTTGACTCATATATATGTATATTATATTTCAGATAAACTATTACTCAATGTTTTTCTCTCTTGCTGGATATTTTTTACAATATAGATCTATATATCTAAAATTTTACCTCTATCTATACATAGAACTATGTTAGATCTACATTTATACCACAAAAGTTCTTGCATTCTGTAGATTTAGGTCTTCACTTATAAAAGTTTTCATCTATTCTATCTTTAAATAGTTATCTCTTTCATTGTATTTTAGAAAAATTTTCATTTGCTTCATATATTTTCTTTCCTTCTCAGTGACATCAATTATTTCTTTATATTTTACATTCTTAGTTATCATTAACAAGAGTTACTTATTTGTCTTTGTTCCTTTATACTTGATTTGTTTGATTTATTTTTTCTCAAGCTGGTCTTCTTGTCACCAATTTCATTTTCAATAGGATATATTTTACATTCCATTGTTTCCAACAGAGTTCTTACTTACAAAAAGTGTTTGTTATAATATTCATTGTAACTACTAAGCCCTTTACCTCATTATTTTTCAATTCTCGATTTCTTGTGATATACTTTTATCAATTTTTTAGAGTCCATGTTGTGTTCTATGTGTTTAGAAAATAGAAATATTTTGAAATGTCTTTGTTTAAGGGTGTATCTTATGTATATTTTCAACTCTCTTCTCCATGCTATGTTCCTTTTATTTTGTGTGTGTGTATGTGTGTGGAAGGGAATTTATAATCTCTGTGAATTCCGTTTGGATCATTCTTGTTTATTAGTCATTTTTAAATGTAGATCATTCTATTTGGATCTTTTACCTTCATTTTTTGAGTTAATATTATGAAAAGGATGCTCTAAGAACATACAAAGTGGCAGGCATGACAGTTGAGATATGCAACCTTAGAACATTTTCTCATAGATTCTATCATCGTTTTCTTCAGCTTCTTTCAGATATTAGCTTTTCTCACCTTAGGTAAGAATATGTCCTAGATAGTAAGACACAAATATCTTCCTCACTCTCATCATTATATCAGCAAGAACTCTTGATACAAAAAAAGAAACTTCCATTACTATTCTGAGTAATTCAACCTTGTATAAATCTTATGTAACAGTTTACTTTTATGCAGCATACATACAAACAAATTCACTTTTTAAAATAGGTACCTAGTAAAATGTGTCTTACTATTTCCCTACTATTTCCAATTCTTGTCACACATTTGGAAAAATATATGAAATAAAATCCAACAGTGAAGGAAATCTGTCTAATAAGTATGTTTTAAAAATTGTGGAAATACTTAGCATAGCTTTTATGGTCCCTTGTTTGTGTTGATTGAGCAGTCCCAAAATAGCATTTCCCATACCTGGAACTAAAACAAAGAATCACTATATCTCTAGTAACTGAAAAATCTTATGTAAACCAAGGTCTGAGAGAAAAATAGATAATATATTCAAAAGGAGAATCAAAGAGAGTTTAAAAGAAGGGGCTATTTAAAGTTGTAAGCAGGGTTAAGAGGAACCAAGGTATGAAGCTAGAAATAGCAGACCTTTACCAATCCTAGGTCTGAGGGGTTTGAGGAGGAAGTATCTATAAAGGGGGAAAAAACGATCCAAAGGACTTTCTATCCAACCTCCATTTTCCTGCAAAGCATAATGTCCAAGAGGAAAAAAGAACAGCTGATGCATGTGATAGTCTCCAGGGAACAGAACGTTGCCAAGAATGTGGATTGAAGATTTGAAGGGACAAATGGAGAATGGACAAAGTCTGATTTGTATGGACCAGAACCTGATTCGTATTTTAGTTGCATTATTGCTAGTCTTTATGTGTCTTTACTTCTGTATTCTACAAGAATCCAATCAATCCTTGCTAGTTAAAACTGTGGTATTGCTCACAATCTCATCTATTCAATAAGTACACATTGTTGATGGTAATGATAACATCCTCTAAGATGGTCATCAATAATAAAAAGAAAATTAAATTATTATATTAATGTCTGGATTAATGATGTATAGAATTGTCAAAACAATTTGTATACTTACAAATTTGTATATTTTTTCAGCAACTGTTTATGAATGCTCACTTTATCCCAGTCACAAGTCTAGGAAGAGAGGAAAAAAGAAGCATAGAATTTAAAATTAAGCCATGCTACCAAGAAGCTTTCATTTGCAGTCAGTGATAGCAGACAAATCAAGTAGTCAGACAAATAACCCAGGCAAAGAAATGTGTAAGAGCAAAGCCCCCAAGTAGAAAATAACTGTATTTGTCAGATGGATAAAAAGGAGGGTGTTATCGATGAAATATAATGATCAAGAGAGACTATGGTACAAAATAAAATGTAAGAGTCAGGCAGGGGCCAGACCATGAAGGACATTTATTATAGGCTGTGTAAAAATACTTGTAACTTTTAAAAACCCAATTGGAAACTATTGAAAAATTCTTAAGCAGAGAAGTATTAATATCTGTACTATATTTTTTAAAGTAGTTGGATAAAGTACTCTGTCTATGATGGAGGGTAAAATATGGAAGCAAAGACTTAAGAGGACATGGTGATCATAAAGAAAAGGAACGAGAGCTGCTACAAAAAGTAGGGTAGCAATAGGAACATAAAGTGAACATTTTAGAGATAAATTTAGAGGTAGAACTCCCAGAAGAATCAAGAACACTGCCTTGGACTTCATCAAAATTTAAAATGTCTGCTCTTCAAAGACTTCATTGAAAGAGGAAAAGACAAAGTACTTGCAAATGATATACTTGATAAGAGATTTATATTGAAATAAACACAATCAAAACTAAACAATAAGAAAACAAGAAACTCCATAAATAAATTGGGCATAATTTATTTATTAGTGAATTCCTAACTTCAACAAAGAATATGTACGAATCACAAATATGCATATGTAACTGCTAAACATCCTTAGTCATTAAGAAAATGCAAAATAAAACCATGATGAGATGCCACTATATATTCATAAAATTGGCTTATATTAAAAAGCCTGACCATATCAAGTGCGGACAAGGATGTAGAGGAACAGGACCTCGTAAGACTACTGGTAGGAATGTAAAATGTTAGAACCACTTTGGAAGAGTTTTACAGTTTCTTAAAAATTTGAAAATACAGCTTTCATATGCTCCAACTATTTTATGCTAAAGTATTAACCCTAAAATGAAAGAATGAAAATTTATGTCCATACAAAGATGTATACACAAATGTTCACAGCAGCTTTTTTTTTTGGTAGTAACCCCAAATTCTAAACAACTTAAATATTCATCATAAGGTGAATGTATAAAAAAATTGTGCTATGCCGCATAAAATACTACTACTCATCAAAACAAAATATGAACAATTGATGCATGCAACAATATGCATACATTTTAAAATAATAATATTGTATAAATGATGTCCAACATAAAAGTTTATACTGTATTATTTATGTAAGATTCTAGAAAATGCAAATCAATTTATAGTGACAGAAGTAGTTCAGAGGTTGCCTGGAGGCAGGGATTAGGGTTGGGGGAGAAAGGTTGAAAAAAGAGTGGGAGAGAGACTCTGAAGGGGGAATTAAGAGGATTTTGGGGTGATGCATGTATTTATTATCTTGGTTGTGGTGATGAATTTGAAGGTAAAGCCATATGCCAAAACTTGTCAAATTGTACACTTTCTACATGCCCAGTTTATTCTATATTAAGTATGCTGTTAAGAAAAAAATGCCTATTTTTTGCCTTCAGCCAGTGAGTGGATTATGTTGGCAGTTTCTGAGATGAGACTGTAGACTAAAAATTCATCAGTAAATCCAAGAAAGCAATGGAAAATTTTATTCGAGCCAAATTTGAGGATTATAACCTGGGAAGAGCATCTCAGAAAGCTCTGAGAACTGTTCCTTGCATCAGAAGTCAAGGCACAGTTATATAAGTTTTTGAGACAGAGGGCTATATATTAAACGATGTATTTTTGACAGTTTACACAATCCAGTCTGAGTCCTCAGTCCATTTTAACCAGATTCAATTTTAAGTTAATTTTAAGGAGTTTTCTTATTGATGCTAGGAGAATGTTGTTCTTTACAGATATTTTTGCTGATAGGGGAGGTTTCGTCGACGCATAATGCAGATACACACAATGCACAATGTGGGGAGAGAGGAGGCCAAAGGGCAAAGAACAAATTTTTATGTTTAAATTTTTCTTGTCTTGCCATAAAATATGACTCATTTTATAAGATTTAAATGTTTGGCAGTTTGAATCATGAGTTCTTTACTAAGCAAAGAAATAAAACTCTATGGCATGATCAACCTAAGTAAGACCATACCTTCTCCTGGAAATCAAACTCTGAAAATTGTTTTCCTTTGCTCTTGTTTTAACTGATGGATTCTTGACATCTTGACCTTTGATATCTGTTATCTCTCACATTATTACCTGACATTCCTTATTCTATATGACTTAAAGATTCTTTTGATGGCAGAACACAACACAATGCCATTCAGGTAGATGAAAGGCAAAGCTCCAAACCAGAGAAGCCTGCCAGTCAGAGCCACACAGAGGGTTGCACCTGAGGACAGAGTAATAGCAAGCTGGAGTTAAAGGGGGCAGCTTCTGTATGGCAAGCCAGGTGGAGTAAGCTAGCTCTAGCAGACTCCCTGTGGACTGGCTAATTTGAATGACCAAGAGTTAGGGAGGAACTGTCCCACCTTGTCTGATATTTAGACAAGAGAAAAGAGAGTGGTCCTAGAAAAGAGAGTGTGAGAAGGGAAGTGGTTGGGATGTGCATTTACTCAGCTGCTCACAAAGGGAAACAGACCAGCCTCTAACCGGGACCTAAAAACTGGGTCAAGACAGCATTTATAAAAAAGAAAACTGCATTACACCCCTGTTCCTGCAGCTTGCTTGCGCTGTAACTTATCTTTCCCAAATGCTCATGATTTCTACTTCTTAATTTCAATTTTAACCATATTCCATCTCTCAGACTGGGTTCTTTAATGCCCATCCTTTTTCAAAGTGTACCCATCCATTGTATGTCCTTTGCTTCTATAACCTGGAACATGACATCTAGAGGCCAGATTAAAATGCTTCATAAATCACATACAAAGAAAACTCAATTGAAGCAAATTAGTTATAGTTTTAACTTAGAAATTTTATCTTATAAATATGCAACTTTGAAAAACTAAAGTGGATTATAACTTAAGGCTCGCCACTTTCCCCATTACTGTGGCACCAAATAATAATTCTGCTTCATAATGTAGCATTTGTATAAAATCAGTCAATGAGCATCTTAACATATGCACTAAACATTGCATTTTAGTGCACCTCTCATGTATATGCACACTACCTCCTTCCACGGTCAAGCAGCCCCAGATGACTGAAACCACAATAAGAAGCATACCTGGCCTTATATTTCCTCAATCAGAATTACATCCCAGAGCTCTGCATTTCTTTTTTCATCTCATCTTGAAAGCATTCTCCTTGATCCTAATGCTGGCAGCTGACTCTTCCATTAGTAAATTGTCTCATTATTACTAGAACTTCAGGATTCAGAGCAGATCCCATGACAATAGTGTCAAGTCTCTGTTATGTGACAGATGCTGCCTGAGGTAATTTATCTACATATTTCTAATACTGATGTCAACTCATAAAACAAGGATTATTTTACCCCTTTTAAAGATAGAGACACTAAGATGAAGGTGATATACCCTAGGTAACGAAACAGTAAAGGCAGAATTTTAAACCAGAGTCTGTTTTTTTTTCCACTAAGCCAAACTGATCATTTTATCAAAAATTTTTTCACTTAAAGAGACAAGATCCACCACCTAAAATTTCAACCAATAGCTTTACAGTCATGTCTATTCGTTAGTCACGCATAGCTTTAGGAAAATTTTTCCTATCTTTGACAAATAAAATAAGTATTTAAAGTAAGGTGTTATGAAACATATAGTTCTTTTGAGTCTGAGTTAATTTTGAAAGGATTTTGACAAAACTCACAATTTCTGTTTATGGAAAATCCTCTATTTAAGCATAAGCTTGCTGTATATTATCTCCCTTTTATTTTACTGTGGACCATGACTTAATTATTTTAGTAGAAACTAAAATTTAAAGTAGAAAATGTATTATGACTAAATTTATTTTGGCATATTTATTGTCAACACAACTAACAACTGGTTGATCTTTAGTCACTAAGCACTAGCACTCAGTAAAATTCTGGAAAGATGTATAAGTAGACTGAGTTATGGTAAGTCATTCTAAGAAGGTTTTCATTCATATAGGAATGGTAAATCTATCTCAGCTTCCTAGCCCTTTCTCCACTATAACTCCACAACTTCTATACCCACAGTACAATTGATTGATTGATTAGAATTAGGCTCATAAAAAAAACAATTCATTTGAAAGCCAGGCATCTAAAACTGGAAATACTAAAATACAGTCAGATTTGAGTCATTCACAATCCCTTTGCTCGGTGACCAAAAAGTCCCTTAAAGGTAAACTATGAATATTGGTTAGCTTAGGTTCAAGTAAGACGTTTGATACCAGAGAAAAATAAGCAGGAGAGTGAATAAAACATTAGTCACATTTCTGAAGAATGAAATCAGTAGATTGCAAGTGACAGGTTCAATTACTGGTCCATGGCACTGACACATCTGCCTTAAACTCTGAGGAATGGGCAGTGGGAAAAGGATGAATAACTCTTAAGATGTAGAGAAAATATGTAACCACTCAGGCAGAAAATTAGCAATTACATTTCGTGCCATCAGTAATAGCTATTTCAACAAAGATCTTAGGTTAATGTCAGACTGTGTGACAGTATATCAACCATTACACCTGTGTTCAATCAGCAACCACATCCCTCAATGCGATGCTGAGCTGTTTAGTTCAAATGTGGCTTGTTCAGTGATAAGCAAGGTGGCTGACATCTGGTACAGAAGTATTCAAAAGCAATTTACTTCATAGTTTTGATGCTGACTGTTGAAAAGAGAAAAATTCTGTAAAATTTGGACAGTTGTGATTTGTCTTTTCAGGTTTTCTTTTGATTGTTTTCAGTTATGAATAAAACTACAATTTTTTTTTGGAGATAAAGCTCCAAATTACATCAGTAAGAACTTTGTATAGTGAGATTTTCAGATTTACAGTTACATGAAATTTTATCTTTAATAAAAAGCATAAATTCATGATGGTGTTTCTTGTTTCTGAGTAATGGAGTAAAACAATAGATGACAGATTTACAAAAGAAACAGAAGAATATGAGCATATAATTAATGTATTACTTCTCTCTGCTCTTAATTTAAATCTGGTTTGACATTACAAAGCTAACTGATGAGTTTTTAAAATTTTGCATACTTATTGACAGGGATAATAGATGATTTCTCACCATCAGATAAATATACTTAATTTGCTCATGAGCCCTATTATCTTACAGTTTTACCCCAAGAATAAGCTAAATAAAAATAATACAGAGTCAAAAACAAAATGTAAAGAAGATTACAAAATGACTAACAATCCAACAAATGGCTAATCAGAAAATTATAACAAAATACCTATAAGAATATTACTTAGTTGGCTTAATAAATGTACATAGCTAATAAAAAACTCTATTTGAAAATAGCTTTAATAAGATATGACAAAATAAAGATAAGATCTTACTCATGAACATTCAAGTACACAACCAGATATGCATTGCCATTCTGGTAGTCACACTAATTATAAACTTTTTAAAGTATTTGTGGGTGAAAATGTACTAATTGAATTGCTTCAAATTAAATCATTAGATGAATTTTATTATGAACTTTATTATTATAATATCAAAATCATGTTTCTGAAGCCTCAGACTTAAGAGAGTTTCTTAATAATATTCTCATATATGTATTCATTTTATTGTAATTTGTTATGGTTGGTGGCAATCCAGTAACATATGTGTTCATATATAATATATATTATATAGATTCACATACAATATATACAATGCATAATATGTTGCATATGATATTGTGTATATATATATATATTTAATAATCGTAATATAATTATCTTAGTCTGCCTTTCATGATTGTGTGGGAATATAACAGATTATCCTGAAAGAAGAGAGAGAATTCTTCTTAAAGTACCTTCAAGAATTGTCCTTAAAGCCAGAGAACCACCTGTTTGCTCATGTGTGACTTTCCTATATAACTCTGGACACACACACACACACACAAATAATAATAATGATGATGATGACAATGATAGACTGATAAACTATATAAAGTGATATGCAAAGCACGGTATCATGCAATTTACATAAGAAAGATTATAAATGCAGAAGATTGGAAAGTGTGTTGCCCTACTAAATAGACATTTTTCCAAAAATTTACATTTACACCAAATATTTGTAAACCACAGACATTTTGCATGATCTAAAAACCATTCTATTTAAATCATATACAGAGCACATTTAAAAAGTGAAGACTATTGTCTCTTGTGTTACGCTGATAAGTTCAGAAGATGTGTTTATATTTGTATTCTCAAAGCAGGTACACCTAAACTGACTGCATAAATACAGATCCATGCCCATATGGGAGTGATATGTCAGCACCCTTCGCCATGAATGGTAGTCCTCTAGGCAAAGAAGAGGACAGAGAGAATAAAATGTTTTTCCTCAAGTGCAAGTATGCCACTGAAAAGTTTTCCAATAGCAGTCTTTTATGAGCTCAGCACACTACGTCCAATAATTGTTTGTCAACTGTGATTCAATGTATTTGTAACATTGTAAATCATGCCATTTAGTCTCAGCATTCTCTCATTTCCCTTTTATTTTTTTCCTCCTTACTCCTGGTTCCCAAAGTGCTTCTGCCTCATCTCCAGCCTATCAATGTTCAATTTCAGATAACTGTAGTGCTGGAAAGGGTTTGAGTGACTATTTCTCATTAAGGTATAAATGATTGACCAATTCTTGTACTGTCTTTTCCGAGGCATTTACATTTTAATAAGGGATAATTCTTTCATTCATGGGGAATGAGTTCTATAATAGTGTCATTTCAAACTAGAGTAATAGGACACTGTGAGGGAAACTAGGATTTGGGAAATCTTCCTTATTCTTTTTTATCAAGGTAATATCCAATTGTTCATTACTTTTTAATAGTTCAAAACTTCACCCTACATCTTGGGTTCTAGCATCTCCAAAGTTGGATTTAGTCTTTCCAAAGCTGGAGTTATTCTCTGGAAGTAATTTAAACATGGATGCAATCACATTAACTCTTTCCTATCACTGAGGTAACCTTAAGTGCTGAGCAGTCATACTATGGAAAGCCTCTGAAGGAGATGGAATCAAAAGACAAAATAACTTAAGCAAAAAGCTACAAATACATGGAGGCAGAGAAAGTGCAGTGAGACCACCTAATCAGCCATCCTAACAGTGATATTTATAGACCTCCCAGCACTGTAGTAAATATTGTTTTATGCACATACACTATTCCTTCAACTTCAAGGAGAGATGAGATTTCTAAGTACTCTCTTGCTATGCAACCTTAGTAAGTAAAATGTACAGTCTCCTAAAACTATCCCAGAGAGACATGGAGATCACATTGTAGGCATTATTATTCTCCCCTAAAACACTTTTTTATGAATTGTAAATCACACATAATTCTGGGGAAGGAAAATACACATGAAACTCACTGACAACTTGTTTTCCTCTATATCACAAAGGACTAAATTTTAAATTACATTGTCTCACATATCACTGTATTTTCATTTCATTTACTGTAAAACCACAGCAGTCCCAGGGTAACTTTTTAAAATTAAACAAAATACTATAAGTTGGCTGAGTCTATGTATATTGTCAGATTGAATTGAGATAGAAAGTTCTGGTCAGCCAAATAGACATCCTAATATCTAAGGGAACATTCCAAAAATTAACACACTTTCAGCAAGTTTAAGAAAGTTTTGGTTAAAAACTAACACTAAGCAGAGTTGTTTTTCATCCAGGTCGTGGGGCATTGAAAAACTCATGTCACCAAATTCTATATAAACTAGATGAACTTATAAACATTTTGCAACTAAGTATTCTGTCTAGAATATAACTTTAAATATGTAGAGGTATTTTACTTATCTGGCACCATTTGAAAAAATACTGATATTCTAGACAACAGAAATTTGTATTTTACATAAACTTTTTATAAAACTTTTTATTAATATTTAGTGTTCTAAATATATTCTAAATTTCTATGGTTGACTAAAGTTTAGGATCATAAACATCAATTTTTAATTCCTTCAAGTCCACTTTAGTGATTTGCAATTATTTACCTATGAATGAAGAATGCCAAAGGTCTGTAAAATAGCTGTCCCATTTTACATAGGTTTCCTAGTGAACCTGAAGGTAAATTTGCTTCTCTGAGAAACTTTGTGTGTATTTCTGGATATTGCTTTAAAATAGAATGTCAAATATGAAACTTAAGCACAAAAGCTATATTTCAAAACACATTGCTTACTGAAAATCTGCCCCTTGGGGGACGAGGGGAAGATGGCGGAAGAGTAAAACGCGGAAATCACCTTCCTCCCCACAGATACAACAGAAATACATCTACACGTGGAATAACTCCTACAGAACACCTACTGAATGCTGGCAGAAGACCTCAGACCTCCAAAAAGGCAAGAAAGTCCCCATGTACCTGGGTAGGGCAAAAGAAAAAAGAACAAACAGACGCAAAAGGATAGGGACGGGACGTGCACCAGGGGGAGACAGCTGTGAAGGAGGAAAGGTTTCCACACACTAGGAAGCCCCTTCGCGGGCGGAGACTGTGGGTGGCGGAGGGGGAAAGCTTCGGAGCAGCGGAGGAGAGCACAGCAACAGGGGTGCGGAGGTCAATGCGGGGAGATTCCAGCACAGAAGATCGGTGCCGACCGGCACTCACCAGCCCAAGAGGCTTGTCTGCTCACCCGCCGGGGCGGGCGAGGCTGGGAGCTGAAGCTCAGGCTTCAGTCGGAGCTCCGGGAGAGGACTGGGGTTGGCGGCGTGAACACAGCCTGCAGAGGGTTAGTGCGCCATGGCTAGCCGGGAGTCCGGGGAAACGTCTGGACCTGCCGAAGAGGCAAGAGACTTTTTCTTCCCTCTTTGTTTCCTGGTGTGCGAGGAGAGGGGATTAAGAGCGCTGCTTAAAGGAGCGCCAGAGACGGGCAGGAGCCGCGGCTAAAAGCGCAGACCCCAGAGACGGGCATGAGGCGCTAAGGCTGCTGGTGCAGCCACCAAGAAGCCTGTGTGCGAGCACAGGTCACTATCCACACCCCCCTTCTGGGGAGGCTGTGCAGCCCGCCACTGACAGGGTCTCGGGATCCAGGGACAACTGCCCCGGGAGAACGCAGAGTGTACCTCAGGCTGGTGCAATGTCATGGCAGCCTCTGCTGCCGCAGGCTCGCCCCACACTCCGTACCCCTCCCTCCCCCCGGCCTGAGTGAGCCAGAGTCCCCGAAGCAGCTGCTCCTTTAACCCCGCCCTGTCTGAGCGAAGAACAGTCACCCTCCGGCAACTTAGATGCAGAGGCGGGGCCAAATCCAAAGCTGAGCCCCGGGAGCTGTGAGAACAAAGAAGAGAAAGGGAAATCCCTCCCAGCATCCTCAGAAGCAGCGGATTAAAGCTCCACAATCAACTTGATGTACCCTGCATCTGTGGAATACCTGAATAGACAACCAATCATCCCAAATTAAGGAGGTGGACTGTGAGAGCAAGATTTATGATTTTTTCCCCTTTTCCTCTTTTTGTGAGTGTGTATGTGTATGCTTCCGTGTGAGATTTTGTCTGTATAGCTTTGCTTTCACCCCTTGTCCTAGGGTTCTATCTGCCCACTTTTTTTTTTCTTTAAAAATTTTTTTCTTAATAATTATTTTTTATTTTAATAACTTTATTTTATCTTATTTTATCTTATCTTCCTTCCTTCCTCCCTCCCTCCCTTCTTTCTTTCTTTCTTTCTTTCTTTCTCTCTCTCTCTCTCTCTCTCTCTTTCTCTCTTTCTTTCTTTCTTTCTTCTTTTTCTCCCTTTTATTCTGAGGCATGTGAATGAAAGGCTCTTGGTGCTGCAGCCAGGAGTCAGTGCTGTGCCTCTGAGGTGGGAGAGCCAACTTCAGAACACTGGTCCACAAGAGACCTCCCAGCTCCACATAATATCAAACGGTGAAAATCTCCCAGAAATCTCCATCTCAACACCAGCACCCAGCTTCACTCAACGACCAGCAAGCTACAGTGCTGGACATCCTATGCCAAACAACTAGCAAGACAGGAACACAACCCCACCCATTAGCAGAGAGGCTGCAAAAATCATAAGTCCACAGGCACCCCAAAACACACCACCAGACGTGGACCTGCCCACCAGAAAGACAAGATCCAGCCTCATCCACCAGAACACAGGCACTAGTCCCCTCCACCAGGAAGCCTACCCAACCCACTGAACCAAATTTAGCCACTGGGGACAGACACCAAAAACAACGGGAACTATGAACCTGCAGGCTGCAAAAAGGAGACCCCAAAAACAGTAAGATAAGCAAAATGAGAAGACAGAGAAACACACCGCAGATGAAGAAACAAGATAAAAACCCACCAGACCTAAAAAATGAAGAGGAAATAGGCAGACTACCTGAAAAAGAATTCAGAATAATGATAGTAAAGATGATCCATAATCTTGGAAATAGAATAGAGAAAATGCAAGAAACATTTAACAAGGACCTAGAAGAACTAAAGATGAAACAAGCAATGATGAACAACACAATAAATGAAATTAAAAATACTCTAGATGGGATCAATAGCAGAATAACTGAGGCAGAAGAACAGATAAGTGACCTAGAAGATAAAATAGTGGAAATAACTACTGCAGAGCAGAATAAAGAAAAAAGAATGAAAAGAACTGAGGACAGTCTCAGAGACCTCTGGGACAACATTAAACGCATCAACATTCGAATTATAGGGGTTCCAGAAGAAGAAGAGGAAAAGAAAGGGACTGAGAAAATATTTGAAGAGATTATAGTTGAAAACTTCCTTAATATGGGAAAGGAAATAGTTAATCAAGTCCAGGAAGCACAGAGAGTCCCATACAGGATAAATCCAAGGAGAAATACGCCAAGACACATATTAATCAAACTGTCAAAATTAAATACAAAGAAAACATATTAAAATCAGCAAGGGAAAAACAACAAATAACACAAAAGGGAATCCCCATAAGGGTAACAGCTGATCTTTCAGCAGAAATAAAGCAAGCCAGAAGGGACTGGCAGGACATATTTAAAGTGATGAAGGAGAAAAACCTGAAACCAAAATTACTCTACCCAGCAAGGATCTCATTCAAATTTGATGAAGAAATTAAAACCTTTACAGACAAGCAAAAGCTGAGAGGGTTCAGCACCGCCAAACCAGCTTTACAACAAATGCTAAAGGAACTTCTCTAGGCAAGAAACACAAGAGAAGAAAAAGACCTACAATAACGAACCCAAAACAATTAAGAAAATGGGAATAGGAACTTACATATCAATAATTACCTTAAAGGTAAATGGACTAAATGCTCCCACCAAAAGACACAGACTGGCTGAATGGATACAGAAACAGGACCCATATATGTGCTGTCTACAAGAAACCCACTTCAGACCTAGAGACACATACAGACTGAAAGTAAGGGGACAGAAAAAGATATTCCATGCAAATGGAAACCAAAAGAAAGCTGGAGTAGCAATTCTCATATCATACAAAATAGGCTTTAAAATAAAGTCTATTAGAAGAGACCAAGCAGGACCCTACATAATGTTCAATCCAAGAAGAAGATATAACAATTGTAAATATTTATGCACCCAACATAGGAGCACCTCAATACATAAGGCAAATACTAACAGCCATAAAAGGGGAAATCAGGGCTTCCCTGGTGGTGCAGTGGTTGAGAGTCCACCTGCCGATGCAGGGGACAAGGGTTTGGGCCCCAATCCGGGAGGGTACCACGTGCCGCATAGCAGCTGGGCCTGTGAGCAATGGCCACTGAGCCTGCGCGTCCAGAGCCTGTGCTCCGCAGTGGGAGAGACCGCAGCGGTGAGAGGCCCGTGTACTGCAAAAAAAAAAAGGGGGGGGGGGAATCAACAGTAACACATTCATAGTAGGGGACATTAACAACCCAGTTTCACCAATGGACAGATCATCCAAAATGAAAATAATAAGGAAACACAAGCTTTAAATGATACATTAAACAAAATGGACTTAATTGATATTTGTAGGACAATCCATCCAAAAACAACAGAATACACATTTTTCTCAAGTGCTCATGGAACATTGTCCAGGATAGATCATATCTTGGGTCACAAAGCAAGCCTTGGTAAATTTAAGAAAATTAAAATTGTACCAAGTATCTTTTCTGACCACAACACTATGAGACTAGATATCCATTACAGGAAAAGATGTGTAAATAAAACAAACACATGGAGGCTAAACAATACACAACTTAATAACGAATTGATCACTGAAGAAATCAAAGAGGAAATTAAAAAATACCTAGAAACAAATGACAATGGAGACACGTAGACCCAAAACCTATGGGATGCAGGAAAAGCAGTTCTAAGACGGAAGTTTATAGCAATACAATCTTACCTTAAGAAACAGGAAACATCTCAAATAAACAACCTAATCTTGCACCTAAAGCAATTAGAGAAAAGAACAAACAAACAAAAAAAAAACCCAAAGTTAGCAGAAGGAAAGAAATCATAAAAATCACATCAGAAATAAATGAAAAAAAATGAAGGAAACAATAGCAAAGATCAATAAAACTAAAAGCTGGTTCTTTGAGAAGATAAACAAAATTGATAAACCATTAGCCAGACTCATCAAGAAAAAAAGGGAGAAGACTCAAATCAATAGAACTAGAAATGAAAAAGGAGAAGTAACAACTGACACTGCAGAAATAAAAAAGATCATAAGAGATAACAAGCAACTCTATGCCAATAAAATGGACAACCTGGAAGAAATGGACAAATTCTTAGAAATGCCCAATCTGCCAAGACTGAATCAGGAAGAAATAGAAAATATGAACAGACCAATCACAAGCACTGAAATTGAAACTTTCATTTAAAATCTTCCAACAAACAAAAGCCCAGGACCAGATGGCTTCACAGGCAAATTCTGTCAAACATTTAGAGAAGAGCTAACACCTATCCTTCTCAAACTCTTCCAAAATATAACAGAGGGAGGAACACTCCCAAACTCATTCTATGAGGCCACCATCACCCTGATACCAAAACCAGACAAGGATGTCACAAAGAAAGAAAACTACAGGCCAATATCACTGATGAACATAGATGCAAAAATCCTCAACAAAATACTAGCAAACAGAATCCAACAGCACATTAAACGGATCATACACCATGATCAAGTGGGTTTTATTCCAGGCATGCAAGGATTCTTCAATATATGCAAATCAATTAACGTGATACACTATATTAACAAATTGAAGGAGAAAAAAACATATGATCATCTCAATAGATGCAGAGAAAACTTTCAACAAAATTCAACACCCATTTATGATAAAAACCCTGCAGAAAGTCGGCATAGAGGGAACTTTCCTCAACATAATAAAGGCCATATATGACAAACCCACAGCCAACATCGTCCTCATTGGTGAAAACTGAAAGCATTTCCACTAAGATCAGGAACAAGACAAGGTTGTCCACTCTCACCACTCTTATTCAACAGAGTTTTGGAAGTTTTAGCCACAGCAATCAGAGAAGAAAAGGAAATAAAAGGAATCCAAATTGGAAAAGAAGAAGTAAAGCTGTCACTATTTGCAGATGACATGATACTATACATAGAGAATCCAAAAGATGCTACCAGAAAACTACTAGAGCCAATCAATGAATTTGGTAAAGTAGCAGGATACAAAATTAATGCACAGAAATCTCTGGCATTCCTATACACTAAGGATGAAAAATCTGAAAGTGAAATCAAGAAAACACTCCCATTTACCATTGCAACAAAAAGAATAAAATATCTAGGAATAAACTTACCTAAGGAGACAAAAGACCTGTATGCAGAAAACTGTAAGACACTGATGAAAGAAATTAAAGATGATACAAATAGATGGAGAGATATACCATGTTCTTGGATTGGAAGAATCAACATTGTGAAAATGACTCTACTACCCAAAGCAATGTACAGAGTCACTGCAATCCCTATCTATCACTGGCATTTTTTACAGAACTAGAACAAAAAATTTCACAATTTGTATGGAAACACAAAAGACCCCGAATAGCCAAAGCAAACTTGAGAACGAAAATCGGAGCTGGAGGAATCAGGCTCCCTGACTTCAGACTATACTACAAAGCTACAGTGATCAAGACAGTATGGTACTGGCACAAAAACAGAAAGATCAATGGAACAGGATAGAAAGCCCAGAGATAAAGCCATGCACATATGGTCACCTTATCTTTGATAAAGGAAGCAGGAATGTACAGTGGAGAAAGGACAGCCTCGTCAATAAGTGGTGCTGCAAAAACTGGACAGGTACTTGTAAAAGTATGAGCTTAGATCACTCCCTAACACCATACACAAAAATAAGCTCAAAATGGATTAAATACCTAAATGTAAGGCCAGAAACTATCAAACTATTAGAGGAAAACATAGGCAGAACACTCTATAATGTAAATAACAGCAAGATCCTTTTTGACCCACCTCCTAGAGAAATGGAAATAAAAACAAAAATACACAAATGGGACCTAATGAAACTTCAAAGCGTTTGCACAGCAAAGGAAACCATAAACAAGACCAAAAGACAACCCTCAGAATGGGAGAAAATATTTGCAAATGAAGCAACTGACAAAGGATTAATCTCCAAAATTTATAAGCAGCTCATGCAGCTCAATAACAAAAAAAACAAACAACCCAATCCAAAAACGGGAAGAAGACCTAAATAGACATTTTTCCAAAGAAGATATACAGACTGCCAACAAACACATGAAAGAATGCTCAACATCATTAATCATTAGAGAAATGCAAATCAAAACTACAATGAGATATCATCTCACACCAGTCAGAATGGCCATCATCAAAAAATCTAGAAACAATAAATGCTGGAGAGGGTGTGGAGGAAAGGGAACACTCTTGCACTGCTGGTGGGAATGTGAATTGGTACAGCCACTATGGAGAATAGTATGGAGGTTCCTTAAAAAGCTACAAATAGAACTACCATATGACCCAGCAATCCCACTACTGGGCATATATCCTGAGAAAACCATAATTCAAAAAGAGGCATGTATCAAAATGTTCATTGCAGCTCTATTTACAAAAGCCCGGAGATGGAAGCAACCTAAATGTCCATCATCGGATGAATGGATAAAGAAGATGTGGCATATATATATACCATGGAATATTACTCAGCCATAAAAAGAAACGAAATTGAGCTATTTGTAATGAGGTGGATAGACCTAGAGTCTGTCATACAGAGTGAAGTAAGTCAGAAAGAGAAAGACAAATACCGTATGCTAACACATATATATGGAATTTAAGAAAAAAAAAATGTCATGAAGAACCTAGGGGTAAGAGAGGAATAAAACCACAGACCTACTAGAGAATGGACTTGAGGATATGGGGAGGGGGAAGGGTAAGCTGTGACAAAGCGAGAGAGGCATGGACATATATACACTACCAAACGTAAAATAGATAGCTAGTGGGAAGCAGCCACATAACACAGGGAGATCAGCTTGGTGCTTTGTGACCACCTAGAGGGGTGGGATAGCGAGGGTGGGAGGGAGGGAGATGCAAGCGGGAAGAGATATGGGAACGTATATATATATATAACTGATTCACTTTGTTAAAGCAGAAACTAACACACCATTGTAAAGCAATTATACTCCAATAAAGAAAAAAAAAAAGAAAGAATATCTGCCCCTTGTATAATGGGGATATCATTTTACTAGATAGATCGGTAGATAGATTTTTTTTTTAAATTTCACTTGCAATAATTTGTAGGCTCACTTGAATTATGACTTTTAAATGAAGCCTTCACTTTTAGAACAAATAGACTGCTTATAATTTCTGAAGAATAATATATTTAAATCTTTAAGAAAAACATAGAAACATTAAAATAGTGACAGTTACATTTTCCTGCCTTTCGCTGTATCCTGTGGAAATAACAAAAGATCTGCAATTACTGACCTAATAATAAAATACATTTTTTGCAATTTCATTTAAAGAAATGTCATAAGAAACTCTCTGTAGTATGATTGTGTGAGGATGACTGAGGAAGAGAGGAAGTTTAAAAAAAATTCTCCCTTTGGCTGGAGGAAATATTATTTTGAGAATATAGAGAAAGATGATTTCTTCTCTCCTAATGCATAATATATTTTCAACAGTGCATTCAATTCAAATTTCATTTGAATTAAAATGCATTAATGAGAAAATAGTTGACCTGCTAACTAAAAGAAACTACTACACAGAGGTTAATTACGGTATGTCTACCTCAATTCAGTTTAACAATGGGACAAAATAAGTATTCACTTCTAATTGTTCAATTCAATTATGTTTTTCAAAAAAATTAAGAATGTGCTTACTGTACAAAGCTTCACGTAAGAAATGGGTTGTACTTAATATTCATCAAAGGTTACATTATGTACTCAAGATACTATTCTGCTGAGAGGTTTTGAAATATAAACATTTTTTATTTGTTTTGAAAATTGTTTTTAAAAACAATCTTCTAAACTTATTTTTATTTAGAGCAATTTGTTGTCAAACCTTTATTATTCTAAACTGTGAAATTGATATTTTATAATTAAGGAAAATAAACATGAATACAGATCAAACATTTTTGATGATTTTTGCTAAATGAAATTTTGCTTTAATTAAGATCCATTAAATGTATTTCCAGATATTTCTCACATTAAGATGATTGCTGGAGCAATAGAAATGTAAACGGACTATAGAAGTTAGTTGAGATTTGAAGTCCCAACACAACAATTGTAAAGTTCACCAGTTTTGATTCAGATGATCAAAGTTTATTTTATTCAGTCTAAACATATGAACTTATTTTGTTTTCCTTTTCCCTATACCTTGACAAATTCTCAGAATAAAATTAAGACAATTACTTCTCTCTCACTACTTCTTTTTTCTTTGCCTTTAAAATTGCAACAGAACATCAACCAGACGTTTTCTAAAGGAAAAGAACTTTATAAGGCATAAGATAGTGGTTAGGTATCTAGCCTCTGCTCAGAATTTTGGTTCCTTTATGCAATAGCTATCTTACTGGCTTTAGGGTAGTTACTTAAGTTTTCAAAACCTCAGTTTTCTCATCTGCACAATGTTGATAATAACAGCACCTATCTAGACACAGGGTTCCAGGGAAGGTTAAATGATCAAATACATGTTGAGTGCTTAGAAGAGGGCCTGGCATGTTTTATGAGCACTCAATAAATTTTCATTTTATATCTTTATTCAAGTTAAGAATCAAGAACAATATTAAAGCTATAAATAATTGTTAGTTTTATTACAGTCAGAGGAAGAGTCCCAATTCCTTCTACTCCATATAGTATCCTCTAAATTTCTTTTATTATAATTATAAAATGTCTGTACTCACTCGCATCATTGTGTCCACCAATGACAAATCTACTGGGCTACTAACAGAGGTTCTCTCAGAGGTCTCACCACTAAGGGCTTGCCTACTTTTTCTCTTTTCTTCTCAAAACCCTTATCCTGCTTTATTTTTCTTCTTATTGCTTATCATCTACCACATTCCATGTTTTCTTTTTCATCTTGTTAGGATGTTTGCTACACAAAAACAAGGATATGTCTTGCACATTGGTGGCTAGAATACATAGTATATAGTAAGTTCCACACAGTTGTATAATAGGTACTCATTAAATATTAGTTAAGTGAATGAATGAATTTATATTAGGAGAAAATGACTGGAAAATTTTAGAAACCTATTAATATGTAAATTTTCAATACCTAAGTATCATTTCATAGGGAAGGTACATTTGACAACATTTGGTGTCAGAGTCCACTTATTACTTATCATCTCTTCTCTGACACATACCAATAATAAAGGCATTCTTAAATGTGGCAGAACTATTTTATTGCTTAAAGCTCACCCGTGTTTTATATGTTTTCCATACATAAAATCAGCTAGGGTCTACAACTTGCCCTTTAATATGATTGACCAGAAAAAATACCTGCATTCAATTTCATTCTGCTTCCCATCTCCCTATCTTAGTTTGAGTTTCTTAGAAAGCAGAGCCTAAGGAAATGCTTGTGTGACAACAGATTATCAGGCAGCGTACTTCCAGGGAAGCAGAGTGTAGAAAAAGGAAAGTGAGTAAAAGAAGAAGGGAGAACAAATACAAGTAAGTATATTACCAAGATGGTTAGAGCATCACAGCAGGCTGACTATTAAGGTCTCAATGGAGACTTTTATGGAGGGTTTATGAAGCTATTAGGTAGTGTATAAAAATCATAGAGGAGGTGACAAGATGAAAAATAATTTATCTATAGACTTCTACAGACTTTCATTTCTAGTGGCTAAAGTTTGCCTCAAAACCTTCAAATTCTTCTACTTTCTTCATTGCACATGCTGGGGGTCTGAGCAGATGTTTCACTTTTTAGAAATTCAGTGGTAACCGGGAAGACTTAGATTAGGAGAAAAGTGCCTACACAGAGAACTGAAGCAAGGCACTATCAGTTTACACTCACAGGTGACATAAAAACTGTCACTGTAGGTAATCTCTGCGTCTGTATCAGAGCCAGTAGCAGGTAGCATGACCTGTCTCCATGACCATAGTGGGGCCATATGCAAATTGTTGCTAGTGCAGCCCCAGTTGGAAAGCCAGGCAAGAGCCCCGATCTGGGGTAGCGAGTACACTGAGTCCCACATATGCCCTCATCCTTCAATGCATATGTGCTGGGAAAATGTTCAGGGCCTGTAGCACCAACGTTCCTACACTTATGGTGCTTAAGTCCCCAAAATTCTAAATGTAAAATCAAACACATGTAGCTTTTAAAAGTAGCTCACTCTTTGCTTAAACAAAATATAAAATAAAACCGAAATAACTTCTGGGTTAGAAGTCTCATTTGAATCTAAAATTTTTGTAATGTAAAGTTAAAATTTCTATAAAAATGTAATTTATAATAATGTTGTAATGTATAAACATTACAGATTACCTAACAATGTCAGTGCTTGCTATTGCATTTTAGTAAGAAATCATAACAGTGGAAATATCAATCAAGCAGCAGTATATGCAGCTTTGTTTCTCAAACTTACATATGTATAAAAATATCCCCCCCCAATAAGAACCAATAATAAATATTAGGTATAATGAAGGCATAGGAAAAATATAGTGATTTTTCTGGATCTCAATTTTCCTCAGATATTTAAGAAAATATCTTGAATCTTGATTTTCCATGTTAGACAATCTAATGTGAAAAGAGAAATATTTTTTGTGTGATATACATTACTATAAAATGTGCCCTCTGTGTAAGTAGGAAAACCTATATTAGCTTATATTAATATGACATTCTCATTATAGAGAATGGACTACTTGCTGTGGAGAAAGTTAATTATTCCAATATAACTGCTTAGATTTTTTTAAGCTCCAGTTGGATCCAGAAAATGATTAGGAAACATCAGCAATCAATCTAAAACTTGTACAGCATATTTATGTTAAATATGAATTTTAGAGTTGTGGGTATGTAACTAAGCCTAAACATAGGTTTTTGGTGGGATTTTTTTTGGTTAAAAACTAATAGTAATGACTATTCCTCTGTCAGTGACTGAACAATATTTTATATTTTATAGTTATATATAACTATGTAGAGCTGTGTATATACTTGCAGGTATACAGCTTGGCAATTTCAAATTCCTTTGTAATTGTATCTAGATGTCTTTTACATGGGAAGATCTTGGTAATGGAGAGAATTAGATGAATTCTCACTGTAGCAATGGCTGAATATATTTTGATTCCAAGAAAAGTAACTAATCTGACCCCAGAAATGCCTTTTTTGGAATCCTCAACTAAAGAATTTTAATGTGTTCAAAGGATCTCTGGAAAAACTGAAAGACTGAAGCACAGACAGTTGTTTAACTTAGAGTTGGATAAAATATGGACATTATTTCCATGACCATTTCTTGGTTCTTGTTTGGTATTTTTACAATGAAGTTATTTGATGAAGACACAATAATTTGCAAATTGCTAAAAGCCAAAATAATGGTTAAGAAATTCTCAACCAGTGTTTGATTGCAAAACAAGAAAAAAAAATGTCTGGTTGAATGCATGTCTAGGCCAACTCAAAGACAGGTAAAACTGCTTTGGAAAAGATTGTTTTGTACAATGAACACAACAGCAGCCAATGCTTCATTTACCAAGGACACTGCCATTTAAAGTTTAACTTGTGGTTTTCTCTGTGTATTAAACTTGTAAAGTATTAAGTTATATTTGAAAAGATAATTTTGAATCTTCATCCAATGCAATGTGTATCAAATTCCTTAGAATGTTTACATTCTTTGACCAAGTATTTCCTTCTCTAAGGATCTATCTTAAGATGAGGTTAAAAAAAATTATATATGGGGTATTATTATAGGAAATTTTCAAATATTTAAAATTCAGAAATTACATACTAGGGAAATGATAATTTAAAATATAACACATCTGGGCTTCCCTGGTGGCTCAGTGGTTAAGAATCTGCCTGTCAATGCAGGGAACATGGGTTCGAGCACTGGTCCGAGCCCTGGTCCGAGAAGATTCCACATGGCCTGGAGCAAGTAAGCCCGTGTGCCACAACTACTGAGCCTGTGCTCTAGACCCCGCCAGCCACAGCTACTGAGCCTGCGTGCCACAACTACTGAAGCCTGCGCGCCTAGAGCTCGTGCTCTGCACCAGAAGAAGCCACCGCAATGAGAAGCCCGCACACCACAGAGTAGCCCCCGCTTGCCGCAACTAGAGAAAGCCCAGCAATGAAGACCCAACACAGCCAAATATAAAAACAAATAAACAAATAAATTTATAATAAAATAAAATATAACACATCTATAAGATGAAATAGCATAAAGCTAATTAGCTTGTGTTTAACAGTATATTGTATGATGTGATGTCACAGTCTTCTCCAGATGCCATAATAAAATACCACAGGCTGGGTGGCTATAAGAACAGAAATTTATTTCTCAGAGTTCTGAAGTCTCGCAAGTACAAAATCAAGGGTGGCAAGACAGGTTTGGCTCTGAGGCCATTTCTCTTGACCTGGAGAGGCAATCACCATCTCACTGTGTGCTCATATGGCCTCTTCATGCATTCTGAGAGAGAGAGAGTGAGAGAAAGCTCTCTGATATCTCTTAGTATAAGAACACTATTCCTATAAGATCAGAGTCCTGCCCTTATGACCCCATTTAACCTTAACTACTTCCTAAGATGCCCCATTTCCAAATATAACTCTCAGTGTTAAGGCTTCACTATGTGAATTTGTGGGGCAAGGACCACACAACCTTCAATCCAAAATACAAATAAAACACTTCTATGTAACATTATGGGGAAAATCATTACACATTTTAAATACTATATTATCTTACTTTTATAAGTACTAAATTATTTTTATTTAAAGGAGAAAAGCTAGTAGAAAATCCACCAATCATAAAGAGCAGCTGTCCATGGATGGTGTTATTTATTGGGGTTTTTATCTTCCATTTTCTTGTTCATTGCAGTCCATATTTTTAATAATTATTATGTGTTGGTTTTTTGCATACGTATAGCTGATTCACTTTGTTACACAGCATAGACTAACACAACATTGTAAAGCAATTATACTCCAATAAAGATGTTTAAAATATATATATATATATATATATATATATATATATATATATACTTTTGTGTGTGTGTGTGTGGTACGCGGGCCTCTCACTGTTGTGGCCTCTCCCGTTGCGGTGCACAGGCTCCGGACGCGCAGGCTCAGTGGCCATGGCTCACGGGCCCAGCCGCTCCGCGGCACGTGGGATCTTCCCGGACCGGGGCACGAACCTGCGCCCCCTGCATCAGCAGGCGGACTCTCAACCACTGTGCCACCAGGGAAGCCCTAAAAATATATATATTTTAATACCTGTCAGAGATTAAATAAGGGTCAGATGGAATTCAATGAAATAAAGTATATGAAAGCATCTACAGCAGTGATTTAAGTACTCAGCTAATTCCTTTTGACTTATAATTTACTTTTAATGTATTTATATAATATAATACTATGTATAGTGTACCACAAGGCAATTCAATTTTCATTATTTTGGTCAAAAACTAGGGGAGAAAAGAATACATATCATATTAAAATTCAGACAGATATTAAGAAATAATGATGAGATTAAATAAACTCTATGACATGTTTAGTTTACATGGGTGTGTGCCCTAAAAGATGGAAACCCAATGTAAATTGATTATTTTAGAAACATCTTAAAACATTCTCAACTCTTAGATAACTTATCATAGAAGATAATCTATTCTTTCAGATAGCAGATCAACAATTAGTGTAATTCTGTCACATGATCAATTTTTCAACTACTTATTGAGTGATTTCTAGGTTCCAGAAAATATGCTCAGATCTTTAAATACAAAAATAGAATATACTATCCTCTGAAGAATCATACATAAGTAAAATAAATCATTTTGCAGTATGATAATTTCAGGAAAAGAGAAAGGATTTAGCAAAAACAGCGTAACGGCAGATAACTTAGCAACGTCTTAGAAAGAGATATGTGAGCTAGGTTTTAAAGAGTAATAGCAATAGCACTTACAAAAAGAAAGGTCAGGAGACAAAAGAGAGAAAAAAAAAGTTAACTAGACTAAGAATGCAGTGCATTTATAGGGAGAGGACCCTGGAACTTTCTTGGTGGCCTGTTCTGTCAGTGCACCAGGAGGCGCTGTACTTGTACGGCACTGCCAAACGTGAGCACAGACAAAGATGATCTTGTCAAAGTGACAGTTTGGTTATGAATAACTTCAGTTGCTGTCTTGGAAATTATTGGCAATTTATCCCTTTGATTGTCCTAATGCCCTTTTGTCACTTTTCAAAATTTTAATTTTAAAATTGTTGGTATGTACATTGTAAGAGCATGGATACTTTTAATATGGTTTTGTTGCTTTTATTATTGTGTTATGAATCTCTTCTTTTTTTCTGATTATCGATGAGTGTACATTAATTAATAATGAAAGGAATTTTACAAAAATAAACAAAATCTTTAATATTAAAAAAAGGGGGCTTATCACACATTATGAAAAAACAAAAAGAAATTAATGCTAGCTTAACTATCAGACAACTTTTTGACTTTAGTAATACAGGGGAAAAAAAAAAAGCTTTCAGAGTCAAGTCGGTGTTGTTCATGTGTAAAAGATACAAATTTGTTTTCTCAGTATGGCTAGAAAACATAAGGGAAATGTCAACATGAACTTTTACAAAGATAGATAAATAACTTTAAAATAATAATGTAATAAAGGAAACTAGATTAAAAAATCAAAGATTTTAAACAAAGTATGAAAATTGAAATGAGAAGATTAGGGTCTAACGTCCCCGTATGATATGAGAGGATTACCTTGATGAAGTTTCTTCACAGATTTACATCATTAGGATAATGCATACTGCATTATTTATTTTTAAAACATACTACTATAATACAAAATTATCCATTACATGTGTAAGTCACTAGAGCATGCCTGCCAGATTGAGTACAGCAGAAGACAATTCCCTCGTAGAAATCAGTAAAGAACAAGGGGAATGAGAAACATACAAACTCTTCAACAAACCTCTTAAAACTTGAAACACTAAAACTTAACATACGTAGAACAGCTTTCAAAAGTATGGAGACAGAGTAGGAAGTCTTTAGAGGAGGTAATATCACTGAAAATCTCAGGAAAGAGTCAACCAGTTTCATTTCTTTAGGATAAAGGCACATTCTAAGAAGTAAAACCTAAACTGTTTACCTACAACAATCGAAATGGGATGCACCAGCTGGCAGCAGGAGCTTCCAGGGCTCAAATTAGAAATGAAGAACAGAGAAACCTGTACTTAAAGAGGAATCAGACAGGTGAGGATTTCCAGAAAGCAGTCTCTCTCTGTCTCCCTGTCTCTGTCTCTCTCACTTTCTCTCTCTCTGTGCCTACAAGTGAGAAGAGATGCATACTAATTTGATCACAGCTCATAGCTACCTATTTCTGTTTACTGGTAAAAAATATAAGCTAAATAAATTCACACACAAAAAAACTCTAGATCAACTGAAAGCCTACCACAGGGCCTTGGTGCTTCCTTTATACTAATCTGCTGACAAGAGAATTGTCAAGAGAACATAGCTCCTTCAATAATAAATCATCAAAGGCACCATACAGAATACATGCAAAGATAACATAATAGTATATTCAAAAAAAGCATAGAAAAACAAAATGGCAAATAAGAATACTCACCAGAAAACTGTTACAGCAGCATAAATGAAAACTGTGTTAGCATTCCAATTCTTTTTTAAAAAATCTTGTTCAAGAAATTGTTTCTACCAATAAAATCAGAGACATAATTGGAGTTACAAGAGCTTAAGAAAGAGGTGGTAAGAAAACATAAGGAGAGAAAATGTGAGCTGGCTGAGTTTAATCTAAAAAATTGAAGAAAAAATACAAAATAATCACATAACATGAGAGCAGAATTTAAAGAAACACAATAAAAAAACCCAGAAAGAAACACAGAAGCCATAAATGATAAAGTAAATAACATAAAATAGATACAATCAAATAATTTTAAATTATCACAGGTAAAATAATAAATCTGTGGAAATAAGGTACTTATAGAACCCCAAGCATGCTATACTGTTGAAAGCAGTATTGCAGAAACTGACAAGTATTTAGGTCATATTTATTTATCTGAATAATAAGTTAATTATATAAAGTAAAGTATAATAAAGTTTTTATAACCATTACATTCCATTTCTGATTGTATCTGGTTTTTGATTCAATAGTTTATTAAATACTAATATCACATTCCATGTGGTAGAGCCTTTGATATGTTTCTTATGAATTTCTAGTTTAAGACCATGTGATCAGAAAATTTACATATAATTCCTATATTCTACCTTGAGAAAGTTATAAAAGTTTAAGACTAACATATATTCAGTTTTATGTAAATGTTACATGTATATTTTTTAAAAAGAAGTCTGTTTTAGAATTCACTATCAATTAACACAACTTATATGTTATTTATGTAACTTATGTCATTGAAATATGCTTTATTTTCATGAATATTTTTTAACTTCATGTGTCATGGATAATGAGAATTAAAATCTACTACTAATTGTTTTGTTTGCTTCACTAAGTATTTTTAATGAATGCTATTGTTATGCTTCTAAAACCAAAGGATATAATTCAAAATGGATGCATAAACACATTTTTTTTGTAATAAATTTATTTATTTTTGGCTATGTTGGGTCTTTGTTGCCATGCATGGGCTTCCTCTAGTTGTGGCAAGCGAGGGCTATTCTTCTCTGCAGTGCATGGGCTTCTCATTGCAGTGGCTTCTTTTGTTGTGGAGCATGGGATCTATGTATGCGGGCATCAGTAGTTGGGGCACAGGGGCTCAGTAGTTGTGGCTCACGGGCTCTAGAGTGCAGGCTCAGTACTTGTGGCACATGGGCTTAGTTGCTCCGTGGCATGTGGGATTTTCCTGGACTAGGGCCCAAACCCATGTCCCCTGCATTGGCAGAAGATTCTTAACGACTGCACCACCAGGGAAGTCCCCAACACATTCTTTAAAAATCCCTATTTATGTAAATTAATACTTTACCCTGAATTCTAGCTATGAATAAATAACTAGTATTCAGCTGGTGCTCCTACAGTAAACAATAAAACTGAATAGTATATATTCGGTAACTGCTTTCAGGATTTGGACATCAAGCAATGCAAGACTATAATCACCAAGAAAAGGAAATCTTATGAGGTGAGTCCCATAATTCCCCAATTCTCTGACTGGGACAATTTTCCAAATATAATGAAGTGTGCTGGATGCCAAATAGAACACAGTGACGTACTGAAGAGAGCTTTGCAGAGTTTGTTTGTGTGTTTGTGTGTGTGTGTGCGTCTGTGTGTGTGTGTGTGTAGCAACAGTTAGGTGAAGATCCTCAACAGTCCTTGAATGAAGACTGGGCCACCTATTTCTTAGGGCAACTACCTGAGGCTTACCAGAGAGCAGCTTTGATGGGTTTGAGAACAGAATAGAAATACCAGATGTGAAGCAGTGAGAGAGATACTAGAAAACTAGTTTAATTATTGTGCACTGTCTTTATTACTACCTTGTTAAAACTAAGTGGAGACACAAGGAAAGCTATTCCTTAGAAGTATTCTACTCTAGATTCCTCCAAACAAAACCTAAAATTAGAGTTTGGAGTTTGAGTCCCACTAAATTAGAGGGGCTTAGGAAAATCCTTGAGCTTATAAAATCTACTCTACAAAAGCATAAAATGAAGGCTAAACAAGTTGAAATGTGATCAATCTGCAATTAAGTGCATACTAGAACAAAAACTAACTTTTTAGAGGAACATAGCAAAATCAAGATCCTCTTCAATCTATTACTCATGATGTCCCATTATAAGAAGTGAAAATAAATAAGTGAATTTTAACACATAGAAAAATAAAAGACATTCAAAAGAAGCTCAACATAAGATGACCCAAATTTTAGATTCAGTGAGTAAAATTTTGAAAGCAGATATTATAAATATATTACAAGAAGTAAAGGGTATGTGTGCAAAGAATTAGAGGAAATTGTGATGGTAAGGAATGATCAGAAACCAAATGTTAGCAGAGAAATGGAAACTATAACAGAATACACTAGAATTTATGGAAAAGAAAAATAATATGTATGCAATTTAAAATATCATTGGATGACCTTAAAAGCAGGTTGGGGGCTTCCCTCGTGGTGCAGTGGTTAAGAATCTGCCTGCCAATGCAGGGGACATGGGTTTGAGCCCTGGTCTGGGAAGATCCCACATGCCACGGAGCAACTAAGCCCCTGTGCTAAAACTACTGAGCTTGCACTCTACAGCCTGAGAGCCACACCTACTGAGTTCGCGTGACACAACTACTGAGACCTGTGCACCTAGAGCCCATGATCCACAACAAGAGAAGCCACCACAATGAGAAGTCCGTGCACCACAACGAAGAGTAGCCCTCGCTTGCCACAACTAGAGAAATCCCGCCCACGGCAACAAAGATCCAATGCAGTCAAAAATAAATAAATAAATAATTTTAAAAAAATACCTTGGAGATAACAAACAAACAAAAAAAATCAGTGTTTTTCTTTTTTTTACAATAGACCATTAACTAATTTAAAGAACAGCACATGAAAATAAAAATGAAAGAGACTCAGGGAATTTGAGAAAGATTACAGTATAAGACCTGTGAAGAAAAACTGGACATTTTTTTCAAATGTGACTTTAAAAGATTTTCAACATACAATATGAAAAGCTCAGTGAAATCCAAGAGGATAAACACAAAGAAAGTCACACCTAAGTACATCAGAATTTAACTGCTGAAAACTGATGTAAAAGAAAGTATAAAATTGGAATGCAATCAGGGATATAAGACATTTCATGTAAAGATCACCAAAACAGATTATGGCTGATTTCTTGATAGAAACAACAGAGAACAAAAGGCAATGGAATGGCATTCTTGAACTGTAAATATTAACCTAGAATTTCATACACAGTGAAAATTTTCTTCAAAAATGAGAGTGAAATTTGATGAATTTGATGAAAGACATTTGAATATAAAGAAAAACTGCAAGAATTTGTCTTTAGCAAACCTGATCCGCAGGAGATAACAAAAGATTTCCTTCTGGCTGAAGGGAAATAACACTAGATGAAAACACTGATCAGTATGGGAAAGGGATAACATAAGAAATATTTTCTGAGTATATGTGTGTGCATAAAATATAACACCAATAGTTCAAAGCATGCTAGTGGAAAGTAAATTAAATTATATATTTTATGGTTATTGTAATTAGAAAAATAGAATTTTGATGCTAGAATTTGGAAGCATGAATTGTAATGTGAAAGTGTGATTTGTTGGTATGAAGAAGTATTCATTGTGAAGGGAGATGTACTGTGAAGTATGATATGTGAATGGCACCATATTGAATCAAAGTAGACTTAGATACATTAAGAATAGATATTGTGAGCCCTAGGTAAATAATTTATTGTAAAGACACTAATAAACTGGTATGCTTTGATGGCAGAATACTAGGTTTGAAAACTCAACAGAAGGCAATTTGGTGATATCTAGCAATTAATAAAAAATTTGTATGTTGTTTATTTGATCTACTAATTTAATGTATAATATATTCACACATGGTCAGTACAACTTGTGTTCAAATTTGTCATCATGTATTACTTGAATGAATAAATGTTGGGAAATGATCTAGGACTAGAAGGTACCAGCCATAGAAATAATTTGAGAGAAAAGATTAGCAAATACATTCATACTTCTTCCTGGTTATGTTGATAGATATGGAAAAGAATAAATAACTTCTTAATTAGACCTAAGCCACTAGTGGAAATATTGCAGTATAGTTGGCTTATGATATTAATTTCAGGTGTAAAACTGTATGAATCAATGTTTTTAAAGATTACACACCAAAGTTATTATAAAATATTGACTATATTCCCTGTGCTGTACATTACATTCCTGTGACTTATTTACTTAAAAAAATGGTAGTTTGAGCTCTTAATCCCCTTCACCTATTTTTTTCCCTTCTCCTTCCCCTCTCCCATGTGGTAACCACTAGTTTATTCTCTATATCTGTGAGTCTGCTTCTGTTTTGTTGAAAGATTGCACTGTTAAACAAGAGTTCCTTTTAAAATTTGTTTCCAAAAATCATTTTTATGGATATTGCTGCAGAAACTATATATTTTTTTAAAAAGGGAATATTTAATATACAATCCCTGTTACTTTGTGATATCTTCTTCTTTAAATTGGATGTTTTAGTAGGCAATCTATAGTTTCCCCTTCAGCAGAGTGAAATATCAAACACAGAATGCTAAAAAAAATTATTTGATTTAAAAATGTAATTCTGAGCATAACTATTGTGTTAATAAAATATTGATAAAGGAAATTGAAGATGATTCAAAGAAATGGAAAGATATCCCATGCTCTCAAATTAGAAGAATTAATATTGTTAAAATGGACTTAATACTCAAAGCAATCTACCGATTTAATGCTATCCTTATCAAATTCCCCATGATCTTTTTCACAGAACTGGAACAAATAATCCTAAAATTTATATGGAACCACAAAAGACCCAGGATTACCAAGCAGTCTTGAGGAAAAAGAGTAAAGCTGGAGGCAAGACTACCCCAAGACTTCAGACAATACTACAAAGCTACAGTAAACAAAACAGTGTGGTATTGGCAGAAAAACAGACATATAGATCAATGGAACAGAATAGAGAATTCAGAAATAAATCCACACACCTATGGTCAATTAATCTTTGAAAAAGGAGGCAAGAATAAACAATGGAGAAAAGACAGTCTCTTCAGCAAGTGGTGCTGGGAAAGCTGGACAGCCTCATGTAAATCAGTGAAGTTAGAACACTCCCTCACACCATACACACAAATAAACTCATGATGGCTTAAAGACTTAAATATAAGACATTAGCCATAAAACTCCTAGAAGAGAACATAGGCAAAACATTCTCTGACATAAATTATAGCAATATTTTCTTAGGTCAGTCTCCCAAGGCAAATTAAATAAAAGCAAAACTAAACAATTAGGACCTAATCAAACTTATAAGCTTTTGCACATCAAAGGAAGGAAACCATAAATTAAACAAAAGTCAATCTACAGACTGGGAGAAAATATTTGCAAATGATGCAACTGACAAGGGCTTAATTTCCAAAATATACAGAGCTCATACAACTCAATATCAGAAAAACAAACAACCCAATCAAAAAATGGGCAGAAGATCTAAAGAGACATTGCTCCAAAGAAGACATGCAGATGGCCAATGGGCACATGTAAAGATGCTCAATATATTTCATTATTAGAGAAATGAAAATCAAAACTACAGTAAGGTATCACCTCACACTATGACTGATGATGGTCAGAATGGCCATCATCCAAAAATCTACAAATAATAAATGTTAAGGAGTATATGGAGAAAAGGGAACTCTCCTACACTGTTTTTGGGAATGTAAATTGGTGCAGACACCATGGAAACAGTATGGAGTTTCCTTTAAAAACTAAAAATAGCATTAACATATGATCCAGGAATCCCACTCCTGGGCATATATCTGGAAAAGAAAACTCTAATTCAAAAAGATACATGCATCCCAATGTTCATAGTAGCACTATTTACAATAGCCAAAACATGGTAGCCACCTAAATGTTCATCAGCAGATGAATGGAAAAAGAAGACGTGATATATATATATACAATGAAATACTACTCAGCCATAAAAAATAATGAAATATTGCCATTTGCAGCCACATGAATGGACCTAGAGATTATTATACTAAGTGAAGACAGAGAAAGACAAATATCATATGATATCACTTATATGTGAAATATAAAAAATAATACAAATGAACTTATTTACAAAACAGAAACAGACTCACAGACATACAAAACAAACTTATGGTCATAAAGGGGAAAAGTGGGAGGGATAAATAAGGAGTTTGGGATTAACAGATGCACATCATTATATATAAAATAGTTAAACAACAAGGATTTATTGTATAACAGAGGGAACTATATTCAATATCTTGTAGTAACCTATAATAGAAAAGTTATATATCTATATTGTATCATGATACTGATTTTAAATAAAAGATTAGATAATACTTAATATTTATACTTTTTGATTTTTGAAACAAAAGGAAATATAGGTAAAGATTTTTAAAAATTATTCCAGAAAGACATTAGAAGCACAGTGAGTGGATTAAATTTAGAACCACCACAATGAGGGTTGAAAACATTTTCTGTCCTTGATTATTTTGTCTTTAATGCTTCATTTCATCAGTTTTGAAAACTATAATAGCAGCGCTTAGATCATCTGTGTTGTACACAAAGGCAGAAAGATATGTCACATGCCTTAAAACATGTTGACATGTTATTGAATTGGGCTTGAGCCAACAATAAGGTATTTGAAAGAGATAAATATAAAAGTATAGTCTTTGCATTAAAAAATGTAAATTAAAAAAAACTTTAGTGTATAACTGAATAGAGCATATGAAAAATAAACAAATATTTTAAGATAGTCAATGGTATTTCAATATTTTTTTGCTTTCACAAAAAAATATCAGAATATATCAAGTTGTAATAAAACAAGTATAGTTATTTAGAATTGCATAGTTCTTATATTCCTTTGAAAGCAGACCATGAAACAAGGACTTGGACGCCATTGTTTATTTGGCAGATCATTCATGAATTCAGTAGCAAAAGAAAAATACTGAGGAAATTGAGAACAAGATAGAGGAAACACACCAATCAAATTCTGATAATGAGCTTGTTACAATGATGGGCAACTAGAGAATCCTCAGAATTCTTGTATCAGAGAAAGGGGAGAATGCAGCATTGATCCATGCACCCTCATTCCATGTTGATTTACTCCTCTGAACTTCTGGGTTATGCTTGCACGTAGCTGGTTGGCCTTGATCCTCTGAGGAAGCAAAACAGAAATACCCTACTATATTTATTTAGTGTGGCATACTGAAAAGAGAATCAGGGATTTTTCACCACAGCTGTACTAAATCAAATAGGCTGAAGGGATATGGCTGGTGCATCACAAGTGTCTACTACACTTATCTTTTCTACAATACTGTACTATTCAGTCAACATATGATTGCTATCCTCAGAAGCCTCAGTTTACTAAGAGGAATTCAGTCAAAGTAGAACTCATTAAATAAAAGTAACCTGGATATGGATGATCATGGAACCAATTCTGATTGAAGAAAATGCCAATGTTATGTCTAGATATAATTATACTTGAGGGAAATATAGAAGGCTTCAAATACTGTATTTGAAAGTTTTCATGTGGAAGACAGAATGCTTTTTTTCTGTATAGTTAAAAGCATAAAATTGAGGCAAATGTGTGGACATTCAATGGAGACGGATTAAGCTTGAAATAGAAATGACTACACTGTGAAATCTGTGTAATAATGAAATGGGAGCAGCCAGGCTTAATATATATCCAATCACAGGAGGTTTTCAAACAGAGACTAGTTGACCACATCTTTGTCAGAGATGTTTTAGAGCAGAATCAACCATCATATACAAGACCTCTTGCACATATCCTTTTCAAACACAATATTATGTAACCCTATAAATGTGAGAAAGAATTTATGCTCATTTATTAAATTTTTCATTCAAAATATATATGGAGAGTTGTACTAGGCATAAGGTGTCCAATGATAAAATAGAAACTTATTGAATGATAATAAAAATGATATTCATACACAATAAGTATATGGGTTGTAAGTTCTATGAAGGAAAATAACAGTAGAATGAAATTATAACAAGACAGGTGGCTTGGATTTATTTTGAAGGGTTGAGGAAGACCTTAAATGAGAAGACAGTATTTAACCTAAGACCTCAAGGAAGCCAAGAGGAGTCAGCCACTGGAAGAGTTGTCAAATTCTAGGGGATAAAATGTTCTATAATTCAGGGTTCAGCACTCCAAGAGTCTCTATAGTCATGTATCTTTATGTCGGCATAGCTAGCACCTAATCATATGACTTAATGAAAATTACTACAGGCATATAATTTCTATTCCAAAATAAAACTGTACTGAGAATTTACATTTAATAGCAATAGGAAAATAGAAAAATTTTCTGCATAAAATATAAGTAATGTGTTAAAGCAGTAAAAATGTCCTGTGTAAGAGTTTAGATATTCTCAAGGAAAACTATTTATTTATCCAAATTAAGCATTTTGAAATATCATTAAATCCACATTTACTAATTAGTAACTTTAGAATTAAATAAACAACAGTAAAGCAAAAAACTTAGTGAGAAGTTATTTGCATCACTAGAGCAATTTATTCATTTCTTCATTCATTTTAGCTTTCCATGTTATTTTTCAATAATAATACAACAATAAAAATATTTAAACTCTAAGGGTCTTGTGTGCTGGTATGAGATTAACCTTTGGTCCTGGCAATTAGAATTTTGCCATTTAATGAGCAAAAAAGAGTTGTATTTTGCATTAAAAATTAGTCTAAAAAAGCTAATTTTGGAAACAATATTTTCAAAAGATACATATGATCCACTAGAATATAATACATATTATTCTTAGGAAACAATCTTGCAACATAACAAAACTGGTAATTTTCTGAAGATGTATAATTTAAGAAGGTACAAATTGTCTCAGGAAACATTCAAGCTCATTATCAACATATATTTTGAATGTGTCATATATTAACTTACGTACCATGGGATAAAAATCCCCTTTTAGTCTTTCATACTTGAAAAAGAGGTATGAGCATTCTATGGAAAACTACAGTTACTGCTGAGTACTTCTTATGAAACTATATCATGATTTTTAAGGGCTTATTAAGAATTGGTATAGCAGGATACATTTTTCTCATTCTCATGGAAATTTAGAAAGCTGAATGGCTCACTCATTAGGCTAAGTGACTGCATTTTCAATGACATAAAAACCACATAAATAAATATTAAAGATTCACAAATAAACTTTTGGCTTCCTTTGGACAAAAATGTTTGTCCCATATTATGAATCACTTTTCTTTCAATTTTTTTCACCTCCTGGTAAATACTAACGTAAGAACTCTGTATTATTTCCTGTAAGCATTTTACTTTGAAATAAATTACATTATAGAAAAAATACATATTATTGAGTATTGTGAGACATTTCCAGATTTATTATTGACAAGTTAGATACAAAATTTATGAAACTGAAATTTTAAGAAGTAATTGTCTAAATAGCATAAATCAAGCCTGAAAAATATTTTTCGAAAATGTTGTCTGTGTTTTCTGAAACACTTTTGCAATATTCTATTCACTTTAATCCTTTGGAGTATTTTCTCCATATCTCCTTTTTGAAAGAAAAGTCCATGCCACCCACAATTTTCCTCTAGTCTGATTTCTAAAGCTCTATACTCATTATACAGTTACTCCTGAAATGTTTCTATTACTGATATGCTATTCATACTCGACACTAAATACATTTAAAGCAAGTTTCAAATTCCTTTTCCCATCTTATAAAACCTTACCAACTAACACTTATAATTTTTAATATTTATTCACCTCTTCTTGTGTCCTTTGCTTTCATTACTAATGAATCTCATTTTAAACTTCCAGAGGGATAATTTTTGACTTGTACACTATCATTGATTTATTGCATGACCTTAGGCAAATCACTGAAATCTGTTTCTGTTTTCCCATGTGTAAAATGGGAAACCTTGGAGATTATATTTGAATACACTAAAACATATGTGCAAAACACTCTGCTCATGTTATGCTTACTTTTCTAACAGTAAATGGCAATACTTGTCTTGACAAAACATAACTATGTAATTTACCCCAATTATTTTTTTTAAACCAAAACCAAACAGAAAAATTTATTCCAAACTAACAGAAGATAATGCAAGCACCAGCCAGACTTGTGAACTCCACTAAAGTGGCACACTTTCACAGGTAGCACATAACGATGGAAATTAAATCCTGTTTGAAGCTATATAAAAGGGGATAATTTTAAGTGCAGAACCTAAGATTGTATTTAGAAAAAATCAAGGTAAATAGATTTATGTAATTTACATATGGTTTCTTTGTTAATGTTTGTAGGTTTACCATCTATAGTCTCCATTAAGTGTTTCCTTAGTGTTTTTAGTGTATATTTATTTAACTTACAGATATACTAAGGTAAAGTTAGCTTTCCTTATGATTCTGAAAACAAATTATTACTCATTTTGACAAGTGGGTATTTGCAAACCTGAATCGTTAGGTTTTTAATTTAAGTACGTTATGTTATTGGCAAAATACAAGATTCCATTTTGATCTAATTTTGTAAAGATTTATCTAAAATTAAACCACATTATATCTCTTAGAAGACTCTCATTAACCTCATGTTCAAAAATTGCAAAGATCTGGGATTTCTATCTACACTCACTTTCTATATATTTCCCAAGAAATTCAAGAAGAATAAATCAAATTTTCAGGTTTAGTTTCAGTGGTGAATTGGAAACATATAATACACAAGCACTGTTCTCCTGGGACTATTTGGGTTTTTTTATGATTCACTGGACGATCAGGCTTAAAAGCCTTTTGACACAGGCATGGTAAAAACATGAAGTTGAAATAACCATTTGCTAAAAGCCACTCATGGTTTTCCACCTATAAAGGAAGTTGATAATTTCACTGATTTTTTTACTGATATAATTTTTGTCTGGTTCTACAAGAGGTAGGTATATTTTTATGGACTTAAATAAACAGGTATCACGTGCTTTTTGAAAGTTCACTTTATGCCACTTAGCTTTTATGAAAGACCTACATTAGTACCCGTTTTCGTTAACCAAAAAAAAAAATCCAAAGAGGATTTTCACTTTTACAAAAATGGCAAAAAGTGAAAGTCACGTTAAATGTTTGTTTTGCAGTGAGCCATTATAGGGGCAGCACTCAACTCCAGCAGTGAGAGTGCAGGGCCAAGCTTTTCCTGGGAACTACATTAAGCACCTCAGCATTGAGCAGCCATAGCTTTGAACTGTGTTTCTGAGGATCTGTGCTTTAACTTGATTTATTTTGTACATCCATTAGCAAGATGTGTCCTAAGGTAATTGCTTCTTCACCTTACACCCTTTCAGCTTACAAAAGGTTTGAGAGGCATGCCCTACTTTTTGATAGCAAGGGAAACCTGTAATATGGTGGCACTTATTCAGCCTTTTCCACATACAAATGCAATGTTGCAACTAGAACTCAATCATACCAGTGAATATAAAGACAGAATTGTCTACAAAGATAAATTTACCAAGTTATTCAAAATTTCAGGTATTTTAATAAAAGTTCAGTAATAACTTAAAGCAACAAAGAAGGAAACTGATGACTTGCAAAAGAGTGGGTTAAATTTCAGAGTTATAACACACATGTAAACACACACATTTCTCCCGTGCACTGCATAGGAATACACTAAGATTTTGTTTTATTTGCACTAATTAACCGTTCAGTTAAATTTGTTATAATTTCTTTTGAATTTACTCGTTTCCAGAAAACTACCTTAAGGATCTGGTTTCCTTTAGCAAACCTTTATCACTTACCTCCATGTACTACGTACTGGTGTATTTCAATGTAGAACCTAATTCATGTCAATTTACATTGTTTATGTTTTCAAATTTTAACTTTATGTACCTGCACTTTTGCATTTAATGCTCATCTCAATGGCACATTCAAATTTTAATTTAAATAAAAATATAAGCTTCAATTTTGCTTCTGTTTAGACATCGATTAAGGACCTCACTGATTGGTAGATGCAAACTATTACATTTAGAATGGGTAAACAGCAAGGCCCTACTGTATAGCAAAGGGAATTATATCCAGTCTCCTGGGATAAACCATAATGGAAAAAAAATTTTTAAAGAATGTATATATGTCTGAGTCACTTTACTGTACAGCAGAGATTGGCACAGCATTGTAAATCAACACTGCTCAATTAAAAAAAGAAAGGATCATGGATTTTAAATATAACGTTTATGCTAATTTTACTTTACTTTTGATATTTAAAAAATACAAAAAATGTCAGGAATGAAATAACAGTGAAAAATAATCCAAATGCTAGAAACTGATTAGTGTATTTATTTCAGTTTTTAACAAGTATACAATTTTAAAAAAATGTAAGTAATGCTGATTGTCTTGTAAATATAACTTTAAAATTAAAGTCTCCTTTAATCATTCTATCTGAATCCTTAGAAATAAAATGATTCTCTGGTTTATATCTTTTGAGTAATTTTAGTCCTTTGTACAAATCTGTTTTACAAAGACAATATTGGGTTTTTGGTGATTTTTATTTGTTTTTTCGTTTCTTTTTCAATTTTGAATTTTATTTTATTTTTTTATATGGCAGGTTCTTATTAGTTATCTACTTTATACATATTAGTGTATATACGTCAATCCCAATCTCCCAATTCATCCTGCCACCACCACCCCCTCTGCCACTTTCCCCTCTTGGTGTCCATATGTTTGTTCTCTACACCTGTGTCTCAATTTCTGCCCTGCAAACCTGTTCATCTGTACCATTTTTCTAGGTTCCATGAATATGCATTAGTATATGATATTTGTGTTTCTTTTTTGACTTACTTCACCCTGTATGACAGTCTCTAGATCCAACCACATCTCTACAAATGACCCAATTTCATTCCTTTTTATGGCTGAGTAATATTCCACTGTATATATGTACCATATCTTCTTTATCCGTTCATCCGTCGATGGGCATTTAGGTAGCTTCCATGACCTGGCTATTGTAAATAGTGCTGCAATGAACATTGGGGTGCATGTGTCTTTTTGAATTATGGGTTTCTCTGGGTATATGCCCAGTGGTGGGATTGCTGGGTCATACGGCAGTTCTATTTTCAGTTTTTTAAGGAAACTCCATACTGTTCTCCATAGTGGCTGTACCAATTTACATTCCTACCAACAGTGCAAGAGGGTTCACTTTTCTCCACACCCTCTCCAGCATTTGTTGTTTGTAGGTTTTCTGATGATGCCCATTCTAACTGGTGTGAGGTGATACCTCATTGTAGCTTTCAATTACATTTCTCTAATAATTAATGATGTTGAGCAGGTTTTCATGTGCTTCATGGCCATCTATATGTCTTCTTTAGAGAAATGTCTATTTAGGTCTTCTGCCCATTTTTGGATTGGGTTGTTTTTTAAATAATGAGCTCTATGAGCTGTTTATATATTTTGGAGATTAATCCTTTGTTGATTCATTTGCAAATATTTTCTCCCATTCTGAGGGCTGTCTTTTCATCTTGTTTGGAGTTTCCTTTGCTGTGCAAAAGCTTTTAATTTTCATTAGGTCCATTTGTTTATTTTTGTTTTTATTTCCATTACTCTAGGAGGTGGATCAAAAAAGATCTTGCTGTGATTTATGTCAAAGAGTTCTTCCTATGTTTTCCTCTAAGAGTTTTAGAGTGTTCGGTCTTACATTTAGGTCTCTAATCCATTTTGAGTTTATTTTTGTGTAATGGTGCTAGGGAATGTTCTAATTTCATTCTTTACATGTAGCTGTCCAGTTTTCCCAGCACCACTTATCGAACAGACTGTTTTTTCTCCATTTTATGTCCTTGCCTCCTTTGTCATAAATTAGTTGACCATAGGTGTGTGGGTTTGTCTCTGGGCTTTCTATCCTGTTCCATTGATCTATATTTGTTTTTTGACAGTACCATATTGTCTTGATTACTGTAGCTTTGTAACATAGTCTGAAGTCAGGAAGCCTGATTCCTTCAGCTCCGTTTTTTTCCCTCAAGACTGCTTTGGCTATTCATGGTCTTTTTTGTCTCCATACAAACTTTAAGATTTTTTTGTTCAAGTTCTGTAAAAACTGCCATTGGTAATTTGATAGGGATTGCATTGAATCTGTAGATTGCTTTGGGAAGTATAGTCATTTTCATAATATTGTTTTTTCCGATCCAAATCATGGTATATCTCTCCATCTCTTTGTGTCATCTTTGATTTCTTTCATCAGTGTCTTATAGTTTTCTGAGTACAGGTCTTTTACTTCCTTAGGTAGGTTTATTCCTAGGTATTTTGTTCTTTTTGTGGTAGTGGTGATTGAGATTGTTTCCTTAATATATATGTCTGATCTTTCATCATTAGTGTATAGGAATGCAAGAGATTTCTGTGCATTAATTCTCTAACCTGCAAATTTACCAAATTCATTGATCAGGTGTAGTAGTTTTCTGGCGGCATCTTTAGGATTCTCTATGTATGGTATCATGTCATCTGCAAACAGTGACAATTTTACTTCTTTTCCAATTTGTATTCCTTTTATTTCTTTTTTCTTCTCTGATTGCCATGGCTAGGACTTCCAAAACTATGTTGAATAATAGTGGCAAGAGTGGACATCCCTGTCTTGTTCCTGATCTTAGAGGAAATGCTTTCAGTTTTTCACCATTGAGAATGATGCTGTGGGTTTGTCATATATGGCCTTTATTATGTTGAGGTAGGCTGCCTCTATGCCCACTTTCTGGAGAATTTTTATCATAAATCGGTGAATTTGGTCAAAAGCTTTTTCTACATCTATTAGATGATCATATGGTTTTTATTCTTCAATTTGTTAATATGGTGTATCACATTGATTGATTTGTGTATACTGAAGAATCCTTGCATCCCTGGGATAAATCCCACTTGATCATGGTGTATGATCCTTTTAATGTGTTGTTGGATTCTGTTTGCTAGTATTTTTGAGGATTTTTGCATCTATATTCATCAGTGATATTGGTCTGTAATTTTCTTTTTTTGTAGTATCTTTGTCTGGTTTGGGGCTGACTTTTCAAATGTATTTAATTGTTGTCATGAAGTAAAAACAATTAACATTTTACTCAAAACCATGTTATTTTCCCCTTGAATTATTTGTGATAATGTAGGTGTATCTAACTTATCCCTAGTTATTATTTCAATGTTTGATATTTTTGTTAATTCTTTTTAAAATAATTTTAAAATAAGAAAAGAGAACTGTTGTTTTACTTCTTTGTAAGTTATAAATCTTGCCTGCTGTATGTATCATTTTCTCATATTAAATGGAAGCTATGGTGTAGTCATCTTAAGAAGAAAGGGCTCAGCAAAGTCCTACTTTCACATCACAATTAATATACATATTTATAAGGAAAACATATAGTATTTCTCCCTTTTTTAGTTAATATGGGGTTTTAAAATAAGTGTATAGTATACTAATAGCTATTGACTGCTAGGAAAAGTACTGATGAAAACTGACACTTTTTCAACTGAGTATATACTTATACTATTTGGAACTTTTCTATTCCATGAGTAAAGGAGAGGCAGAGAGATACATAGTTTCCCTAAATTATAGATTTGCAAACAGTTATCAACAGGGTAAAAGTGAGGCTGTCAAGAATTTAGTAAATTTTGAAAGAAAAATGAAAGCCTAAGGTCAATTTTTGTAGCTCCAAAAACATGGTCAAGGTTTAAGGAATCTGACAACAGGGATTTGGAGGTCTTCAAAAATGATCAGAGAAAGTTCAAAAATACCTTCAAACCATGGAATGAATTCCATATATAAATTGGATTGAATTAGACAAAAGAGATAATAACTCTATTTATAAGGAATACTCTATTTTACAGCAACCTTCCTAAAACAAAGAATAATTAACCAACAAAAACAGTGAGAACTGAAAACCAACTGACCATGCTGTTAATATTACTTAATCAAAGTGTGTATTAATAACTTCAGATATAGCATAAAAATAAACAAAAACCCTGCTGTGGTAGAATTATGGAAAGGTCCTTAATGTGAAGAGTCAAAATCCAGTTGATAATGAGGACTGAGAGGAGAGTGTGTAAGGCACTAGTAAAAGCAGCTCTAAGAGGTAGCAAATATCAGATGAAGATCAGAGGAAACACTGAACTGTAATATCAAGCAACACTTTTAATTTAAGTGTAGCTATTGAGGGTACTGCTAAAACAAAAACCAAAACCAAAAACCAAAACAAAACCTCCAACAAGAACCTACTATATAGCACAGGAAACTCTGCTCAAAATTATGTAACCACCTAAATGGGAAAAGAATTTGAAAAAAGAAAAAAGATACATGTATATGTATAACTGAATCACTTTGCTGTACACATGAAAGTAACATAATATTGTTAATCAACTATACTCCAATATAAAATAAAATGTTAAAAAAAGACATTATGTTAAAAAAAAAAAGACCCACATCCCAGGTAGGTGACCCACAAATGGGAGGATAATCACAATTGCAGAGGTTCTCCCCAAAGAGCAAGGGGGTCCTAGTCCTTCACTGGGCTACCCATCCCAGGGATCCTTCACCAGGAAGAAGAACCCCTAGAATGTGTGGCTTTGAAGACCAACAGTGTTTGATTTCGGGAGAACCAGGGAGCTGTAGGAAATGGAGATGCCTCTCTTAAAAGGCACACACAAAATCTCACACACTCCAAGACCCAGGGCAGATATTTTTCCAAAGAGGAAATGTACATGGCCAACAGGCACATGCAAGGATGCTCAATATTGCTAATCGTCAGGGAAATGCAAATCAAAACCACAGTGAAATATCACCTCACACCTCTCAGAATGGCAATCATCAAAAAGAACACAAATAAATGTTGGTGAGTATGTGGAGAAAAGGGAACCCTTGCACATGTTGGTGGGAATGTAAGTTGGTGCAGGCATTGTGAAAAACTGTATGGAGGTTTCTCAAAAAACTAAAAATAGAACTACCATATAACCCAGCAATTCTCACTCCTGGGTTTATATCCAAAAAAAAAAAAAAAAAAAAACCAAAAACACTGACTCAGAAAGATAAATGCACCCCAATGTTCATAGCAGCATTATTTACAATTGCCAAAATATGGAAGCAACCTAAGTATCCATCAGCAGATGAATGGATAAAGAAGAGGTGGTATATATACAATGGAATACTACTCAGCCATAAAAAGAATGGAATTTTGCCATTTGCAGCAACATGAATGGACTTGGAGAGCATTATGCTAAGTGAAATAAGTCAGACAGAGAAAGACAAACACTGTATGATATCACTTATATGTGGAATGTAAAATATACAACAAACTGGTGAATATAACAAAAAAATTAAAAAGCAGACTCACAGATATAGAGAACAAACTATTGGTTACCAGTGCAGAGGTGGCAATCTAGGGGCGGGGGGGCAATCTAGGGGCAGGGGAGTGGGAGGTACAAACTATCGAGTATAAGATAGACTTAAGGATGTATTGCACAACACAGGGAATGTAGCCAATATTTTGTAATAACTGTAAATGGAAAGTAGCCTTAAAAATTATATTAATAATAATAAACTGAAAAAAAACCTGGTCAGTTCCACATATATTACATTTTTCCTTATGAGGGTAAGTGGAATTAAAACATAAGACCATAATAAAACTACATTGCACGATGATTTAATTCACTATTGTTATACTACACTATTAAAGAGTACAGGGTATACTGCTATTCTGAAAACAGATAGCCACCAAAAAGACCTGGGGAAGGACTACAGCCCTGCCATTGCTCATGCCCACCCTATTCCTACTTACCCAGGGAAGGATGTGGTTAGGAAAGTGAAAGGAGTTATTAGCACCAATGTCCTTGGACATCAAATTAATTGAAAGGTGCTTTTTTGTTTTATAATACAAAATAGATAAGAATTTAGATTCTCATTTAGAGTAATAAAGAGAAGAAATTCAGGTCCAGATGGAGTGGTCTTTTCTTTTTGTAAACCAATCTCATATAGAGAACATGTAGGAATCGTTGGTAATTTGGCCAGAGAGGTCTCAAACTTTCATAAGACAACAAAGATCAAAGTTAGTTAAATTGGGGAAAATAAAGCCTGTGGGATATGAGTGTGAGTCATTGTGTGAGTCTGTGTATCTTTATTTCAACTTATATTCTCCAACACAGTCTCGATATAATTATGAAAAACTTTACATAAAGATCATCTTTTCAGATTTTCATGTGCTTCGTGTCCAGGAAATGGTAGTTGATGCAGAAACCAGGAGAGGGAAAAGTGAACCTTCTTCTGATCAAAGACAGACATGAATGTGGGCAACAGGTAGCTTGCTGAAGATATCAAAATGCAGAGGTATTAAGATGGATTCCCCTTGCTTTTTTACACCCCTCTATCACCATATACCAGAAGAGGGTTACAGCAGATATAGGAGTCAAACTGCTCAAATTACAGACAAAATAGCAACATCTTTGCTAGTTAGTCAATAAATGGTACATATGTAGATGTTAGTTTATCTTCAGTAAATATATTACTTTTATTAGGAGTAGCAAAAAATTGAATTTGTGTAGTAGAAAGTAATCTGGATCATTAATAAAACATGTATTTTTTGATAGAGTGGAATTTAGAATATGGTTATTACTTTAATCAAAGGACTTCAGGTAGTAAGCTACCAACAGGATGATGGTTTATCTGTATCAAGGCCTCAAGCAATCAATGTCAATAAGATGCAAAGACCTCAACTTTAGTGTGTTGTTAAAGTTTAAGGCACTCAAAATTATTATTACTCAATAAATAAAAACAGATTTCTAGGGTAGCATTAAAGGATTTGCAAACAGCTACAATTCAAAGAGGAGTGCACAGAGAAAATTTAGGAAACTGACATTTAAAAAATCCACTAGTGATTCTCTGATCTACTGGAATTTAAGCACCCTAGATTTTTTGGGAAAATTCCACATGTATCAATAGTTCTTTAATCAAACTCTGTTTCTTTTGTGATGGCAAAGGAACTCTAAAATAATGAAGTGAGTTGCTAGGTTATGAAGTGTATACTTTTAGAAAATAGCAAATCTTTCCAAACGTGTACAAGATCCCGCCAGTCTAACATGATTCCAGTCTTAAAATCTTGTCCTACCCATCTTTTAAAACTCCTCACTGGAGACTTTCTTCAGAACTTTCTGAAATTTTGGCTTGTTTTCAATGGTGAAACATTTTTAGCTTTTAGATATGAATTCTTAAAATAGTCATATTTTATTTAGAACACTGTTTAGTGAATAAATATATCAACTTATGTAATACTTTTACAAGTAAAAAGGCAAGTTGATCGAGTACTAAGTGCAGTTTCCTCATTATGTTCAAAAATTGGTTCTGAAAATATTTCTGCAGAAATGTTTAGAAAACATTTTAAAAAATAGTAACATTAGTGGGAAAGGTAAATATCCTCCCACTTAACATTTATTATTTTTTCCTTTTTATCATTCTAATGTTTTTTTCCTCAGAGACTAGGGAATGAAAGTACCTCATGAATAAGCATTCTGGTTTTTGTTTATTATTCCCCCCTCTTCCTTTTTAGTTAATAGTCATTAGACCTTTAAAGCAACTATACATTTGAAGTTAGTTCTGTTTTTTAGCCTATATCTATATCAGACTCTATGCTATTTATTCCTTTTTTACATATTAAAAAGCACTTTTATTTTTTAAATTTTATATCTTATATTGGAGTATAGTTGATTAATAGTGTTGTGTTAGTTTCATGTGTACAGCAAAATGATTCAGTTATACATGTATCTATTCTTTTTTAAATTCTTTTCCCATTTAGGTTATTACAGAATACCAAGCAGAGTTCCCTGTGCTATACAGTAGGTCCTTGTTGGTTATCTATTTTAAATATAGCAGTATGTACATGTCAATCCCAAACTCCCAGTAACTCCTTGCCTATGATAGTTCCCCATCCCCCCTCCACTCCAGGCATTTATCATCTTTTCCTTGTTTATCCCGTGATTTTGGTAAGCGCACCATTGAAGGACATCACGTGATTGGTTTTATAACGTTTTTACATATCTCCTGTCCTAACAGATAGGATTATTCTAGAGGAATAAGTTACAATTTATTCAACTTTGTATTTCAAGATTCAGAGGGCTTGAATTTACTAGAATTATATAACACAAGAGTGGGAAAAGACGAAAGAAACAGCACTCGGTAAAAAGAAAGGCAGAGGTGATTTTCTTCACAGAAATCGAGAGTTAATTGATTTAAAACCACAATGTCTTTATAGCTTAAAATTCAGAAGTGGTAATGGAGAAAATATGAAAATTCCTCTACAAAATAACTGAAAAATATCTTCTTGATAACTGAAGAAAACAGGAAATCTACAGGGAAAAAATGCTCTGCAAACCAACGTTCGGGATTTAAATAAAACAAAACAAACAAACCAACAAAACTGTAAAGTCACTCCAGCTTTTGTAAACAGGAGCAACAATAGCACAGTTTGAAAGGAGAGGAGGAAATTATGTAGAAATTGTACTGCAAGGAAAATATCAGTGAGTTGAAACTGGGAAGTTTATTTCAAAGAAGTGAATCGTATAGCAGGTATACTTTAGGTAATAGACTCAATTGTTACCTTGCTAAATAGGCTGAAAGAACTTCCATTATTTGCAAAAGTAAAAGCATTTTTCTAAACTTGGTATCAATTGTGTGCTTGACAAGCATGGTGGAATGATTGGAAGTTTTTTGACTGGAGAAAAGAATGAGAGAAGAGAGGGAGAGTAGCTTGTGCTTTATAAGTGTGATTTTTAGATAGTAGAGATATATAAAATGCGAAGTATTATTAAAATATATTTATTCTGAAGGATTTTTGAATCCGTGTTGGCAAGAGAAGGGCCTGCAGTGGAGGTGGGGGAGTTTTGGGTGAGTTCTGTTCAGAGATCTGCTTGCTGCCTTTGATTGTATCTGGGGTAGAAGATTGGCTCGTCACAGTCAGAACACAAAATAGCTCATAAATATCAAGGGAATCTCTATAGCATTTATAGGACATACTGAAGTTCAATAACTGAGTGAGATTTGAATGGGATCTTTATATTTCATGAAAATGTAAAAATATTCTTATTTACATGAAGAATAAATGCTTGAGAAGGGAATAAGGAATTAAAACCAGCACAATAAAAGGACATAATAAAAGTACACTAAAGGATATATAAGCTAAAGAATACATAAAATATAAATATGTAAATATACAAACAAAGGACTCCAGGAAAATGACAACCTTAATGCATCTCGTTCATTTTTACTTCCAAGTCCTGAGATGCCTTTCCTGAGCCAATTAACATCTGGTTCCAATAGGCAAGTGAGAACTCAGACTGAAACCTGAAGAAGAAAGCTGGTGCAGTATTATTTTCCTCTGTTAGATGAGAGCCTGTGATCCCAAGGCTGACAGTCCTGTGTTAAGAATCAGAACAAAGTGGATCCTAGGTCAAATTTGGCCCACTGAGATTGTGGACTCCCCGGGAGAAGTGTGTAATAATTGTGCATGAAGATTTCTAAACACCTTCAGCTGATGTGGAATCAAAGAGACTGACTGAATCCTTTCCAAATCTGCAGCTAGAAAAATATGAAGAGACTGAAGAGCAGACTTTGATGTGACAGGAAACTACCATCACACCGAATACAAGCATAGACTCCTCTTTTGAGACGTCTGCATCACCAGAGCTCTTAATCTCACAGAGGATGATGACATCTTGTGGGAAAACTTAAACAACCCATGAAGGTATTAACAGCAATTGACTTGAAAATGAAGAATTTTTAGTAACACCTTAAATCATGCTTATAAAATTTTTGATATATTAAGGGGTGATATATTAAAAATATTTTTAATTAAATAGTTTTAAAAATGCTCTCTCAGGGTTTACAAAATTAAAACAAAATCTAGTGAATGGGAGGACTGTGTTATAATTGTATGAGAAAGGTTTTATTCCTTTCCAGAGGAAATAAATAATGTTGTACTTAATGTTGGGTCTTACAATTGATAATACAATGAAATGCTATATACCTTTAGATAATGAAATAGTATGGGGACGTATTGCATAAGTATTTCATAAGGATTCTTGAAATAGAAGAGTAATGATATAAGGAAATTTTAATAATATTTTGGAAGTAAAATATTTATATTAGATGACACAAGAAATTGTACATATGGAGGGAGAGGAAAGGAAAAGAGCTCCAAAAGTTTCATTTGCTAATAGGGGAAAAGAATGCAGTTGGGGACTTTAAGTATTCAAATGTGTCATTATATTTGAGAGAACTAAAAAAAAAATCAGAGGTAGACATGATATGACATGAAATATTGACATGAAATATTGACATGAAATATTTGATTGATTGACATGAAATATTTTCTATTGTTGTATAATTTTTAAAAAGTTTTCTCATGTGTCCTGAGGAAAGGGAGATAATCGTTAATTGACTGAATAAGTAAAATAGGTGACCCAAGGTAAGTTTAGAATTAAGAAACTACAACGGTATTTTGTTCACACTAGCAAAAACAAGAAGAGAAATTATAAAATAACAAAGTTAAACACATAATAAACAGTAGGAAACATCAAAAGAATAAAGTCAATTATATTAGTTGCTATAGTAAGTACAGTATGCATTCTTTAAAGATGGGAGGAGTCAGATTAGACTAAAAACATGCATTCTCACAAGTATGTGCAAGTTCCAATCCTCATTCTCCATTCCCTTAGAAATACCAATGTCATTGACTTTATATTTGATCTTCCAGAAACCATTTATGCATATATAAGTATATGGACAGATATATTTAAAGAGGTGTTATCTTTGTACAAGTGGGATAACATTCTAAATTCTTTCCTGAAATCTGTTTCTCTAACTAAAAAAAATGTTGGTTTTATCCATAATATGTACAGATTTACCCAATTTTTTAAAAAATTACTACAATTGGTCCTTTATATGGATTATAGATCATTTATTTAATCAGTACCCTATTTTTAAATGTTTGCTATGAAGATACATTTGAGATTTCCTACCACAAGGAAGCATAACTGACTGAGGGTCCCAGCTGCTGCACCCTGAAATCCGTTGCTATAGTTCTACCAAGACCATGCTTCCCGTGGACTGCACTCAGCTAGTGATTGAATGTGGCAGGGATACTAAGGCAGGCCCATTCCTGGCCGACACAGGGATCCACTGATGTGTAACTTTAGCTTGAGTTCTTCCTAACAATTTTGCTGTACATTTCTCAGATTTGCACTAGTCTACAATGCTTCCCCATAATCTTCCTTTCTTCCTTCTCTTTCTCTCACTCTAGGTCATACTTGTATCTGACAGCTCTCGCAGCCTCAGCTGTCTACTTCCATTTTCTCTTATAAGCATTTCTACTAATAAATTTTTGAACATTTATTCTCATCTCAGTGTCTACTCCTCGGAGGACCCAGATCAACACAACACATTTAATGTTTTCTCAGCTATTTGGTTATATATATATAATTAATATAATATATATTATATAATATAAATTATATTTATATAATTTCCTTTAAAATATGCTGTTTTTTTCATTCAAGTATCAAATTGTATCTTAAGATTTACCATGTTTTCATCAATTATGCTCAGATGTTTTACACCCAAGTAGAGTTGGATTACATTTGATAGAAAGATTTGATTGCCCTATTCAGTACAGTTCATTAAAACTATGTTTGTTTTTAAGAGTTGTTTGTTTTCCATCTCCCAAAGCTATGCTAGTTAACCTGATTTACTGATATAGAGAACAGGACTATTTGTTATTAATTATATTCTAAACAATAACACTTCATCAGCAGTTTATTTAGTGTTAGTACCAGCCTAATGGGAGAAAATACTAAATCAATACTAACTGTCCTATTTTCATTTCATTTCAATCTTCTCCCTCCTTAATTGCAAATCACAATACTTTGTGATATTTTGCCTTGAATCTCAAACATTTTAACATTTTTCTTATGTGAATTTATAAAATAATTGAAATGCTATTGGACTAGTAAAATATTATTTAAGCAGTTTAGTACAGAATTTCACTTTAAGATTGTTAGAACAAATGAAAGTATCATATAAAAAAGGTCATTTGAGTAAATGAGCCTTATGCAATGATTTACAGCTCATACTAAAAGGTCTGCAGGATGTCATTACAAGTCAGACAAGTGATTGTCACAGGTATTAACAGAAAACCTTGAACACTCTAAGTCTAAGTTGTCACATTTCAGTATCTGAAATTGCTATGGAAATAATTAACAGAATGAAAAATTGTTGCATTACACTTCATTTATTTGAACATTAGTCTTCATTTAACCCAAGGATCTCTCTGTTGACTATTAACTCTGACAAAGACAAGGTACCAACGTTCTTTAAGGCATTATAATTCATTTAAATATGTAGTGAACAAAATATTTTAAAGGACACTATATCATGTAGCATTAAGTAAACCAGTGTTTTAGCAAGTACATTTTTATTTTATTAGTCAAAGTTAGCAAAATTTCCCAATAGTCAGATGATTAACCTGAATGGAAAAATGTGTAAACCTAGATTTAGTCTGACTGAAAATTTTAATGAGCTGATGTCATGCTGCCCTGGCCCATACCTGGGAAAATCTAATCCAGTTTACAAACCACAACATGCCAAATAAATACTATAGTAGCAAGCTAAATAAACAGACAAGGTAATCTGATAACATCAACATGTAAATGTGTAGGAGAAGCAAATGCCGAATATTGATTAAAATAGTCTCACCTTCCTGCTATTCAACAATTTACTCAACTAACCAATGATCTGTATCTATGAATGATTTATATCTATGAAATCTAATGGTTTGTATCTATCTATGAATTTGTATCTATGATTTATCTCTATTAGTATCTATGAATGGTCCAGATTTCTTTGAGCTCATGTTCTAGACACATATATCTTCAAATTAACTGCTATATTTATAACACAAATGCTCTCATTGAATCAGTCTTTGTTCTTATTGAATACCTTGGTAGTAAGAATAAGTCTAGAGTTTCTATCACAACTCTAATAATTCAAAATTCTTATGACAGTTTAGTAAAATAGATGAAATTGGACGATATCAAAGTTTAAAATTACTATGCATCCAGGGACACAGTCAACAGAGTGAAAAGGCAATCTATGGACGGGAGAAAAAGTTTCCAAACTGTACATCTGATAAGGATAATATAAAGACTATATAAAGAATTCCTACAATTCAACAACAAAAACAAAACAACCTGACTAAAAACTAGGCAACAAACTTGAATAGATATTTTTTCAAAGGAGATATAAAAATAGCTAATAAGCAAATGAAAAGATGTTCAACATCACTAATCATTGACTGCAATGAAATACCACAATGAAATGCCATCCTTCCCCCATTAGGACAGTAACAATGCAAAAAATCAAAAATAAGCAGAAACAAACAACAAACTCCAGAAAATAACAAAGGTTGGTATGGATTTGGGGAAATTAGAACTCTTACACACTGTTTTTAGGAGTGTAGAATGATGGTACCATTATGGAAAACGGTATGGTGGTTCTTCAAAATATTTAAAAATGGATTACCATATGATCCAGAAATTCCACCTTCAGAAGAATTGAAAGCAGGGTTTTGAAGAGATATTTGTATACCCATATTCATAGCAGTATTGTTTACAAATAGCCAAAAGGTAGAAGCTACCTAAATATCCATCAGTGGATTAATGGATAAATAAAATGTGGTATATACCTACACTGGAAAGTTATTCAGCCTCAAAAAGGAAGAATATTTTGACATAAGCTTTCTGATATGTTCTACAACATGGATGAAACTTAAGGACACTATGCGAAGTGAAAATAAGCCAATCACACACACACACACACACGAATACAGTAAGATTCCACTTGATATCTAAGTATAGGTACTCTTGATACCTAGATATAGGTACACAGAATAGTCAAGTTCATAGGGACAGAAAGTAGAATGGTGATTGCCAGTGGCCTGGAGGAAAGGGGAATAGAGACTTGTTTAATAGATATAGAGTTTCAGTTTTGCAAGATGAAGCATTCTGGGGATTTGTTGCACAAAAATGTGAGTTTACTTAACAGTGCTAAACTGTACACTTAACATTAGTTAAGATAGTAAATTTTATGTTATTTGTATTTTACCACAATAGAAATTTTTAAAATTTCATTGAACATTTTCCATATCAGCAATTTAAAAAGTGGCAAATAAGTTGGGGAAAGTTCCTTTCTTTTTCTCTTTTTTAAATTGAAGTATAGTTAATTAAAAATGTTGTGTTAGGGGCTTCCCTGGTGACGCAGTGGTTGAGAGTCTGCCTGCTGATGCAGAGGACACAGGTTCGTGCCCCGGTCTGGGAAGATCCCACATGCCGTGGGGCGGCTGGGCCCGTGAGCCATGGCCGCTGAGCCTGTGCGTTCGGAGCCTGTGCTCCGCAACGGGAGAGGCCACAAGAGTGAGAGGCCCACGTACCGCAAAAAAAAACCAAAAAAATAAAAAATAAAAATGTTGTGTTAGTTTCAAATATACAGCAAAGTGATTCAGTTATACATATAGAGAGATTCTTTTTCATTATAGGTTATTACAAGATATTGAGTATAGTTCCCTGTGCTATACATTAGGTCCTTTTTGTTTACCTATTGCATATATAGTAATGTGGATATAGTAATCCCAAACTCCCAATTTACCTCTTTTCTTAACTGTATTATTTATATAAAAACATGTAATATACTTCTTAATACATGGAAAGGACTCAAAATGGTACTTGGCCTTATTTTAGGTAGATATTAAAAAGTAGACATAAAATGTGTATACATATAGTTTCTTATAACTTACGATGAACAGGTGTTCACAGGAACACAAAAACGCTATTTTGAAAGGCTTTTGATTTTACAATAAAATATTTTTACTTAGGATGGCACCTTCTAAAAGAGACTTAAATCATAAGAGCTTCCTCTCAAGGCTCAGTTACTCCTACTTTCTGCCCCTCAATGTCTGAGGTTTCAATCCTCCAGTTCTTTACCTTATCTCAGGCAGTATCCCCCCTCATGAAATCATATCATCTAAGTTCCTTCAACTGTACAGAATACATGAATGATGCAGCTCAAGAGAGGGGCAAGTAAAACCAAAGTGAAGGACAAATGAAATTCACGACTGAATGGAAATAAAGCTAACCAAAAGATTTAGTAACAATGTCATTTAAAAGATTAGTAACCTGTGACCAAGGTAGTAATGTGATTTGCCATAAACTACACAACTGATTGAAAGCTAATCACATAGAAGAGCCAGGAGTTTCAGTTTCTTTCTTTTACCATAATAAAGCTAATCTGCACACATCCTGATTTATGTAATTATCCTCCAACTTTATTACACATATGGAGCTGGAGATACAAGATAATTTTAACTTTTACTTTTATGTGATGAATATTTTGATCTTTCCAGTTTGACTTTAAGGCCATTTTGTCTCTTCTTAGTAAAAATATTTTAATCAGAATTTTCAGTTTATTTAGAAAACATTTTTCAAGTCAAATTAAATTTCTTTAATTTATAGACACTTATAAACCACACAGTTAAAACATTTCCCTTTTTCTAGTTTCCTTTTATGTTAATATAATGAGTTAATAAGGACAACTTTATTACAAATTTTGCAATGAAGGTTTCTATCACTGTTTAGATACTTGTCCATTTTAAATTTCAGTAATTAGACTTACTGCCAGGAATCATGGTTGTTATTTCTACCAATATTCCCAATTCAAGTTTTGCAGTTTTTAAAGTTACCAACAAAATATGATCCTTTTCTGTGTAATTTTGACAATTATTTTTATGTTTTAAGTACCAGTATAAAATCATGTGAATTGGGTGAAAGTATGAGTGCTTGCATTTATTTCTTATCTAATCTATGAAAAAATGTGTGCAATTCCTCTCAGATATTCTAGACTTGCTCTATTGACCAAAATACTTCCAAATACTCTGCCTTTAAGTAATAACAAAGAGAAAATCACCTGCTCACACAAACAGGGTCAAAATCTCCGGTTTTCATCACAACTCAAGAATTCTCTTTCAAAAGATATTTCACCAACATCTGAGTACCACCTGAGGCAAGATGTGCAGCGAAGATGTTGCCCTTTACTAGTTAAGAGGAGCCTGTGAGGGGTGTTTGAAGATCCTTTTGTAAAGATTCCATGCTGATCACATGACAAGGCTTTCTATGTCATTTTAGTGGAATTGCAAACACTTGGGGAGCAGGACGCCTGCAGAAGCAATGACTGAGAAAGAGTGATTTAACAGGATGTACTGTGTCCTGGTGGAGCTGCTTTCACCAGAAACTGAGAAGTAGTGTCTGTAACTTTGAATAAGCTGTGGAGGCGGAACGTGATAAAGAGAAAGGATGTTGGGTCAGCCCTTACTGTAAAAAATGACTTTCACTGGGAGAAACACTATCATCAGTACTGACAACAGAAAAACATTTATTAAACACACTTGTGTAAGTGTAATTCTAAGGTCAGTAGAATGATTTTAAACATCTCTGTTTCCTGGAGGGAAAAAAAAGTATTAGTTCACTCTCTGGAGAAATTTGAAAGACACAGTACCTACTCCATCATGTCCCATTCATATCAAATTTCTAGGAAGGCAAGACTAAATTCAACTTAATATTTGATATTAATTATGATATCTAATATCTAATAATTTTACATAAAGATTATGATGCAATAAAGTTGTATTTTAAATGCTATATGTAGCTTATTTATTGTTGAATTCTACAATAAGTCCCTGCTTCTATCATTTAAAATATAAGCATAATAATTGCTCTGGTCTGAATGTTTGTGTCCCCCCAAATTCATATGTTGAAATCCTAACTCCCAACATAATGGTATAGTTGGCGGGGCATTTGGAACATGCTTAGGTCACAAGGGTAGAGCCCTAATGAATGAGATCAGTGCCCTTAAAAAAGAGGTTCCAGGGGCTTCCCTGGTGGCGCAGTGGTTGAGAGTCCACCTGCCGATGCAGGGGACACGGGTTTGTGCCCCAGTCCAGGAAGATCCCACATGCTGCGGAGTGGCTGGGCCCGTGAGCCATGGCCGCTGAGCCTGCGTGTCCAGAGCCAACGGGAGAGGCCACAACAGCGAGAGGCCTGTGTACCGCCAAAAAAAAAAAGAGGTTCCACAGAAATCTAACCCCTTCCACCATGTGAGTATGGAACCAGCTATGAACCAGCAGGAGGACCCTCACCAAAACACAACAAAATTTAACTCTCAAAATTCTGAAAGCTAGAACAAATACTTTGTAATAGAAACACAAGCATGCAGAATGAAAGAGCTGGCAGGTCAAGAAGGAATCAAAATATCTTTTGTATTAGATGTCCCTATGATAGTATCTGAGCATTTTAGCAGAGGCAAGAGAAATCACTGTTTCATTTCTCCATAGTGAACTGAGCTGAATTTCTAAACCACAAGACTGTACACATTTATAGGAAGATAATACACACAGTATGGTTGATTGAAAAATGCATAGGATATTTGACACAATCTCAGAAGAGAAAGCAGAAAGCATTTGTACCAGTTTGCTAGGCTGCCAAAACAAAGTATCACAGACTGCTGACTTAAACAACTGAATTTTTTTCCTCACAGTTCTGGAGGCTAGAAGTCTGAGATCAAGGTGTTACAGGGTTGGTTTCTTCTAAGCTTCTCTCCTTGGCCAGTAGATCCCTGTCTTCTCCCTGTGTCTTTACATGGTCTTCTATCTGTGTGCCTATGTCCTAATCTCTTCTTATAAGGACACCAGTCATGTTGGATTATGGACCATGTGAGTATGCCTTCATTTTAACTTAATTTCCTTTTTAAGGACCATATCTCCAAACACAGTCACATTCTGAGTATTGGGGATTAGGACTTCAACATGAGAAATTTGGGGGAAAGGAATATAATTCAGCCCATAGTAGCACTATTCACTTCTGCAATAAAAGTTTGAAATATTCAATGTGAAGAAATAAAAGATGACATGATTTAAATAATTATAAAGAATGTAATAGAACAAATAAATGATCACAGTTTAGGACAATCAGCATACAGAAAACTCAGATGATAACCTCTTTTTAGAATCCCTAAACATGCCATGAAGTTCTCTGAAATTTAGGAGGAACTGTGTTACCGAGAGTGCTAATTATTCCATGATTCATCCTTCCATCTTGCAATAGAGCAATCTGGCTTTTCTTGCACAGTGTTATCCAGCTGGAGAATGCCCTTCCCAAGGTCTGCTGTAGCTATGTGTGACCACTGACTAAGTGTGTGCCAAAGGATGCAAGCAGATGTGAGATACACAACTTTCTGGTCACGTTTTTATAAATGATATTTTTAACCTTTCCTTTTTGAGAGCTCATTAGATGGCAGTAGATTAATTGAAATTAAGGTATGGAGAGAATAGAAGTTGATCTCTCAATATAAAAGAGTTTTCAATGAACTTCTGCAATATAGGAGAAAGATAAAAGTATATTAACCAATAAATAGATCATGCAATTTAAAAAGCTACTGCGCATAACATAGCTTGAGTTTAGTACTGTGAAAAAGACAGTAAATTTGCCACAGAAGACTAGGAAGTGCTCCAGATTAAACCTCTTTATAAAAGGAGTGACAAATATGACAGAGTAAAAGAGAAATAATTACCTTATAAAGAATTGTGAAATTCCTGAAAGTAAGCCTAGTAACAGGAGGCAAGAATTAAAGGTCCATCTCTAAATAAATTTACTGAGTGGTTTGTGGAAAATTAGGCAGTGGATACTGTTATATCGGAATAAGGATCTGAATATTCTGGTATTTTGGAAGCCCCTTACCTATTCAGCTTGCTTTAGTCAAAAGAAGACAGTAGCACAAAGTAAATAACACTGTGAGGAAGTATTCAAAAATACTAGCCTGAACACTTCAAAAATCAATGTCATGAGGGCTTCCCTGGTGGCGCAGTGGTTCAGAGTCTGCCTGCCAATGCAGGGGACACAGGTTCATGCCCCGGTCCGGGAAGATCCTACATGCTGCGGAGCGGCTGGGCCCGTGAGCCATGGCCACTGAGCCTGTGTGTCCGGAGCCTGTGCTCCACAACGGGAGAGGCCACAACAGTGAGAGGCCCGTGTACTGCAAAAAAAAAAAAAAAAAAATCAATGTCATGAAAAAGGGGAAGGGAGTGTTTTAGAGTAAAAAAATTTAAATAGGGACAACAACAAATGCAGTGTGTGAATATTGGTTCTATACTGTTTTGAAATGAATAGCTAGGAAAGATATTCTAGGAGATAATGTAATTATATCATGGAATTGTTATTAATTTTCCTTGCTGTACTAATGGTATAGTGGTTATGCAGAAGAATGTCTTTATTTTTAAAGATGAATGCTGAGGAATCACAACATCTTGTTTTAGTTCATGTTACCTAGAAAACAGGGGCTGAGACAAATACAGATGAGCTAAAGCTTTATTGGAGTGTAATCCCAGGGAAGAAAACATGACAGGAAATGGAAGTGAGGCAGAGAGGACAGGCAAAAAGGGAGTGAATTAAATATCTGAGACATAGCTTTGCAACAAAACAAAACAAAACAAAACAAAAGAACAAACCACAACTGGTTGATCTCCAGAGACTGTATGAAGTTACTGTTTCTTTGAACGGTACCTTTAAGCATGAGATGGCAAGATATTCATCTGTTACTTCTTCCCATCTTTTATTTCTTATTGGTCAAAGTCTATCCAACAGAAAGTTCTCTCCTGACCAATAAGGTTGTGTCCCTTGGTCCCACCAGAGAACCCATGGTGAAGCAAAATTCCTAGTGCATACAGTCCAGCCAGGGCCTGGTCATGGGTTTCTCCAGTCCGTAGATGACATACATGGGATTCTTTGGTCTGTGTTACAAACATGTCAAAAACATAGGTTGGTACTTTAATATCACTGAAATAGTGATGAAACTTGTAAACTCCACTCTGGCCAGGAAGCAAGACAAGCAGCCGTGCTGGGCGTGCAGATAGTGGGAGAAGCCAAGCAGATCTGGAGTAGTACACAATTTGTGCATGGTATGGCTCACTGTTTGTGCCTCTGAGAGCCACATGCACCATTTTACCATATCTATATATCATATGAGATCAAGATCCTCTCACTCTTCTAAGAATAGAGATGCTGTCCAATTTTTCAAGGGAGGGGTAGCTGCAATCTCTGAATATGAGATTGGATAAGGGCTGTTAGCAAACCAAGTTATTGCCCTCATGTGCAGGTAGTTCTGGGTCAAAATTGATATTTTTCATTTCCTATCTGCATCTCTCATTCTAGATTTTCATCACACTTGGCCAGCTCTTCAGATATTCTAGGTTACTTGCCTGGTAAGTTGTTCCAGAGTTTCTTTCCCAATGAAAGAATGGTATTCTAAACCATTAATTACTTTATCTCAGTTGATCCATAGTTTTTGTAACTTCCCATTTAGATCTATCACTGCCTGTAATCCAAGTAAATCCATTGGATTCAAAAGCATACTCTTCCCTGATCGAATTTTCAGTGACAACCAACTTTTCAAGATAATCAAGGTTGATTTTCCTCGGCAATAACAGTACTCTTGTCATTGTCTAATAATTCAATAGGACAAAAAATTCATAAATGGTCAGTTAGTAATGAAACTTTCCAATTAGTGTAATTCTTGCTGTGTCTCTTGGCACACTTTCCAACCTGTGTATCAGGACTTCTAACCCAGCAGAGACTTCTTTCCAAGGAAGAGAAGCAACAAGTAAAGGGAGTGGTGATAAAAAGGAACAATCCTATTTCTACCTCTGGATTCTTGAACTAATGTATTCCAGCTCTTGAGGACACATCACTGTACATTTCCCATTTATTAAGTGCCTATATCACAGCCTATAAGACTACACCAAAAATGTGCAAAGTGTTGCCTGAGATTAGTACCTTAGTTTTACAACCAACAGGCTATTTTGCACTTTTTTCAAGCCAGCAGTTTCTGGGATTTGGAATAAAATGGTAAAATCAGTAAATTCCATGATTATAAGCCAATTGTTATATTTTCTTGACCATGAACAAGCCCTTTTATCTGAAGCAATGCTCTGTAGGATACAATATGGATGTGTCTGTCATTCTATAAGCCCTCAAATGGTGGTGACACTTAAAGTTTCAAAGTCAGAGAAGGAAAGCCCAAATCTGGAGTATATGTTCATTTCAATAAGGATGCACTGCTGCCCCCTCCAGACTGGAAGGAATTCAAAGTAACTGTCATGCCCCAATCTGGGTAGCTGGTTTTGCTGAGAAATCATCAGGGATGCAAGGTGAGCTTCTGATGCTAGACATTTTGATATTCAGTAGTGGAAGCAACTTATCTCCACCTTGCTTAGAGAAGGCTCCCTCTGTGTCCATGAATGCATTGGGTAGTCAAGGGAGGAGGATGTTTAACCTCCATAGGATGTGCCATCCTGTTTGCAAGATCCTACTTGAGTAAATGCTCTCTGGTAGTCAGTAAAGTGAGACAAATATCTGTGTAGGTATTCCCCATTCCCAAGTCCATTCACATATATATGTCTCATAGAGCATTTCCTGGCCACTTGGAGTTGTTTTTCCAGGCTTTTGACCAGTGTCCCAATCATGTATTACAGCCGAGGAGTCAGTTCTTATTTCTATCTCAGGCCACCTCTCTCTCTCATTAAATGGTCAATCAAGTGTACCACTCTGGGTCTGCACCCTGAATCATTTTCTCTTGCTGTCGCCCTTCATGACAATCCGTGAGAGGAGCTGTAATACAGCAGCAGTCTGTTTCTGGCTAGTGCTGACATATCACATTTGTTCATCTGTAAGCCATACCTAAGTCCTTTCATCCTCTACAGTTGATCATAGAGAATGTACTAGGAGACCAGTGTGTGTTCAGGAAGCAAGATAAGTAAGTGACAAGGGAAAGCAGACCACTGATTCACTTAATTTTTTCATACCATCTGGAAAGGTTTGAGCCTGAGCCCTCCTCATCTACCATTTCTATTTTTCAGTGGATTGTTGCTGCTTTTGCTCTTGCAAAACATGTGAGTCAGTTGATCTGATATCTGTCAGCTCATCATTGGCTGCTCTTCCCCACAGTCCCTTGATGTCTCAAGTTTAGTTGCTCAGACTCTGTTAGGGCCAAGAAGTACACCAAGAGCAGAAACTGATCCAAGACTAGAGGAAGATGAGTCTCCGTTAAACCTGCCATAGAAGCCCTCTGGTTTTCACCATCTGCCTTTAAGTTGACAATCCATCCGCCACCATTCATCTGTCAGTCTTGTCCAGACTTTCGCTGCCTTCGGAAACAGTCAAGCCACAGTAATATCTTTGTAGTTATAATTGTGTCAGAACAGTCAGTCATGTGTAGCAGGCACTTGATCCCCCACTACATGTTTTTGACATCTACACCACCATGATGTCACCACATACAAGGGATTATCACCATTCCTTCACCAATAGCAATGTGGTTTCTATTGCTTTCAGACTGGAAAGAAATCCAACTCCAAAATCCGGCCCCCAGGGGTCTACTTTAAAGCGCCATTGCTGGTGCCAATTGTACCAATTCTTAACTCCCTGGAAAATAAAGCCTGGGAAAAAAGTATATGTGCTAACACTTCATGGAGGCAGGAGGTGCAATTTCAGAGAAGCAGGGTTAAAAGAAACGGGAAGGTGAGGCAAGACAAGAGGGACAGTTGTTAGGAGGGGCTGCATTATTGAACTGAACACAGTCTTACAAATGGTTGTTTGGCTTCACTGGTCTCCTCCAGAGAGCCTGTGCAAATCTACTGTCTCTTGAAATAGTCTGGGAACAGAGAAAGAGGGGGAGAAAAACAAATTATCAGTTGCTTTTACCTCCCAGCCCCGTGTCTCATTATCAAAGTCAATCGTACCAGTCCGAACTCCACCTAACTTCCAGGTTGTATCACCTGACCAACAGGCAGCATCTGGTGAAGCCAGAGTCTTTGCAGTCCAATCTGGCCATGGAGCAAGCATAGGAGCTTTGCCACACAGGTACTATGCACGGGGCTCTTAGGTCTATGGTAGCGCCAGTGTCCACAATTTTACAAACAGAAATGGCATTGTCTTTTGCTACAGCTGTTCTGATTGGGAAACACAGCAAAAAGCTGAGGCCTGAGAAAGACAGGATGAGAAGTTCTGGGATGTTCCATAACCTGGGTCTGGTAGAGATCTGCAACTTACTTTCTAATGATTCAGAAAAAATAACAATAGAGGGATTAAAGCAAATATGGCAAAATAGTAACAACTGTTGACTCTAGAAGATACACATATGCAAACACACTAACATTCAGATTTTCTATATTGGAAAATTTTCATAAATCAAAGTTGAAAAAATAATAAAGCATTACTTCTGAGAAACAAAAGTGATGAAAGTAAAATTTGAAGAAGTTTCACAAAAGAAAAAACTAAAAAAAGGGTTCTTGAAAATATAGGAGCTATACAGGGTGAGTCTATAACATTTCTTTTTTTTTAACATTTAAATGTTGCCTTTTTATATGTTTTATTTATAATTCAATAGATGCTGCAATCTATTTTAAACACATTTCCTGTAATTCTATTTGTATATATGTGCATATCAAGTTAACATGGAATTCTTCCAACCCAGTTTCAGTTGAGTCATGGAAGCAACAGATGCTACTACATTCCAAAGTGACTGATGAAACAGTCCACAATGAAAGATTTTGTAGCAAGTGGTCATAAACCTCTTAAAGCAACTCACTAACATGGAGAAAATATAAGGATAGGATTTTTGAGAGACTGGCGAGCTTTGGGGTTTTGAGGAAAGTTTGTTGGGAAAGTTTTGTGGATTGCTTTGGAGAGTGGAAGGGAGCTGGCTGCCCTTCACCTCAGAGTGGGGTTTCTATGGGAACTTGATATGTGTTCGCTGCAGTTAGTGGACACAGTACTCTGAGGTGTGACCACATTTAAGCAAGCTAAAAGAGGAGAGACTGGCTAAAGCACCAGAGTAACAGAAAAGGAGAGGCTTATTTAGGAAATGGCTGCACACCTCTCTGATGATGTGCTAAGTATGTACAACTTGTGGGACAAGATATGGAACCCACAGAAGGACTTGCAGCCAGGGGTCATTTAAGAGTGAAGTGATTCTGATCAAAGAAGCTTTTGCAAGAGAGATTTCAGCCAATATTTAGCTTCATCTGGGGAAGACAAGATGATTTAACGTTAAATTAGTTTTAAATTCTGGTTACTACGTGACGCTAAGCATTTTTATTGAATTGGGACAATTTTGCTTCTTAAAGTGACCATAGAAATTTATATTACCTTAGAGTGATAAAAAAAACACAAGAGGCCTACACATGTTATGATTTAAGATGAAGGATACATTTAGCTTTATAAAGGGCAATGTGAGACTAAAATATTTCTTATTGTGTCTTATGATCATTGGTTTGACAGGTCTTTTCCATAAACATAGATGTTAAGGATTGCAATTTCTATGCAGACATTTTTGCTTATTTCTCTGAATTTTGTGTAATTAGTTTTTAAATAATTGCATGGGTAGGACCATATAAAATATATTATAAAAATAAGTAAGCAATTTTATTTTGGATCCTTCAAAGTAAGTGTGTATATATGCCTATTTTTCTGAACTTGAATCATTAACATTTAAAATTATTATGGACACACCCATAGATGATCATACTAAGTGAAGTAAGTCAGACAGAGAAAGATTACTGTCATATGATATTGCTTATAGGTGGAATCTAAAAAAAAAAAGATACAAACAAACATATTTACAAAACAGAAACAGATTCAGAGACTTAGAAAACAAACTTATAGTTACCGGGGGGAAGGGTGGAGAAGAGGGATAGATTGGGAGTTTGGGATTTACATGTTCACACTGCTATATTTGAAATTGATAACCAACAAAGCCCTACTGTACATTACAGAAAACTCTGCTTAATATTCTGTAATAACCTAAATGGGAAAAGAATTTGAAAAAGAATAGATACATGTATATGTATAACTGAATCACCTTGCTTTACACCTGAAACTAACACAACATTGCTAATCAACTATACTGCAATATAAAATTAAAAAATTAAAAAAAGAAAATAATACTTTTATAAATGTATTAAAAGATTTGGGTCAACTTAAAAAAATAACATAAAAACATAATTATTTCAAAATCTTAAGGAAAATGATTTTAATTTTAACAGCTTTCCTTTGGAAAACTATAATCCATTTTTAAGACATAACTTTATGATTCTAATAATGTAAGGAAGGGGATCTCTGCTGCCTGTGTTTCTAGAAAAGCTAGAGAAATTGAGAAGGGTCAGAAGGAAACAATAGGGGAAGAAGAAGTAAGTTGGATGGCAAGGCAGGTAGAGTCTGATGCTCACCCAAGTCTCTTTATTTTTTTTTTAAGTAGCCACACTTAAATCTTTGCAATAAAGCAGAAGTACAAACTCCTGGTTTACCTCTGTACCTTGAGAAACACCACCATTTGGAAGAATCAGCTCTAGCTGTGGCATTATTTAGCAGGAAGGCTTGTCTCTGTTCTTTATAGGAAGTTCTGAGCAGGTCTCTCCATTTAGATCAGAGACAGAGTCTCCTCTGGGTTTTTTTGGGTTTTTTGTTTTCATTTCCCCCCAAGGTGCCACTAAATTCTATCTGGATTGAAATGTCCACAGGCTGGTATCTCAGGGACTGAGTTCAATTCTTTTTTTTTTTTTAACATCTTTATTGGAGTATAACTGAGTTCAATTATTAAGGCATCTCTCTCATCTCTCCTATTAAGCACACACATACACACACAAAGACACAGTCTTACTAATCATGTTGTATAATTACGGGCAAGGCATTCAATATCCTTGGCTTCAATTCCCTTATCTACACAATAGGAATAACTACACTGGCTCTAAAATCTGTTATATACGTAGCAAGTGAGATACTGTAGGTGAGAGTGCATTTAAACACTAAGAGGATTTCTATATAGGATTTTACTAGTAGTAATACTACAAATATTAAAAGGCAGCAGTTTATCACTAGAGCTTTAAGTTAGATCAATTTAGAAAATTATCTTAAGTGAACTGAATTTTAGCCAGGTATAGCCTTTTTTTTAAAAAACTGTGGTTGAATCCAGTTAACACACATAGAAGATTTTATAGTACATTGTTTTAAGTTTTCTGCAGTAAAAGGAATGCACAAAGTGCAATAAAATGTTTTAGGTGAACCGAGCTTTCTATGTGTATAAAGAAACAGAAAAAACTGTTATTTAAAATCAAATAACATCTACCTGTTTGAAGCCATAATGACTTCACAGCATTGAACTATCACAACATTATAGTCCTTCTCAGCAAAAGACTGATGAGTCTACAATATATACTAAACATTCAGAGAAAATCAACAATTTTTTATCTCTATTTTTATAAATTTTGGTCTCAGAAAAACTGTGATAAAAGGCTACTGTACCTCGAGATTTTTTGCTGTTCATTTTTGAAACGTAATTAAGCTTCAGCTCTATTATTCCCTGACAACGGAAAAGCCATCGATTGTGCTGCTTTTGAAATCCTGTGTCACATTAGGCACTTTCTAATAATGATGCCCTTGGCTTAAGAAGAAGAGAAAATTGACTTGACCTAATTAAAAACTCTGAAGAGCCTCTGTATTATTTTTTCATAAAATGTATTTGGGCTTTATGCCAATTAAGGAATGAACACTTAAAAACAAAACTTCTGTCAAATGTAGATGAAATAAAATGATATATGTTAAAGTAAGTCAGATTGTAAGAAATAAGATTTCTCAGACTCTATAAAACTTCTAAGCAGAATGAACATCAGTGAAGTTTCAAAACGGGAGCACATCCGTCTCTGTTAGTCTCAAGGGCCTTAGATCTAAGAAAAGGACAGGGCTACGCCAAGAAAGGTGATTCTGTAGAATAAAAGCCTCTCTCTTCAAGCATAATTACTACAAACTTCAGTGAATAATGAAGAATTTCTTGTTATCTTGGTACCATCTTTCTATCTTGTTTTCTCATACAATGAGATTGCCCCTGCTATTGCTTCTGAGTGAATCCACAGTTGGGAAGCTACAGACATCTTGGAAGGTTTTCAACTGGCAGTTTTCATTCTAAGTCAGAACTACTTGAATTCACTCAATAAGCAAGTCAAAATATGAAATGAAGTTGTCTCCTGTTACACCTTCCAACTCTAACTAGACTCACTATTTAACACATCAAAATCTCTTCATGAAATCTCTAACATCTATCTTTCCATCTTTTTATCTTGAATATTTATAATTGTCTATTTGTCCCCTGTGCTCTGTGGTTTCCCACTACATTGTATAAAATAGTCAAACAACTGCTATTTTCTTGGTTTTGTGCATAATATTTTAAGACAATGCATTTTTTTCTTCTGCTATTAAGTCTTGGCCATGCATATGCATATCCATTGTCTCTATTTTTGTTTGGTCTCAGAATACTGCTACGTGTTTAGGTATGACTTCATGTTTAGATATGACTTCATACATGTAATTATGTAAGAAATACTTAGTATTTTATTTCCTTTTATAAAATCATATTTTAATATAAATTTATAAAATACATGATTTACAATGTTTTATTATTATGATTCCAATTTTTCATTGGTTTCCAATTGACCAGATAAAAAATTAAAATCCTGTTACCCTTACATAAAAGATTTTCTGCAATATGCCTCCAAATTAACCTTCTACATAGTTTCCAAAGGAAAGTTTTGTCTTACTTCACACTCTGCCCAAAATGAATTTTCCTCATACTTTAGAATGCCACTCTGCATAATGCCCCAGTGTCTTTGTGCTGTTCTCTTTTATCTGGTCTTTGAGGGTCTCTGAATGTCAAGTAGTCAACTTTCAAAGTACATTGTTAATGTTGCCCTTATAATTTAAATTTTCCTATCTGTTCCTACTAAGGAAAAACTATTATTTTTTTTTTATTCTTTTAAAACCCAATAACAGTGTACTGGTACCCCATTCATGATACAGCACCAGCTTCCATAACTCCTTATATGTATCAGGTCTTTAAGTATTAGCTATCCATTGAATTTGTATATTTTAAGTGACACAGAGAGATTGGTTTACATACACCATCTATATGTTATAGCTGTGATCTGCACACTTATGAGAGGAAACCTCACTTCTGTAAAGAAAAATATGTTAATTGAAACTAATCTCTTATACTTAGGAGGGCTAGATACATGAAGAAAAACTTACAGCAAGGTTAATTAGTTTAGTAAAATTAAATCACCAGGGCAAGGTGGGGAAATAGAGAGGAAACTATTATGAAGAGAAGACTGGTTTAGATATTATAATAATAATAATATTGATAATAACAATAACGATGGAACAAAGGGTCTTTTTATACGTAAGATACAAAAGAAACTTCCTAAGCATAAAATGGTGGGTTGTTCTGGAAAAGATTATAGTACAATTGTATATACACACACACACACACAAAAAAACTATATACACATGACACTGAAAAAGATGGGCACAAACAAAATACTGAAGTGGCTGTTGATCCTCAGGTTTTTGGGTCAGTGCAATACCAAATGAATAGTAATAGACTGTAAGAAGATCTTGAGATAATCCATAAATATCAGGGAATGAAACAAATCAACTTTAAAACAAGTGATTAACAGTAATGCATTGAATGAAACTACAATTATTATTACTCTACCTAGAATTGAATTAGTGAATAGATACAATAAATTATTTAAACTTTGAACTGTGTGTGAACCTGTTCAAAATAATGAATAGTAAATATAATACAAATAAAAGGAAGATACACTTCACAAAATAGGCAGTAAACTTTGAAAATTATTAACTGCGAAGGGATTATGTAACCTTGAAAATATAATAGTTCACCCAATATTTGTAGTGATGTTAGTACAAAAAAACTCCAATATGCCAATAGAGCAGTGTGTATAATTTATTATCACATATTTTTGCATTTAATAAATTTGCTTATGCCTCTGTCTTCCACTAGTCTGTAAGTGTCCACTGTCCAGCTGAGAGTGTCTATTGTTCAGTGTAATAGCTGCCTAGTAAAAGTTTGATCAATCAATGGGTATATGAATGAATCAAAAACTTGGAAATTCTGTCATATAGATGTACTATATTCTTCAAGATAGTACAAAAAACAGTATATTAAATATGAAACAAATGTGAATTGAAACACTTAAAAACACTTTTTAATGAGAATATTAAAAGTGCATGAATAGTGGATCTATAGTCACTGTAGCACAAGACCTTGCCGATCAGAAATGATGCTGAGTATACACAACACAACAACCACAATGACTGTACTTGTGTGTACCAGTAGATAACCAGTTCAGTTGGATCCAGTAAGGAAATGCTTGCACTCCCATTGTGTGCCAAAATCAAAATGAATTCTTCACCTAACTGTTAGTTACGTGGCTTAGTATATACTTTGAGCCTCAGCTAATAATGCCAAAGCAAATGGTTAGACTCCAAGGTAGTTAAGTTAGTTCTCTCAAGATCCACTATACCATACTAAGTACCTCTATACTCCCTTGTTCAATATTCTAAAAATACTCACTTTTGACTACAATGGTCAATAAGCAGAATAAATGGACAAATCACCTTAAATCTATTAAAAATCTGAATAAAAAGATGAATCAAACTCAAAGTAATTTTCCTCTGGTTACTGGCAAAGTGGAAGAATTTTTGTGTTGCTTTATTGTGTTTTGATTAAAAGTACATTCCATAATCATTATGACTTTTTGGAAAATACTGATAAGTTTGAAAACTATATTTTGTAGAAACTATACTTGTATATGTAACACAAATGAAGAATAATATATGAAGGTGGCAGTGTTGCTTAAGTAAATTTTCCACTGCTTTGGGTGAAACTGATATAAAGAAAGCAATGTTACAGGTTATACAATTATGATGAACAAACAAAAACTAGTAAACTAATGAGAACACCTCAGATTGATTTTTCATTAAATATTAAGAACCATGGACATACACAAATGCATACACATATTAAATATCTTTATTACCATTAAAAGAAACATGTATCATATTTTTTTAGATTACCATGAATTATTAATGTGCTTTGCCAAGGTGTGGCTAAAGAACAAAATATTATATACAATCTTAGAGTGAATTCAGTTGCTGCACTTACAATTTGAAAAGTATAGTATATAAATATATGAATGTATATGTGGTACTTCCGTTTTTAGACCTCTCTGCTCTCTGGGCTTCAGCATATCATATAAAGTGACAGCTAAACTATATATGTTTTCTTAACTTGTAGAAACCAACTGCTGGTGGTCTTTTGTTTTATTTTGTTTTGCTTTTATTTCCTTACATGTGAGTTTGTGTGTAAATGAACTAGAATTTTTAGTAGAATATCCCTACATTTTCATTCATGGTTTAGGCTTCACAACTGAGGCACAGTGCAGTGAGTCAGAGATATGAATCCTTACAAAATAATTAAGCAGTAATTGGGGGAGTTAAAAATTTTTTAAATGAGTTCAGAAAACAATAAGTTAGTCAGAACCTGCAACATTAAACAGATTCAGCCCTATAATTTTGCTTAACATGCACATTCAGAAACCAGAATCAGAGGGGAAATTTCATACATGCAGATGAGCACTTGTGAACAACTCATGAAATAAATGCTATTTAGCCTCAAAAGCCTGGTGATTTGGGAACCAATCTACTAGATAGATGCCAAATTAACTGATAATGGCCCTAGGCTGAAACTAGCCATACTGTCTGGTACTGATAAGCACTTGAAAAATAACATTTTCATAATTGCATGAATCTCTATTAAATGAAATAAACCTGTAAAAATCAGAGAAACATCAAAAACCAAACATATTGCTAATGCAAATTACTCCTTTGTTAGAGAATAATATCTTTTTTTAACATTGCTTAAAGCAATTCAATTGAAAAGCTAAATCCACAATTATACTGCATGTTATGCTTAGATAATGTCTCCATTCACATAGCCCATGCTTACCCACACATGGATGCTAAATTGTGGCAGTGTGTGGGGGTAAAGGAGTTTATAAGACAAACCATGTTAATCTTTGGAATCCAGAAAAATAACTGGTTTTGCCAAGCACCAGAGTAAAGTCATTTGCAGTGGTTTCTGCCCTCCCTATGTAAGATGATGCCTCCTTCAGAAAGTTTGTATAGTCAAATATCATACAGCCTTCCTATCATATATATGGTTCTTATTACTATGAAGAAGTGTGTAAACATAATTCTATTGCCTTTCAGTTCCTGTGAAAGTTCTCAGAAATATGAACTTGTCACTTTAGGTAACTATTAGGCACCTACAGAAAACATTATGGGTATATATTTGCAAATTAGAGAAGCGGAAAATGAGCCATAAGATTTTATAGTTTAGAAAAATGTTTATTCATAATTTTTACTACCATATTGCCATATTTTTCTATACAGCTTTACTGCGTGATACTAGTACCTAACTTTTCGTGTAATTTTCTCGAGTTGAATAATTTATTTTATTTATTTATTTATTTATTTATTTATTTTGCGGTACGCGGGCCTGTCACCGCTGCGGCCTCTCCCGCGTTGGAGCACAGGCTCCGGACGCGCAGGCCCAGGCGCCATGGCTCACGGGCCCAGCCGTTCCGGAGCATGTGGGATCTTCCCGGACCGGAGTACGAACCCGCTTCCCCTGCATCGGCAGGCGGACTCTCAACCACTGCGCCACCAGGGAAGCCCTAAATAAGTGATTTTAAATTTAAAAGAACAGACGCAAGCTAACTTGCTTAAATATAAGACAATTTAGCTATTAGCACATAGATTAAATTGTTCTTTACAGAAGGTGCCATTTTTAAATGTCCATGAACATAGACTTGGCAGGTGGGGAGATGTAGCAACTTCCCTTGTTTGGACAGAGCCAGAGATACGCTCTGTTTCATTAACATGAGAAATCAAATTACTTTGCAACTTTGACTTTCATAACCAAAATAATATTGAGCTACATTATCTCTATGGCTGTAAAAGAAATACATCACATGATGTAACACATTACTACATGATGCAAGTTTTTTGATCCTAAAATAACCAAATGGGGTTTCCCTGGTGGCGCAGTGGTTGAGAATCCGCCTGCCGATGCAGGGGACACGGGTTCATGCCCCGGTCTGGGAGGATCCTACATGCCGTGGAGCGGCTGGGCCCGTGAGCCATGGCTGCTGAGCCTGCGCGTCCAGAGCCTGTGCTCCACAACGGGAGAGGCCACAACAGTGAGAGGCCCGTGTACCAAAAAAAAAAAAACAAAGCACACAATTTTCAATGTCTTCAATTCTGTAAGATTGATAGTATTAAAAAAATACTTCTTGCTCTCTGTTTTGCCACTCTTACTTTTCCACAAAGAAAGTCTATTATCCCACATTGAATAACCCGATATATGACATTGACTCACTCATCTTGGTAAACATTCAAAACAAATCCAATAATAGAATTATATTCCTGTAATCAAACCTACTTCAGTTACCATGTTGTCCAAGAAGCCAAAAGTTAACCTGTGATTGTTTTCCAATGCTATTATTTGCTTCATCTATGAAAAGATACTGACAGAAAAGACTGGAGGTATGAGATAGATGAGGTGACACTTAAGGTTTTCAATTCTGTGTTGAAGAGAGTTAAGCATTGTGTATCACTTAATAACTAATAAATTTTTTAATCCAGTGATTCCTCCATGGTGGTAATTCTATGCAAAGTATTATATTTTAAAAGGAAGGGATACATATAGAATCCTCTGTCTACCTCTTAATATATTCATATCTATGCTTCTGCTAGATTACTAAATCCAGATCCCAAGATCTCTCGAGCCCAAGAGAGTATGTACTCATATCTACTTTCGTGAGTATGCACTGTCTTTCTAAACTCTTTTTAGTTATGTCAGTTTCTGCTTTTTACATATTGAAGGCATGTTATTAAATACACACACATACCTGTTAAATAATTATAGATGACTGACCATTTATCATTATGTATATCATTTATTAATTGCATTAAAATTGATCTTCTCTAATAGGACTATATTTATATCAGCTTTCTTTACATTAAAAACAGCCCTTTGGATTAATTTATTGAGTGATTCTTGTAAATCTTTGTTTCAACACAAAGGCATAGCCAGGTTTTAATAACAAAGGTGTGAGTTTGAGATGTTTTGAGGTGGGGAGTGGTGTTCTCTACCTTGGTACATGGGACAAGCTCATATACAAACATTACTCTTGGAGAATCTTCCCCATGTGTATCTGCCAATATAATCACTGACATTAATCATTTCTCATGATACCTTTGTATAAAATGTTTTACTAGCCATAGAGAAATTACTCTTTTGGGACCATTACATCAGGGGAGGAATGCCACTCCCCTCCTCTATCGGGACATAGGCTCTTGTATCTAACTTCGCTCTGGTTTGGCTTCCCTCCTTCTTTAACTACATGCCTGTGAACTTTTCATCTTTTGCATTTAGTTTGTTGTGCCAATTAAGTCTGTCAAAATAATGTCACTTAAAAACAACCACAAAATCTTTGTGGATACAACAACTAAAGTATTTATTTTTGCATATATGCAAGTCTACTGGGTTTGTCTGTTTTGTGCTGGGTTTGTTGCAAAGCTCTCGTCTTGGGAAGTTTGGTGGATAGGCTATGGCAGCTCTGCTTCCCACATTTCTCCTCCTTTTTGGACTAGCAGGCTGTGTCACTGGAACATGTTATTTTTATAATAATGGTGGAGCTGCAAGAGAGCATGCAGAAATGTGTATGATGTTTTAAATCTTATTATCAGAACTGTCTGCTGATGCAAGTCACATGGCCAGACCAAAGTCAAAGAGTGGGAAATTAAACCCACGCTTTAGTGCAAAGTAATAACAGGACGAAAGTTGTAGATTCCAGGGGGATTAAAGAGTGGAGATCAATAATGAATCTACCACATCTCCTTTCCATGCCTCTAGAGTTTTTATTTCTCTCATTAACTTGAAGAAACTGGAGCTATTTCAGTGCTCAGGCAATAAATGACACTTTGTGTCTCTTTATTTTTGCATTGCTGGGAAATCACAGAAATTTGTCTTATAGTCGATATTGCATGAGAATATCTGGGGTTTATTTTAAAATGAAATAGAATTTATAACTAGAAGATGGTTATGCCTGATAAAATTAATAGAAACATAACATATACAGTCTGAAATCATTAAAAATTCATGTTGACATACTTGTAATATTTGTCTTATTTCCTTATAGTTATATGTTCATGATATTAACCAAAAACCACCTCTAAGTACTGGGAAGATTTTAATAAATATGTTGTCTATGAACCTCTTTAAGAACTGGTCTTTCCTTGTTCCCCCAATAAAAAGAATTCTCATCATCCTTTGCCATGATCTTTCCTAATTTCCTATATATTAGTTTCCAAAGGTTGCTGTTATGAATTTTGAAATGAGAATGAATCTTTAGTATGCTTATCAATTGCATTTCTATTTTAGATGCTGAATAGACACTTTATGCTTTTATTTCAATTCATTTTAGATTGTTGGACATGACAACAGTTTTATGTGTATGTATATGCGTGTGTGCGTGTGTGTATATATCCCCCTCACTGTCTCCCATACCACCAAGCAAGCGTATTGAGATTTTCCTATGTGTGGGAAGCATTCTTGATACTGTAGCTACATCAAGCTATGGTGAAACAGAAAGTTACAAAACAGAAGGTCCCCTTGAGGGTCTTGATATCCAAACATAATTTCAGCAATAAAACTGTTGAAATAAACACTTTAATTAAATGTTGTAATATCATCTTTATAAGTAACACGATGTAAAGATGATGTAATATCTTTATAAGTTCTTTATAAGTAACACGAATAATACACTTAAATTGAATTTACTCTTTAAAAAGAGCTGAAAACCAAAAAACAAACAAAAAATAATCCAAATTTTAAATAGGGTTAATTTTACTTTTCAGAAGTCACTCCAGGTCTTCCCTGGTGGCGCAGTGGTTGAGAGCCCGCCTGCGGATGCAGGGGACACGGGTTCGTGCCCCAGTCCGGGAAGATCCCACATGCCGCGGAGCGGCTGGGCCCGTGAGCCATGGCCGATGAGCCTGCGTGTCCGGAGCCTGTGCTCCACAACGGGAGAGGCCACAACAGTGAGAGGCCCGTGTACCACAAAAAAAAAAAAAAAAAAAAAAAAAAAAAGTCACTCCATCTTTGTCAGAGATTAAAAATGTAGTGTTATTTTTAGTTTAAACTCAACATAAAATTTTACTATATTTTTTCTGATATTTTTGCTTCTTTGTCATGTTATCTTCCCTTATTTAGATGGACCAACTGAAGAAGTGTATAGATTCTTCCAATTCAAAAAAATGAGAATATAAATATGGGAAACAAATGAACCCTATCCTGTTTAGGTTATTTTAAAAGCAACTATAGAAATATAAATATTGAATTAATAAAGAGAAAAACTATTGTGCTTTCTTTGATCTGGGGACTTTAACATTCCACATAGGCATTAAAACTTTCAACATGGAATTTCTCAGTATGAAAATCTAGTTACATAAAACAAATTAAAAATGGTTTTCTTCTCTTTAATGTTATTTGTATACTGGAGGAGTATATTTGAAAAATAATCTCTTTATGTTTTACCCTTTATTAATTTTGTCTTTCATGCAGCAACTCAGTAACATAATACTAATGGAGGTAAAGATGATCAATCTCAATTAGGACTAAAGAATATACATATATACACGTATTATATAGTATTTTATATTTATGCTAACTCATTGAAAAATCACTTTTGCCTCTGTCAAGATACAAGTGGATACTTGGATGGCTTTCATATTCAATTCTAATTTTTTTTAATTCGATTACTCTGAGAAAACTTAACTGATAGCAATTTTAGAAAATGTAAATACTGTGCTTAGGCTTCCAGTACTTTCCTTAGAATGTATTTTAGAAGCCTTGGATCATGAATTATTTCCCTATGATTTATAACTTCAGGACAGGTGTCTTCAGAATCTTCACACAAGAGTTATGTTTATTTACATACATATGTCAAATACAAATTGAGAGTGTAAATCTTGGAGATAGTTAGATCTAGATTTCACCTAGACTAAGATTGTTTCTTATCTCCATTCAAGAAATGAAAATTATTTCCCACTTCTAGTGATTTCAATTCCTTTACACTGCTTAGAATTTGATGAAGTCATTATTTCTAATCCAAAAACAACAAAGATCAATTGACTTTTAATCCAAACTGCCACATATCTAAGTGAATAGACTTGGTAAAGACATTGAAGATTCAGTGTTTAAAGTATGCATATAATATATCACCTTATCATTAACTGAGTACAAAACTTTGTGGTGCAATATTATTACTTTTTTCCAGAGATGAAAATATTGAGGCTCAAAGTAAATATCCCAAATTCACACAAAGAAACCCAAGTTTCTTTTAAATCTGACTTTGTGCTCTGAACTATGCATTACATAACATCCATAAAAAGAATGCATGTTTTGGGCTTCCCTGGTGGTGCAGTGGTTAAGAATCTGCCTGCTAATGCGGGGGACACGGGTTCGAGCCCTGGTCCGGGAGGATCCCACATGCTGTGGAGCAACTAAGCCCATGCGCCACAACTACCGAGCCTGCGCTCTACAGCCCACAAGCCACAACTACTGAGCCCACGTGCCACAACCACTGTAGCTCTCACGCCTAGAGCCCATGCTCCACAACAAGAGAAGCCACCACAATGAGAAGGCTGCGCACTGCAACGAAGAGTAGCCCCTGCTCACCACAACTAGAGAAAAGCCCGCATACAGCAATGAAGATCCAACACAGCCAAAAATAATAATAATAAAATAAATAAAATTTAAAAAAATACATGTTTGGGTAGGGAAAAAATCTTAATTAAATGCTTGTATAGTAGGCAATTTACACTGGTTTCATTTCACAAAAACCTTTCCAGGAGCTGTCCTTATTACCATCTTCTAGGTGAGGAATATGAATCTGGGAGAGATTAAGCCATTTGTACAGCTAAGCTCATAGCAGAACCATGTAATGAACACAGGTCTTCTAGCCACAGGTCTGTATATTTACCAACATCTGTGCTTCTTGTCATCTGTTCTATTTATAACATGGTTATCTCTCCCAAATTAGAGATAAATCATGTAGCTGGCACTTTCAAAGAAGATTTCATATTTTTTCAAATCAACAGTCTTTTCCCCAATAATATTGGTATCGCAGGATATGATAGAAAGGTCTTTGGAATGGAAGAGATGAGACATTAGTGGATGTGTCAGATTGTTTGACCAATCACTTATTGTAGGACATTGTTTTTGTTCATTTCCAGTTTAGCACTATTATGAATAAATCTGCTATCCTGAACAATTGCGGATAGGTTTTTGAGTGGATATAGCCTTCATTTCTATGGGATAAATGCCCAGGAGTGCAATTCCTGGGTCATGTGGTAAGTATGTATTTATTTAGTTTTTAAGAAACTACCAAAATTTTTTCCAGTGTGACTGTAACATTTTACATCCCCACCAGCAATATATGAGTGATCCAGTTTCTCCACATTCTCATCAATGTTTGGTATTGTCACCATTTTTTTATTTCAAGCTATACTAATAGATATGCAGTGGTATCTCATTGTGGTCTTAATTTGCATTTTCCTAATGCCTTTTGCCCATTTCATAATTGAACTGTTCGGGTTTTTTACTGTTGAGTTTCAAGAATTTCTTGTATACTCTAGATGAGTCTAGATATATTCTAGATGATATATTCTACATGTTTCTTTTGTTATATTTGTAGTTTGCAAATGTTTTATCAAAATCTGTATCTTGTCTTTCTATCCCCATAACAAGGTATTTCCAGAGCAAACTTTTTTAATATTAATGAAGTCCAGTTTATTGACTTTTTCTTATATGCATTAAGTTTTACTTCATGTCCAAACATTCCTCACCAAGCCCCAGGTCTTAAAAATGTTCTCCTATGTTTTCTTCTAAAAGTTTTATAGTTACATATTTTATGTTTAAATCTGTGATTTATTTTGGGTTACATTTTGTACATGGTATGAGATTTAGATGAAGGTCCATGAATACCCAACTGTTTTATCCATTGATTATTCTGAGTTGTTTTTGTTTTTTCTTCTATGTGTTTAGTTTTAGATCATTTTTATTACTAGGTCTTTAAATTTACCAATCTTTTCATCTGTAATATCTATTCTATTAGTAAACCCATCCAGTATATTTTTAATCTAAGCTTTGCAGTTTTCATCTTCAGAAGTTTGATTTGAGTCATTTTCATATTGATTGATTTTCCTTCTCATTATCAATAGTGATTCCCTTTCTTTGCATGACTGAAATGTTAACGTAGTTTACTCTAGAAGACCTGGAAACAGCCTGAAGAAGTGTATTGGTCTAACAGTAATTCCTGGACAGGGCAATGAAATGTACTGATTAATGGTATTGTTTTATACCTCTAGGTCAGACTCAAGATTCAGAGTGGTTTTGCTTGTTTGTTTGTCTCTTAACCAGCATGGCAGCATTGTTTGCTGATAAAATCATGGTTGATGGTTTGTGTTTGGTTTTGGCAAGATCCTCAGAGGGTCAAAACTGGTCACATAGCAAGAATGTGGCCAGGAGGGTGTGTGAAGTCCAAGCTAACATTTTATTTTGAGCTCCTTGGATCTGAGGTGTCCTGTGAACATGGTGGTGGTTCCCACAGAGAGAGAAAACATATTCTATACCCCTCTGTAGGGAAGGACAACTGGATCTTGCTTCTGCACAACTGTTGGGAACCAGCTTTTAGCTGTGATGTGTACTCATTTTAATGTTCTGGTTGTATTCTATACTTTTCTTGCAATAAACTTGAAATGCTCAAGCATTGTTATTTTGGCTCCTATGAACCTTTTCCACAACTGAAGTCTGATTTACCACCACAGTTTGCATACCTGTTAATTTTTTTTTTTTTTTATCAAATGTCAGATATTAAAACTTTACCTTGCTGGGTATGTTCCTATAAATATTCATGAGCTTTAATCAGAAAAGCAGTCATGTTACCTAAAACAATTTGATCCTTTTGGTCCTTTTTTTTTTTTTTTTTTTTTTGCAGTACTCTTCTGTTGCGGAGCACAGGCACTTGATGCACAGGCTCAGCGGCCATGGCTCACGGGCCCAGCCGCTCCGCGGCATGTGGGATCCTCCTGGACCAGGGCACGAACCCGTGTCCCCTGCATCGGCAGGTGGACTCTCAACCACTGCGCCACCAGGGAAACCCGATCCTTTTTGTTCTTGATGTAAGAATTTTAAGTCAGGACCAGAACAGTATTTAGTTTGGGTCAAGTTTGCCCCACTACTCTAACAAAGCTATTCAGAATGCTCTACCTGATGGACTAGAAAATATGAGTATTTTATTTACCTCTGCTGTTCCAAAGACACATTCTACCTTGCCCTGTATGAGATGTGAGCATTGTTCTTTTAAATCTTTTCATGTGACTCCCCAGCCTCAGGTATTTTCCTCCTGTGGTCCTGATCAGTAGTTATCTGAAGGCCTGAAGGTTTGACAGAGTCCGTCCTCTGATCTTTGGATCTCTCTCTCTCTCTCTCCCTCCCTCTCCCTCTCCCTCCCTCCCTCCCTCTCTCGCTCCCTCCCTCCCTCTCCCTCTCCCTCCCTCCCTCCCTCTCTCGCTCCCTCCCTCCCTCTCCCTCTCCCTCCCTCCCTCTCCCTCTCTCCCTCTCCCCCTCCGCCTCCCCTCCCCCTCCCCCGTCTCTGTCTCTCTCTGTCTCTCTGTCTCTCTGTCTCTCTCTCTCTCTCCCTCCCTCCAGCACTCTCCTCTCCAGAATTTAGTCCCGACTACTCTAGCCACCTTGACCTCCCTAGATTCCCAGATCTATCCCCTCAATTCTGGCATATCCTACCTGAATTCCCTCTTCCCATACCTCAGGCTGAAACTGCTCAGGCAGTAAGATGGGACAATCATACAACTCTCTTCATCTGTTTCACATCTTTCAAAAATCACTATCCTTTGTTGCCTGTTGCCCAGTGAAATCTTTTATTTTGTGTGATTTTTTTTCCTTTTTTAAATTTTTTACAAGGAGGAGAGTAAATCTGGTTTGTTACTCCATCTTGGCTAGAAGTCTCTGAAGAATATTTCCTCTCATTTTAAGAATGCATTAAGAATTTAAGAATGCATTATTCTCATTAGGAACGTATTGGGTCTTTTTATCTTTTAAAGTTCTTTACTAAAAAGCTATGTGATAAATATCTTTTAGAATTCCATAATACAAAACTATTATTTATGATAAACTATTTTGCTTTTCTTAATTCCATGACAATAATTTGTCAATTCATTCCTTTTCTCCCTTTTCTGGCTGGGCTGCAAAGAATAGAGATGTGAATTTTATGGTGAAATGCCAAGACTATAACTTAGAGCCCTATTTCAGTTATATCTCTTTCTGATTGCTCCCTATTTTTTATCTGTGCCTTACATACATTCACTTTGCTTCAATAGTTCTGCTGTATCTGTCCTCTTTGTTAAGACACTTAAGGAACTTAGGAAGTATAGATAATAATTTTTTAAGTAGTATTTGCATAGAATTCAACCAATATTTTAGTTCTGTTTCTTGCAGTCTATACTCCAGGTCCTGTGTGTCATCTGAGTTACCTGTGTATCTGAATAGCTCTATGCACTACTATGTATTACCCTCCTGGAGCAAACCTCCCATTACAGCTTCGAATCTGGGGGCAAATACTGACATACAATAGTTGCTGTATAAATATCTGTTGGATTAATGAATTAGTGAAGTAATTCAATTAGAGATTATAGCCCCATATTGGAATCACAGAATGGCACATTCTATCATATACAAGCATAGCAAATTCTATTTTTGTTGTAGGTTTTAACACCCAAGAAATCCTCACAAAGAACAATTTGTTGCTGGTTTTCTTCACAAACACAGAGTGACCGTAGAGTGTTGACATGTAGATTTACATACCACAAACACCCCCAGTGGTATTTATACAACAAAGAATTTAAGTTTTGTCAATAATACCAGGGTTCTCACAATCCTCTCGTGTGTGTGTGTGTGTGTGTGTGTGTGTGTGTGTGTGTGTGTGTGTGTGTGTGTAAATAAAGGCAGAGCAGAGAGACAGAGGTAGAAAGGGATAATAGAAGTAGATATTATACCTGGTCAGGAGGTTGGTTAATTCCTTAGAGCTCTTTATTAGGAAAACAAACAAACAAAACACAACTACCAGTGGGCCTCTCAGCATGTCAGACCATTGGGTTGCATCCAAAGCAATTAATTCTCAATGGGGTGCAAGTGAATTCATTAAAATAGAGAATTGTATTGTCTCTGAGGATTTGCGGGAAGGTTCAGATCTTTTAGAAGAGTAACAGCTGAATGAGCAAGGAAAGCCAGTTGTAACTTTTCCAGTTTCTCATTTATAATTTAGGTTGATTCAGGGTGAAATACAATTATGGTAAAGGGTAACAATTGTTTTATCTTAAGAGCTGAGTAGAATCACTAGCCTCTATGTATATTTGTACAAATCTTTCATTTGATTGATGTCATAGATTAAATCAGAGAGACAAATGGAATAGATCAATTTCTTAATAAGGAAAGTCTGAAGCAGGAAATTAGTTTATTGTAAGTTGCCTCTGAATCCTAGTATTTTGTGATTGCTCTAAATAGGAGTGAGTCTGTTTGCGGGAGTGAGTGATGAGTGCACACACTAAGCAAGTGTGTGCGTGTGTACTGGGGGTGGGTGTAAAACTGGCACAAGTAGCTTCCAAGAAAACTAGAACATGTTTCTGTCACTGTCCTTTCCAGCACCAGTCCTAAACTTCAGTGACAAAGATGAACATGAAAAGATAGGTGTCATTGGAGGGTTTGATTCTAATGACAAACTGATCTCCTCTTTAAAAATCATTCAAAGATTACCACAAAGTATCCACATTTATTTTGCATGTTATTTGTCTTAATGTTAATTGCTGATTTAAATATAACTCATTTTATTTTTTAAGTGAAATCTCAATTGTTATGTGATGGCAAAGTAATTTAGTCCAGAAACTATTTATATTTTAACATTCTATTAATATCACAATACTATGATTAAATATAATAGTTTTATCTTACATAATTACTTATATATGTCTGCATAGATTCATTAAAATTACAAAGAGAAAGGCATCTTATTTAGGATTCTAAAGAGTTAAAAAAGCTACATGATAAAAATGAATGAATCCTTTCTGCAATAATATAGGACTCGGGTACTCTGTGTGTGTGTGTGTGTGTGTGTGTGTGTGTGTGTGTGTGTGTGTGTGTATTCCAAGAGACAAATGTGGTTTTAGATAAAGTTACTATAGACCTACCAATAATATTGTTCCTATTAAAAAAGAAAATGTTCAGATAAACATGTATTGGTTAAGTCTTGCCTCAGTATTCTAGGTGAAGATTGGTTAACCTTGTTGTCACTTTCACTGCAATAATCATTTGGTCCTAAAGGGCCTTCTAGTCTACTTAGCTGGCTCAAGGCAAAATTGCTACATAGGTGCAGAATCTATTTTCTGTCTTTACTTATCCCTTCTTCCCATTCAGTTATTTCCCACAGGCACCCAATGGTCTTATGCTGCTGTTCTCACCTGCCACCCTGGAGGAAAGCAACAACTCACTTTCCTTAAGGAAATGTCCAGGGATTTAGTACACTTAAGATATATTTGTCTTCTAAAGAAGGATGGCCAGGGTGATTTTGTTTCATTTATTCAAAGATTTCAGTAGAAATCTCCCCACTCTTCCTCAAATAATGGCATGCCTTTTTAGAAATCCAACTTGATGTCCAACTGCAAGCTTTGTGAGTTCCACTAGGCCTTGGAAAGAGACCAACATATTACTTAAAACACAGCTCTTTTATTTTGAAACTCACAGTTGAATTGGCTCCCACTCCACGTAATTTTTTCAGGGATACATGTCTTGTTTCCATTAGTTTGTGGATAGTAATTTTCTTTTCTGTTTAACTGGTAATCTTCCCAGTGTCCAGCACATTAGGGGCATGATAAACACTTGTTGATGAAGCTACCCTGCACCACAATATCTGACCTAAGCTGTCCCTTATGGTTCCCCGGATATTGCTGTTTAATTGCTTTCAATTATCTTAGCCCGTGTCTACCCAAGCAAAATGAAGTGGTGAGTCAAGCAATTGTCTCATGAATGTGATCAATACAGAAATTCAATATGGATAACTAAGGCACCCCCCCCAACTCACTTTTTCCTTAGTAACAAGCTTTCTTTTCACCAGATTTGTGCAGATAATTGCCTCAACTGTCCATTTGACTTTGCATCATAGACACAGGTCTGTAACTAGCTTAAGGGACCATGGAGAAACTGAATGGTCAGTGCAGTTCACAGACAGATCACCACCTAGTTTATTCATCAGTGGTGCTTCTGAGTAAATCAAGCTGATAGCCTTGGAAAACTGCATTGATTATTTCTGTCTCTTCATGGCTGAGGTCCGGAGGACACATAGATATGGTCCTGGCTTCTGTGTTCCTGAAAAGTTTCACATCCACCATTGTTCCCATGTTCAGCAATTGGCAGCATACAGCAAAGGAAAGGTATGACAAGTAACTGATTAATTCACATCACACAAGTAGCCAACAGAAACATTCTGGGTCTCAAATTCGTACTATTCAGAGAATGACAAAAAAGTAAAAGACAAACTTATTTAATGTCATCAGGCTGCTAAAGAAACAAATTCAGTTTCATTAAGGAAAAATATACCCTTTCTCACAAAACATTTCATCTTAATTACTGAAGTAACATTTTAGACACAGCATAACTTTACACAAATATTCATTCTGTACTTTAAGTTCAAATAGTGTTATCTCTGTATTTCCTTTTTAAAATAATGACCTAAATATATAATGAGCTCTGTGATTGTAGTATTATTTTTCCTATAGTTTTCTGCTTCTCCTGACCAAGTTGGTTACATAGCATTTGTTTTACAAAAGACTGAAAGAGGCAACTGCTTTTTTTAAAAGAGGTTTAAGAAGAAATATTTAAAGGATAAATACAGGGCTTCCCTGGTGGCACAGTGGTTGAGAGTCCGCCTGCCGATGCAGGGGACGTGGGTTCGTGCCGCCGCGGTCTGGGAAGATCTCACATGCCGTGGAGCGGCTGAGCCCGTGAGCCATGGCCGCTGGGCCTGTTCGTCCGGAGCCTGTGCTCCGCAACGGGAGAGGCCACAACAGTGAGAGGCCCACGTACAGCAAAAAATAAAGAAAAAAAGAAAGAAAAAATAAATACAGAGAAGTCAAAAGAAATAGCTGGAAAGGGCAAAGTAAGATGTATAATAAAAAGTCTGAACAGATTGAATGTAGTTTTTTTTTTCTTTTTGTAACTATCCAAATATTTTGGAATCACATTTCTTTATTCTTGGCCCGAAAACCTTTTTGTTTCTAAGGAAAAAGAGTTTACACACTTTTTGGCTATCTACTGGACTTTGCAATAGTATACTTTAATAGCATGTTTATAAAAGAATTAGAAACACATGCAAGGATTTTCCTCTTAAAATACAGACAGGCTTAGAGTTTTAGGAAAAACATCCTTAGAAAAGCAGATTCATTTTAAATGAATTCAGACACATTAAACTTAGTTTCAGATTATCATTGAACCTTCTCAAAACCTGGCAGCATTTCTCCTTACATACCCAAGGTAAAGATTTGTAAAGGAAAGGAGGAGTAACATGATCATAGTAAATGCCAAGCTTTGGACTTCTAAAATATTGATTCCCCATCTCAAATTTTTGAGCTTTTCAATGATTTCCCTCCTTATTTACCTCACCCCAAAAGTCCTAAGTTTACATTTTATTTCCATACAGACAAATGAACATACCCAGTATTAAGATATATGCATTAAATGAAAAAAAAAAAGACAAAACTTCTCCTAATTTAACCCTAAAGTAATTTGTTTTCCATTTTACCAGTTAATTTTCTTGAAAATTCTTAAAAGAGTTGCTTCAACATGCTTATTTTCTATGTATGCCCAACCAGATTGGGTTTCCTGGGAAGCTGATTATCAAAGTGCATGAAATACACAGCAAGTACCAGCCAAGCACAAGCCAGATCATTCCTGTCATAAATAGAAAAGCCTTCCTTATTGACTGCTTTAAACAGAAGTCACTTTGTGTGTGTAAACAATCCTTTGCCTAAATGAATCATTAAACAAAAGAGCATTTTATTGTTGCATTATTCTGGCAGCTATTGTCAGACAGTATTCCAAACCATTACTGAAAGATACGTAGGATAGTAAATGTTATATAGTATGCTGCAATATTTAAAAAGAAATTCTAGTGATTATTTATATTTAATCAAGTTTCATTTATTGTAAACCTATAAGTCCACTGATTTTCATTGGCCTCACTCTGGTTTGCTGCGTTTAGTAGCCAACTATGATTTTGAAGAGAAAAGCCCATTAAAAGCAATTATGGGCCTAAACAACCTACACACCCTGAATATCAAAGCATGCTTATTATACCATTCTAGGAAACCCACTGAGACCAGCTGGATAGCATTACCACCTTTAGCAAATCTCAATGAGTGGTATGTTAAAGATTGGAAAATGCAGGGGAATAAGCTAATTAGAATTTTCATTAGTGGACTAAGGTAAAATTTCAAATGTTGCTGAGTCTGTGAAAAAACTCTGAAATAGTCAAGTAGAATTTTAAAGATGGGAGTTTGACGATCTAATAGATAGCATAATGTGTGTATCCTATCTGTAAGGTGGAGAGTTTTGTTCAGTGATGTCAAATCAGTATCTTGAAATTGGCCACACTTAGTGGATTTTATAATGGGAATAAGAAATGCTACAAATCAAGGTTTCATTTATCACTTTTTTGAATATCCACGCTTAAGAAAGAGATGGAGAAAATGTTAATAATGCAGATTAAACACAAGTTTGCCTTGTATATAGCTATTACATTGTAAAAGGCATAATAAATTCAGGAAATATTCTTCCAGTACTCAAAATTGATCCTCTGACTCAGCAGAAATGTCTCATCTCATCGAAGAACAAGTGAAGTTCCAACATACAGTTGGTCATTTTCTTAGATATTAATGTAAACAAAATATCAACCATTATTCATGTTAGAACTACACTCATTAAACAGTGTAATCATGTTTCATATGTTTACAAAAATTGGAAAAAATCAGTGAGAGCTTTTGTGAGAATCAACTGACTATACAGAATTTATAAGAATACATATTATAATTATTTCTTAACTATGTGCTACACATCCATTATAAAAGTCCCAATAAACTTGGTTACACAGTTACATACATATACTTTTTGAAGAAGCCATTGTTAAACATTTGCTAGCATACCACCGAGTAAACAAACAAACCGAAAGTATAAACCTTGAGTTTGATACTCAAAAAGTATGAGACTTTGCCCTGGAATCATCAGAATGGTAGAGAAAGCTACTGCCAACACTAGTCCCCCATTCAAATCATGGGCCTTATTTTGAAAAAGGATGATAGAAAGAATGGAATTTGGAGAATTGGACCATGTATATGTTTGCATGTTGTAAAATATTCAGGGCTTTCAAATATAGCTGACTGCATTATTTTTTAAGCTACAGCACAGTATCATTAATTGGTATAATTCAGATAAGAATTTTTTCTGTGGAATCTAAATTGATTGCTGGTACAAATGTAGGGGCTGCAAGTAATTACTCCTGTGGTTACTCAAAGGAAATGATTGCAATAGCATGCAGGGGAGCCAACACTTGCCCATGTATGGGGCAGGGAGGAGGAAGTTAAATGGGTAAACCACTGCTCAAAAGCCCATTATTGCAAAGTGCAAACATAATTGCAAGGCCAAATCTTTAACATTTAATCTGATTTTATTGTGTAAAAAGTCTGTCTATATACAAATTTCAGGTGTTCAAGTGGATTTGTGGAATTATTTAGATGCAATAATTCAAAAAATACAAAACAGAATCAAATGAGTATTCTGTATACAGTTTTGTGTATAGAGTTGGACACACTGAAAACATTCAACAAATACTTTTTAATTGATTTTTATGCTTGATATATAGGCATATATTTGTTTCTGTTGTTTTTTATCAACAATCTTAAAATGGCCACCAAATCCAAGGTAGAATTATTATTGCACTTACCTCAATTGGTAGAACAATGAGTTTTCTTACAGAATGTCTTAAATGTTAAATCATGAAGGATAATTTATATATTATTTTTGAATCATAAAAAGTCTATGTTTCTAAAACAATTGGAGAGCCTTAAATGGAAAACTATTACTGTTGTTTCTAATGATTAATTCTCTGTTTTAACTTTAAGTGTCCATGATATTCATATTCAAACTTCAAACACATGATGAAAATTTGTGCCTGGCGTTGTTACCAAATACTGATGACACATCTAATTGGAATGAATTGAAGAATAAAATTTCAGATGATAGTCATATACTATTTCTACTAGTAATGTTAAATCCCCCACAAATAAAGAATAGCTGTCTCTAAAATAATTTATAACTCTCAGAACAATTAATAAGAGCAAAAAAGAAAAAAAGAGAAAGCATTGTAAAAGTTAACTCTTTTAGATTACTGTTCTCACTCTTGCAGATACACTAATAAAAAGCAAGCAATTGAACAATAAAAGCAAAGTCTAACTCAAATAATTGTCAACTACTTGGTGTGAATATGAGGGCCTGGAAGAAAACTGAAATAACTATGGTCTATCAAAATTATCTAGAAAAAGAGAGCAAATACATTTTTTAAGGATTATTGAGATTAGAAAGCCCCATAGATCAAATATGAATATTGGTTTGGGGTAGCAAAATGGCATTTATATATTCAACATTCAACAAATATTTATTAAGCACCTTCTATGAGTCTTACACTGTCCATTGCACTTTTAATATAACAACAAGCTAAACAGCAAGGTTTTTTCCCTAGGGAACTTACATTCTAGCAGGTGGAGGCAGTGAGTAATAAACAAACATACTAACTAAGCAAATTACATAATATTTTAGAAAATGTTAGGTACTACACAAAATGTATAGTAGGTTAATGGTTAGTAGAAGTCTGGATGCTATGACATTTCACGGTGTGATTGAGGTAACTCTTTGAGTAGATAGGATTTACCTAAGATTACAAGGTGGAGAGAAAATTAGTCATAGCTAGAGCAAAGAGCCTAAGGTGTTAGTTTTATAGAAAGGTCAGTATAGCTGGAACAAAGTAAACGAGGGAAAGATAGTAGGTGAGGTAATCACAGAGGTTATTGGGAGCAGATAGATCATGCATGGCCATGTAGGCCAAGGTAAACATTTTGATATGTTTCTCTAAGTGAAATTGGGAATCTTCAGAAAAGAATGCAGTAGAGTGACATGATGTTACTTATAAATGTTACCATTTTAAGCATATTAAAGTGTACAGTTCAGTAGCACTGAGTACATTGACATTGTTGTACCACCATCAACACCAGCGCTCTCCAGAATGCTTTTCATCTTCCCAAACTGAAACTGCCCATTAATCAATAACTCCCCACCCTCTGTATGCCCTCAGTCCCTGGAAATTACCATTCCACTTTCTGTCTTTACAAATTTGACTATTCTCTGTACCTTATGTAAGTGAAATCATACAATATTTGTACTTTTGCAACTGGCTAATTTCTCTTAGCATAATGTTTTCAAGATTCATCCATGTTATAGCATGTGTCAGAATTTTCTTCTTTTTAAGGCTACATAATAGTGTTGCTTAACATTTTATTGCATAAGAGAATTTCTCAGGCTACTGTGTTGAAAATAAACTCTTGGGGTGCAAGTAAGAAGACATTTTTGTTATGAACACATTACCATAATTCAAGAAAGAAATTATGTTGGCTTGGATGTTAGCAGTAAAGACAGAGAAGTGACCAGATGGTATATTTGTAGATAAGAAAAATGTTGTTGACAGATTGGATAATGGTTGTGAGAGAAGGGTAGGTGAGGCCATGGGAGGCCTGGGCAATGAGCTGTGGCATGTGTCATTTCTTGACTTAAGCATTTAGTAGCTCTTTTTCCAAATAGTGGTTGCTCCATCAGTGTTCGTTGCCAAGTGAAGGCCCGGGAAAGAGGAGACACCAAGCCACCTGGGATAAATGTATAGAATGAAGGAAAGACATGGATGATTTTTAACACAGTGTGCCTTGGGGTTTGGTTTTTTTTTTTTTTACTGTTCCATAGCCCAGCTTATTCTGACTGGTTTATATATTAAGAAGAGATAAGTAATCAACTGGATAAAAAGCTGCTGATGGTTTCTGAAAGATTAAAATTGTATAATGGCCAAAGGATTTACCACTGAGGAGATGGTTAGTCATGTTGACATGAGAGTCATATTTTGGACAGAAGACTCTTTGGAATGGAAATAAATTTGTTGTTGGGAGAAAATAACCTAAAATACTGGCATAACAAAAGTCTGAGGAAATATGTTGCAAAGGATAGCAAAGAAATAGGGCAGTAACTGGCAGGGAAGTGGGATCAATGAAATGTTTTGTTTTCAGATAGAAAAAAAAGTGGCATAATGCACTAGATAAAAAACGATTAGGTAGAGAAGAAAAATGATATGCGAAGGAGAGGATAGAATTGAGTAGTGATGGCTTTGAGTTGTCAAAATGTGGTAAGGAACCAACACAACTGTAAGTGCTATCTCTGGGCATCATTATGTGCAGGAGTATGTGGTTACAGGTGCCAGGAGATGGATAGCTGTGGACGGAGTTCTCCTCTATTGCTTAATTTCTTCAGGAAAGTAGAAAGCAAGGTCACCAGCTGAGAGTGAGGAGAGTAGGCTGATGTTAGGGGATTGAAGAAGTAAGAAAATATATGAAACAGTCTTCAAGCCCTTAAGACACCATGAGTTCAAAATTTTGAGCTTACAGAAATCCTGAAACTCCTATTTTTCCAAGCACTATTGCCTAAGAGGTCAAGGAACTGCTGAAGACTATCTTGAAAGAAATGCAGCAAGCTTCAAGTTAATTTTTGATTGGGGCACAAACTACCATTTGCTCACATGTGCTAACAAATAAGAGTAAATATTTAGAGTGTGTTGTAAAAGAGGCATGACCTAGGAGCCAGAGAACCTATAGTCAAGAATAGTCTAAGTCCCTGATAGGTCTGTGACATTGTCCAACTCAACTCTTGGGAACTTTCTTCTTCATCTTGAAAATTTAGATGCTTAAACTAGTTTAGTAGTTGTTATTTTTATAATTTCTGGAAATAAAACCCCTGGAATTAGTTGATAATAAAGATACATTCCATTGTTAGTATTAATAACTATAAAAACATGAGAATGAGTCTCTTTTCTTATTAAGTGCTATTTATAGTTATTTTAAGTCTACGAAGATTCTAAGTATATAATGATTACTTTTTAAAATTCCAAGCTCTCTCTCTCTTATTTCTCTAATTATAGTAATTTTTAGATGATCTGATTTTGTGCCCTGGATTTTCTAAATAAATGTGGTACTGTTATTAAGTTGCGGTAATTCCTTTAAATTTCAGCCAGGAACTTCTCAGAAGTTGCAGCTGAGCAGTTCAGTCCACAGTTCAAGTCAATAACATCATAAAAGATCACTGGCAACATTCCTGGTTAGACACAGAAAGCTATATTACAGCTATGGGTTTGCTATTAACTCATTTTGAAATTTAAGAACAATGCCTCGTATCTTTTGCTTAATAACTCTGCTTTCTGCAGAGTAAACAAAACCTCCTCTATCTGATACTCAAAAGTTACTGGAGCAAAATCTATTTGTCCCTAATTTCCTCTGAGGAAGTTTGTGTAGCAAAAAATACTATTATCTGGTTAATTTTACAACAGCCCAAAGTTAAGTGTGCTCTTTTACTTTGGGTTAAAGCATTATTTTAATTCCAATTAAAAGGAAATTTTAAGACACCAAAAAGAGAAGTCTATCATAGGGTTCACTTTCAGTTTAAACTCTTATTAAAATATTAATAAATACTCACAACATACTTGGCTAGTATCTGCCTACAGGTTAAAAATATTGAGTGTCCAATTGGTTCAGAACCCCAGCCCACCATCACTGCTCATTCACGGAGGTGGCTTATGGAAAGATGAGTGTCTGCAATTTCCAGGCAAACTGTCTAGTCCGGTAAGGGGACGATTTCCTGATTTGGATGAATAAAATTTCTGGGATCTGAGAGGGCAGGGTTATGACATATGAGAAAATCTAATCACAGCTTCTCCATTCACCCTGCCTCAATCCCACTAAACTTTTTTGAGTGATGTCTTCAACAGGTTATCTTTTTAGTGCCTAGGAAGGGACAGACTCTCCCTAAAGATATTAAGGAGACGACCTTTGGTTGTGTGAGACAACAGCAACCTACTATTACCCTAATCACATTGAAATTGATATTATGTTATGAATAAACAGAAATATATCTGGAATGTGCATTGTTTTGTAACCATTAACTTGAAAATGTTTGTTTCTTCCATTTTTCTCAGGTTTTTAAGTACCTTTCCACAAAAAGCTTGCCAAGTTCTGAAAACATAATCACTAATCTTTCAACAACTTAATATTTCCAAGTATGAATTCCATTTTGTTTTCTTTGTATTGCTTTTTGTAATAGATTTGTCGAAGTATAGAGGATATTTAATGAAATATACAGTGTAAAGCATATAAAATTTCAAGTTTTGACTTACGTATTCAACTGTGAAACCATCACTCCTATCAAGACAATAAACATAAACATCTCTCCCAAAAGTTTCCTTGATTCCCTTTATAATCTCTTCAACTAAACCACATCTGGCCACAACCCCAGGTAAGCAACGATCTATTTTCTGTATGATATATTCGTTTTCATTTTCTAGAAATATAAATATATGAGATCATATAAGCACCATTTTCTCTGATTTCTTCACTCAGCATCATTTTTTTGAGATTTATATATGTTGTATGTAACAATAGTTCATTCTTTCTACTGCTGAGTAGTATTCTTTTGTATAGATATACCATGACTTTTTTATCCATTCATCTATTTCTGAACAATTAATGTTTCTAATTAAGGTTTTGCTGATTTCAAATATAGCTTCTATAACATGCATGTACAATTTTGTACTAACATATACTTTCACTTCTCTTCAGTAAACGCCTAAGAGTCAAATGGCTGGTTCATATAGTATGTGTACACTTAACATCATTAAAAAACTAGGCAATCTGATATCCAAAATGACTGTATAATTTTACTTTCCATTTGGAGTGCTTTAAGAGTTTCTGTTGCTCCACTTTACGTAATCTGAAATAAAGCATGACCCTGATCACTTTCTCCAACAGTTACAATTTACTAATTCTGGAAATTTGGGGTTAGAGGCAGCATGTTAGCCCATTAAAAGAGAGAACTATACTATACTTCTAACACCGGAAGTTGCAAAATCCAACAAGATCAGGGAGATCTCAAAGATAAGACCAGAAAGTAGGAAAATAATAATAATTTTTAAAAGCATACTAGTCAAATGGACATAAACTTGAGATTCTTCCATTAATATAATACTTGCATTACTATGGTAAATGATAAGATATGTTTATAGCTGGAATAAGGAATTTTATCTAAATGAGAAATGAGAGAAAATGTTGGGTAACTAGATTTTACAAAAAATTTTCTTAGAAAGAAGACTTAGCACATGGTAACCAGAAAATTCACGGCTGGAGGAGAGCTCTGAGGAGTGGAGGACCCTGGGGAGTCTGGAGACAGGCTACACACCCTGGATGACTGGACAGCATGATACAAAGAACCAAAGACAGCCTTTTTTTCTCTGGAGAAATACAGAGCTAAATCTTTTGGTTTCTTAGTGGAAGAAAAATGTTATCTAAAAAGGCGGATTGTTTTGAAGGTTACAATGATGAGCCCAGCAGTTCAAATTCAACAGATTTAGAATCGTAACTGTGTCACTAAAATTGAGTCAGGATTAGCAGGAATCTCTAAACACTAGGCTTCTTTTAACACTAGAAGAAAGTTTCTCTCCTTTGCCTTTTTATAAACTTTAAAAAAATCCAAATCAGTCAAGCAAAAAAATTGTTTTGAAAACCTAAGTGGCAAAAAGAACACCTAGAAGGTAATCAGTGTTGAGAAAAAAATGGGCTCAGTGGGATCTAGACTGCTCTTTATAGTCTTATTCATTCATTTTTCCAGCCACCAGATACAAAGTGGAAACTCAGTGACACTGCAACAAGAGCTCATTTTCTGCCCAGAGAACGTCCTCATTAAGTTTCAATTATTTTGCCAGTTTGTAAAACTGCACAGTTTTTCTGTTTCTTACATTCCTAACACATGTAGGTGGTTAATGTCTCTTCACATATGTTTCACAGCAGGATCTGAACTATTAGAACACTTTCAGCTAAAGTTCTTTTTCAACAGAGCATGTAAATGTGACCCCTGATGGGTGGTGTTTCTTCAGACATGATAAGAATCACTGACTCAACCACTGTACCAAGCAAGAGCAGTAGTGCAAGACTTGCTTTTTAAGGTTTCATTGGCAGTGGATGATAACCAATAGACCACACATAATGCTCCATGCTATGTGCTATGTTTACTTGAATAATCTGGAGAAATAGATAGATAAATAGGTGAGTGATAAATAATCAAAGTGCTTTCCAGATATTTAGTTCCATGAAACAGTCAGTGAGCAACTTTAAATAATATCTAGATGACTTCTACATATTTACTCATGGAAGTGACCTGGATTTACCAAAATATGATGTTGCAGACATTAGATGCCTTTAGTGAAATTAGTCTTAGAAAACTTTCTGCTTAATTGAATTTCTCCTCTAACGGAGATATCTTTATTTGTTACCTCATTTGATTCTCTCAATAATCCTGCTGAAGGTGAACAGAGAGAGTAGTCAAATGTTTATCTCAAAATGGAAAAACTGAGACTTAGGTTAACAGCAAGATTATACAGTAAGAACATGGTTCGGCCTTTCATTTTATCTACTGTAACTTCAATACCATAGCATATTGGGCAGTAAAGTTTGTTTTCTCTACTGTGAGTCACAGGATGGTGATATAGACACTTTTTCTATTTTCTTCTTGCAACATGCCCTTCCGATAGCCAAGCAAGTTCTAATCTACCCAAGATCTCAGACACACATTCATACCTCTTGCAAAAAGTTAACTGCTTCATGAAAAAAGAAAATTTTGAAGAATGTGATTAAAGAGTTTACCTGTTAGTGTCCCCACAGGAAACAGATGGCAATATAGGATGCTTACAATTCTAGAAGGATTTATTTACAATAATTTGCAAAGATGTGGGGTAAGGAGAAGCAAGGAATGGTTCAGCGGCCAGGAGTTCACCGCCCTGATGCCCTAATGGATATAGGTAAGGCGTGTGTTACCAGAAAACAGGATCAGAAAAAGTAGGATAGGGTCTTCTTGCTTGAGAGAAAAGTGACCTTTGGCAACCCAAGGAAATCTTGCAGAGAGGGTGTGGGTTATAAGTACCATTCTTTATGATCTCCTGCCAGAGCTACCCTATTGGCTGAATACCTGAAGGCACTAGATACACTGATGTAGTCAGGACAGGATGGCCTCTGGTAGAGAGAAACATGAAGAAGTGTGGAGAGTAGATTTAGAAGACAGAAAAGAGTAACAGAAAAGGCTTCAATGAAAGCTTTACCAGGATGAACAGACCACTTAGAATATTTCTACCTAATGGTAGGAAATTCTATCCCTTCTCTACCTCCTTCCTCTTGGTGGAAGTTTAGTTTGTACTAATTTGTAAAACTGAGCATAACTTGTACCTGTACACACACACGGAATCTGATTCCAAGATTGTAAAAAGTGGAAAAATCTAGGCAATTGTCTTACTACTTCACTATCATAAAAATGTGATTACACGTGGTGGACATTCCATGATAGTTCTGATGAATATACTTTAAAAGTTCACATGCCTTTAGGATCCTGCCAAATATCATGAATGAGTGAATTATGCCAGGCTTAAGAAAACAAAACATTTTATTCCAGTATTTAAAATGGTGAGTTCTACTATTTCTTCAAATTAAACAGGGAGGTGGCAGTAATTTTATTTCCTCCTTTCATTTCAATTTGAAAAGAAGGAAATGACAACAACAACAAAAGCAAACAGACGATCAAACCTCAGCAAACCAGTAATAATCAGTTCCTGCTCAAGAAAATTTGCCGTATCTTTTGGCTGCCTGCTAATTTCAGGAGGAATCCTGCTACTTTCAGGGAAATTCCTGGACATTTTCCCCTGGTCAGGTGGGAAAAATGCTTCTGTTAGTGGGTCACAGGGGAGCAGCAGCTTTGAGCAAGCAGAAAGATCTAGTTTTTGCTTAATCAAGCTACCCTGAGGAAATGACTAAAAGGCATTTCCTTTCCTGAACGTAGAAAGGCTGTACCTTTAGTCATGAGCTGAGTATATCAGTTATCTCTTGACACATTAGCATTGCCTGACATACCACCCACAACTCAGAGGCACATAACAATAAACACTGAAGTCCGGCAGGTCTTGTGGTTGCCACTGCTTTACATGGGGCTTGGCTGTTATTGCTCAAGCCTCTCTGAGGTAGGTTGCTCTTTGAAGAGTCTTCCCAGTTAGCAATGCTAATATTGACAGGGCTCACTTACATATACCTGGGGCTTGACAGGTGATCTGCTCGTCTAAGATGATCTCAGCTGGGTTGATTGGGGCAGGTCAGCTCTTTCGCATCTCTTATCTTCCAACAGATTACATTGAGCAAGTTCTCCTGAAAAAGGGAGGAGCAAGATAAGAACCAACCTCTCTTCAAGCATTTCTCAAGCTTCTGCTTATGTCACATTCGCTATCATCTTATGGGCCAGAGCAGGACTGAGTTTTCCTTTTTAAAAATCTTTTTGGATTTGGTAGAAATCTTTTTTTCTCAAAGCACTCCAGTTAATGAAATATTTTCTGGAGTACTTAGAGACCTGGGAGTCAGGAGCAGGGAACAGGATAAGTATTTATAAAACACCTGGAAAAACTCATCCAGCCAGCTGTGGAAGGCAGAATACATTTGAGAGAAGAGGAAAGGATTCTTCTTTTCTTTTTGATCAAGAAAAGACTTTGATGTTGGGCAATTTACCATCCATTTCAGAGAGATGATAGAATACCAGTCCACAAAGCCTTATAGCCAGCCTGAAGCAGCAGTTACACATTCTCAACATTTATTTTAGAAAGAAACATTGGGTCTGTCAGGCTTGGTAGTCTGGGATTTATTTGACTGACTTCATGATTTGACTCTGGGGCATGATTACTCTTCTGAATTCCCTCTGTTTTCTTAAATCCTACTTTTTCTTTAATGCTCAGTTCATTTCCTTCTCTCACTCACTCATGTTGTTTTTCCAGACTGCTCCAGCTCTTTTTGATTCCATTTCAGAAATCTCAATGTGTATTTTAAAATTCAAACCATAAAATGTATTTCTTAAAAACTACCATTTGTTTCTTCATCTCTAGTACCTAAACAGGCATTTAATATGTAGTAGGTGCTTGAGACATATCTGCTTAAAAAAGAGAAATATTACATGGTGTTTGTTGTATAATGTATCTTATTTCCAAAGATTATTTGAAAGATGAAGATACAATAAAACCAAAATCTTTTTTTTTTTAGTTATAAATGAAGGAAGAGTTTGTGCTACTATTGAAATTATTTAATGACGGCAGAGAACTGTGCAGAGAATATAAGTACACTGGCCACTAAAATTGACTTTGGCTTGGGGATTCTGAGAATATTTTCCTGTCAAAAGAGAACATACATCAATTTTGGCAACAATAAATAGAAAACTTCCTTTGAATTTTTTTGGAACTCTGATTTGCCTCATTTTAAAGTCAATCTTATAAGAAGTAAATAACCCTGAGGAAGAACATACAAATGATTTTTAAAATTTAAAATTTTCCCAAGAAAATCCATCCCTGACTGGGACGTAAGAAATGGAGACGAGTTGCTGAAAATGAAGTGGGATAAAATCTGGGGAAAACCAAAACTTTCTTGCCACAAAGCCATATCAGGTACTAATTCTTTGAGGTCCAAGGTACGGACAGGAGTGAAGTTGCCGAAAGAGACATGTGTAAGCCTGGTGCTTCATGGAAGACAGATCACACCCATAGAAGTTCTCTCCACCAGGGATCTCTTGGGCAGTGAAGTGTCATAAAGAGGAATAGGTGAGAGTCATGAAGGTTTCACAAAGGAATAAAGGAGTTCTGAAAAAGAAGGTGTGAGAGGAAAAGCATTTTCCCTTTGGGTGTTGTTGAAAACAAACAGAGGGAGTTATTTCATTTTGGAGTTACTTGAGGCACTGGATGGCAGTTGAAGCAAAAAAACAGGCTAAATAAAATCTTCAAATGAAAACCTGGGGAATGAGATAGGATGCTTTGGAAAACTCTGACATATCCCTGGGAGCCTGGAAGGCCACTCACATGCATATGGGGCTGCACACACCCAGGGTGGTGTGTATGCTCAAGAAAGACCTGAGGATGCCCTAAACTCTCACCTCTGGCTAATCTTGAGGCTCTCACGTGCAGGAAGTGAGGGCTAAGACACAGATGTCAACAGACTTGGTGAGGTTGAAGGTGTGCTCCCAACATGAACAAAGAGCTTCTCAGCAAATACTGTCCTTCAGATTGAAATGAAAGAATACTAAACAGTGAATCCTGAATTCACTACAGTTTAGTGAATACGAAACTTGAAACTATATGAAGAAATAAAAAGAACCAGTAAAGGTAACTACATTGATAAAAATAAAAGATATAAATGTTTTTTTGTTTGTAACACTCTTTTCCTCCTATATCATTTAAAAGACAATTGCCTAAAGCAATACTTATAATTCTATATTTTAGGGTATGCAATGTATAATGATGTAATTTTTATAACAGTAGTACAAAGGAGAAGGTGCAAACAGAGCTATGCAGGGAAAATATTTTGTACATTATTGGAATTAAGTTGGAATTAACCTAATTGTTATATATTAAGATGTTAATTGTAATCTACAGGGCAGCCATTAACAAAATAAATCTCAATACATTTTAAATGATGAAATAATACAAGATATCTCCTCTGATGAAAACAGTATTAAATCAGAAGTCAGTAACAGAAGGTAACTTGAGAAATTTACAAATATGTGGAATTTAAACAGCAAACACATAAATTTAGCAATACACAAAAAAATCAGAATGGAATTTAAAAATACTTTGAGATTAATAAAACATTCCAAAATTTATGGAATGAAACTAAAGCAATGTAGCGTTTAGAGGGAACTCTATATCTATAAGTGCCTTATTCAAAAGAGAAAAATGAGCAAATCAATAACCTAACTTTTCAACCAAGAAACTAGAAAATAAGAGCAAGCTAAACGAAAATCAAGCATAGGCAATTTTAAAAGATTAGAGCAGAAATAAATGATAAAAATACAAAAGCAATAAAGAAAATCAACAAAATTTTTATTCTTTGAAAAGTTGAAAAAAATTGACAAACTGTTAGCTTGATCACACAAGAGAACAAGACAAACTCAAGGTACTAAACTCAGGAATGCAAGAAGGAATACAGACCCTACAAAAATAAAATAGATTATAAGGGAATACTAAGAACAATCGCAAAGCAAACAATTAAACAACCTGGATGAAATGGACAAATTACTCTAAAAATGCATACTACCAAACCCAACTCAAGCAGAAATGACATGAACAGAATAATAACAAGTATAGTGTACCTATAGCAAGTAAATAGATTGAATTTTAAACATAGTTATCATATGCAGAAATTCCTTTCCTTCCCACAAGAATTGAAAACATATGTTCATAACAAAATTTGCACACAAATATGCAAAGCAATATTCATATAAGAGCCCAAAGTGAAAGCAACTCAAACATCCATCAACTGATAACTGGATAAACAAAATCGTAGTATGTCCATATAATGCAGTATTATTTAGCTATGAAGGGAATAAAATACATGCTAAAACATAGATGATATTACTCAGCCATAAAAAGGAATGAAATTGGGTCATTTTTAGAGATGTGGATGGACCTAGAGACTGTCATACAGAGAGAAGTAAGTCAGAAAGAGAAAAACAAATACCGTATATTAACTCATATATGTGGAATCTAGAAAAATGGTACAGATGAACCAGTTTGCAGGGCAGAAATAGAGACACAGATGTAGAGAACAAACATATGGACACCAAGGGGAGAAAGTGGGGGTGGGTGGGTGGGTGGGTATTAAAAAGAAAGGATAAACTTGTTATTTAATATGGTAATAAAGTGTTTTCATGTGGGGAAAAAAAAAAGAAGTATAGGAGGTGGACTTGAGAGGAGGATGGTAACCATTTCCCTTGAAAGAGAATCCCACCACTACCCTATCTCTGTCTGGTCTGGCTAGAGAACTTGCCCCTCACTCCCTGAGAAGACAGTGTTATAGAAGAATGGACACTCACTGGTGTTTCCTCACTCATTCACTTATTCATTTATTCAACACATGTTTTTAGAGGTCTTGCTTTATTCCAGGTACCATACTGGGCACTGAATTTAGAGAAATCAGTAAGGTTTCATTGATACTTAAAAATTTAGAGAAATGCAAATCATTTAGAGAAATGCAAATCATTAGAGAAATGCAAATCAAAACTACAATGAGGTATCATCTCACATCAGTCAGAATGGCCATCATCAAAAAATCCAGAAACAATAAATGCTGGAGAGGGTGTGGAGAAAAGGGAACACTCTTGCACTGCTGGTGGGAATGTGAATTGATACAGCCACTATGGAGAACAGTATGGAGGTTCCTTAAAAAATCAGAAATAGAACTACCATATGACCCGGCAATCCCACTACTGGGCATAGATCCTGAGAAAACCATAATTCAAAAAGAGTCATGTACCAAAATGTTCATTGCAGCTCTACAATAGCCCAGAGATGGAAACAACCTAAGTGTCCATCATCGGATGAATGGATAAAGAAGATGTGGCACATATATACAATGGAATATTACTCAGCCATAAAAAGAAACGAAATTGAGCTATTTGTAATGAGGTGGATAGACCTAGAGTCTGTCATACAGAGTGAAGTAAGTCAGAAAGAGAAAGACAAATACCGTATGCTAACACATATATATGGAATTTAAGAAAAAAAAATGTCATGAAGAACTTAGGGGTAAGACAGGAATAAGGACACAGACCAACTAGAGAATGGACTTGAGGATATGGGGAGGGGGAAGGGTAAACTGTGACAAAGCGAGAGAGTGGCATGGACATATATACACTACCAAACGTAAAATAGATAGCTAGTGGGAAGCAGCCGCATAGCACAGGGAGATCAGCTTGGTGCTTTGTGACCACCTAGAGGAGTGGGATAGGGAGGGTGGGAGGGAGGGAGACGCAAGAGGGAAGAGATATGGGAACATATGTATATGTATAACTGATTCACTTTGCTATAAAGCAGAAACTAACACACCATTGTAAAGCAATTATACTCCAATAAAGATGTAAAAAAAAAAAATTTAGAAGGGTGATGCTTCTGTAGTTACAAAATGATGTGATAATTCACTGTCATGCTATTTAAAATGATGACAATTTAGAACCATCTCAACTATAAATACTAGGAGATTTTAAATAAAGTATGGTACATCATTTCAAAGTAATATTATTTAATCACTTAAAGAATCTATAAATAATTTCAAATAATGTGGTAAAATGTTAACAGTACAATGTTAAATTATATAAACCTGTACATATGTGTTCTTAACTATATATACAGATATGCAAAAAAAAATTTGTCAGGAAGAAAATGTTCAACTTATTAACAGTATTATCTTTGGGGATGGTGTTAAGGGTGAAATTTTCCCTGATATAATATTCTGCATTTGCAAAATTTTCTACAATGAACATATAGCAAAAACTATCCAAAAGTATAAAACAATTATTATTATAAGTATGCATAAAATACTCCTGGCAAAGAAAGAGTGACTTTCTAACTTTTCCATTTTACAGATGAATAAATTGAGGTTCTGAGAGATTATGTAGCTTTTCGAAGGCTTTCCAGCCCATAGCTGACTGAAGCACATCTCAAACAAGTCATCTGATTGTAAATCTGGAACTTTTCCACTGAGCCACTGGGACATTCTAAGAGACACCTGCCTGAAATTGGGGGGTTGATCTGCCTCTAACGTCTTCAAGGATCTCGCAGAGCTACTGTTCTGACTGTTCCAGAGGAACCCAGAAGTCAAAAGGAGAGTCTGGGAATGATTCAGTGATGGATTACTAGTTGTGAATCTGGAGGAAGTGTATAGCACTGTAAAAATAAACTTTACTGTTTACATTTCAATTCTTCAAGATTTATGGTATTTGAACTAGAAGAATAATATAGGTCTGGGCATGTATTTAATGTTTTCATTTAGATTTAGAACATACAGCCCCAGCATTGAGCTGATTTGAAAGTTTAAATATTTTAATATCACTGTATTATGTGCTCAGCATCCATGATTAAATATACATTTTCAAGTCCAAAAAAAAAATAGATGAACATTGTAATTATGACAAGTAAAAGTAGCCAGATGCAAAAGGCCACATATTATATGATTCCATGTATTAATATATGAAATGTCCAGAATAGGCAGCTCTCTGGAGACAGGAAGTTTATTATTAATTTTCAGAGACTGGAGGGAGAGGAGAATGAGAGAATGGCTAATAAGTTGTGATTTCTTTTTAGGGTGATGAAAATATTTTTGAATTAGAAAATGGTGATGGTTTACAACCTCTCTAAATATAGCAAAAAAATCACTGAGTTGCACTTGAAAAGGGTTATGTTAAAGTATCTAAATTATATCTCAATAAAAATAAACTTTATTGAGGTATAATTAATCACATTTACTCAGATTTTATTTTTTATTTTTTTAATAAATTTATTTATTTTAGGCTGCGTTGGGTCTTCGCTGCTATTCATGGGCTTTCTCTAATTGCAGTGCGGTGGCTTCAGTAGTTGTGGCTAGGCTCATGGGCTTCAGCTGTTGTGGTTAGCAGGCTCTAGAGCACAGGCTCAGTAGTGTGGCTCACGGGCTTAGTTGTTCCGTGGCATGTGGGATCTTCCTGGACAAGGGATCAAACCTGTGTCCCCTGCATTGGCAGGTGGATTCTTAACCACTGCACCAGCAGGGAAGCCCTACTCAGATTTTAATTCTTGCATAACATGTTGATACAGTGTCTCTCTCCATTTTAGTTCTTCAGTCTCTTTTAGGAATACTTTGTGATTTTCACTGTGTGGATCTCGTACATCTATTATTCAATTTATCCCTTATTTTATATTTTGATGGTATTTTAAATAATATTGTACTTATGATTTTACTTTTTGATTGTTCGATGCTAATATATGAAAAATTGGGGGGGGGTTTTGTATATTGATATAGTGTTTCAGTTATTAGTTCTGATAGTTTTTTTTTTTTGCTGGAGTAGATTCCATAGGATTTTCTACGTAGACGATCATGAACTCTGTAAGAGAGTTTTTTTCTTCCTTCCCAATCTGTATGCATTTTATTTCATTTAGACCTATTGAGCCATGATAGTTTTTTGTTTTGTTTTTGTCAAAGAATAATGTTTATCGTTGGTATGCATTCCATGTGTACTTGAAGAGAACTACTGTTGGGTTGGGTTTTCTATAAATGTCAATTAGGTTAGGGTGGTTTACACTTTTTTTTTAGTTACTTTCTATTAATTATCATCATTTTTTGAGAGAGGAGGTTTGAAATCTTTAACTATAATTGTGTCTTTTTCTATTTCTCCTTTTAGCTTTATTTATTGTTTGCTTCATATATCCTGAAGTTCTCTTATTAGGTTTATTATGATTATAATACCTCTCTTGATAGGATTATTATAGCAACTTGACAAATTGCTTTATCATTATAAAATTGTCTTCATCCCTGATAATATTTCTTACTTTAAATTCTACCTTGTCTCTTATTAATATAGCCACTTCAGCTGCTTTTATTGGTGTTAGCATTGTATGTATTTTTCTATATTCTTATTATTTTTTAACCATTTTTAAATTGAAGTTGTAGTTAATTTACAATGTTGTGTTAGTTTCAAGTGTACAGCAAAGTGATTCAGTTATATAAATAGATGGTCCAGGTGTGACAGCTCTATATTTAGTAAGTCAAAGTTTTCTGATATTTCCCAAATTAAGCCATGATTCGTGGAAATGATGCAGTCTCCGTTGTCTCTGGGGAAACACTGACCAATCCCACCATGAATATATAGCAAACATGGTACTAAAAATAGATTTGCAAGTATATTTAGTTTTTTTTTCCTCTAGACACATATATGTTATTTATTTTATTGCCAAAAAGATGAAAAACGTATGTGGTTTCTGCTCACAGACCTAATCCTTGCTGTTCTAAAAACCATTTGGAGGAATTTTCATGTTTCTAAGAATCAACATGACAGGGACTTTCTAAAAAAGGAGGTTTCTCCTCTATAATTGAGATTATAGAGTTATTTTTTCTAGACAACATTTATTCTTTCTAGAGATACAATGAGATTTGATTTCTTATAAATTGGAGAATTTTTTGTGATAAGAGCAATATTTCAGTGCATCCAGGAGTAGGTAGGGGTTTGGGGGAAGATGTTTCTCTGTTGGTCTACCACGTACATAAAATATATTGCATTTAAAAAGTTTGTCTTTTATGACTAATCTAAGTCAAATAATATGTTCTTCTTGTTTAAAAGATATGGGATCCATGATGCTAATTACTGTGAACTTTGGCATAGTTTGAGTAGCTTGGGTTTTATTCTACAAGCAATAAATATTTAAATTTCCACATACATGAATATCTAAAATAAGAAGGGTTCATATTAACCAGAAACAGAATATCATCTTCCATTTCTTTTCTGTCACCCATCATGTTTCATATGTTGCCAACTATAAAGAAAACTTCAGGATTTATGCAGAGAATAGTAGAGTATAATTGGATCAAACGTGGATCTGATTGTCCAATTCCATCATTTCTTTTGCCCCCTTTTAAATGTGGAGAGGTGTTTTCTCTCTCCTTTTAAATTCTCCATTTAAAGCAATAACAATTCAGAGACATAGATCAAATCTACACATATATAAAGCAATTAATTTTTTCATTAATTAAAATATAACAGACTTTTGTTTAGTGCTTTCAGTGTACCAAGACACATCCCTAAATTATCTCTGCCTACAGGGACCACATGGTCCTTTAAATTAATGAATCACAGCAATGAGGATTATAGAAAAATTTAAGTATTTTTTATAAGTTTCTAAATTTGTACAAAAAGCTGAGATCCAGAACCACTCTTTTATATATAAAATTTGACTAAAACCAGAAAATCTCTACTATTGTTCAAATCAATAACAGGAAAAATACTCGATCTTTTATTATGAGACAATAATTGCTTAAAAGTTTAGTGATCATTAAAATTCAATTCCTTGGAGTTATAAAGTAAAATTATTGCTTTTTCACTATGTGCAATGGTGCATATATTATTTAAACTACTGTCAATTTGTGTGCCACATTTAAATAATTGCTCTGGAGTCCATAATATCACTTGTTGAGGAATCAAGATACCATTGCTTGATTAGTCTTAAACTTAATCTTAAAAATTAATGTGAAAATGCTTTCATTTGATTAAACACATCTCTAAATTATAACTAGGAAATGCAAATAATATTTTCATTTATTTACTGATAGACTAGGATTTTAAATTATTACAACATTGAAATAAGCTTCTTTAGAGTATATATTTTCACCTACTTCTAATGAATATATCTGTTATAAACATAAAACTGAGCAAGTATAGTGAAAATATAAGAGGATGGAAGAGTGAAGTAGTGAATTTAAAAATCATATTTCAAATAAACATCATTCATAATTCATTAAAATTATAGAAGTGGAGAATTTTCTTTCAAGATAACTATAATATATATTTTATTGGAAAATAGCTGGCTATTGAAATATATATATATTACTATAACACTTTACTATGTTAGCTCATTTAATACTCACAGCAACCTTATGAGGTACCTACTATCATTATACACACTTTATAGTTAGAAAAACAGAAGCCTAGATATTGGTGAAGTTTCTCTTGACCACATACTCCAATCACATTTCTCTTATCCTTATCTCAGAAGCAACCACTAGCATGAGTTTGGTGTATATTCATCTATTTAATTTTTAATTTTTACATTCATATGTCTATCCATAAACATATATAATAGTGTGTTGAGGGTTTTAAATGTAAATAAATACTATTAGACTGTGTGTGCTGTTCTGAAAACTTTTTTCTCAAGATTTGACATGTTGATACATGTTTTGTTTATTCCTTTTAATTGTTACCTTTTAGTCCAACCATTTTAATTTCACAACTACAAAAATGAAAGGTGAGAAAAGTATTTTATTTAATAAGGCTAACTTAGTGAATTAATATTCAGTTCCTTTTACTGTGTGGCCAGTACCTCTTCCACAACATAGCAGCCACTTCCATTTGCATCTGTGTTACCTTGTATAATGCACCATTCTGGATTTCAGCATTCTCACTAGCAGACATAGTAGATGATACAGCTGAATTTGACAATCCCTACTTTCAAAAACCTAAAAGCAACAATTTTGAAAATCTGTTTCATAGGGACGATTTTATTTCCTCATGAATATACTGACTTCCTGATATGACATTTTGTCTGTTCTCTTGAAATCTCTTATAGCTCTGGGCACATAAATAGGGAGGACTCAAGATTTGTGAAACATATCTGACTACTGCTGTACACTCATCTATTCTTAACGTCCTTGACTGGCTTTCCCAGGAGAGCATCTCTTCTGTGTACTATGCTTATTCTCTTTATTTTGCCCCAGGGACTAACTTAGTGATATCAGAAAGAAATAATGATTAAAACTTTTAAATCATCTTTTCTTTTGTCATAGCTATTAAAGCTGTTCTTTGCACTTGTGTGTGTGTGTGCAGTTTCTTGAGCTTTAAAAAACATTTAAAGAGAAATCCACTAAATGATAGTTTTCTGTAATCTATTCATTATAAATGATTGAAGGCTCACACTTCCATTTTAATTCCAAATATATACTTTCTAAATGACTTTGTGTAATGTGAAAAAATCCTTAAGGTCAAGAAGTACTAGGATTTTCTTTATTCTCTGAGTATAACATTTCTAGTCTCCAATGTCCTTACAGTCTCTCATTTCTGATAAATAGCCAGAGGATTAATGTTTTAGTGAAAGCTAACTTGTCACCTTCAAAAGGAAACCTTTTCAAATCAAAGCTTCTTATGTGGCTTGACTACAAAGTGAATTTTAAATAAACACTCTATAAAGAAAGATAAATTATCTTTCCAACCATTTGTCTCTTTGTTCCAATTTTTTCTATGTTATACACACACAGATATATATAGACATACATATACATATATATGTATGTCTATATATAGACAGATATAAATGTGTACAGTTGTTGCAGAGGTTTTTATATAGATAGACATTCTTATAAGACAAGTCTCTCTTAAGTAACAACAATACCAATTAAACTAAATGACTGACTACTTTAAGTAATTTAGCAATCTATTATAGTTCATACACCTTAAGGTAGTATGAATCCAAAAATATACTGTGAACAGATTTTAAAAATTGCTCTTCAGTCTATTTAAGGTTGATGAGTCTTAATGTTAAAATTTGATTTTTCTAGCACAGTAAGTTGGTATATCCAAAAAATTTTATTACATCTCCCAAATGCTGACAAAATAGAGCAATCTAAATAGGAAAAAAAAAGGTTTCATGTCAATAAAGTCTTGGAATAATGTGGAAAGATGTCACCCAAACTATTAATTCTTATTTTTTTTTCTTTTCCCCAGTTTCTGACTCATTACCTTCGAACCAAGATCCAATGTGAAAAGTAAAATGATACAGTAAACACCTGCTGAAAGGAGTAATTCTAAAAAGAATAAATGGAAAAATTTTCAAAAATCTATCCTGATTCTACTCACCTGATGATTGACTAGAGAAAAATGTGGTGATTTTATAATGTTATAGTTACAATTATTTACCATTTATCCTATTATTCTGAGATCCTCTTAGTTTCCTCTTTTTCTAAGCTTTTAAGGTAGTTAATGATGATTCAGTTTCCTTTATCTAAAAAAGCTTATTGATCTAGAAATCATCAGTTCTCCCTACAGCTTCAATAGCTTAGAGACTGTTGCATCTGTCATCACAAAATCATGCTACATAATGTAAGTGTTATTTAATAACATATCTGACAAATTGTTTTTTAGTACGTTTTAATCTGACTACTTCATAATAGCATCCAGGGAGGCACCTTGAATGTTTCCAAATCCATTTTAGGCAAGCTTCTTCTGGAAAGTTTCATGCTGTTAGCTAATCTCATCCCTAGTGATTTAATAATTATTTAACCAAAAAAAGTATTATTTTTCTGAAATTTGCCTTTTTCACCTTTTTCTTTAATTCTCAGTGCCAATCCATCAATGAACCTACTGAGAAATAAAAAGTCTTCTGTAGAGTGAACTCAAGTACAACATGGGGCACTTTTGCATGTTTGACATAAAAATAATCATGCCCAAATAATTTACAGAACAGTGTTCAATATTTTAATATTTTACCACTTCTCACATATATGTGTGATTTAAATCCTTCACACTGTAGAGTGCTAGATTAAGGCTTTCTTCAAATAAAATGAAAATATTATTTCAGTATGTATTTAGAGTCTCATTACATTTTCAAGAAGCATTATCATATTAATGACATGTTATAATTTTAGCTTCATGGCTTAATAAAAGTGTTTTGTGTAATGAATAAGGCTACACTAAGAAGGAGGTTTGACCTAAAACATGAAGTGGAAAGTCTCAATAATGACTTCCACAGAAATGTCTAAGAAAAGAATAGTGCATGGTAGGACAATTTGTGAAGTACTAACAAATGCCAGTTGTATTAATTTCCTTCCCAATTTCCATATTAACTCTTTTATTTCCTTATTTGGGCTTATGAGATATGACCATGGCATTGCCTGAGGGAAGGGAGTGGTCTTAGGGTAAATATTGGATCAAAATGCCAAAGTCACAGCTTTATGTTTGAAAAATAGACTTTCTCCACAAAAGATATAGCTTAAATAAAATAAAAATAAAATATGCAAGGAAGACAAGATCAGGCATAAGCAGTTACCTCACAACCCCCCTGCCACTACCACTACTCTTTAAAGGAGAGGTTTGAAGGGAATGCCCCAAGAATGTTGGACACCTACCCACCCATGGACCTGCATACTTCTCTGTACTCTGTTCCAAATTTGAAGTTGAGGTGGTAGGATCTCCAAATAAATTTAAGACTCTAGGAGAAAAGACTTGTGCCCACACTTTGTGTGGGATTCTGGGAATTGACAAATTCAAGATAATCCGTCTCACTACAAATAGTGTGGGAACAGTAGAGTAAAATGGCTATGTGGGGTGTTAGAAAGAGATCGGGCCTGGTGATGGATTCAGGTAAGCAAAGAAAGCTGTTGAACCTTCCCAGAGCCAAGAAGGCTGTGAAAAAGCTACAACTGCATGTCAGCTTGTGACCTGGATGGCTTTTCCTGGTATAATGAGAGAATGAGGCCATACTTCCAGAAGTCTGAGTGAAAAATAAGGCATCTCCATACATACACATCTGGAAGTGAATATATTAATTTCTCATACATCAGATGAAATACTACTTGGTACAGCATTGCTGAAGTGTTATTCATAGTGAAGAGAAAAAACAAACTATAATTAAAGTAAAATATCAATACTCTCTCATAAACAGAAAGGATTTCTCATAATAAACGTATTATGAAATATCTAATTTAGAAGTGCATTAAATATCTAGATATATGAAGTTTCCATATATCTAATGCATAAAATTATTTAAAATAGTCCATATTTTGGAGTCAAATACATATTATTTCATTATGTTTAGAAAATAATTGTTTTGGCAAAATACTGTGGTCAAGTTCAAACTGTTTAAGATAAATGAAAGTTTAGATGATTAATTACAATTGTTAGGCATGAACAAAATCTCTATACATATAGAAAAATCACTTCCTCAATATTAAAAGACCTTTTGAAAATGTTTTGGTTTTCATTAGCATTTCAATGTGTGGGCCAGTGATTTGTTTCCAGACATACCAGATTAAAATTTACCTTTAGTTCAATTTTATTCAAATATTTCAGATTTCTTAATAGTTGTTTGTCCCCCCAAATATCTTGAAGTCTAATTAACTATGGTTAACTCTGAGGGCTATTATTTTAATATACAAGTAATGTTAGGTTTCTGGATTACATACAATAAATTAAGTTCAAATACGCAGGATCAATGGTCTACTTGATATGAAGGAGGTAGGTACAGAAGAGTGACCAATGGGCATGGAAGAAGTGTTTAACATCTGGAGAGTCTCAAAGCCCATATGAACTCTAAGTGGTCAGAGAGATGGATGCCTAACTTTGTCAAGCCACTCTTTATCACTCCAGGTTTGATAGGTGTAGGTGCATTTAACAAGGATACCAACTCAATCTGAACACAGTACATTTAACATAGTTGACTTTACAAGGTACACCTAACATATTATATCTGTAGAGAGCAGACATGGAGTTAGATGTCCAAAATTGCTGTTTACATGTCTCCACAACAAATACCTTTAAGAAGCAGTGGCAGAAGGACTATAGTAAAGGGATATTGGGGAGTATTTCATTTTTAATTTATATTATTTTGTTTAATTTTTAACTAATATTAATTTTGTCATTAAAACAAAGTAAATAACAAAAAGAAGATATGTTTCTTTGAGCTATCTATGCTACATTCCTTGAATCTAGGAAGAGAATATTATTTTCTACTTCTTTATATATAAATTAATTATTCTAATTTAAGTAAGTGTAATATTTATGCTCAAGGTCAAAATTAAAAGATCTCTTAGTCATGTTAATTATAGAAGAAGTAGATTGCTGAGGAAGAGAATCCAACTTCTGTCACAGACTCTCTAATACTTCCAACTTTCCATAGGATTATTCAGCAATATGTATGACTTTTACATCTCTAAGGAGACTCCATTTACTTTTTCTAAGGTTTCATGAGGTTTAACTTACACACAATAAAACTCACCATCTATTGGTGTATACTACAATTTGTTTCAACAAATTTATACAGTGGTATAACCACCACCCCAATTGAGACATACATTTTCATCATCCCAAACACCACTTTGCAATCAACTCCCCATCATTGCCTCAGCCAGGACCTGGCAATCACTGACTGATTTCTGTCCCTACAATTTGCCTTCTCTAGAAAGTCATGTAACTGCAATGTGTAGACCTTTCTGTCTAGCTTATTTAACTTAGCATGTTTTTGATATTCAGCACTGTTGTTGCTTATGCCAGTAAAGCATTATTACTTTTTAATTTCTCACTTGTAATGAGTATGCAGTGACTGCAATGTTTTTAATCCAATATGAAATTAATAAACATCTGAGGTTTTTTTGGTCTAGGATTATTGTCAATAAAGCTGTTATAAACATTCACATACAAGCCTTTGTGTGAACATGTTTTCCTTTCTATTAGGTAAATAACTAGAAGTAGGATTTTAGGATCTTCTGATATGCGTAAGCTGATAGATACTGCCATGCTCTCTTCCATAATGGTTGTCCCATTTTGCATTTCCATTAGCAATGAACAATATTTCTAGCTGATCTGAATCCTTGCCAAATTTTACACTTTCCGTTTTTTGAATATTAGCCATTCTAATAGGTATAGCATAATATCTCACAATAGTTTTAGTTTGCATTTTCCAAATAACTAATGATGAACAACTTTTACATTATTACTTGCCAATCATCGCTTCTTTGTCTATTCAGATATCTTCATTTTTATTTGGATTAATTTTTAATTAAGTTGTAAATGTTCTGCATATATTCAGGATAAAATTTCTTTTTCAAAAATATATTTAGCAATTATTTTCTCCAAGTCTATGACTTGTCTTTTCATTTTCTTGATGTTTTTAGAAGAGAAGTATTAAATTTTGACATAGTCCATTTGATTACTTTTAAAAAAATTTTTACGCTATTTGTTTCATATGGAAGAAATCAATTCCTAATCAAATGTCACAAAGATTTTCTTCCATATTTTCTTAAAGAAACTTTATAGTTTTAAGTTTCACAGTTAGGTCTATTATCCATCTGAAATTGAATTTTATATATGAGGTAACATATGAGTTGAGGTATATTTTCATATGAATATTTAATTGATCCAGCATCATTTGCTTGTTGAAAAGATTTTTCCTAGCATCCTTCTCTTTGTAAAAAAAAATATTTATATAGATTTATTCCTGGACACTGTATTCTGTTTTATTGATCTAGATGTCTATTTATTTGCTAAGTCTCTGCTAACTTGATTATTGCAGTTTATAGTAAGTTTTTTAAAAATGGTTTGGTTAATGTAGCTCCTCTACACTTCCATATAAAATTTCAAATTGGCTTATCAATGTCTACAACAACCCTGCTGATATTTTAAGTGTAATTGCATTGAATTTTTAACTCCATAAACTCAGTAAATATCTATTTGTTTGGATTCACTATGATTTCATCAATGTTTTATATTTTAAGCATACAATTCTTTTGCATATTTTCTTTAGATTTATATCTAAGTCTATTTTATTAATACCATTATCAATAATATTGTTTTTTTCTACTGCTTTTAATTATTATTGCTAATAACTAGAACACATTTGACTTTTTATTGATCTTTCATTCTGAAACCTGCATGAGCCCATTTACTAGTGTATGTGAGTTGCGTTTTTCCCCCAGATTATTTAGGATTTTCTATGTAGTTGTTCATGTTGTGTTTCTCCCTCTTTCTGACACACACACACATACCCACATACACACACACACACACACACACACACACACACACACACATAATCACAGTGTTAGCTCTTGTTTTCAACCTTTATTATTTTATTTGTTTTTTTGACATTATTTCACCAGCTAGGACCTCCAGTCCATTGTTAAATAGAAGCAATGAAAGTGAACATCATTGCCTTGAGATTTTAGGGGAGAAGTATTCAGTCTCTCACCATTAGGTACGATGTATCAATAAGTATATTTCCCATAAATTACCTTTATTAGGTTGAGAAAGTTTTCCTCCATTACTAGATGCTGAAAGTTTGTATAATGTACATATGTTGAATTTCGTCAAATATCTGTCTTCATCTATGCAGCTAATCATTAACTTTTAGCCTAATAGGCTGATTTATAATGACTGGTTTTTAAATGTCAAATTAATTTTGCATTCCTGGAATAACTTCCATATTGTCAAGGTTTATTATTGAGTTGGTCAAAAAGTTTTTCAGGTTTTTCCATAAGATGTAACAGAAAAACCCAAACGAATTTTTTGGCCAACCCAGTATCTTTTTAATACACTGCTGAATTGTACTTACTAATATGGATAAAAGATTTTTGTGTTCATACTTATTAGCAATATTGGTCCATAGTTTTATTTTCCTGTAGTCTCTGTCTGGCATTGATATCAAGCTAATGCTGGCCTCATAAAATGAGCCAGGAATTGGTTTGGTAAATTTATAATATGTAAATGATGAGTTGATCCAAAATGCTATGCAAGGTCTCTGGCCAGATATAAGGGTCTATGAGTTGGGTGTTTGACATAGCAAGTAACAGAATGTAATTTCTGTACTCCCTGAATTAGAATTCAAACTTTTTTCTAATGACTGCTATGCCTGTTTTGTGATAAGTTATATGGCAATTATCCACTGTATGGGACAAAAGTAGGAAATGATGAGAAATCAAGAGACACATTTTACACTATGGACTCTATATAGAGAAATATTGATTTTTGTAAATTAGACAGTGAACTTGTTTTATTAACTAAAAATATTTTTACTTTTTCCAGAGTTTAAGATAAAACTGATAAATTGAGGCTATTTTAATACAATAAAATGTAGATAAGAAAGGATTTAGCATTTTTAACAACTACAAAAAAAGCTGTGGAAATGTGGATACCACTAGCTTTGCAGGAGTTAAGATATGTTGCAATCTTATTTGAAAAATCGTACTGAAAATAACCATTTTCATTCATGAATATCAAAATCATACTGAAGTTATAATCCTTATCCTACTAGAAGTAAGAAGAAATATAATTTAATCATGGTACAAGTTCATCATATAGAAGACATATGGCTAGAAACATTTTTATACAGAAAGACAGCATAGTTCAGTTTCTTTGAACTGCAGATGGCCATTCTCAATGATCACCCACTGTGCCAGAGGAAAATTAAATTGAATTTAGTTTTGCTTCAATTTATTTGCAACTGAGGGGACAAACCCTGTGCACACCCATACATTTTATATTTGAACCAATAACAAAAAGTCTAAAGTTGTTAAGGCATCTTGTAAAAGTTTAGAGGTCAGTGAAGGGTTTGAACCTGAATAACACAGTACTCTTTCAATCTTTTAGTTCAAAACAAACATAGAAGACACAGTAAGCTCACTGATAGAAAAGCTGTTCTATTTCTCTAGTGTAGATAATTCACATGACCTGTTTGGTTCATTCTTTTTATATAAATAGTGTACTCCTTTCACCTTCAGATCCTTCTGTGCAGATGGCCTATGAGACCATCTTTTCTGCTGTTGCCCTACCACAGTGCTTATGCTTCTGGGAGCAGTTTTTCTACTACAATTCTAAATAATTTCTTTAATATTGCTATTTTACATGTATGCTTGTATGGGAGACAAAACCACATTTGTGAAAAATGTTCCAGGAAGAACCCATCAACATAATTTAATTATTAAACAAATATTTCTTGAGAACATATCATGTATCAGTCAATATTGTAGGCACTAGGTATAACAGTGGGTCACAACCACACCCCACCCTGCCCACATATACATAAACACACACACACACACACACACACACACACACACACACACTACCCACAGGGGTCTATCAGTATCAGAGGCCAAGACAGTGGTGGCTTCCAGCGAAATTTTCTCATTACAAACTTAGTTTAATGTTTAGATTTAGCATGAGTATGTGTGTGTGTGTGTGTGTGTGTGTGTGTGTGTGTGTGTGTATGTGTGCTTAGAGTAACTTAGCTTTTGGAAATTTGAATAACATTATAAATATTACATTTTTATTCCTTAATATGAGAAATTGTAGGATACATTCATTTTTCCTACTTCAAATATATTCAAATGGAACTACAGGAAACCTTCCATACTCCATTATGCTACATTACAACTCTTCATTTGCCCTATAGAACTACTTTAAAAACATATTTACCTCACTAACTCTATACTTAATTTTCTGTTCCCTTAGGATTCAAAGATGATATGGTTTCTGATCATGCTAAAAGCTAATGTATGTGAAAGTCTTTGGAATAAAATGCAGTTATAAATTCAAGAATCTGGTGATGGGCCTCAATCACACATTACCTTAATTTAAGGCAAGACAAATCATTAAATATGTTTTAAAGAATAACTTCTTTTAATTTTAATATTAAAAGGAAATATTCTGGGCTTCCCTTGTGGTGCAGTGGTTGAGAGTCCACCTGCTGATGCAGGGGACACGGGTTCGTGCCCCGGTCCGGGAAGATCCCACATGCCACGGAGCGGCTGGGCCCGTGAGCCATAGCCGCTGAGCCTGCGCGTCCAAAGCCTGTGCTCCGCAACGGGAGAGGCCACAACAGTGAGAGGCCCACGTACCGCAAAAAAAAAAAAAAAAAAAAAAAAGAAAAAAGGAAATATTCTAAGAGAAAGTAATGTAAACATTAAAATCAATGTGTTAATCTATGTGGTGACTGCCGTTTTTGATGAAAAATGCTCTCTGTAGCTCAACAAAGCCCACTAACTGTTACTGTTTCACATTCTTCCTACTCAACTCATTTATAGTATGTTTCTGCTCACTTAGCCCTTGTAATTTTTTAGAGAATCCTTTAGCCTACTGTCATCTTCACTAAAATAGAACTAATATTACATAATCATTTGTTTTACTTTTGTAATTTAGTTGCTTGTATTTGTAAGTTGAAGGATAATAAGATTTCTAAGAGATAACTTAAAAAGGTAAAAATAATTCATTCTTCAGAATTTCGCAATGTAAGCTTCATGAGAACCTGTAGCTCAGAGAAATTACTGACTCACCAACAGTTGCATAACCTGCTGGCTGAGATTAAATTTAAGATTTCTTACAACCAACACAGCTTAGGAAATGTATCTGATGCTCAAGTAATAACTTGTACCTCCCATGTAAATATTTGTATGATTATATTACCTACAGTACAAAATAATCCACATGCATTGTTTGAATTCTCCAATAATCTAAGATGGTTTTATAATGCGGTATCATTTCTGATTTTAAAATCTGGCTTAAAATGTATTCTACAACTTTATATTATCATTACTAAAACCATTAATCAAAACTGAACTATACCTACCTTTCAAAAATACATTAAATATGCTGACTATAGCATACTGACATATTATACCATTAATAATGTTAAAATAATACATGGTTAATTTTAATTGCTTAGAATATATGGTTCTCATTTGTTTTCATTGGTTTAAAAATATCATTCCTAATACTAAATATTCCCAGTGAGGGACTAATAAAGATTTATAAGATTATAATTATTAGAGTACATAAAACTATTTTCCCAATATGTCTAACATTTTTATCAACTTTAAATATAGGCATAGTCTACAACTAGATTTGAAATATGTTGTCTTTCAATTCTGAACGACTTTTCTAACAGAATGCAGAGTGGAATTTAATTCAACAATATAGTCAAACATCCACTAAGTTTGCACTTAAGCTGTTTGCTCCCAATAACCATGGTACTCTGTGAACTATTTGACTTAATTTGAAATATTACTAAAGACTATCAATTCCACAATAAAGTTTATGCCAAGGCCCAGGCTATTTTTGCAGCAATATATTAGCTGGATGTAGTTTGAAATGGTCATATACTTTTAATTAGTTTTAGTGAAATTTCGTGACAGATTAGATACTATCTTAGTAACAACAAGTCACAGCTAGTGATTATATAATTATTATTTTAATGGAGAACTCACAACCAAACCTAAAATTATTAACATATAGATATGATTTACAAAATAAAAGGATATAACGGAAAACTATTTTGCCCATTCCCCAGCATATTCTTATTAGCAACTATTTTAAAGTGTTTCTTCTTTTGTTGGTGGCCAATTTTTATTTCTAACAATATACTATGCTTTTCTTTATTAATTTATGAAGTTTAAACATTAGCTGTTGAATACATACTGTAGCTCAAGAGAATTTGTCTTAACTACACACTTGAACTGTCCTTTTCATTTATATATTTTCATCATTCTATTTAGTTCCATAGATCAAATATCTGACATGGAATAATAATCTAAACTTTTATTTCCTTTTCTATCAACTATAGACAGCACTTCTTGACTTCTCTCTTTGTAAAATGAGAATATTTGTCTTTTATCCTAGATCACATATCTTTCACTTTATTCCCTTACTACTCTCCTTGAAAAAAAAGAGTTGAAAAAAATATAATTTTATTTAGAGTGACAACAGTGGGGTTTTTTTGTTGTTGTTAGTTGGATAAAAACTTTTGGATTTTCTACTTTCTTGATTTTTTTGGTAAGCTGATTTGACATTAAGAATTTTGAACTAAGTGTCCATCAACAGATGAATGGATAAAGAAGGTGTGGCACATATATACAATGGAATATTACTCGGCCATAAAAATAAATGAAATTGAGTTATTTGTAGTGAGGTGGATGGACCTAGAGACTGTCATACAGAGTGCAGTCAGTCAGAAAGAGAAAAACAAATACTGTATGCTAACACATATATATGGAATCTAAAAAAAGAAAAAAAGGTTCTGAAGAACCTAGGGGCAGGACAGGAATAAAGATGCAGACATAGAGAATGGACTTGAGGACATGGGGAGGGGGAAGGGCAACCTGGGACGAAGTGAGAGAGTGGCATGGACACATATATACTACCAAATGTAAAATAGATAGCTAGTGGAAGCAGCCACATAGCACAGGGAGATCAGCTCAGTGCTTTGTGTCCAGCTAGAGGGGTGGGATATGGTGGATGGGAGGGAGATGCAAAAGGGAGGGGTCATGGGGATATATTTATACGTATAGCTGATTCACTTTGTTATACAGCAGAAACTAACACAATATTGTAAAACAATTATACTCCAATAAAGCTGTTAAAAAAAAAGAATTTCAAATCAACTTCGCTTTCATTGGGCTGCAAATATAATATGGCATGTTTCTAAATTATATTATTAAGTTTATCTACTTAGAATATTTAGAGGTTGTTTTGGTTTTCTGTATTTTTCATCAGAGTTGATTCATGCAGCTTACAGTTTTGAAATTAACTCCTCAAAGTTCCTTGTTATGTAAACAAGGATAAGGTAAACATCTTTCATAAAATGAACCTTTTAAGCTGTGCCATATTTGACTTGCCAAGTCAATGTACCCTTGTGATCAAGTGATTAAGCTATTTACTGCTCTTGCACAGAAAGCTATTAAATAGATCATAAACACAACATTATGGAGTGTATGTCAGGATCTCTAAATTCTACTCACCCATTAGTTGTGTGACCTTGAACAAGTCACTTAATCTTTTTGACCTCAACTTCTTTCCACACAAAGCAAGGACAGCAATTACCTCTATGGGCACTTTGCTTGTAAAGCTCTATGATTTTATTCTACAATTATCTCTGGAATGGATTTAGCATGAGGAATGAAAGCTTCATTGCAATGGTTATGCAAATAATCTCATATGAATTATGGAGTTAATTTAATAAGCCTCAGCTTTTTCAGGGTAATTTTCAGAAAAAGTAAATATTCATTTAAGAAGATATGTACTAAAGATTACTTTTAGTGGAAAAGTTGTAAAATATTTCCTCTACAACTGAGTATTTCTGGCAGCTGCTTATCAATCATGAGTTTCAGTCTGTAACTGTGAGGAAGAAAATTCTACTTTACTGGTACTAATAGCTAAAATATTTAGTAACAGAATCTGTAGCATTATAAACTTGTTTTACTTTCTCAAATTTTCTTCATATAATTTCTTAATAACACTAGCTTATCCATATATATATGAAATATATTTCTAAGGAAAAAGTACATTTTTGATATGTAAATATTGTTATACAATGTAGGAGAAAATAGAGAGTCACAATTCCTGGGGTCTTGCCCTTATTTGACTGCTCTTGACTTGCTGGGTGGCCTTAAGGCAAGCTGATCATGTTACAATTTTGTAAAGCTTGCCAAACATTGCCAGGGATTTGGAGAATGTAATGAAATCATAAGTGTAAAATCCTCTACAAATAGAAAGGTCAAAGACCAGCATATGTGAAACACATTTTCATTCTTAATGAGCAGTTGGACACTTAGTAGGGAATGTGAAAACATCTAATTTTCAAGAGCCACTTCATTTTGGAGCAATATTGAAAAGCATCATTATTTATTAAGGTTGTCACATCATTATTTGAAACATCAGTATTTACAAGCATGCCTTAGCAATAATAATGTTCATATTAATATTAATGCTAATAGCTAATAATAAAGGTTATTAATGATGCGTTAGAAAAAGCAGAGGCTGAGTAGTTTGATAGAGCTATGTTCAAATTACAAAGTTACAACTTCTTGGCTCTAAGGGTCAAACTTTTCTGCCCTTCTTATCCATTTGACTGTGTGGTGAAGTTGTTTTAAAATAATTTTCTAAGAGGAAACATGGCCTTGCCAGCACTCAGTTCAGGGCAGACTGAGAAGGAGTTCTCTGCAGGCACAAGTCATCATTAGCCTCTGAACCTCCTCAAAAAAGATCTTCACTCTTCTCCCACAGTGACGGTAGTACATCTATACCTGAGAGTCTCTTCTCCACTGGCAAACTGCAACTTTGGTGAGTGAGGCATTTGACAGAGTTAAATCTCATGCTTAGCATAGCTCAAGAGTTACCTAAAATCCAGTTAAATTCAGTTCGCCTATTCTAAAATATTCCCCTGGGTGACAACATTGCATTCTATTACACTTCCTTCTCTCACTTTCAGTCTTTCTCTCAAAATGTTTGTACTTACAAAGGAATTGCACTTGTATATAAATTGTCCATCTTATAACAGTACTATTGTTATAAACAAACACAAAAAGCACCTACCACAAAAGCAAAACAAAATAAAGCCCTTATAAAACAAAAGCATTATTAAACTTGTACTTATATAAAATGATTTGTTAAATGTGTTATCTAACATTACAGATTTTGATGAAGGCTTTAGAGAAAATTTTTCTATTAATTTCTTGTCCTATGAGCAGTTGAATTTCTTCAAGGAATATTTAGACACAATGAATTGCAATGGATACAATTTTCCTCTTCAAGATTCTTTTTACACAAATTTGTGACTCCCCAAAATTGTATAGGTGAAGATCATCATGATATGTACTTTATCTTTATCCCAAAACTCACATCACTTTCCCTCACTCTAATTTTTATCTTTTCTTTCATATACCTCTTTTATATTGTATAATTTTGTAATTTTTTAATGTTTCTTAAGTACAAAATCTGATATCCTTCTGGAAAACAATAGGGTATAAATCAATCAGTTAATTATATGACATTAAAGGAATTAAGATCTTTTCTAAATCATCTTATATAATGGCAGTTCTGTGCTGAACTAACTCTAATACACATAAGAATAATGTCGTGACCTACTGCCACTGGTAGTGCAAAGGGTTTCTTTCTCGGTTCCTTCCAGCATTTGCTGAGAGCAAACTAAATCCAGAGGACAAGTGAACTGGTTGAAGAATTCTATACAGGCCAGCCTTAAGGGACAAAGGCTAGAATGAAGTGTGAGGAGTAGATCTAGAAGGTAAAATCAAAGCTGTGTAGGACAGAGGTAGTCTGAGACAAAAAGACAGGTCATTATTCATTCTTCCTTTTTAAAGAACTGATCTAACATATCACATCTCAGAGCATCTTTGGATGCTATCAGAATTTATTGGTGTCACAGTCCTCTTTTAGCTGTATACAGTATGTTGAGGAACATATCATTTAACCACCAAATATTTCAATTGAAGACTGACTTATTAATCATCTACCATCTACACCACACTGAACGATAAGTTTAACTGGCTGGATTTGATCAGTCACTTCCTAAATGCAAAAACAATTGAATGCAGTCACTGTCCTCAAACATCTTGTCTAATGAAAGAAGTACATAAACTAGTAATGCCAGAAGAACATAATATTACAATGAATCTATTTAGTTGTAAGTCTCCCCAACAACTATAATCTCTTTAGTTTCAGATATGTCAAAGTATTATTTTCAAAAAAGTTTAGAATGTGATTTTCATACAGACATAGAATGAACTTGGGTCAATGTGTTATTTATCACACTGATGAGAGAAAAGGCAGGATGATAAAGCTGGTTCAAAGGAGAACTTGAGAGAGTGAGTATATATGCACCTGAAAGAAAGAATGCAGTTATAAGATGTCTAGGTCAAATACAAAACAAGTTATTCTCCTACAGGACAGTAATAACACAGAGTTTAAGATTACCTTTTCTATAAGACAGATATTATTTTCATTTCTACAGGAAAACATCTACAAGTTAACATGAAACTCCATAGGGTCTGGGTTCTATTCAAGTATAAGTAGGAAGTCAAACATACTTTCATGTAGAGAGTTAGATAACCCCTTGGTGTATCTATGAAATAATATTCCAGGAGGGGACCTTCAAGATGGTGGAGGAGTAAGACGTTGAGATCACCTTCCTCCCCACAAATACATCAGAAATATATCTACATGTGGAACAATTCCTACAGAACAAATACTGAATGCTGGCAGAAGACCTCAGACTTCCCAAAAGGCAAGAAACTCCCCATATACCGGGGTAGGGCAAAAGAAAAAAGGAACAACAGAGACAAAAGAATAGGGATGGGACCTACACCAGTGGGAGGGAGCTGTGAAGGAGGAAAAGTTTCCACACACTAGGAAGCCCCTTCACTGGCAGAGACAGGGGGTGGCAGGGGGGCAGCTTCGGCGCCACGGAGGAGAGCGCAGCAACAGGGGTGCAGAGGGCAAAGCAGAGAGATTCCCGCACAGAGGATCAGGGCCGACCAGCACTCACCAGCCCGAGAGGCTTGTCTGCTCACCCACCGGGGCGGGCGGGGGCTGGGAGCTGAGGCTCGCGCTTCGGAGGTCGGACCGCAGGGAGAGGACTGGGGTTGGCGGCGTGAACACAGCCTGAAGGGGGCTGGTGTGCCACAGCTAGCCGGGAGGGAGTCTGGGAAAAAGTCTGGACCTGCCTAAGAGGCAAGAGACCACTGTTTCAGGGTGTGAGGAGAAGGGATTCAGAGTACTGCCTAAACGAGCACTGGAGATGGGCCCGAGCAGCGGCAATCAGCACTGACACCAGAGATGAGCATGAGACACTAAGGCTGCTGCTGCAGCCAGCAAGAAGCCTGTGTACGAGCACAGGTCACTCTCCACACCTCCCCTCCTGGAAGCCTGTGCAGCCCGCCACTGCCAGGATCCCGTGATCCAGGGACAACTTCCCTGGGAGAACACACGGCGTGCTCAGGCTGTTGTAACGTCAGGCCAGCCTCTGCCACTGCAGGCTTACCCCAAACTCTGTACCCCTCCCTGCCCCCGGCCTGAGTGAGCCAGAGCCCATGAATCAGCGGCTCCTTTAACCCCGTCCTGTCTGAGCGAAGAACAGATGCCCTCAGGCGACCTATATGCAGAGGTGGGGCCAGATCCAAAGCTGAACCCGAGGAGCTGTGTGAACAAAGAAGAGAAAGGGAAATCTCTCACGGCAGCCTCAGGAGCGAGGAATGAGAACTTCACAATCAGCTTGATGTACCCTACATCAATGGAATATCTGAACAGACAACGAACCATCCCAAAATTGAGATGGTAGACTTTGGGAGCAACGATATGTATTTTTTTTCCTTTTTCTCTTTTTGTGAGTGTGTATGAATATGCTTCTTTGTGTGATTTTGTCTGTATAGCTTCGTTTTACCATTTGTCCTAGGGTTCTGTCTGTCCATTTTTTTTTTTTTTTTTTTTAGTATAGTTTTTAGTGCTTGTTATCATTGGTGAGTTTCTTTTTTGGTTTGGTTGCTCTCTTCTTTCTTTCCCTTTTTTCTTTTTTTATTACTTTTTAATTTTTAATAATTATTTTTTATTTTAATAATTTTATTTTAATTTTTTCTTTCTTGCTTGCTTTCTTTTCCCATTTTTTTTCTGAGGCGTGTGGCTGACAGGGTCTTGGTGCTCTAAACAGGTGTTAGGCCCGTGCCTCTGAGGTGGGAAAGCCGAGTTCAGAACACTGGTACACCACAGACCTCCCAGCTCCACATAATATCAAACGGTGAAAGCTATCCCAGAGATCTCCATCTCAATGATAACATCCAGCTTCACTCAACAACCAGCAAGCTGCAGTGCTGGATACCCTATGCCAAACAACTAGCAAGATGGGAACACAACCCCACCCATTAGAAGAGAGGCTGCCTAAAATCATAATAAGTTCCCAGACACTCCAAAACACACCACTGGACTCAGTCCTGCCCACCTGAAAGACAAGATCCAGACTCATCCACCAGAACACAGGCACTAGTCCCCTCCACCAGGAAGCCTACACAACCCACTGAACCTACCTTAGCCACTGGGGGCAGACACCAGAAAAAACGAGAACTACAAACCTGCAGCCTACAAAAAGGAGACCCCAAACACAGTAAGTTAAGCAAAATGAGAAGACAGAGAAACACACAGCAGATGAAGGAGCAAGGTAAAAACCCACCTCACCAAATGAATGAAGTGGAAATAGGCAGTCTACCTGAAAAATAATTCAGAATAATGATAGTAAAGATGATCCAAAATCTTGGAAACAGAATGGAGAAAAAACAAGAAAAGTTTAAGGACCTAGAAGAACGAAGGAGCAAACAAACAATGATGAACAACATAATAAATGAAACTAAAAACTCTCTAGAAGGAATCAATAACAGAATAACTAAGGCAGAAGAACAAATAAGTAACCTGGAAGATAAAATAGTGGAAATAACTACTGCAGAGCAGAATAAAGAAAAAAGAATGAAAAGAATTGAGGACAGTCTCAGAGACCTCTGGGACAATATTAAATACACCAACATTTGAATGATAGGGGTCCCAGAAGAAGAGGAGAAAAAGAAAGGGACTGAGAAAATATTTGAAGAGATTATAGTTGAAAACTTCCCTAATATGAGAAAGGAAATAGTTAATCAAGTCCAGGAAGCACAGAGAGTCCCATACAGGAAATATACAAGGAGAAACATACCAAGACACATATTAATTAAACTAACAAAAATTCAATGCAAAGAAAAAATATTAAAAGCAACAAGGGAAAAACAACAAATAGCATACAAGAGAATCCCCATAAGGTTAACAGCTGAACTTTCAGCAGAAACTCTGCAAGACAAAAGGGAGTGGCAGGACATATTTAAAGTGATGGAAGGGAAAAATGTACAACCAAGATTACTCTACCCAGCAAGGATCTCATTTAGATTCGATGGAGAAATTAAAACCTTTACAGACAAGCAAAACCTAAGAGAATTCAGCATCACCAAACCAGCTTTACAACAAATGCTAAAGGAATTTCTCTAGGCAGGAAACATAAGACAAGGAAAAGACTTACAATAACAAACCCAAAACAATTAAGAAAATGGGAATAGGAACATACATGTCAATAATTACCTTAAATGTAAATGGATTAAATGCTCCAACCAAAAGACATAGACTGGCTGAATGGATATAAAAACAAGACCCGTATATATGCTGTCTACAACAGACGCACTTTAGACCTAGGGACATATACACACTGAAAGTGAGGGGATGGAAAAAGATTCCATGCTAATGGATATCAAAAGAAAGCTGGAGTTGCAATTCTCATATCAGACAAAATATACATTAAAATAAAGACTGTCACAAGAGACAAAGAAGGACACTACATAATGATCAAGGGAACAATCCAAGAAGAAGATATAACAATTATAAATATTTATGCACCCAACATAGGAGCACCTCAATACATAAGGCAAATACTAACAGCCATAAAAGGGGAAATCGACAGTAACACAGTCATAGTGGAGGACTTTAACACCCCACTTTCACCAATGGACAGATCATCCAAAATGAAAATAAATAAGGAAACACAAGCGTTAAATGATACATTAAACAAGATGGACTTAATTGATATTTATAGGACATTCCATCCAAAAACAACAGAATACACATTCTTCTCAAGTGCTCATGGAACATTCTCCAGGATAGATCATATCTTGGGGTCACAAATCAAGCCTCGGTAAATTTAAGAAAATTGAAATCATATCGAATATCTTTACCGAGCCAATGCTATGAGACTAGATATCAAATACAGGAAAAAAAACTGTAAAAAATACAAACACATGGAGGCTAAACAATACACTACTTAATAACCAAGAGATCGCTGAAGAAATCAAAGAGGAAACCAAAAAATACCTAGAAACAAATGATAATGAAAACACGATGACCCAAAACCTATGGGATACAGCAAAAGCAGTTCTAAGAGGAAAGTTTAGAGCAATACAATCCTACCTCAAGAAACAAGAAACATCTCAAATAAACAACCTAACCTTACACCTAAAGCAATTAGAGAAAGAAGAAAAAAACCCCAAAGTTAGCAGAAGGAAAGAAATTGAAATCATAAAGATCAGATCAGAAATAAGTGAAAAAGAAATGAAGGAAACAATAGCAAAGATCAATAAAACTAAAAGCTTGTTCTTTGAGAAGATAAACAAAATTTGTAAACCATTAGCCAGACTCATCAAGAAAAAAAGGGAGAAGACTCAAATCAATAGAACTACAAATGCAAAAGGTAAAGTAATAACTGACACTGCAGAAATACAAAGGATCATGAGAAATTACTACAAGCAGCTATATGCCAATAAAATGGACAACCTGGAAGAAATGGAGAAATTCTTAGAAATGCACAACTTTCCAAGACTGAAGCAATAAGAAAGAGAAAATGTAAACAGACCAATCACAAGCACTGAAATTGAGACTGGGATTAAAAATCTTCCAACAAACAAAAGCCCAGGACCAGATGGCTTCACAGGCAAATTCTATGAAACATTTAGAGAAAAGCTAACACCTATCCCCTCAAACTCTTCCAAAATATAGCAAAGGGAAGAACACTCCCAAACTCATTTTACGAGGCCACTATCACCCTGACACCAAAAGCAGACAGAGATGTCACAAAAAAGAAAACTATAGGCCAATATCACTGTTGAACGTAGATGTAAAAATCCTCAACAGAATACTAGTAAACAGAATCCGACAGCACATTTAAAGGATCATACACCAGGATCAAGTGGGGTTTATCCTAGGAATGCAAGGATTCTTCAATATATGCAAATCAATCAATGTGATAAACCATATTAACAGATTGAAGGATAAAAACCATATGGTCATCTCAACAGATGCAGAAAAAGCTTTTGACAAAATTCAACAACGATTTATGATAAAAGCCCTCCAGAAAGTAGGCATAGAGGGAACTTACCTCAACATAATAAAGGCCATATATGACAAACCCACAGCCAACATTGTTCTCAATGGTGAAAAACTGAAACCATTTCCGCTAAGATCAGGAACAAGACAAGGTTGCCCACTCTCACCACTATTATTCAACAAGGTTTGGAAGTGTTAGCCACAGCAATCAGAAAAGAAAAAGAAATGAAGAATCCAAATCGGAAAAGAGGAAGTAATGTTATCACTGTTTTCAGATGACAGGATACTATACATAGAGAATCCTAAGGACTCTACCAGAGAACTACAAGAGCTAATCAATGAATTTGTTAAAGTAGCAGGATACAAAATTAATGCACAGAAATCTCTTGCATTCCTATACACTAATGATGAAAAATCTGAAAGAGTAATTAAGGAAACACTCCCATTTACCACTGCAACAAAAAGAATCAAATACCTAGGAATAAACCTACTTAAGGAGACAGAAGATCTGTATGCAGAAAACTATAAGACACTTCTGAAAGAAATTAAAGATGATACCAACAGATGGAGAGATATACCATGTTCTTGGATTGGAAGAATCAACATTGTGAAAATGATTATACTACCCAAAGCAATCTACAGATTCAATGCAATCCCTGTCAAATTACCAATGGTATTTTTCACAGAACTAGAACAAAAAATCTTAAAATTTGTATGGAGACACAAAAGACCCCAAATAGACAAGGCGGTCTTGAGGGAAAAAAACAGAGCTGGAGGAATCAGACTCGCTGACTTCAGACTACTCTACACAGCTACAGTAATCAAGACAATAAGGTACTGGCACAAAAACAGAAATATACATCAATGGAATAGGACAGAAAGCCCAGAGACAAACCCACACACCTATGGTCAACTAATCTAGGACAAAGGAGGCAAGGATATACAATGGAGAAAAGACAGTCTCTTCAATAAGTGGTGCTGGGAAAACTGGACAACTACATGTAAATGAATGAAATTAGAACACTCCCTAACATAGAAATAAACTCAAAATGGATTAGAGACCTAAATCTAAGACTGGACACTATAAAACTCTTAGGGGAAAACATATGAAGAACACTCTTTGACATAAATCACAACAAGATCTTTTTTGATCCACCTCCTAGGGTAATGGAAATAAAACCAAAAATAAACAAATGGGACCTAAGGAAACTTAAAAGCTTTTGCACAGCAAAGGAAACTCCAAACAAGATGAAAAGACAACCCTCAAAATGGAAGAAAATATTTGCAAACAAATCAACGGACCAAGGGTTAATCTCCAAAATATATAAACAGCACATACAGCTCAATATTAAAACAACAAACAACCCAATGCAAGAATGGGCAGAAGACCTAAATAGACATTTCTCCAAAGAAGACATACAGATGGCCAAGAAGCACACAAAAAGCTGCTCAACATCACTAATTATTAGAGAAATGCAAATCAAAACTACAATGAGGTGTCACCTCACACCAGTTAGAATGGGCATCATGAAAAAATCTACAAACAACAAATGCTGGAGAGCATGTGGAGAAAAGGGAACCATCTTGCACTCTTGGTGGGAATGTAAATTGATACAGCCACTATGGAGAACATAATGGAGGTTCCTTAAAAAGCTTAAAGTAGAATTACCATATGACCCAGCAATCCCTCTACTGGGCATATGCCCAGAGAAAACCATAATTCAAAAGGACACATGCACCCCAATGTTCATTGCAGCACTACTTACAATAGCCAGGTCATGAAAGCAACTAAATACCCATCAACAGATGAATGGATAAAGAAGATGTGGTACATATATACAATGGAATATTACTCAGCCATAAAAAGGAATGAAATTGAGTCATTTGTAGAGGCATGGATGGATCCAGAGACTGCCATACAGAGTGAAGTAAGTCAGAAAGAGAAAAACAAATACCACATGCTAACACATATATATGCAATCTAAGAAAAAAAATGGTTATGAAGAACCTCAGGGCAGGCAGGAATAAAGATGCAGACATAGACAATGGACTTAAGGACACGGGGAGGGGGGAATGGTAAGCTGGGATGAAGTGAGAGAGTGGCATGGACTTATATACACTACCAACTGTAAAATAGATAGCTAGTGGGAAGCAGCCACATAGCACAGGGAGATCAGCTGGGTGTTTTGTGACCACTTAGAGGGGTGGGATAGGGAGGGTGGGAGGGAAACTCAAGAGGGAGGAGATATGGGGATATATGTATATGCATAGGTGATTCACTTTATTATAAAGCAGAAACTAACACACAATTGTTAAGCAATTACACTTCAATAAAGATGTTAATAATAATATTCCAGTGTGACAGTGAAGAAATAGGCATTCATATTTTTCTCTAAGTGTTAGATAATATTTTTCTATGTGGACATATTTTTATTTCCGTAAGTGAAAATAACATGTGAGTCGATATGGATGCAAATTTTGTAAATCTGTGTAGCAGGAACATAAGCACAAGTATGGCTCCTGGTTGATATGTAAGCAGAGTAATGTGTTAGTGGTTCATGAACAATTATGTCAGCAAATTTAAAATAGTAGTGATGGGGGGCTTCCCTGGTGGCGCAGTGGTTGAGGGTCCGCCTGCCGGTGCAGGGGACGTGGGTTCGTGCCCCGGTCCAGGGGGATACCACATGCCGCGGAGCGGCTGGGCCCGTGAGCCATGGCCGCTGAGCCTGCGCGTCCGGAGCCTGTGCTCCACAACGGGAGAGGCCACAACAGTGAAAGGCACGTGTACGCAAAAAATAGTAGTGATGCACTGACTAAAACTGATTTATATGTATCTGTATATATATTCTGCTGTGCTTATACATAGGATCAAATTGTCAAATAAGACATGAATCAGAGATGTCACCCAGAATCAAACTTACTAACGATTTCAAAAATGTGTAGGTAATTCAGGAACAAAGATAAAGAAGAAGATAAACATTAAATGTCTGAGACATCCCAACTGTTTCTCCAGAATGGGGTTACAAATTAAATTAAACTGGGCATCCCATGTTTTAAGTTGCAGAGACACAAACACATTTTTTAGTATAAATAACTCCCCAATACTGCATGGGACATACTTTCAAACACACACTGTTTTTCTCCAATTCAAATTTAACTGGGCATCTCTATTTGTATTTGCTAAATCTGGCAACCCAACTAGATCCTTTCTTCCAGTATTAGACACACTCTTTAACCCAGAATAATAGATGAGGTTTCCAAAGGAGTTTTTGTGGTTTTACCTAACATAGCAGGAGGCATATAAGTTAAATAGCATCTCTATTTTATTCCCACAGAGTTGCATGACTTAGATGATATTCTCCAGGAACGATTCCTCATAAATCTGGTGATTGCAATTTTATTTACTATAAGTAATCCTTCAGCTGGGGACATTCTGCTAAGGGGTTCTATAGATAAGGCCTCTTCCTCCTAGCAAATATCATTAGTCTATTTACCCAGAAGTCCAGTTGACAAGGAGATTAGGCCAGGTCACCTGCCATCTTTTCTTTTCTTTTCCCCTGGGGTTGTATGCTGGTGAAGTGAATAAATGGATCTCAGGTCAGACACTTTAACTCCTTCCTTGCCAAGTACATTCATGAATTTAAAGAAAAACATACTTCCATTTATACCAGCAGTAAAATTAATGGCAGATAAAAGATGTAAACCTTCCATGTTTATGTTAGACACTTAATATCCTTCAATTGGGAAAATTTTTTTTTTATAATCACAAACTGGACCCTTAATAAATTCTGTTGTATTCCATGTATAAAATTTTGAGTACTAAGTAAAGAAGTTAGAGTAGCTATATGAGAGGAAACATTTAACAGCTGTCTCTTAGTTCCATCAAATAGATATTCTATTTCTCCAAAACTGTATTTAATCAAATATATAATATCTAATATCTCAGAAGAAGTGTGACAGAAATAAAAAAAAGAACAATTTGATGACTAGCAGGCCATAGGGACCAATGTATTATCCTTAAACCAGTGAATATAGACGTAATAGATTCTGAAAATTCTGACAGAGTAAAAACCTGAGGTTTAGCTTGGGCTACCTAATTTTTGTGTAGAAGAATGAAACAAAATATTCTGTCATATACATGATTAGAACTATAACAATTCAATCAATGATTTCAAAGTATTTTTAAAAAATACACAACTGCATGACTTACATTAGATGCCTAAAATCTCTTCTTGTAATAGGTCCTTTACTTTTCCCTTTTTCTTGTTCAGTGAGCAGTGGGGAAGGGTGTTGATTATAGAGTCTCTGAAGGGAAAACTTTGCAGCTATTATCACTACTATGGAGGAATCTTAGAAATCTTAGAAAGAGTAAAGTGGGGAGGGGCAGACTGATAGCAAGAGAGAGAAAAGCAATGCCAAAGGCGAGTTGATATATTGTCCTTACAGATATGCAAAATGTATGACTTAACCCCACATCTTTAAAAACTGTAAAATAATAAGATTTTATAAATTAGTAAGAAAAGAATGGTGACATTTGAATAAATTCATGGAGGAAGAACATTTGTGCCCTTTTTCTGTATGGATACGAAACAAAATATGCCCAAAGAGTTTGGAAATATGAAAAATCTCCTTTCCCACTCATCCCAAACCAGTGCTCTATGTCCAGAATTAACTGGGAAAGGACAGTAATCTGAAATTGGAAAAAGAGAGAAAAATATTTTCTCTTTACTTTTTGTTTGGGAACTTCTCATTAACATATGTGATTGAATTTGATAAGCTCAAGAACCAATAACCCCACAACGAAATTTGAGAAGCTCTTGGTTGCTACAATTTTCTAGATGATGCCTACATCTAGAAAATACTAAACAATATTGAAAGACATAGTTAAATATTTAGACATTTCCAAATCTATGGATTCCTGTCGTCATTTATTTTTGTTAGAGTCAGCTTTACCAAAAGTACTTCGTATCATTTTCTCTAAAATGCTTTGCAATTTATTCACTTTAAAGGGATGGCAAGCCATTTAAAAACTTAGGTAAAATATAACATCAGGTTTTCATAAAGCACACTTGTAGCCTAGAAAGTTGTTTGTTTGAATATCAAAATAATAGTACCCTTTCTATCCTAGTATAAAAATATAACACAATTCATTACACTTTTCTCAACTATTTTAACTACTATGAATCTCTGATGTTTCATATCTAAGAGAGATTATAGTTGCTAAATCAGTATTTCGTCCAATTTCTTGGACAAACATGGAGATACACAAACATGGAGACACAATGAAGATGGGCTAAGAGCTGATAGCATTGCCCTTATTCTTATATAATTTTTGCGTTTTTCTATACTAAAATAAGATAATGAATTATATTTTAAAAACTTCAATAAGCACATTCTATTGCATATTATGGTTTTATTTGATGCATTATTAATTATATCAAGTAGTTTTACTTTTTCTTTTGTTTTTGCATAAACTGGTGAAATAAATCTTTATATTTATATAGATTCTACTGGTTTTGAAAATGTGTTTTCATCATTAAACACATTTTAATCTTACAACAAGTATCTATGCAGGTACAAAATATTTTCTGATGTCACAGATGAAGAAATTGAGTATTAGATAGGTCATAATTAGTCCAAGGTAACACTGCTAATGAGTAGAAGATCCAGAACTAAGTTTAGGACTCTGGACATATTGTTCAGTGTTTTTCCACCGCATAGATTTACATCTCCTTTAACAGCCAGAAGATTTTTAACAGTCAAAGATTACCACCCAATGATTGTCCCTTCTCCTCTTTAACAACCCTAACTTGAAAAAAAGTAATATGTGAAGGAAATCACTTGAACTTATATATCACTCAACTTCTCTCTTTGCACCTTTTCATAGGAAAAAAAAAAACTTCCAAGGAATTGAACCCACTCAGTATTTCTGTATTCTTACCTCCTTTAAATATGTCCATCCCCACCCAAATAGCCATATATTTCCTTTATCTTACCCTATATCATTTCTATCTAGCACATATGATCGTTAAATCAGCAACCATAAAGGACCTGAGTTTTTAACCTACTTGCTAACTAGTTAGCCAGCCAGAATGTTACAGATACAGATACACACACACAAACACACACAGGGATATATACATATATTCTGGAGGGAGAGGAAAAGCACTCTAGATTTACTATTCTGGAATATAAGCAAATGTCTCGGGGAAGAAGACAGAGAGAGCTTTATTTTTACTACCATGGACATCTCCATGCAAGTATATCTCTAAATCTCTCCAGAGGGAAACATCCCCTCTAGCTTCAAAGGCTGATTGCTCTTCCAAGTTATCTTCTGCTCAGACTTGATCTGTACACAAAGCCAAGAAATCCATGGAGAATTTTCTAGTAGTGATCGTTTATAAATATACTTTTCATTTATTTGGTTTTCTTCCTAGAAATGTTTACAACGTGTGTGCCCAGATTCTATGTTCTATGGTTCTTGATCATCGTTGTATCCCTACTGCTTAAAATATTCCCTGGCATGTAGTAGTAGGTAGTAGTTTATATATAAATGAATTAGCAAATGAATGAATAGATGGAAAATAAATAGTTGATTAATAAACTTTTTAAATGCTGGATAAGTTTGTGTTTGTTGCTGTTTTTAAGCATGTCTTTCCTCTGTGGACATGCTCTGCAATGTTCTATTAACCTGTTCCTGTTGATTAAGTCATTCTCAGCAACTTAGGGATGTATGACTCTGTATAACAAACTCAATATATTGTTTAAACTTACTTTCAGAATTCACACTTAAAAAAGTATTTAAGGTAGACATATATGAGAAAGTGCTAAGTACAGGCTTTCCTCTTCAGACATTTTTAAAAATATCAACAGATATAAGACAGTCTTACTTGTGTGAGAGATAGTGGTCAGAGCTGTCCAGTGAAGGAGGAAATAGGTGTCATTGTAAGAAAGAAGATGAAATAAATTTTTGTTCATTTGCAAATTGGGGCAAATGACAAATAGAATTATTTGGCAACAAAATCTGAACTTTGTAGCACCAAGATGGTGATAATCATACTACTTTACATAAACAAGAAAAATATTCAAAATCTATCACCAACGACTTCCTAGAAATCCGAGAAGACAAAGTGAAAATTTCAAATTTCAGTTCTTTTAAACGTAACGTGTATTTTAAAATTCCAATTAAAATTCTATCCATAAGAATCAGTTAATCTTATTGAAGGGAAGAAAGGTAAAAAAGAATTAGAAAACACGTATGGTATATTAATGGTATAAGCTCTATAATCTGAATATGTAAGTCCAAAATTCTGTCTCTGTTTCTAATACGTAATGTCATATGGGACAAGTTATCAAACCCCTCTTTGCTTCAGATTCCTTATTGAGCAAAGGAGGAAATTTTTTTAAATATGAGATAATATTGGTAAGTATCTCATAAGTAGGACTTTTGTCACATTAAATCAGTAGAAACAATGTGCTTAGAATAGTGTCTAGAATTTATGGGTTCTAAAATTCTAATTATAATTTCAAAATTGGAAATGCAAAATTGTATGCTGGGCTGGTAAAGATGAGTCCCTTTCCAATACAATTAGTTAGAAATACTGAGGCTATCTATTGATAGATGGATGGATGGATGGATGGATGGATAGATAGAAAACAGATCTCAATAGACAAAAGGAGAAACTCCCAAGTTCCAGAAACAAAAAAAGATTCTGAAACCAGAGAAGTACCAACCAATTCAAAACTGTTACCTAGCAACATCTTCAGAGCCCAGAGCACACTGGACTTCAACAGAGAGGAAATACAACAGTAGACATCCAACAAAAGCATTACTTTGAGGGAGAATCAACAAATTTAACAAAAAAGTTAATTGATACACTAAATAATGAAAAAATAGACATTTTGAAAATAATATATATTTTAATTATTTAAGGCATAAAATCAGAAAGACAAACAATATTGAAGGAACAGAGCTGTATAAATAAAACAAGCATGTTGGCTAAAATCCAATTAGAATTTCTATAAAAAATAGCCTTGAGCATAGATTTTACATGTAATTTTGTGCTTCTTGAGAACTCTGAGTTTTATATATATATTACATACATATAATATATATAAAACTTGATTTGACAATATACTTACATACAAAATTTTAACTTTTCCTTTTATTAAATTTATTACTATTTAAGTTTATCAGCATTCTTGATCTTTTTTTGTTAGGTCTTTTATAGTATAGAGTAAAGGTTATTCTGGCCTCAAAAAGCAAATTGGAAAATGTCCCATTCTTTTATATTTGAAAGAGTTTAAGATTAAGTTGAGTTATTTTCATTACATTTTAAGAAGCTTTCACCAAGAATGCTATTTGTATCTAGAGTTCTCCTTATAGAAAATTTTTTATAATAAATGCATATTCTTTAATAGATTTGGAACTATCCAGCTTTTCAATTTCTTCTTCTCACAGCTTCAGTTTGTTGTATATTTCAAGAAATTTGTTAATTTTATGTAAGATCTATTTTAAACAGAATGATAGATAAATGAATAAATATAGATGTATATATGTGTATATTTTTTTGTGTGTGCATGTATTTACTAGCTATGTAGACTGAGAGGTAATAGAAGCACTGCCCCCAAAAAAGAAATAGGGATACCTAGCATTCAGATCATAGTTCTGAATATATTTTTTCACTAAAAGGAACTAAGGCTAGTTCTTTGTGTGTGTTTTTTGATGTGTGTAGAGAAAGAATTGTGTTCAGGCAAATTTAAAGAACCCAAGTATTGTAAAAATCAATCAAAATGCTTATAGGACATGGAAAACAGCTATCAGTTGAAACCAACTTAGTATAGCTATTACTCAAAATAGAGCTATACCTAGTAAATACACACACATCAATTCAATTCAATAAAAAAAAAATCAGTCCAGTAAAAAAAAAAGGCAATTTTTTGCTATATTGTCATCTAGATAAAGCAAATATGAGTGATGAACAATGTAAAGTTATGTGGTCAAAGTCTCTTACTGAGTGATTACTAATGCATGCTACCTGGTGCTAAATTAAAACCAAAACTAGCAGGTAGTCAAAAGGTACAAACTTCTAGTTATAAGATAAATATAAGTTATTTATCTTATATATAACTAGGGATGTAATGTACAGCATGATAAATATAATTAACACTGCTGTATGTTATATATGAAAGTTAAGAGTAAATCCTAAGAGTTTTTCTCATCACAAGGAAACAAATTTTTCTATTATTTTGTATCTATATGAGATCATGGATGTTCACTAAACTTACTGTGAGAATCATTTCATGATGTATGTAAGTCGAATCATTATGCTGTACACCTTAAACTTATACAGTGCTGTATGTCAATTATATCTCAATAAAACTGAAATAAAACAATACAAACGTGCTGCTGACTTTACACTCCTGTTTTTTAAATTGGGAAGGCAGGCATATTAACAAATATATACTATTTAGTGTCAAGACTGAAAACTAGGTATATTCTAGGTATAGTGTACCGTGTAAGAGGGAATGGCCAACAGTGCCTTGGAAGTGATAGGAAAGACCTCCGTGAGATAACACTTCTGAGCTGGCTCCCCAGTTTCACTCAGTCACAGAACTAATTAGCAATCAAGACAGTCTAGTATTCTGTTCTCCAGCATCAGTATATATATATTTTTTAGTTTCAAATTTTATTTAATTAACTTATCAGGTGCACAAAATATATATTTCAAATCTTATTAAACTCAGTTATTTGAAACATATGTTTACACAGGGGACAAACAGATAGATGATTTCAAATAACTTCTGGTACAGTCCATTATCCTGTACAATGGATTAAGCTAGACTTTGAAGGCTATGCATCATGCCAGCTGCCAAAACTGTGGGTATTTCCTGGAAACTGCTTCAGAGGACACAAAAAATACCAAAGCCAAAGAAATGAAGCCCTCATTGCCTAGGGTTGAAGGAAGAGGATCTCAAAAAGATGTAAATTTTAAATATATCAAGCAATGCTACTTTAATTCATTTAGTTCTACAATTAGTAATAACATGCTCACCTTTCTTGGCTGATCAAAAGATAACTAAATCGGATCTCTACTAACTTGTAAGCCCTCGTAAAATCCTTTAATCAATGGTTATCTCTGATTTTCAAGACTCCTGTGTTAATTATGGTCTGTATTGTCTATTTGTCAATTAATCATACATGTCTTGTGAAATCTAATGCAGCAATACATTGAAGATTATTTTTAAAACACTATTATTTGCAACTTCAAACATTTGTATCAAGTTTCTCCAACTTTATGTTAAGCTCCAAGAGAGTAGAAATGGTAGCTTCAAATTCTTCCTTTCCCATATAATCCTAGAGACTAAGTTTTTTAGTTGATGTTAAATAAATGTTTATTGATTGGTTAATTTAAATAAATTGTCCAATTAAAAGTGGCAAGGATCTATATTAAGTCAATGGCCATGAGAAAATAAAGTAAAGATTCTATTTAAGAGAAACATAGAAAGTAGGATTGGCCAGACTTGATGACTGACTGCCTAACGGAGGACTGAGAGATAAAAGTTGGCTGAAAACGTTCAATGTAGCTTGAGTAACTGGATAAAGAAGGCCGTATTTAATATATTAGGGAATACAGAAGGAGAATGTCTCTTTTGGGGATGAGGTACAGGTTTTCCCAATGTGTAGGAAAAGCCAGGCATAGTCAAGCAATTTTCAGCCTCATAAAACCTACTATCATTATTCGCTCTTGAAACATGGCAAAAATGAGACTCAGAATCCAAAATCACTGAAAGAATGACTGAGATTCCAACCCAGAAGGTTTGACTACAGAGCCTCTGCTCTTCACTCTTATTTTCCCTCAGTTGTTTCATGAGTACTATGCAAATTAAATATGAGTATAAAACTACTATATGGGACTTCCCTGGTGGCACAGTGGATAAGAACACGCCTGCCATTGCAGGGGACACAGGTTTGATCCCTGGTCTGGGAAGATCCCACATGCCATAGAACAACTAAACCCGCATGCCACAGCTACTAAGCCTGAGCTTTAGAGGCTGCGAACCACAACCACTGAGCTCGTACACCACAACTACTGAAGCCCAGGCACCTAGAGCCCTTGCTCCGCAACAAGAGAAGCCACTGCAATGAGAAGCCCATGCACCACAACAAAGAGTAGTCTCCACTCACTGCAACTAGAGAAAGCCTGCATGCAACAACGAAGACCCAACACAGCCATAAATAAATAAATTTACTGTTTAATGCACTATAATACCAAGGATCTTTTTCATTTTATCAAGCACATTCACCTCCTTTTCATTTCAGAAAGAACACCTACATGATTCAGACATAAATGCCAAACACTTAGAATAATGGTTGGCAGATACTAAATACTTCAGCAATTTTTGTTGAACAAATGATGAATGCATGAATTTAAAAATGTCATAGAAGGAGGAGGGCATAGAAGGGGCCATTAATTAACTACCTTATGTTTCAGTTCTCCCCTTAAAAAGGGAAATAACAACACTTATAACATGTTTATTATAAGAATTAAATAAAACGGTTATGTATGATTAATGGTCTGCTAATAATAATTCATACACATATAGATTATTATTGTTATTACAATAATGGGAGTGAAGCTAGTAAGATGCTTTTTGTAGGTATATTAGACTACAAACTAGAAGATATAAAAACACATTGGATTAAGGATGATTGATTTCTCCATAAAATGTTTCGTTTTAGCCTTATGATTTCATCATTAACTACAGGAAAGCTATGAATCATAAGGCATGATATAATCATTATATGCTAATTTTAACCAGAGCACTTGTGACTGTATGAATATGTGTTTGTATTAACACAAGACTTTGCAATAAATTGCTTTTGCATACTCTACACTCCCCAAAGAAAATTCTCAATATCATTTAATATAATTAAAAATAAGATTCTGTATTTCACTCTTGAGAGAAGAATGTAAAACAAAAATAAAATTAATTTCTTATCTAATAGTATGTGTAAATAGTAGTTCTTAACAAAAGGTAGAGAATTGTTATGGTCTTCAAAGGCTAAAAAAATTGAACAAATGCATGGGCAAATAATCAAAAAAAATTAAAAAATAAAATTCAGAGTAATTTTGAAGTAAAATGGGTACACAATGGTAAATTTAATGTCTCACTAATTAAAAGAGGCATCATGGAGACAAAACAGGGGTGTTTTGAATCTGTTGCCTTAATTAACTCCTATTTTCTTTTTTAGAATGGAACATCAGCAAAGGCCATTTAATGGTAATGAGGTTGAGTGAGAGGCCTAATATATAACCACTTTTAACAAGTGTATATTCCTTACTGTGTGTCAGATTACTATTGTAACAAAAGAAGAGTAAAAGGATGGATGTTTATTTTACATTCAGACTTGCATTTGCTTTAAGATACTGGAATTCTTGAAGGGCCATCATTTTAGCCTTTTTTTTCCTTCTCGTGGCACTATTAATGTTTTTAAAAACATACTGATTTTTTAAATTTATGTAAATTTCCACATTCAACTCTTTTGTATTCCTTTTTAAAGTTGGAAGTGGAAGTTAAAAATCCCAACTGTTTTGCCACTCTAGAGAGTAGGTTATTTTTATGCTCATGCCAGTAGAATTCTCATGAGTCATTTTCTGCACTTTTTTAAGGTATAGCCTCTATAACTGTATGATGAATGGTGACATCTGGGCTCTGACCTAAGAGAAATACGTCACTTACTGGAGATGAAGATGACAGGTCATGTCTGTTACACTTGTCCCTTTCTTCCAATTTTTAACCCTATGCTAAACTTTCATGAGAAGAAGGCATAATGGAGAGTCTTGAACAAGGATTCTTGTTTGATTTGCAATGTACCATATAAAATCCATTCTCGAATTGGAAAAAATTTAGGCCAAAGTTCATACACCTTTTGAATAAACTTAGTTCAGGTTACAATAGAACCTGACATTTTCAAAACTCTTCTGTGGTTAGGTGCAAAAATCAACAGAAACTTTGTGGTTTGGTTGGAATCACAGTAAGACCAAATTTTGCCATAAGACAGATGTTTGGATTTCATTTGGCTCCAAACTTGAAGAAAATGTTGTTATGCAAATCAACAGGAATATGAACAAAAATTGTCTTTTATAATAATGTATAATATTATAGCTAAGAAGCTTAACTTCATGTTAAATGTTACTTCTTTATATAATTAAAATTTACACATCTATTTTCATTACCTCCAAATACATTGCTAAGTATTTTCTTAAATTCTTACTTGTAATTTACCATAACACTTCATCAATTCTTCATCAAATATAGGTGCTAAATTATCTGTCTATACTTATTTCATTAATTTAAGTTGTAAGGCCTTCATATACACATTTAAGGATGGTATCCTCCCTTTAAATTAAACAGATATATTTTATGATAATACAGACTGATTGCATTATTTTCATCTCATCAGCATTTTAGTATGACTATATATATTTGATACTAAATGTGAACTTTAGATTTTAAGTTGTAAGCACTCCATACAAACTGCGTGATATTAACCATTCACTTTAACTTTGCCTGACTCCAAGCAGTTAGTTTCCAAACGCCTGAAACAGGAATTCTTTTCACATTTTTTCCTAAACTATATCTCTTAGTCTCCTCCAGAGATGTATTCAGTTTTCTACTCCAAAAGATTCAAATTATTCTCACTCATTGATTAAGTACACCACAATCATTCATAATTTGCCTACTCTTTTTCTGATTACTTCTGCATCTCAGTGTGCAAGTAATAACAATTACAAAATATAGGAAGACCATTTATTGGTGTTCTGAATTGATCCATGACAATGTGGTTATCAGTAAACAATTCTGAATTTGAAATATTGCAGTATTATATATTATGTTCAGTATCTTGTGTATTGAAATATAAAATAGTATGGTTTTAGCTTAATAAACAGTTTTTAATTAGTATTATAAATAAGTAATCAAAGTTTTTTACTATTTGAACAAAAATCAGGAATTAGATTAAACCATACATTGCTGACCATCCACAAAAAAATATAAACATTTCACATTCATTGGTTTATAAGTTTGATAGAGGTGCCACCACAAAGTACCACAAACTGGGTAAATTAAATGATAGAAATGTGTTGTCTCACAGTTCTGGAGGCCTGAGATGCAAGATCAAGGTGTTGGCAGGGTCAGAGTTTTTTTAGGCCATTGAAATACATGTCTAAATACCATTAGCCTATCTAGGCCCATTATGTTTATACCTCACTATCATACTTTGCAGAAATGGAAATATTTTTATCAATTTAATATATATGTATTGCACTGATTTGTGCATCTTTAATTTTAGTTAAAAAGGTAGTTTATTCTCATATTTAATTTCATTTTTGGCAAGTTGTGCTTTCATGATCTTTGTTTCTTTATCTGTTGTATTAATAGATAAATACGTATAAAGTATTTTTATATTGAATTTTTCAATGTTCCCTATAACTTGAACAAATGTAAAAATGTCTTATTTATTAGTCATATTTATAAGTATTAAAATATAATAATAAAAAACACATTACACATTTTTGAAATAATGGTAACTTCTTAATTGGAAAATAATTCTTAATGAGATAAAAGTGGCTATTTTTTTTCAGTGAATTTCTATATCCATGGGTGAAATCACTTCTTTTTCAAAGGAGATAGGATGTGTTAGTTAGTGTTCAACCAGAGAAACAAGCACAACAGACAACATATATTGAGGTTAAATGCAAGGAATTGGTTTCAGGATCGTGGGGACTGACTAGGCAAGTGGGAATTCCATTCCGAAAGGCCGGCTCTCAGGAAAGACAGCCTGGGACTCAGACAGGAGCTGAAGCTGCTATCCTGGGCAAATTTTCTTCTTCAGAGAGGCCCTCAGCTCTGTTCTTAAAGCCTTTTAGTTGATTGAATCAGGTCCACCCAGACTATCTAGATAATTTCCCATACTTAAGGTTAACTGATTATAGACCTTAAACACATCTATAAAACACTTTCACAGCAAAACCCAAATTAGCTTTTGAATAACAGGAGACTAGCCTAAACAAGTGGACACATAAAACTGACCATCAAGCAGAGTTTGGCACCACCATAAGAGTCCATTTTTTGATCCTTAATTTTTCATGTGACAAGTATAAGTTCTAAGAATTCTTGCACAGTAATAACTGGATGGAAATTGTGGTTTTGTGGAATAAAAAAAATCTTTGTCATAAAATTCTTTAAAGCCATAATAAGTTAGAGCCCAAAATTCACATAGTGACCTATCTGACCAAAAAATAGTCTCAAATATATCTGCTGCAAACTCAATTAGATCCTCTTTCAATTCTGTTAAAATTAAACCATTGGAAGAAAACTGACTTTCAGAACAATTTATTACCAGTCATTGTATTCATTAATTTTCTGAGTTTTTGGAAACAAACAAAAAAAGCTTTTAACAAGTATATATTGATTCTATTACTCTTTCACTTAAAGGCAACTTTTTTACCCTGATATATTTAGAAAATGTTGTAAACATGTGTGTGTGTATACCTATATTAAAACTAACTTCAGTTCTGCAGATTTAGTTTACTCAAGTTAAAGAAAGTATCTGCCATAAAAATTAACTGGCAAAGTCAGTAAATACTGTCATACAAATCAACAATATTATACTGAAATTCTATGAGGAAAAAAAGTATTATTTTATTTCCAATTCATATAAAAATATTAACTACATGTTTTTGCTTTGAAATTAAGATTGATAGACATATAGATGTGTACATATATAGATATAGATTTAGTTACTACATAGAAACTTGCTCTGAATTTTACATCTGGATGAGAACAAGCACCCTGCCATTCTCAATAATTTTTATTGATGTGCCAGTTAATAAGGTGTTTTTTTTTTTTCACAGCTCCAAAACTTCACTTATCTAGTCAGCATTGTGATGCTGGACCAGAACTCTGCAAAACATATTTCTAATTTGTCAACTGGTTCCCTATCATAATCTACCAATGAGGGCATTAAAGAGAGACTGAATGGCTGAGAAAGAAGAGATTTTCTCTTTCTTCTCAGCATTACTTCAGATCTTTTAAAATTATTATTATTATTAATCTGAGAGTAGCCATTTGTTCCTGTAGCAGTGGGTGAAGAGAGCAGACTTTGTCTTTACAAACAGAACCAACTTCCCTGTGTCCCCTTAGAGACAACAGAATCACCCAAGTAGGCTGAATTTCAGCTTTTCAAGGTTATTCCCTTTACTTCCTCACCCATAGGGATGGTAGCTACTTGCTTTAGGCTAATACCTCCATGAAAACATTTTGGCTTTTTTTGTTTTTTGATGACCAGTTAACAAAGACTTATATCTAGTTAATAAATTAATTTTACTTCTCTATATGTTTTAAAATATGTGCTGTAATTTTTGTTTCCTGATTAATTTCTCACTCTGATTGATGCAGATTCATTTTTCCTTGCACATCAAGAAGCAACAATAGACTTCTGCCATCACCTCACTGGTTAAGATTGTACCCTATGGTCACATCTAGCTACAAAGAAAACAGATTAATCTAACTTATCCAGTTTCTATAGTAAGAGCACATAAAGCATAAGGTGGGTAGAAATTTAAATTACTCTAACCAAACTACAGTGTCTTGCAACCTAAGAAAATTAATTATAATAGAATTAAATTGAATAAAATACAAAAAGTAAAGAACTTAAATTACAATAATAAAGTTAAATAAAAGGCAATAAGGAGTAATATTGACATTATAGAAGTTTTAATCATAATTTGGAGAACAAACCTGGAAATTTGTCATGAATCACAGAGAAGAAAGTAAAAAGATTATAGGGCGAGTGTACACAGAGAAAAAGACTGATAGGCAAGTAAGTTAGGCAACAAGAATCTAAACAATTCTAAGCATCTTGGAAGACTGCACAGGAACTTGGAAAGCTAAATAAGAATCAAAGATCAAATATGTTTCTGAAAAAAAAAAAAAAGCCTCATGTTGGAGAAATGTGAAGAGGTGCAAAGTAATATTCCAGGAAAAGGTGTCGAAAAAAATAGGAAATAGAAAATATAAAATGGAACTATTTCTTGAAGACCATAAGACTTGTAGAGACAAAAATTAAAATATATTAAGGAAAAAAATGCACAAACTGGGATTAACAGCTGATTAGACAGTACAGATAAGAAAAGATAAGTGTACTTGAAGACATGGTGGTATAAACTATCCAAAAAGAATCATATTCAATATATAGAGAAAAGACTTAAAAATATCAAAAAGTCTAACAAATCTGTGAATAAAGACCTAAAAACAAAGAATGGGCAGAAGAAGTTGTTGAATACAATATTTGAAGAAATAATAGTAAAAAAATTCTGAATTTAATAAAAACTATTATTTCACAGATTCAAGATGCTAAACAAACACCAAGTAGTACAAACAGAAAGTTACCCCAAATTACAATGCAATCAAATTATTAAAAACCAATAAGAGATTACTTTAAAAGCAGCCATAGAAAAATGACAAAGGAACACAGCTTATAATAACAATAGCATTCTCATCAAATACAATATGATCTGGAAGATAAAATATCTTTCATAAACTGAAAAGGCAAAATAAAAAGAAATTATCCTATTTTTCTATTTTATAATTACAAATAGTTAATAGTTCAAAAAAGCAAATTAAAGGTTTTGATACATGTAAGAGCTGAAAGTCTTCATTACTGGCAGAAATGCACTACAAGAAATTTTTAAGAGAATGTCTTCAGGTAGAAGAGAAATAATATAAGATAAAAATTTGGATCTAAATAAGAATTATCAGGCACAAATAATCACTAAAACAGAGGAAATCAGAAAAGTTAATCTGCAGAAAACTAGGCAAATACATTTGAAAACATTTAGGAACTGAACACTTTCCTAGAGAAACACAGATAACCATACTGATCCTGGTAAATTTAGACATCTTAAACAGAGAAACTGCTATACTATCAATGGAGAAAGTATGAAGAAACTGCCCTACAAAAAACAACCAGGTTCAAATATTTTCAACAGGGATTCTACCAAGTCTTCAAATATGGTACTGTCCCAATGTACTATAAATTATTCCATAGCACTGAAAATGAAAGAAACCATCCTAAATACTTTTATAAAATAGGAATAGCATTATACCTAAATCTGCTAAAGAAAGGAGAAAAAAGAAAAACACACATATAAATCACTCAATAATACTGATTCAAAAATATTACATAAAATATCAGCAGGGCTTCCCTGGTGGTGCAGTGGTTGAGAGTCCGCCTGCCGATGCAGGGGACGCTAGTTCGTGCCCCGGTCCGGGAAGATCCCACATACCGCGGAGCGGCTGGGCCCGTGAGCCATGGCTGCTGAGCCTGCACGTCCGGAGCCTGTGCTCCACAGCGGGAGAGGCCACAGCAGTGAGAGGCCCGCGTACCACAAAAAATATATATATATATCAGCAAACAGAATCTAACAATACATTAAAAATAGAATATGATATGATCAAGTGGATTTTATTCCAAGACTAATTTATTCATATCATTACAATGTTAATAAATGTAAAAAACAAGTTTCATCTATATTATATGGTTACCTCCATAGATGCTAAGCCTTCAAAAAAAATTCAACAGCCATTTGGATATTAGGAGAGAAATTGAGTGATAATTTCTTAAATTAATATATAAATGCAAATATAAAAATATAAATAAATACAATATGTAAATATACTTGTTAAATATATTAAATTTATACAAATACATATTTAAACTTCCAAGGCACAATGGGAAACAAGAAATATATCCACTAAGATCAGGGAGACAAGGCAAGAATGCACACTTAACTGTGTTACTATCAAATATTGTACTAGAGGTATTAGCTAATCCAATTTGGTGAAAGAAATCAATCTAAGGCATACAAATTTGTAACACAGAAGAGAAATTATCTTTATTTATACATGATATGATAGTACACCTAGAAATATATAGGACATCAATGAAAGAATTAGCTCAATCAATAAAATAATTCAGTAAAGTTCCAACATATAAAGTCAATAAATACCAATAGCTTTCTTATATTAAACAATAAATTATCAAAGAATCTAAGTGTATGAAAAATACCATTTAAACGAATACTACACACAAAAAAATTCTTAACCTTTAATAAGAAATGTGTAAAACCTATGTAGGGAAACTTTAAAAGTTTAAAACTCTCTAAAGTCTTAGACAAATGAAAAGACATGTCCTGTTCTTGGATAGGATGGTTCAACATTATAAAGATGCCAGTTCTCCTTGAGTTAATTTGTAAATTTAATATCATTCTAGTAAAGAAACTACCACACTTTGTTATGGAGTTAGACATATTGATTGTAAAATTCATATGGTAGACAAACATATAAGAATGGCCAAAAAAAAAAAAGAATGGCCAAGGAATTACTGGGAGTAGAGTGGAGGTAGGGGGAACCACTATAAAGAAAGAAAAAATAATAATAAAGACTATCCCCGCCAAACTTTAAAACATACTAAGCTTCTATAATTAAAATAGTGTAGTATTGGCACATGAATAGCCACAAGACCAGTGGGAACAAAATATATAACCCAGAAATGGATCCAAGTACATAATGTCAGAAAATATTCAAACCAAAAGACAATAGAAAGGCATATTTAAAACAGACATTAAAATATCCGTTACCTGAAAAGTGCTTGAAAAATAAAATAGAATAAAAATACATAATACAAATACTAGTCCAAAGAATGCTGAGGTGACTTTTTAATAAAAGACAATGTAAAAGTCAGAAAAAGAAATATTACCAGGATAAAGAAGGAATTTCATAGCAATAATCAATTCTATTCATTAAGAGGACATAACAATCTTAAATATTTTGGTAAATAAATAATTTCAATATGCAAAATCTGATAGAAATGAAAGAGACAGACAAATTTACAGGTATACTTGGATTTTGCTGCACTGCAGTATGAATAATTATTATAACAAGTAGAAAATCAGTAAGAATATAGAAGACTTGAAGAACTTTATCAACTAACTTCAACTAATTGATACTTAGAAAACACTCATGAAAATAACAAAATATACATTCTTTTCAATGACACACAGATCACTCTCTAAGACAGAAAATATTTTACATAAAAAACCTTCAGTAAGTTTCAAACTTGGAAAAATATGTCTATTCTTTGGCCACAATGGAATTAAACTGAAAATCAATTATGGAAAGATATCTGAAAATTGTCCATATATTTGGAAATAAACTATACATTTTAATAAGCCATGAGTCAAATAACGTCGCAAGAAAAATTGTTTTTAAAAAATTGAACTGAAAACTGAAAATATAACGTCAAAATTTGGGAAATGCCATTAAAGTCATGCTTAGAATGACATTATAACATAAAATGCTTATGTTAGAAAAAGGAAAGAATTCAAATAAATGCTCAAATTTTTATTTAAAGAAATTAGAAATTAAGAAAAATATTAAGCTTACATATATTTATAAAGTATATATTACATTATATATAATATATACAAATATATAGAGAGAATAAAGAAAACTAAAGAAAATAAAAAACAATAAAAATAGAGAAAAACAATAAAACCAAAAATAGCTTCTTTCAAAGGACAAATAAAATTAATAAATTCCATCATGAAAACTGATCATGAAACAAAAAAGGGAACAAAACTTACCAATGTCAGAAAAGAATAAGAGAATTACAAAGCCTATAGACATTAGAATACTAAGTCAATATTATGAAAAATTATTGCCTATATATTTGAGATCTTTGAAGAAAAACACAAATTGCCAACATTCATTAAAAAACTAATAGACAACGAGAATGGGCCTGTATCTGTTATCTGTTAAAGGAACTGAAACTTTCCCATTAAAACAACAACGCTATTTATGTCCAGTTGCCTCATAGTACAAATTTATCAAACATTTAAGAAAGAAAAATTCCAATTCTATACAAACTCGACCATAGAATAAAAGAGGATCACTAAAAAATACTTTGATGATGCCAGCATTATCCTGACAACAAAACCTTTCAAAGACATTACAAGAAAATATAACTATTGACTAATATCCCTCTGGGCAAATGTCCTTAATCCCACAACACATTAGACAGATAATATCCCATCAGCAATTAAGGCTCATCTTAGGTTGGAAAATTGTCATTGACATATGAAAAAATTAAATTATTATATAAATGGATTAAATAAGAGAATTCATGTGACAATTTTTAATAAATAAGAAAAAAAACCTTCAACAAAATTCAGTGACCATTCATGATTTTTCAAAATCTCCATAATTTAGAAGAAAATGACTCAAATTGATAAAAGGCATCTTTGTAAAGCCTACATTTAACCTTAACTTTAAGAAATGAAAGACTGTACACTTTTCTATACACTCAGGAATGAGAGTAGGAAGCTTGCTCTCACTATTTCTACTCACCTTGTAATGGAGGTACTAGTCAGTACAATAGATAAGAAATAAACAAATGCATACAGATTGTGCAGAAGAAATAAACATTGTTGACTTTCCAACAACATGATCACCTATTTAGAAAGTCCTAAAGAATCTAGAAAAACTACTGTAACTTAGAAGTGCATTTAGGAAAGTTGCAGGATTCACAGTCAATGTGCAAAGATTAGTTGTATTTCCATTTCTAGAAATGAATACTTGGAAATTGAAATTCTAAAAGGAGCATTTATAAGAGCATCAAAAACACCAAGTACTTAGGGATGAATGTAATGAAATATGAATATAACCTGTATATTGAAGACTATAAAATATTGCTCAGAAATATTATAGAGGACCCAAATAAATGGAGAGAAATATTATGCTCATAGATCAGACAGGATGAAATCTCAATCAAAATCCCAGCAGGCTCTTTTCTATAAAATTGACAAACTGCTTCTAAAATTTTTATGAAAAGACAGAGGATCTCAGAGAGCCGAACAACTTTGGAAAGGAAGAAAGATAGATGATTCATACTATCTGCTATCAAGACTTACAATAAAGCCACAAAAATTTAGAGAGTGTAGTATTGTATAAGGATGAACAAATAGATCACTGGAATAGATTAGGGAGTCCAGAAATAGATGAACACATATATGGTCAATTGATTTTTCAAAAAGGTCCCAAGGTAATTCATTGGGTAAAAGATGGTTTTTTCAATGAATTATACTAGAACAATTAGATATGCATATACAAACAAACAAAAATGTGAACTTCTAACTTCTAACATTACTAACTGAAATCCCAAATTAACATGAAGTGCATCATAAACCTAAATGTAAGCACCTGTATACAGAATGTACAGAACTTGTGTATAGGTGTGTAGAACTTTTGAAAAAAAATAAGAAATTCTTTATGATCTTGAATTAGGCATAAATTTCTTAAATAAGTCGCAATAAGAATAAAATGATAAATTTGCCTTTAGTACAATAAAAATGCTTTCTGAAATACACTCTTAAGAAAATAAAAAGGCAAACCACTGGAAGAAAATATTTGCACTATATATGCATATGTATATGATAAAGGACATGCATCTAGGATATATAAAGACCTTTTATAATTCCACAGTAATAAAAGCAACCAGATAAGACATATTTATTGAGCAAAAGATTTGAATAAATGTGTCAGAAAATAAGATATAGATCTAGGAATGGCATATAATCACGAAAAAGGTGCTCAACATCACTTGGAAAGTAGAGGTTTGAGCAAGTCCCAGACCTCCTCAGGCACAGCTGCAGACACTTTTCACGGAATATTTCCAGTCTATCTTAAACAGGAAAAGAATGGCTAAAGGAAAGGAGTTATTTGGACTTTGTCCTCTAACAAAGAGCTAAGATATAAGAAAAAATTAAAAGAGAAGTATAGTAAATTTTTAAAAATACAGTTTGTGATAAAATATCACATTTAAATAATTTCAACCTTGTGCTTTCTCTAACATGTTGAAAAGATTTTAAAGGAAAACTAAATTTAAAATTTCTATAGCTTTGTACATATCACTTTGAGATAGTTTGCTCAGTTTAAAGAAAACACTAGGGGAAGGCTTACCATATTTCTTATAAATAAAGTTTTGTTTTCATTAATTAAATTATTTCACATTTTGATAAAGTTCATGTAAAAAAAACTATGTATGTAGTTTAGTTAATAAATGTTTATTCCCATAAACCAACAATGTCCAGATTCCAAATTATTGTCAATTACAGTTCAGGTTTTTCTACCCCTACACTGTTTCCCAGGTTAATTGGCTCCAGCAATCTGTGACTCCCTGTATTTGCTATCTGTCTCCTCAATTTTGGGGGCAGAGGTTTGCCCTCTATTACAGATATAAGAATAGTCTTTGATATTTCAGTCTGTTCAGCTCTTTATTTGTTATTAGGGTGGAGTGATGCACTCTGAGCTCCTTACATGCAGAACCATGAATGATTTTTCAGTAAAATTAAATGATTATTTCCAGATGATACAATTATCTGTACAACTCCATATGTGGGACTTCTCTGGTGGTGCAGTGGTTAAGAATCTGTCTGCCAATGCAGGGGACACGAGTTCTATCCCTGGTCCGGGAAGATTCCCACATGCCATGGAGCAACTAAGCCCATGCGTCACAACTACTGAGCTCATGTGCTACAACTACTGAAGCCCGTGCACCTAAAGCCCACACTCTGCAACAAGAGAAGCCACCACAATGAGAAGCTCATGCACCTCAATGAAGACCCAATACAGCCATAAATAAATAAATAAATTTATTTTTTAAAACTCCATATGTTTAATAAGAGATTGCATCAGTTTTGAATAGAATGTAGAATACATTTCAGATTTTAATAAATGAGTGTCTTAACTAAGAAGTAATATTCTTGAAATTAAAAAATATATATATAAACTTGACTACACTAAAATGAATGACTTTGTTTATCTAAAAGAACTATAAGTAAAGTCAAGAAAATTAGTACAGTGCTGGAAGAATATAGCTGAAACATATAAAACCAACAAGGAATTTATATCTAGAATATAAAAAAGAAAATCTACAAGTCATAAGGACATAAATATCTAAAGTAAGATATTTGTGGGGTGCAGGTAAAGCATAAGAAAATGCCATTAACACAAGAGAAAATGCAAATGACAGATAAACATATTAAAGATGCTTAAATTTGCTAATATTAGAGAAATCCAAACTAAAGACACAATTACTTACTACTTCAGACTAAAAAAATTTAAAAAGTATGACCATAACAAGGATTAACAATACTCATTTTATGCTGTTGGAGTATAAAACTGGGATCACAGCTTTGGGGAAAAATTAGCATAATCATAGTAAATGTATAGACATAAGACTTTCTTGGTAATTACTCTCTTATTTTCACAAAGTTACAATAAGTTGTGCACCTGTACAAAATTCATCATGAACATTACTATCCAAAGTAGCTTTGCTTGCAATATTAAAAAAAATAATAAAATAACGTGGTGACAAGGAAATGCCTATTAATAGAGCAATGGACAAGTAGACTAATATACAGAAATAATGAATGAATGCCATATGCATCAACATGATATTTTGTTTTTCAAAGAGAAAGGAAAGACAAAGATATTTGTTGTACAATTTACTATATATTTTCAATACCAGAAAGCAAGGGTTGAGGAACATTTAAGTGGGGTTAAAAGACATACTAGCATTAAACTGAAACTTTTTCACTGAAGGATTGTAAGGAATTGAAATGGGAATAACTTTCTCAGTATGTGATTTACTCCTATCTAATGCTGTTGCCATGTACAGCTAAAATCACCTTGAGAACTGTAACTCATCCAATATCCCCATAATCTGGGAAACAATAGTGTGAATACAAGACCCAGAAGACCAAGGTCCTCTACTCAATTCTATCCTTTACTAGATGTGTGATTTTTGAGGCAAATCCTTTCTCTGCTTTGTCTCATTTTTTCCATCTATAAAATGAACTCTTATAGGCCCTTCATACTCTACAATAACAAAACTTTCTGACATTGAATTGAAGTCACACTTAGCCTTCAGAAATTTCCCTTTCAGAAAAGATTTTGGGGGAGAGGAAGGTACAGACATGGAGCTTGTGTTCTCAACCTTTTGTTCCCTCTGGTATAGCTTACTTTACTCCTCTTGTCTAGAATATGATAAAGATAGACAAAGCAAGGTCTTAAGGGAAAAAGGCAGAGGAGAGCAACGGGCAGGGCAGGGATGGTCAGTATGGTGATATCAGTGGAGTACAGGTTCTAGAAATCAGCAAAGGTGGATTTGAATCCTGGATCTCTATACACATAATTGCATGGGCTTATGCAAGCTACTTATTCTCAAAGCATCTGTTTTCTCATTCAATCCGTTGAGAGTTTAATAGCATACAAGACTGTTGTGAAGATTAAGTGAATCACAATGTAAGATAGGTTAAAGAAGGCACCTTTGGCTCTAGTAGGGGGCATACATATTTGGATGCCTGAAATAAGGGATTGTGACCTCTTTCATCCTGTCAGCCTTGGTAACTTGATTATTTCATTTCATTTCTTGTGAGCACCAGACTTAGAGTGGGTATTAAAGAAGACATTTCTCTCACTAATATTATTGTTTTTAACAACAGAGAAACATAGAAGTGATATCAATTATTAAGACTGAAGAAAAAAATAAAGCCTAGAATATGGTGATTTCTGTGGGGCAAAATAAATGTTGAAAGAAAATAAAGTAAGTTTTTAAGTTTATATTAAAAGAAGATAACAGAAAAGAAGGTGTAGATTAGACAGGTGCTTAAGACTAATGTTATAATGCTATTAAATGATATAAATTAGAATAAGGTGATTCAATTGATATCATGTGTTGGTTATTTATGAGAATGGTAATAGTTGTCTTACTTTAAATTATGGAATTAATATTAGAAACAGAGGAAAAATATTCACGGTAGTTGAAAATTTAAATACTGCACTTCTCCGTGTGTCCATATTTTATATATGCTGTGCAAAACAACATAATAATACTATCTAAATCATGGGTTTCTTTTGGTGTTTAAGTGAGATAAATTTTTTAAAGAGTTTTAACATTCATGTCAGTTACAAAAATAAGAATCTAGAAATTCTCCATGAATCCCAGAAACCACAAGTGATTTATCTGTAAATATTAGGATAACTATAGTAACCTCTTCCTGAGATTCTGGTGAGAATGTATGATATAATACATGTCAAGCTCTGGTAATAGCACTGACACAATAAGAACTTACTTGGTATTATTTAGTGAAACTATTTTTTTTTAAATCTTTATTTATTTGGTTGCACCAGGTCTTAGTTGTGGCAGGCGGGCTCCTTAGTTGCGGCTCAAGGACTCCTTAGTTGTGGCTTGTGGCATGTATGTGGGATCTAGTTCCCTGACCAGGGCTCGAACCTGTGTCCCCTGCACTGGCAGGTGGATTTTTGAAAACTGCACCACCAGGGAAGTCCCTATTTAGGAAACTTTCAAATATAACTTATAAATCATTATCTATAATTTCTGAGAAATCATGAAGAATAGGTGAGGTATTTCATGTCAGAATGTGGGTTAACATTGTGATTTTTAAGAGAAAAAGATAAATTTGGTAAATATACACCAATGAATCTGTTGCTGATATACACACCAAATTATGGAAAGGTTTATGGACTCTATATAATTGACATTATAAAAGTTATATAATTGTCAATTTTGACATCTCTAGGTTTTCATTAGCCTATAAAAGGCATGACAGCTTTTTTTTTTTTTTGAGTACAGGGTAGTGGTTCAAATGCAGCCTCTGAAGTCAGACCATGCGGATTCCAGACCTTGCTCCACTGCTTTCTAAAAGCATTACCTCTAGTAACAATAAATCTATCAGTCCCTCAGTTTCATCATCTGTAATGTGAAAGCAATAAAGGTACCTACTAAATTTTCTGGTGAGATTTAAAACAGTTCCTGGCATATGAGTACCCAGTAAGTATTAGCTTTTATTGTTACTTTTCAGAATTATGAAATATTTTGATAAAGTTCCTCTAGATTTCTCTAGATGGACTAGATGTGATACTTACTTTTTAAATTTTAGTATTCCTAATTCTAATCTTTGGTTTCTAATTAATTGCCCATTACTCTCAGATAGAGCTCTTATTTTCCTTCTCACTTTTCTTCCTATCCATTTTTAAACCCTTAAAAAATATATATTGATATATATATTTAAATATGTGTATGTATATATATATACATATATACACATATATATATAGAACAGATCTTCAAAAACCTAGTTTTAAACAGGTGGTCAGAAAAAGTGGACAGATTTGAATTTGAAGACACTTTTACTTTCATTCATTATCCACATAAATTTACAATTAGATCAAAACTGTAATTATTGTAGAATCACTGAACTTCAGAGTCTTAAATACTATTTGGAAACCTGTCTTTATGAAATCCAAATACAATTCTACAATATATGATTTAAATTTCAGGGTGTTTCATCCTAGCATACCACTGAAAAAACTTACCTTTGCAGAAATGGGTAATAACCCAGCTTCAAGTTGTTGAGGCTCTTTTACTGGGCTGCTCCTATGTATAGTTTCTAATATGTAAAATAATGATGTAAATTATCACTCAACTTGGATAATTTGGAGCCTGGGAAAATTACACTGGGATAACGAATGTAAACTGGGGCAATTGTGAGGAAAGTGGGAGGTATGCTAACTCTTCTATGATGCATTGAACACTAACAACAACTAGTAGTTTATGATATAATTATTTAAAAAGCCCTCTGCTTTCAGTTCTATCCATAAAATTACTATAGCCTCCCAAATAAATACTTTTATATTTTCCTCAGTATTATATTTACCTATTGGCAGCCTGCTGAGTGTCTAAATCAAGAACTTTCTCTCAGAAGCAAATCAAAATTGCTATGTGTGAATTTTTAATTTTCCAGTTCCAAAGCTTAGAAGAACCAATAAGCATACAATCAATTTTAATTTAAATTGAAACCCACTGCTGTATTTACTGCAGATGGTCTTTCAGGGAACTGAATCTAATATAATTTCTTCACTTATCTAATCGTACTGAAGGGATGTTTTGGCCAACCTGTTACAAGGAGAATATGTAATGAAATAGGAAGAGATGATGTTATGTTTTATGATGTTTCATATTGTTCTGTTACTCTTCGATTGTGAGAAGTAGTGAGTCATTTGGATTAAACATGTCAGAGTATATAATAACTGCTGATAGTAATACAAGTAAAACCTGACATTGTGGTTCTGAACAAAAATTCAGGCAGAGTTGTTACAGAGACACACACATGTAGTGCACTGTCAAACTCTTGGATATAATTAGACACATAACTCACAAAGTATAATGTGAAGGTTCCCTCCTCCCTTCAGAGTTACGTGATTCAGCTGTTCTATCCCCAGGCTTTAACAAACTGTTTCAATAGGAAATCAGGAAAAAATCTATCCTTTTTTACTTATTTGATTTAGGTTTGTCCTAGAGCCTTTCAGGAATAAAGTACTATACCTGGGGATTAAAGAGGGGATTGATCCCAAAACTTAAAAAGCTTTAAAACTTTCCTAATGGAATAAATGAGTAACCTATCATTTAGGAAAAAATGATAGAAATAATAGGTGATAGATAAATGATAGATAGTTGATAGGTAAGTTGATTGATTGATGGATTGATAGATAGGGATAGACTTAGAATAAAGAATGTTGGTTCTCAGTGATTACCATAAGTGCTCACTAGACATGTAGTAAAACTGAAAATGCATAGCTCAATAAGCTAAATATAAAATCACAGAATCAATTGTTTCCTCTTCCTCCTTCCTCCACAAATTATTTAACCTATAAATTTGATTATTTTCTCACTAGGACTAACCAATGATACATATGAAATGGTTTTCTAAAAACAAAGTTGTATGCATAAAATAATGCAAACATACAAGAGCAAAACTCTATGAAAATGTTTAACTTATTTGAAAAATAAACTTTAATTTTTAAAATAGAGATATTGGATTTTAATTTACAATAGGCAGAGCTCTTTAGCTACATATTGACCCAGATATTAGATGGACTTTTATCTTACTTTTTAAAAAAATACCTTGGGCCACTGAACACAAGCATGATTTAGGATTGGGTATAGAGCCGTCCCAAGGGTTTCTATGCCATCTCTGAAACTCAACCAGAATTTTCTGGTATTCCCCCTCTAACTCTGCCATGGTTTTAATGCTCCTTGTCAGAGTTCTTTCTTAGCAAAGACCTAAGGAAGCGGTACGCGTACGGTTTTACGTACTTTTACGTACGCGGGCCTCTCGCTGTCGTGGCCTCTCCCGTTGCGGAGCACAGGCTCCGGACGCGCCGGCTCAGCGGCCATGGCTCACAGGCCTAGCCATTCCGCGGCCTGTGTGATCTTCCCAAACCGGGGCACGAACCCGTGTCCCCTGCATCGGCAGGCGGACTCTCAACCACTGCACCACCAGGGAAGCCCGAGATGTTTTAAATCAGCTTCTGTTATATTACTTTTGTAGATACTTCTGAAAAATTGATTTGTATAGCAGACAAATACTACTTTCTTTTTCCCCCTCTGTGCTCTATGGTGAGGAGGATGCGAGAATAGGAAGGTGCCCTAAATGAGCTTCTGAATAAATGTTACAGCATCGATGAAGCTCCAAATAACTGAATTTAAAAAATCCAGAAAAAAGTGTACATACTATATGATATTATTAGATGACATTTCCTAAAATTTTAATTTAACATATACTGTCAGAAAGCAGATCTGCGGTTTCCTGGGACAGGAAAGAGTGTTAGGGAAGGTGAGAAGGAAGGATTACAAGGGGACAGGATAAACTTTGGGTGATGATGATTATGTTAATTACAGTGATTGTTTTGTCAATTTCACAGACATACATGTATCAAAACTAATCAAATTGTACACTTTAAATATGTATGTTTATTGTAGGTCAATTTTATCTCAGCTAAGCCATTAAAATGAAATTAGATAAGGAATTGAAAACAATTAGAATGGTATTAGAAACAGTTTTAACAAAAACTTTGTACGCCTACTTTTGAGATGTATGAAACAACCCAAACCAGAAAACAAAATTAATGCTCTTCTGTTAGTAAATATTGTTTCCAGACTTTTCATGCCATTTTCACAGCATCCCCAAGATTTTGCTTCTATTATCATCAAAATACAGGTTATTTGAAGGCAAGATAATACTGTTATGAATACAGTGTTTATAACTGTTTTTCAGTTCCTATATTTCATGTCAACATTTTAATGGCTGATTTAAACTAGTTTAAATTTCTTAGATAAAATGATTAATTGCAGATCTCTTATTAATCTAGGATTTTGCCTTTACTTCTCTAACTCTTTAGTCTGCAAAATATACTCATATAGAACACCTTTTTATCATTTGACTTTTCCTAACCAGATCTGAAAACTATTTATAACTGGATTATCAGTCAATTTATAGTAACATGAAAAATAAAAGTGACATTGATTAGAAAATCAAACTTGCCTCAGTGTTATTTCAAATTGGGCTATTACTTAAAGTTTCCTTCCACTGTTGTGTGTTTGCTTTCTTATATAAGGTTTTTGAAGTACCGTTTTCAAACATATGCTATATGTTTTTCAACATATGCTATATCAGAAAGACATTTTAAAGTCAAATCAACAACTCATCCAAATATATAAACTTTTCATAGGAGTGTGTGTGTGTAATTTAGAATTTTGGACTCTTAGAGGACTTTTAATTTATGAGTAATGGCCATTACTGTCCTTCCCAAGGTTGCCATCATGCCTAAAGGAGCATTCAAATAATATTTGCCAACTAAAAATTGGCGCTTGCTATCTGCCTCTACAAGGATTAAGTCACTAGCAACTGCAGCTGCTGACCTTCAACACACCCTGAAAAAAGTTCAGGGTAGAGATCAGGAATGAGGCACTCTGTGCTCTGGGAAAAACTGGCAGAATAGGCCTTCAAACATATTTTCAGGAGATTTTACGAGCCCAAATTTTTGCATCTTCTCATATCTAGAAAAGCACTAAAGTCATTAACAGTGATAAGTGCTCCTCATGACTAGTCTCAAGCCTCTGCCAAAATGTGTGCTTGACTGCACATACCCCCTTCACTAAAATCATATATAATACTGACCTCTCCCCCTACCTCTTTGGAGCTGCTACCTCAGAGCTATCTGAGATGCTGTCTCCCAGGCTATAATCTTCATTTTGCCCCAAAGAAAATTTAACTCACAACTCTCACATTGTGTATTTTTTTTAGTTGATATGCTCTAAAAAATATGAAAGGTATTGACTTAGAAACTTAGGACCCATTAGAATCAAATGCCCCATCACTTAGAGAGGTTTGGTCTCCTGACCAGCAACATTGGCATTACCTGGAAACTTATTAGAAGTGCAAATTTACCCCAGACCCCTTAACTCAAAATCTCTGTGCTTTAACCAGCCATTCAGGTGATTCTGATTTGCAGTTTGAAAATCATTCTCCTAGAGGAACACCTCCACTGTCAACAGAATTATTTTTGAAAAAACCAGACCAGTAAATGGTAGCAATCTGTGAAAATTATTAATACTGATTCAGTGGAGAACACATACCCACACATGTGCACGTGCACACACACACACACACACACACACACATACACAAAACACAGATCTTCACAATTACTGAATATCAAGTAAGAATTTTTAAATTTTTGTTGCAATGGCCAGGGTCAATTAGTTTCTCATCCAAAATTTAAAACTAATCATTTTTTGTGTTTGACATTTTTATAGATTAAACTTGAATACAAATCTCTAGGCAGCAATTCCAAGACCTCAGCCTAAAAGAATTCATCTCACTGGGAAGATACCTAAGCAATACAAAGTTTGTCTCAGTTGAAATACACCAAAAAAAAAAAAGCCAACCAAACAACAACAAAAAACCTCTCAGACTTCTACCCCTTCAAATTTTGACAGTTCCTTTTCAACAAAGCATGGTAAAAATGCATAAAACAGAGGTGAAACAATTGAAACTCACATCAGAATAGATCAGCGTGTTGCAGGGACTGAGAAAATGCTACAAGCTCCCAGCTGGGAAAACGTAATTGCAACCAGCCAGAACACTGATATAGAGATAGCAAAATTACTAACAAGGGAAAAAGAAAATTTAGGAGACAAATAGAGGAAGTGTTTTCCTATGTATGACGAGAACCCTAGTAAATATGACAAAGTGCTCGTCAAGAGCAGAATGTTGAACTGGCATGAAGAAAATGCAAAACTGATTACTACAATGACAAGCCACATAAAATGCCATAATAACAGCACAGGAACTCATTTCAAATACAAGTGAAATAAAAACACTCTTCCAAATTAAGGGGGAAAATGTGAGCAAAACTAAACTTCTTGCTTTGGGCAATTCTGTAACCATTGTCAAAAACAATCAAGACTAATGGTAACATTATCATAACACAAGAACACATATGGCTCTAGGGATTTCTTCAGTATATACATCTACAGCCCCAGCTCCTGTAACATCAGGGAAACAGCAGTCTAGGAACTAATAGCCATTACAGTAGAATACAAACAAAGCTATGTGATAAATTCATTTCTAAGCCAAGAAGAATCTCTTCCTCTATTCAGGCATACCAAAATACAGGGAGGCAGAAATATACTTCAGTTAATGCATTCAGGATTACAACACTATGTGTATTGATGTTAACTCACAAATTTATTCACTATTCATTATTAATGAATTTTCATTCTAAAGTCAGAGAATTAAAGGGGTCAGGAAGACTCTAGATCTCAGTTGCAACAGTTATCCCAGAAAGGTGTTCAGCTGCAAAAAAAAAAAAAATGGCAAGGGCTATCAGCGATTGCTAAATAAATTAATGTCTGGTGAGTATGAAGACTCCTGCTGTCCTTGGAAGTGCATCCTGTTTCCTCTAACCAGTCATATTCTATCGGACAAGATATCCTATGTTACAGGGCAGCTTTGGTACTGATTATTAGCAATGGAGGTATAAAGCATTTTCCAAGTTACTAACAATAGATGCATAGAATAACACTGACCTGTATCACGTAGGACAGTCCTCATTGGTGTAGGTGCTCCTGGCCTTCAAAATTCCCTATGGTCCCCAAACCAACAAACTGGGTACCAGCCAAGAAGTGAATAAGCAGAACTATGTGGGATCCTGGCAGCCCTGCAGAGAGAAGGCCTCTGTGAATTAAATGGTGCTCTCTGCTGTCTCATCTTTTACATTGGTATTCATGCTGCCCTTTGCCCACATTTCTCCCTCACTCATAGTGCTTGATTTTGTTTTGTTTTGGAGAAGCTATTTTGTCCACCTTCCACAAGCATAATAGTCCACCACAATGGATAGGCTTGTTGATATTTAAAGATACAAAATTCTAAATACAGTCTTATACATAGGCAATTAGAAATTGCGAGGGTGCAAAAAATTGTCCTGTTATTGCTCATTATATGCCATTTTTTATCATTTAACTTCTTTTTTAACATGCCCATGTGTTTACTCTTCAAGTTAATTATTTTCACATTTATGTATTCAGAATTCTTCCTCACCTTCATATAATCCATGTGATCTAAAAATCTCTGTGGTCAAAAAATAAAATAAAAATAAATAAATAAAAACCCATTTTGGGGGCAAAAAGCAAGATAAAAATACAAAGTAAAATTCCTCTTCAAAATAATTTTATTAAAACAAAAATATATATTTATAATAAAGTGTTCTACAATTAAATACATTTCAATTTCTCACTGCTACTTTTGACTATCTCTAAGATGAAGATATTTAAGTATTTTAGAAGATAACCTGGATGCCACAGACTTTTTCCCCCCAGTACTCAATGGCTTTTTTGTTTTTCTAGATTACTGTCTCCTTCCATATATCACCATTTCCTCAAACACACAGGAAGTAAGATAGATATGAAAAGCCAGGGCTATACTCTGTTTTCTCTCTTTTAGAGTTCCTTACCTTCAGAAGAGCTCAGTTCTTTCCCTTCTGACATTCACATGGATAATGTGAAATAGCATGAAAAAACACTGACCAGCTTAAACTGATTTTGCCTCCTTAAATAGCTTGTTGATTAATCAAATTGAAACAGCACCAGCTTAAACTGGTTTGCCTCCTTAAATCGGCTGCTGATTAAACAAACCTTGAGATATTTTATAGACAGTACTGCACATGTGCACGACGGGAATCCATGTCTCCAAGGTAATCCTGGAACCAAATCTTCATTAACTCAGAAGAGAAATGTTGCCGCTGGAGCCCTTTGAAAAATGAGAAGTCTTTCAATGAGGAAAATCTGCCTTCCAGCAGCATGAGTAGCTTATATGGACTGATTCAAGACCAATCAATCAGTTCCAAGTTTGAAATTTCCCAAACTCCTTACATTTGCCTTGAAACCTGAAGCACAGAGACAGATTTGAGTTCTGCCTCCTATCTCTTTGCCGGTCTACCTTCGATAAAGCTCTTTCTTCTCTCAAAAGCCAGTGCCGTTGTATTGGCTGCTATGCACACCAGGCAGTGAGCCCTTGCTCCATAATAATAGTACCAATGTTTGGGAATACTTTTCTTTAGTTTCTTTCATACATTCTGACACTGTATTGCAATGATCTATGTGTCTCTCTTCCATCCACTTTAAGTGCTTTATGTATTGTAAACTCCTGGGCCCCAAAGGAAGATCCTATAAAATAGTAATGATAGCAGACCACTGGAGTCAAGCAGGGAATCTAGTCCCAATTATGTCAAACTTAACCAGTGTTCACTTCAGGAAGTTCAAAGTGTGTGAGTCTCAGTTGCCTATCCATAGACTAGCATTAATAATACCAATTTGTGAGGATTAGAGAGCCTTCATTCCATACAGAGAAAACAGAATGCATTATTTCAAAATGTCTGTGGAGTGTTAAAAAAACTTGTAGTGTATTAAGTTCAATGCTACCTCAAGATATTAAAAAGGAATATTACACACAACATTATCTGACTACGATTATGTTAAGTATTAATTAATTATGTATTAATCAATTAATTAATTATAATTTATAATTATTTATATAATTATAAAGTATTAATTAATTAATTAATTATAATTAATTAATTATGTTAAGTATTAACATAAAAGGATAAGCAAACCAAGGGAAATCTTTGAAAACAATTCAGTTAATTGCCTGTGTCAAGGAAAAAATCAAATGGTAGTTAAAAACTATTTAGAAAATGATGAAAATAGAAATGTTAAAACTACTCAGCCATTAAAAAAAGAGGAAATGTTGCCATTTGGGACAAGATGGATGGATCTTGAAAGTATTATGCTAAGTGAAATAAGTCATACAGAGAAAGACAAATATCTTGTGATTTCACTAATATGTGGAACATAAAAAAACAAACAAGAATAAGTGAACAAATGAAATCAAACAAAAATAAACACACAGATGCAAAGAAGAGAGTAGTGGTTACCAGAGAAGAAAGGAGGGGAGAGCAAAATGGGTAATTGGAATCAACTGTATGGTACCAGATGGAAATGAAATTTTTGGTGGTGAGCATGCTGTAGTATATACAGAAGTAGAAATGTAATATTGTACACAGGAAACATAATTTTATAAAACAATGTTACCTCAATGAAAAATAATTTTAAAAAAAGAACTCTGCAAGTCTAATAGGCACAGAAGGGGAGCTAGTGCACATTCTGGTTCTTAATTTTTATGAATATACTGCATTGTACACTAGAGTATTTGTTCTCTGTTTACATGTCTCCCCCACACTAGATATTGAGTCCCAGATGGTAGCAACAATGTCTTGCTAATTCGCATTACCAAACCCAGTCGTAAGTGGTGAGACTGCAGGAACAAGGGCACAGAAATCTTAAAACACAAGAGCTCATGGAAGAGAGAATTCTGATTTTGCTTTTAATGGAAAACAACAAGAGAAACTGGTGAGGAGAGAGAAAGAGATAGGGTGGAGGGTAGTGATTAGAGCAAATAAAACTCTAGAAAGATGGGGGGAAAAGAATATTAAATACAAAATTAGTAAAATAAGGGAAATTTTATAACTAAGCTACTTGCATTGAATAAGCCAAGTTAAAAAGATAAAGTAATCCACTGGACAAAAAGCTAGAAAAATAATAGTAAAATAAGTCTAAAATGAATAAAATGCAGGAAATAATTGAGATGAATTTAGGAATCGCTGCATCAGAAAACAATTAAAGAGTGGCTTTACAAATGACTATAGACAACTATATTTACAGAATGGCTCAGCAAAGGCTCACCAAGACTCCAGAGGGTTAGATTTTTAAATACTAACCCCTAGGGGCACTACATCCTCTCTCAAGGAGGAAGAATGTTCTGATCCATCAGCTTCAGACTCTTGGGAAAAATATAGCCTGATCCAAGAACATTCTTGAGGTCATCTCTGTAAAACCAGAAAAGTAATTAGCCGCTGACATAGCTCCAGGAAAATGCCAACAAGTCCACCAGTGAGCTATAGAGCTTATCCCACATAATATATAGTTTGTGTATTGAAAAAAAAATTATTTGAAACATTTTTGGCATACTCAAATAAGAAGAGAGAGAAGACACAAATTCACAAGAGTAAGGAATAGGAAAACATAAATCCAAAAATACAGAGAAAAATAGTTTTATTCAGACTGTGTTTAAAAAATTATAGAAGGCATACTTAATAAAATCATAAACCAAAGCTAAGATATATAGAACGAAAAACAATGCATACATGCCCTTTCACCCCCGCCCCCCATCTACATCCCTACTTCAAATCTAGGAATCTATTCCAATGAAATAATTAAGAGAATGTAGAAAAATAAATCAAAAGAATGATAGTACCATATATATAATGGAAAATATGGATAAAGTTTTACTATATACCTTTGTGTGTAAATATATGTGGGTGTGTGTATAAATATACATGGGTGTGTGTACAAATATACTTGTGTGTGTGTATAAATATACAAGAATATATGCATATGTGTATAAATGTAATTGCATGAAGATAATTGTACAAAGCAAGAGACTCAAGGACATTGTCCTCCATGGCTGGAAGAAAGCCTCCTTTCTCTTTCATGTTGCCACAGCTCTGTCCTGCTACAGCCAATACACTCTTTCAGATCTTTTCAAGAAGCATGAGTTGTGTGTAGGGGTCAGGGGAGCAGTGAGAAGTGATTCATATTCATCAGAAGGTTCTGGAGTCTTTGGATATGTTTGTGCCAGCCTGTTGCTTCAAGTAAGTGGTAACGAAACAAACATTCCTGAGTGCTTATGTGAGGCTAAAGTGAAGGTCAGTCTCTTAGGGTAAGTCTTCTTCGTGCTCTAGCCCCTAAGAACCTTGGGCTTCCAGCCTACCTGAACTATATTCCTACATACTGTATATGCACATACTCAATGTCCAGTACCTAGGGATTTGTCATAAATGATGAAGAATTTGTACAATGAAATACCACACAGATATAAATGGTGTATTACAAAGTAATCTATAAATCAAATTACAAAAATATGGAATTATTGTTCCAATATAGTTTTTGAAAATCGAGAGGCATCATATCACCTTCTCTGAGTCTTACAGAAATAACCTTCTTGTCCAGTGTTATATAAATGGTACATATCATGTCTAATTCCAGCCACCATCCAAATGTGGCTCTCAACTATGCTAAGAATTTATTAATGAATCCTAGATTTGTTAATTCAGTCAGATTTTGGATTATTGGTTACTTTTATTTGTATCATTTTACTTTTCATTTTATTTCCAGAAAGCATGATAAAAATTAAATGTTAACATTTGTGATTCAATTTACACAATAATATTTTTTCTTATATCAGTGAAGAATGTGCATTTTGCCAAAAAGGAATTGCTTTATTTAGTACTTTATACTTGATATACATACTTTCATTCATCTGACCAGATTTTTTAAAATTAATTTTTATTGGAGTATAGTTGCTTTACAATGTTGTGAGACCAGACAGATTTTTGAGGAAAAAGTTCTGCAATTTAAATGGTTCTACATATGCATTAGCCACTAATTAAAACTTCTCTAAATTTTGTGAGTTTTCTGAAGAAAGTTTCCTTAAATATGTAAATTGAAATGGAGCAATGTTTTTTTAATACAGTTTTCAATGTACCATTAGTCTAGTTACTCAATGCAAACTTACACTAAGTGTCTACTAAGTTTAAGGTATTGTGTTATGTATTATGAGCTATACAATGGGATCTTTATCCTCAAGGATCTTAGAGTCTAGTAGAATTCAGGAGAGATATAAACATATCTATAACACAAAACAGAAAGTACTAAGTATTCTGAGAGCTTTACAAATTGCTATTACAGCATTGATGGTGGCCTTTGCCAATTACTACCAGCTTGGAGGATTAGGGACCCTTTAAGCAAAAACAAGTACTGAAATTTGAAAGCTGTGCATGCGTTGGGCAAGTGGAAATAAAGGAAAGGAACTCTACTCTTGGGCAGAGGAACGGCACCAAGTCAAGAACGTTTAAAGTGTGGTTCAGGAGCAGAAATTATTTATATGCAATTAAATAGCAGGGGTTAGAAGAAGGATTTCTGGGAGACACGTAAATTGAGACATGACTAAAAAGGAGCTCTCTTGCATTTGGTCTTGCAAAATTGATTCAGAAAACACTTTTTATCTCATTCTTTTCTTACCTGCATTTAGTGGAAACATTTTCAGGAATAGTCCCAGTGATAATTTTACAGTTGCACTGCCTTAGTCACTTAGGGATACATCCCAACTAAGGGATATTAAAATAGGATTCTTAACTACAGACTGAAGATTTCTGATTAGTAACACTGAGCAGATAATTTTAAAATTTCTTTCTATTTGCTCACTTTCTTTAGGCTAGCTCTGATAAAAATTTCCTTTGTGTGTAATTCTGAAATTGAGGTCACTCACTATTTTATTTATTAATTCCTTTTCTGAAGACAAACTTGCAGAACTTAACTACTAATTTAGTCAATGCATCATTACCATCACCTGAGGTGTTCCACATTGTTTTGTTAATATGGTGGAACAGGAGTCTGCTTCTAGGCCTTCTGAGTTATAGAGACCAACATTTTCAACTTAGTAACTCTTCAGTAATTCTTCTCGATCCAACTGAATTTTATTCTATTTTCCTTGAAAAGTATTGGAAAAGTTTCAAATCTCATTACCTCATCAACTGTACTTCCAGCCCCATAAAATAATGAAAAGCAAAACAGCTTTCATAGGCCTTCATCGTAATTGATTCTCCAGGGTATCTTTGCACTGTCCCATTAAAATGGAGGTGTTGCTATGACATTTTCACCAGGAATGTTAAATAACTGATTCATATACAAAGCAGTAAAAATGTAGCTTTTGCTGTTAAATTGGCCAATGCATGGGATCTCAAAGCTGCTGAAACAAAACAAAATAAAATGCTCCAGCCATTCTTTCTGACAGAGTATCATCTAAGATGCTAACAAGTCAGGTTGCTAATGTGTATTCACAGCACTGTGTAGTATAGTCTATCAATACATTTATTACTTTCAAGTTCCTTGTGTCACTTTTAATTCTGCAGTACACCAAAGTCTTTAGGGCAAACTCCTGAATGTTCCGTTACTTACTCTTTAAAGTGAGTGTTAAAACATATCTATAATAAATCTTATTTAATGCTTTTATTTACAGAACGCTTTTAAAATCTTGCTAGACATATTAAGCATTATTACAATCTGCATTCAAATTTCTTCTTAAGGTCTTATTTATACTTTTAGAAGAAAAAAGAAAAGAAAAATAGAAACCAGATGGTTTTGTTACTCCTGCCCTGCAAAACAAAAACAAACCAAACTATTGAGACAAACAGAAATAAAGAAAAAGTGCACAGTATCAACCTTCCCACCCTCCATGTTCTAGATACCCAAGTTTTGCCAGAGGTTTTGAACAGTAAAGCAGACCCTGAGAAAGTGCTTTCAGGAGGAAAGCCAATAACATCCTCCCTCTCGCCCCCAATGGCTGAGGCACATGCACACAAGCCCTTCTGTGAATTCTTCACATATGCTTTCTGATCTGCTCAATGAACAAGCACCAAATCACTGGAGATTTTATGCCCAGTGACTTCTCTCCAGGCAGATTCTAATTTGGCAATGGTTCTAGGGTCCTCCTGGTGAGAAAGCTGCTCCTGGCAGAAGCTTCCTCATTGATAGAGGGAGGTGTTTCCATCCATGGCTCTGTTCTCTTTAGACCAGGCTTGAGAACACATCTGTTCCTAGGGCTCTAAGCCCAAGGGACCTCTGAGTGAAGAATCACCACAGAGAACTTTGCATATTCTGGTTAAATACAATCTTCTCCCCTATGTCAAAATGAATGTTCCTCATTGCCTAATGACCCTGACATTTTTTTCCAAGCATGAAATTTTACCTGAGATGTATAAAATGACATTTTGTGTAGGATAAAGTGGTATAAATTGGACTGTGGCACTTCATGCCATTTAGAAAAATATATAGGCATATTTTTCCTGGGGTAATGTGACTGCAAAATCACCAACAAGGTGATGTGCTTCAGCAGTAAAGACAATATCAACAACTTAAGAATGAATAAAAATGATTGTCCTGTCTATGAAAACAATTGTTTCCTGTATGATGAATTATTTTAATCATAAAAATATTTTTGAGTAGAAAATGAAACTTGAAACATGTGGAGTTATTTCTTATAAGTGCTGCCAATTCCTCTGATACTAATGCAGCAAAGTGTTCTTTATTTATACCTGTACATTTTGAACCCTCAACATAAAGGTCTGGTTTCATTTGAACAATAATATTTAGAAAGTAAAATCTTCGCTGTAAGTTATAAGCCTATAACTTTTAGGAATGTTCCAAAAGGGAAAATGAAAAAGATGAGGCTCATTTCTTTGCAAACTGTAGGATAAATAGATCTCTCCAATGGCTGGTACCACATAGTATTCCTAATCAAAACATTGCAAATATTTCCAATTCTCCATTCATAGCTGTGTGAGAGATAAATAAATATTCCTTCCATTTCACTCCATTAAATTTACTTTGAATTTCCACAATGCCAGGTACTGAGCTAAACCTTTCCTTCGAGACCTCTTCATGAATTAGTAACCACTTGAAATGTACTCTTTTCAAAGACAGAGACAATAACTTATGTCATCTCTTTGTATGCTTCATTTAAATAGTTTTGTATATGTGTGAAAGAAAAATAGAAATATTTCTGAGAGAAATGGCAGGCAAAGAATCGGCTGCATAGTATGTGTGAGCTGCCTATGGCTATTTTACAAGGAAATCTACCAGCTCTCAATAATGTGAAAATCTTCTTGAGAGGCGCCGTGGCACAGCAAGTCACTGAACCAGAGAAATTCAATTTGCCTACTGTAAAGTATGTTTTGTCTGTCTTAGAAAGCTCTAATTCAATCCAAAATTACTTTTAGAAGCAGTCACTCTGGCCAAGGAAGGGTGTCCAGGGTCTGCAATAGGACAGAATACACTGGCCTAAAACTGTCAAAAAACATTCAGTGCTGCTTCTCACTCTTGAGATGTGAACCACAGACCCACCAGGAGGTCACTGATCTCTTCATGTTTTAGATCTATGTATATTTGTGATTGAATAACATCTAGGTAACTTTTATCTTTGATCTACATTTACTCGAATAGTGCCAAGGGAGAAATGGAAACAGAAATGATGGTTAGATTACTAATATGTGGATGAGTAAGAAAATATATTTCTGCTTGAATTCTATGAATCATACATTATTTGCAGGTAGATTTGAACTTGCCTAGAGAGTTTTAAAATAGCACTCTAACACATACTTTTGTGGTTTATCATTGGATAAACTAATGGTTCATATAAACTAACTCAAAACTTAATTTTCTCCTAAATTACATAGCTAAATTTGTTATCAACACTTGGCAGATTTTGTCAAATATTATGCCTTACCTCTGCTTTGTCTAGAAATCATGATACTGACTCTCCTATGGTAATACTATTAATTTAATCATACTTTCTAGAATAGGAATTATGGGATCTTCATAATTTTTGAGTAATCAGTATTAAGTAAATATCAGTCACAACACTTGAAAAAGTAAGTTTAAGTGATTGTTGGATTCTATATCCAAATATATAAGTGATAAAGAATCTTAAAATTCTCTAAAGACTCTATTAGAATATAAAGATGGGGCATGGCTAACATCTTTAGCACTTTGGTAAAGATTTATTTCTTTTTTTAAACTAAATTTACTGTCACATTTCATTATCTATAGCCAAACGTAAGAAATAGTTAAATAATTATTTTTAAGTGTTTACTAATAAAATGTAAGAGGATTATAGTTTTAATGGTGGTTCATGAACGTCAGTGTGCAAAAGAATTCCCTGAACATCTTGTTTAAAAAAGTGTAGATATGCGACCTACCCCTAAAGGTTCTAGTTCACTGGTTTGGAAGCAGACTTTGGCACCACGAGTATAACAAGCAATTGAGTAATTATGATGCAGGTGTTTATTTGAACACATTTGGTGGAGAAAAAATATCCTGCCACACAAACATCTAAAAACTATATGGGAACAATTTTTAATACCTAAAATGTATACACTGTGATAATATTTTAGTTATATTTATATCTTTTAAAATGATGTGAAATATTTTATAATTTACTTTCAGGGAAGTGAGAAAAGTCAACAAAGAAGAAGACTATAGCTTAAAAAACAATCCCTCCATCGTTAAAAGAGTATTTGCTTTTTCAACATTAATAATTCCTTTGCCTTTTTAATAGGGAAAATTGGGATTTGTGGTAGTATAGACAATTCTTATAATATAGAGACTTGGTTGCACAATTTATTTCTCTACAACTAAAATTTCAAAGTAAATAACACTTTTAATTCAAAATTTGGGAATAATATGTTTCAGCGCTCAAAGGAAAATTCTTGATGATACTTTTCAGATTTGCACAGTATGAAACTGTCAAGTATTCCAGATTTCTTTTTCAACAAAAGCAGGCATCCTTTACTTTGCTCAGCTAACAACTGTGAGATAAACCTACATATCTAAGGCGAAGAATAATTTTTAAATTTCTACTTATTCTAAAAATGAAGTTTATATGTTGGAAAATTATTAGCACAATTGTCTACACTTTCCAGACAAAAATCTGACAAAATAAGTACATTAGAACTTTTTCATTTCTGGTTTGAATTCATTACTACCTTAAGTATTTTCTATCATGGAAAACATGTGGGAATTAATAAAGCTATTTAGGCTCTCTGACATCTCAGAGGGCAGTATAAAATGAATAATTTTAAGGACACTAATACTTTTTTTTTTAATTTATTTATCTATCTATTTATTTATTTTTGGCTGAGTTGGGTCTTTTGTTGCTGAGCGCGGGCTTTTCTCTAGTTGCGGTGAGCGGGGGCTACTCTTCATTGCGGTGCACGGGCTTCCCACTGCGGTGGCTTCTCTTGTTGCAGAGCACGGGCTCTAGGCGCATGGGCTTCAGTAGTTGTGGCACGTGGGCTCAGTAGTTGTGGCTCGCGGGATCTAGAGCGCTGGCTCAGTAGTTGTGGCGCACGGGCTTTGTTGCTCCGCGGCATGTGGGATCTTCCCAGAGCTGGGCTCGAACCTGTGTCCCCTGCATTGTCAGGCGGATTCTTAACCACTGCGCCACCAGGGAAGCCCCACTAATACTTTTAAGATTTTAAAAAGTATACTTATCAGCTAAATAGAGGTGTGTTTACTAGGAAGCTCATGAAAACTTAACTTTCTGGCTTCTCCCATTCATAAGCTCCTTTTAAGGCTCACCTTTTCCCAGTCTAAATAAATATTGTTTCCTATGCAATTACATACTTGTAGCATCTGTCTTTTTCTTCCTAAAAGAAGGTGGTCAAACTGTATGACTTTTAGGACCCAAAACTTGGATCTGTCCTTACATAGAAAGATATATTTTTATAGTTGAAAGAAAAGTACAAAGCATATACCTCTCCTGTCTGCATTTTAAAAGCTCTTATTCTACAGAATACATTAAAACTTTCATTTTCCAAAATGGAAAACAGCAATGTGTATATGCATATAATCAAACCAGAAGAAAAGGGAGAAAATTTCTTTAAGAAAGGGATGAATTTGTTATATTAATCACACACCGTCTTTTCAGCATGCAGAGCTGAGGTCATAATGTCTGATACTAGTGAGAATTAAACAACGGAGGTATCAACTGGGCTGAGGTCATGTTAGCCAACCTGCCATGAGATGCTCATCTCTATAGGAGTCTTTTTTTTTTTTTTTTTTTGAGGTACGCGGGCCCCTCACTGTTGTGGCCTCTCCCGTTGCGGAGCACAGGCTCCGGATGCGCAGGCTCAGCGGCCATGGCTCAGGGGCCCAGCCGCTCCGCGGCATGTGGGATCTTCCCGGACCGGGGCACGAACCCGTGTCCCCTGCATCGGCAGGCGGACTCTCAACCACTGCGCCACCAGGGAAGCCCCACATCTCTGTAGGAATCTTGCCTGTGTGTTTCTTCAAGTTCCATCTCTCATTCTGAGATGACATGTCATATGCATTTTTCAACCTATTTCTAAAGTCTGGATTAACAACTGTGAAAAGATATTGCTTGCCTTTAGGGTCTCCATGACAGTAGGACTGGGGAATGGATAAGGTTTCAGTTATGTCCTGAGTAAGTCACACTTCTGAAGCCCATTCTGGCAAATTTCTCTTACTCACCTGTCTGATCACTTACTTATTTTCAATCTTATAAAAACACCCATATTGAAGTACAGTAAAAAAAAAAAACTACCTTATAAGAAAGAGAGTTGCAAGGAAACTAGGTGAAATAGAGGTGACCCATCTGGAAGTTAAAAAAATAAGCTTCTGTTGAAAATGAAAATAAATACTTTTAGTTTAGTTTGTTTATGTGTTTGTTTTAAACAGGCAAGCAGCTCCCACAAACATTTCCCTAGAGAGAAGGTGTAAAGGGAAATGATCAGGTTTGGGATTAGATTTTTCAATTGTCTAAAACATAAAATTGATCAAGTTCACAAAATATCTTCATCCAAACACAGATTTATAACATATAAGATTATTGAAAGAGAAGTGCTTGCAACTCAAATAGAAACAAAATTTACCTGATCATATTAATGTTTTGCTTCTACAGTTCCAACTGGTTTAAAATGTGGTTTCAATTATTTAGCTATTTTACTTTTTATGCATAGCTATATAGATGCCCACAAAATGAATATTTAAATAAATGTTTAGTTATCAGAATGTGGCTATTCTAATGGTCTATTCTGGACTTGCCATCTACCACTTGATCCTCACCTTGTACCTTGTCTTTAATAAAAAGGCTTAACTTTTAGAGGTGAACTCTGAAGCATTGGGATTCATTTTGAAATTGAGAAAATCACTTATATTTATTGAGCTTCTCATTTCTCATCTGTAAAATGAAGGACTACTTTCTAACACTCAATCAGCTTTCAAAATATGTACTTCAGTGGTTTTGTGAAATACCAGTGAAAATATCTTTCATATCTAGTCAACACAGAAAAGCAGCTGTCTAGTATTTGGGAGAAAATGATCTTTACAGCAGCAATTTTAGATCACCTACGTTTTCCTAGTGAATTAACTCTCCAATTTTTTATCACTTTTTGTCTCTTTTGTGTACACTTTGCCTCTGTAAAGGGAAAATAAGAAGAAGGAAGAGTAAGAAGAATGAGAAGGAAAAAAATAAAGGGTGTGGTAATGGAAAGAGTAAGTGGAGGGAAAAGAGGAAGAAAAATTCTTGGCATTTTAATATGTTTTAAATAATCTGTTTCTTGAAAAATTATAACATTATTTTCCAATGCAACCTAGGTATAAACTCAGCATTAGAAATAAGGCCCCGTATTGAGAAATCAAACAGCAGCATGATTTTGATAAAGACATTAAAAAGCTAGTGAAAAAATATACAAAATTATCCAATTGCAATGAAGTTTTGGTTTCTAGAGAAACAGTTTTTAGAATTGATTTTAATAAGAGATGACCTCATTTGTATTTTTCTCCTCCTTTTCTTGCTGAAACTCCTGTTTAGATGAGAAAATTAGCAATCAGTAAAAACTGATTAAAAGTAATCTCTTTGATTTTAGGTGACAGAACAATAAATACCTCAAGTAGTTATCAGTGTTTATTCTCATATGTCCCATCTTTCTTATGAATACAAGACTATAATTAGCATAGTGATTGTCAACTTGAAATATAGTTTTCTGTTTTTTCTGTTAGGTGATAAGTTTTTGAAAATAAGAGACCATATTTTATCCAATACCAAGGCTAGTAAACAAAGTTTGTTTTTAATGATTATTGAATAAATTAATTAATAGACTAATAGTTATTTTTTAATGCAGTATAGTTGAGTTACAATATTATATTAGTTTCAGGTGTACAGCATAGTGATTCAATATTTTTATAGATCATACTCCTCTTAAAGTTCTTATAAAATAATGGCTATATTTCCCTGTGCTGTACAATATATCTTTGTTGCTTACCTATTTTGTCCATAGTAGTTTGTATCTCTTAATCCCATACCACTATCTTGCCCTTCCCCCTTTCTTCTTCCCACTGGTATCCACTAGTTTGTTTTTTATACCTGTGAGCCTGTTTTGGTTGTGTCGTATACATTCATTATTGTTATTTTTTTAGATTCCACGTGTAAGTGATAACATACAGTATTTGTCTTTCTCTGTCTGACATGTCAGTAAGCATAGCACTCTCTAGGTCCAACCATGTTGTTTCAAATGGCAGAATTTCATTCTTTTTTATGGCTGAGTAATATTCCATTGTATATACTGTATAAATATAAGTATAAAATTTATATATATAGTATAATTACAATTAAATTCATTATATAATTATATACAATATAATTATATTATAATTAATATATGGTATAATTGGATATATAGTATATTATGTATATTGTATATACATGCCACATCTTCTTTATCCATACATCTATTAACGGAACCTTGGGTTTCTTCCATATCTTGGCTATTGTAAATAATGCTGCTATGAACATTGGGGTGCGTCTATCTTTTAGAATTAGTGGGGTTTTTTTTCAGATATATACCCAGAAGTAGGAGTGCTGGTTCACATGGTAGTTCTATTTTTAATATTTTGAGGAACCTCCATACTGTTTTCCATAGTGGGTGCACCAATTATAGTCCCATAAAGTCCACATCCTTGCCAACAGTTGTCATTTGTAGACTTTTTTATAATAGCCATTCTGACAGGTGTGGGTTGATATCTCATGGCTCTGATTTGCATTTCTCTAATAATTAGCAATATTGAGCATTTTTTCATGTGCCTGTTAGCCATCTGTATGTCTTGTTTGGAAATATGTCTGTCTAGGTCTTCTGCCCATTTTTAATTTGGGTCCTTTGTTTTTCTGATATTGAGTTGCATGAGCCACTTATATATTTTAGATATTTACTCCTTATCAGTCACATCATTTGCAAATATTTTCTCTCATTCAGTAGTAGTTTCTTTTTTCATTTTGTTGAGACTAATAGCAATTTTGATATATCAATGTAAATTGCTAGAATTCAGCTCAGATTATTAGGTAAGTAAGATTTAAAAAGGTATATATTTGGTAATATGCCATCTCCATTTGAAATTATTTTATTCCTCACAAATTTGGTGGATGTAAAAATATATTTGAAGCCTTACATGCTTTTTAAAAATCATTTTTAAAGCGAAATTATGTATATTTAATTCTGGCTAATAATTTTTAAGGTATTATCCCTGCAGTGGCAGGAGTGGGGATGATGTCAGAATCATGACAGTATGAGACACTTCCTTTGTCTCTCCCCTACGATGTACAGCTAATAAAACATCCATAACTCAACAACGTTTCCTCTGCCCAACACATCAGGACACCAGAGAGAGACACACATCTGTACATCTGAAGGTGAGTGGATTGGAACATGTAGAGGAGACACAACCAAGGGAATAGCAGAGGTGGTGCTTGTGATCCCAGCCCCCTGATTGTGGTCCCTGAGCACTGAATCCCAGAGATCCTGGTAGCAGCAGGGGAGATGGCAAACACAACTCCAGGCTCCTAGCCATAGCAGGACCCATGGTCACAGGGAACTGGGCAGCAGTGGTGACACACCCCATGACCCCAGTCTCTCCAACCATGGCTAGGCCTGTGACTCCAGCCCCACCCACACCACAATGTCAGTGACCTCCATGCATCTGACAACTGTGAACACAGCAAACCCCCACACCCATGACTCTCCACTCACCCCTACCCTGACCACCACCCATGAGACAGGTAACCCTAGACTCGGTGGAGGCACATGCCCCCAGTGGCAATGCCAGCAACAGCAGCAACACCAGCAGCAGCAAGGCACCAGTGACCCTGGAGGCACAAGCAGCAACAAGGAGGGCATCAGTGATATGTCTGGCAGAGGTAGTGGAGGGTAAAAAGTGCCAATTCTCAAATATAGCCAGAGGCAGCTCAGATAAGAGAAACCTGTAACTTGAGCTATAGTCCCACCTACTGAAAAATAAAAAAAGGACCCTAATTACCAACTTTTTGAATTGTCAGAAATGGTAAAAAACCTTTACCTAAATAGGAAAGGTGTTTGCTACTTCAAATGTGCCAGCAGAGGAACAACTTATAAAACACCATTAAAAACCATGGTAACGTGGTATCACACAAAGAAAATGACAATTCTCTAGAAACCAAACTTAAAATCATGGAAGATTGCAATCTAACTGATAGAGAGTTCAAAATTACTTTTATGAAGAAACAACGAGCTACAAGAAAACAGAGAAAGGCATGTCAATGAGCTCAGGAATAAAATGAATGAACAGAAAGAATATTTTATCAAAGAAATTAAAACGCCAAAATGAACCAAACAGAAATTCTGAAGCTTAAGGGCTCAATATATAAGGTGAAGAATGCAATAAAAATCATTGGGATAGAGCAGACCATATAGAAGAGAGAATTAGCAAGCTCAAAGATAGAAATCTGGAAATGATTCAGGTAGAAGAGGAGAGAGAAATAAGATTAAAAAATAAACAGAAATGAAGAGCACAAGAACTATCCTACTCCATTGGGAAAAGTAACATAAGGATAATTGGTATCCAAGAAGGAGAAGGGAGAGAAAGTGGAGCAGAGTTAAACAAATCATAGATGAGAACTTCCCAAACCTGGAGGAAGAACTAGACATACAAATCCATGAAGCCAAGAGAACATCTAATTATCTCAATGCAAAAATACCTCCAAGAAACTTTATATTAAAATTGTAAAAAGTCAATGATAAAGAAAGAAATTTAAAGGCATCCAGGAGAAAAAAGACAGCAACAGGGCTTCCCTGGTGGCGCAGTGGTTGAGAATCCGCCTGCCGATACAGGGGACACAGGTTCATGCCCTGGTCCGGGAAGATCCCACATGCCGCGGAGTGGCTGCACCCGTGAGCCATGGCCGCTGAGCCTGCGCGTCCAGAGCCTGTGCTCCGCAACGGGAGAGGCCACAACAATGAGAGGCCTGTGTACCGCAAAAAAAAAAAAAAGGACAGCAACATAAAATGGAACCCCAATTAGGCTATCAGCGGATTTCTCAGGAGAAACTCTATAGGCCAGGAGAGAGTGGAATGACATAACTAAAATTTTGAAAGATAAATATTGTCAGCCAAGAATACTTTATTCAGCAAAGTTATCCTTCAGATGTAAAGGAGAAATATAAAGACAAACAAAAGCTGAGGGAGTTCATCAGCACTATGAACTAGGGAGTTTATCAACACCTGCCTCACAAGAAATGTTGAAAGGAGCTCTTCCACCTGAAAAAAAAAAAGGCAAAAGTACACAAAACTTTGAGTAAGGTGATTGGTAGAATAAGAAAATTGTGATTCTATATCTGAATAGGTTATTAAACAATTATAGCATAAACTTTAAAGGTAAAAGAGCAGTAAAAATAGCTATAGCTACTTCAATTTGGTAACAAACTCACAACTTAGAAAATGGTACTTTGAGACAACAAAAATATAAAAGGGGAAGAGGAAAAGGATAGAACTCATATAGGCAAATTCAGATAAGATGCTATCAGCAGAAAAAAGAGGCTATTTTATCTATGAGACATTTTACCTCATGGTAACCACAAAACACAAATCTAGAGCAGAGACATGAAAAATAAAAAAGAGGAAACTGAGAAAAAAACATAGAAAATTACAAAATCAAACTGGCAGACAGAAACACAAGGAAAAAGAAACAGTGAAGATATATAGAGCATGAAGAAAACAAAAGATAAAATGGCAACTATGTCCTCATTGATCAATAATAGCCCCCAATTTAAATGGATTGAATTCACCAGTCAAAAGACACAGAGTGGCTAGATGGATTAAAAAACAAGACCCAAATTTATACTGCCTTTAGGAGACTCATTTCACCTTTAAAAGTAAACATAGGCTCAAAGTGAAGGAAGGAAAAATTATACTCCAAGCAAATGGCAACCGAAAGAAAGTGGGTGTAACCATACTCATATCAGAAAAAAAATAGACCTTAAGCCAAAAACAGTAACAAGAGACAAAGATGAACATTATATAATGACAAAGGGGACAATTCATCAAGAAGACATAGCACTTATTTAATATATATGCACATAAAATAGGAGCACCAAATATATAAATCAACCATTAACAAGTGCTGAAGAGAATATAGGAGAAAAGGGAAGCCTTATACGTTGTTGATGGGTATGTAAATTGGTGCAGGTAATATGGAAAACAGTATGGAGATTGCTCAAAAAGTTAAGAATAGAATTACTACATCATCCAGTGATTCCACTTCCTGGTATTTATTCCAAGAATAGGAAAATTCTAATTAGAAAATACATGTGCATCCTCTGTTCATCAGAGTATTATTTACAATAGCCAAGATATGGAAACAACATGAGTGCCCATTGATGGATGAATGGATAAAGATGTGGTACATATATACAATGGAATACTATTCAACCATAAAAAAGATGAAATCTTGCCATCTGTGACTACATGGATGGACATGTAGTGAAATAAGTCAGAGAGAGATAAATACCATATGATTTCACTCATATGTGAAATATTTTAAAGAAACAAAATAAACAAACACAACAAGACAAACACATAAATACAGAGAAAAGACTGGTGGTTACCAGAGGGGAAAGGGTGGGGGTTGCGTGAAATGGGTAAAGGGGACCAACTGTATAGTGATGGATGGAATTAGACTTTTGGTGCAGTATACTGTAGTGAATTCAGAATTTGAATTATAATGTCATATGTAGGAAACTTACAGAATGTTATAAACCAATGTTACCTCAATAATAAAAAAACATGTTATTCCCAACTCTATACAGAACACTAAGAATCTAAAGAAAATGTGTATAAATAGAACATCATATGTTTTCCTTATATCTTTGTACTCAATTCCTAAATAAAAAGGTACAGAAAATCTTTTTCTAAAAAGACTCTTTTCCCAAAGAATAAGAGAAAATATGCATAGTTTACAATGTGTGTATAACTTTAGGATTTTATAAAATCAGAATTTTCATGTGTCACAAGATCCTTTCTCCTGTGATTTGTATTATTTATTTTATTGTATAAATATCCCTTATTTTTCAGTGTATTGAAGACAGCTCTTTTACATACATGGCAGAATCTGAGAGATGTTGAGAAAATAGTAAATCTAATGGCTGAAATGGAAATTGCATTATTAAGAAACTTTGTTCTATTACATTTCCTGCTCCTTCTTTCAAGAGAATATATTCAATGATTCCAGTAAACAAATGCTCTTCAGTCTGTGATATAGAGTATTATTTATGGATTCAACACTGATGTGGAATTCCAGAATCTATTGTTTTTGAAAGACTAAGGGATGTTTTTTCCCCAGTTAAATTCATGTTATTTTCTTACTTTTATCTCTCATTCTCTCCGTTTCCTTTTTACATTTTGTAGGTGGAAAAAAACCATCTCTGCCTATAGTTTATTTTGGAACAAAATTATGACCTCAGAATCCAAATGTGTACATCCCCACTAAGTTTTACATGCCTTCAATAGAATCTGTGCTAGGTTTCTGAGAAGAAATCTGGCCATGCATTTGCATGAACTAAAATTAGAGTCCAAAAGGCTGATTTTCTTTCTGAATCATTCATTATAAGAAAGTAAACTAGTAAAAGTAATATTATTATAGCTTTCAACTTCAATAAATCTCACTCTATTACTCTCTTCTACTGCCTATCTTCCTAGCACTAATAATAATAATAACATCTCACATTAAAAGCTGTACTAAAAATGTAATATTAATGATCTGAAGCCTTCATGTAAAGCTTTCATTCACAGTATGCTACTTTTCTTTTGGTGGATAGCAGAGGCCTACTGAAAAACAAAACTACATAGCTGCCTTTCATTTTTTCAGAAAGCAAATCACCACTAAACTTTGTCCATTAGAGTTAAAAAAAAAATGCAGCAGTATTTTTGGACACTTAAAAAAATTGTTTTTGAAAGTGTAACAAAGCAGAAAGATTTAGACTTGTTATCTAAGACTATTCTTCCCTCTCTTTCAAAGATTCTCAAGACCTATTCTTTTCTAACCTCTCTATTCTTGGGGTGGCACTCAGTAAGTCCACTAGGACACTGTTTTTTTTCTATTTGTTTTGTGAGGCACTTGATAGGTCTTTTCAATCTAAAAAAAATAATGTCCTTTGTTGTCCTCTTTACCAGTTTCATTTGCTAGATTTTCTTTACTAGTCTCTCTTCATAGAAATATTGTAGTGAATATTTATTTTTGTAAATTGACCTTGTCTTTATATTTATCTTCTACTTTGCAAAAATTTTATTTTACTTTATCTTCTAAAACTTGATGGATTTTTATCAAACTTAACTATACTATTTTAAATTTCCATGAGCTTCTTATTTCTTTCTAGTGTTCCTTGTTAAAAATAACATTTATATTTTCATGAATATAGGATCTTTTTAAAAATCTCTTTGAGGATATTATAGTTTTTAAGTTGTCTTTATTTTATCTGATCTTCTTTTCTTAATGTCTCTCTTGCCTTAAGTCTTTATTCAAATGACTAGAAGTTCTTGGGGGCCTACTCTTTTTTTTAATTAATAAACTATTTTTAGAGTGGTTTTAGATTCACAGCAAAATTGAACAGAAAGTATAGAGTTCCCTTATGTCCCCTGTCCCCACACATGCACGACCTTCCCTACCATCAATGTTCTGTACCAGAGTGGTACATTTGTTACATTGCTGTGTATATTCATTTTTTAAAGTAAAGTTGGAAAATATTAGAAACTTTGAGTGGATAGTGTATATTGACTGTTGGGCTTAACATGCAATAATTCGTTGAACAGCTGGGTTTTTCATTGGAGACACCAAAATGCTATTTCTATACATTCTTTCTCTAGTTCAGCTTCTACTGAAAAGTATCCTTCATGGGTACGGACACAGCGATTCTTTTGTAATTGTGCTAGGAAAGAGGACTGGCCTTGGAGTTCTTACCATTTGTTATGTAGACAAACAGAGCATACCTGAAGGCAATAAATCCAGTGTCAGCCTAACCCAGCTGAACCCAGATGGAATGGTCTGAAACATATTAGCTGAGATTTTGGTTCTGTTTGTTTTGCAGCACTTTCATTGCAATAACTGACAAATATAACTGTATGCAGTAAGTGGAATAATGGGTCCCAAATATATCAGATCTTAATCCCCTGAATCTGTAAATGTTACATTATATTGAAAAGGGGTCTACACAGATACAATTAGGTGAAGGATCTTGAAATGGGGAGATTATCCTGGATTATACAGGTGGGCCCTAAATGTCATTACCAGTGTCCCTATGAGAAAAGGACAGAGGAAGATTACTACAAAAGGAAAAGGTTATTTAATGCAAAGTCAGAGATGCTAACGATAGGGCCACAAACTAAGTAATGGAGCAGTCACTGGACTCTGAAAGAGGCAAGAAATGGATTCTCCTTTAGAACCTCTATTCTATTTTGAATATGCCTTGGGTTCTGAATAACTTTTAAACCTTTTTAGTTCCATCTTCCCCTCAAAAGTTGACTTTTTTTGTTATATTCTTTCAGGTTCTTGGTGTGCGTTGATAGCTTATATTTTGATAAATGTATCATATTAATTATAGTTGTTAAGACATCTATATCTAAACGTGGTATTTCCATTATTGCTGTAGCCTAAAAATTAGCCCAAACTTAATGGCTTTAGGCAACATTTTATTTGATTTTATTATCGCTTACAGTGTCTGTGGGTCAGAAGTTTGGAAGCATTTGTTGGGAGACAATTTTCCATGTCTGTTGCATTTCTACACATCTTCTAAGCAAGAGGCATTGACAAATTTGCTACATACTGGTTTCTTTTTTTTTTGAGGATGTTTGTATAGCAATGAGCCTTGGAAGATAGATATAGTGTGTCTTCATAGTTCTTAATAGGACTCATTTGTGTAGTTCTGGTTCAAGTATCTCAGATGTTTTCAGTCAAACTGTCTTATGCATTAGGAGGGTTGGAGATCTCTATCGTCACTATTCTAGGGTATCTCCATGTGGATCTCAACACGTGATAATTGGAGCTCCTTCACTGCATAACAGTATCAGGGTAGTCATACTGCTTATATGACAACAGAAGATGTAAGAATGAATATTTCAATGAGCAAGGTAGAAGATGTTACATTGCCTTTTATGACTTTGTATACAAAGTCATGCAGCATCATTTCAGAAGCATTCTACTAGTTACAAGCAAATCACATGTTCACCTAGATTCAGACAATCTTCTCTTTATGGAGGAGTGGCAATATTCATGAAAAGCATCTGAGACTAGCATTATTATAATGCCCATCTTTGGAAAATACAATCTACCACAGTGGGACAAGCATGGATAGAACCTGGAAATATCACATGTAGAAGCTGTATCATTTTTTGCACAAGTTGCAAGTTGCTCTAAGTCTTTTTCATAAATATTATCACACAGCCCACCATATGATAAGAATACAAAAAGTCAGCTAATATTAATAAAATTAATGTTTATTTTACTTTGTATGTTTAGAAATAAGATTAATACTTTCTAACTTAATATTATTGTTATATTTAACCAAGTCATTTCACACAAAAAAATCAATCTATTTTTCTATCTATTTTTTAGATCCTAAAAACTTTTTTAAAGGAAAAATTAAAATAGAAGTTTGAACTAATACAACTTACAATAAGGGTTCATTTTTTAAAAGAGATGCTGCAGAAACTATCTTTTCCAATCTCCAAAGAGCCTCCAGAAACTACTATGACTTCATGAGGAATGGTGGGATGATTAAACTTATACGTCAGTTTGGCTAGGCTATAGCACCCAGTTATTATCAAACACCATTATAGGTGTTGCTGTGAAGGTATTTTGGACATATGTTTAACAACCACAATCCGTTGAGTTTAAGTAAAAGGGATTACCGTCAGTTATGTGGGTGGGCCTCATCCAATTAGTTGAATCCAATCAGTTTGTTCTTAAGAGCTTCCTGAAGAGGAAGAAATTCTTTCTCAAGACAGCATCATAAAATCCTGTCTGAGTTTCCAGCCTGCCAGCATGTCATACAGATTTCAGATTGTATTGTCTATCCCCCACAATTAAGTGAAACAATTCTTCATGATAAATCTCTTTCTCTCTCTCTCTCTCTCTATGTATATATACACACACACATATATGTCTACATATACACATATATATGTATGTATATATACAAGCATAACACATATATACATATATATATATAATTGGTTCTTTTTCTCTGGGAACTCTGATACAAACGTCTGAAAAATATTGACTCAAAAAAATGAGAGCGACAGTTTGGACCCTTATTAATAATACCTACTATGAATTGAGTATATTCTCAAAGTCAAATGTTTGCTATGTTAGTTTAATCTACACCACAACTAGACAACTAGAATGTGGACATTATATCCCAATGTACAAATGAGGAGGCAGAGACAGAGTAAAGGTAAACAAAATGCTCCAGTCACTCAGGAGATGAGAGCCAGGTCTGCAACTAGATGTTATGCCTTTCCACTCTACAGCATGTTGCTATTACCAGTCATGTGACAACTAGCTTTAGTATTTCTGTTAAAACATCAATAGATTATTTGCTTCATATTGAAGAATTTGCTCCATTATTGGTAACAAATTTTGATGCCTTTTTAAATGAAGAATGAAAAACTACTTGCCCATTTGTCCTAGATACTTTAACTAGTTGCCTCTCTTTATAGGGAACTCTTGATACTTATAAAATATAAATTTATTAGCATAAAAGCATCTTAATGATATATCCTTGAGTAGAGATTTATTATCAAATAAAATAGAATGTTAGAATACTTTCATTAAAAACTTTGATGTTCTATTTTTTCATAGTGACATTGACATAAAATCTAACTTTCAGTTTCTGACTATAAAAATAACATGTATGGATTAGTGAAATTTTGCAAAATATAGACTACAATGAAGGAAAAGCAAACTAAGTATAATTCAACCATTCAGGTATAATCACACTTACTATTTTAGCATGTAACTCCCCCCAAAATTCAATGCATACAATGAAAAATTTTACCATATTTAAATGGTAAAATATTTAATTTAACACTTGTAACTTTCACTTAGTACATAATAAGCTGAAATTGCATGTCTCTTAATACGATTTTTAATAGCTATTTTGTATTTTACATATGTACTGAGCCAAGATTTATTCACACAGAATCCTACTTTAGACACAGTGAAAAGTAGAAACACCATATTATAAATGGCAATATATCTGTCATCTTCACACATACATTTTTGTTCATTTTTGATCATTCCTTTAGGAAAGTGTCCTGAAATTAGAATTTCTGACTCAACAATTATGAACATTTTAAGCTTATATAATATTTATTACCCTCCAATAGTTTTATTTACTTTACTTACTTGCCTTCCAACATAGTCTTTTTTTTTTTTTTTTTTTTTTGCCTCTCACTGTTGTGGCCTCTCGCGTTGCAGAACACAGGCTCTGGACGAACCCATGTCCCCTGCATCGGCAGGTGGACTCTCAACCACTGCGCCACCAGGGAAGCCCCCAACATAGTCTTTTTAAAAACACTCACCAACTTTTTTAGTTGAGAGCATCAGATGCTTAAGTTATTATAATTCTTCTGAAAAATTGTTAATTTTGACTTCTACTCTAATAATTTTGTAAAAAGAAATGCTAACACTTTTCAGAAATTTATGATATAATTAAATAATAAGTACCAAGTCTATTTTGTCCCACACCCTATGTGACACAGATTTAATATATAATATTCTTTCTTTTTTCATAATATCTGTGAAACAGGAACTAATATTAACCTGAAAGTGGTATGCTTGCACAAGGTCACATCGCTATTAGGAGGAGAAGAACTTCTGCTTCAGGAAATGGAATAACAGGGAATGCATTTAACCTCTTTTGTGAAACAGCAAAAAACCAGACAAAATATATGAAACAATGTTTTGGAAGACAGTAGACATCAGGCAAAACAGTGATCTCTGAAAGATGGAAGACACATGATGTGACTGCTAAAATTGCACAGATTATGACCTTTAAAGAATATACCAAATGTGATACAGGAAGGGGAGCCCAGGTAGGGCACAGAACTGCCAAGAGAAGACAGAGGTTTGAATCCAGGAAGACCAAGACACCTAATATTTGAAGGACAGAGAAGCAGAGAGAAGAGAGCTACATGTAGCCATAACACTGAAAGTCTGCAAAATGTGTCCATGAGAGTCCTGATCAGTATATGTGTGTGAAGAAACTAAGGCTGGGGAAATACCATCAAACAAATTAGAGGGAATTATAGCTGGTGTTATTTTCCAGCCAGAATAGAAAACTCATAATTCAAGGAAACTACGCTGAAGCATTTTGCAACAGTAGGGAAAATAAATGCTACTTTGACGCTACTAAACAAAACTTAAAATCAAAACCCAAGTGTGTCACTGTTGCCAAGTAACTTAACTGTGTCCCTTAAGAAAGTTCAAAAAATGTTTATAGGAATACAGAGATATTCAGGGTCCAGCAAGGTAAAATTCATAATGTCTCACAGTCAATAAAATATTACTAGGCATATGAAGAAGCAGTAGATATGACTCATTATGAGGAGAAAAATCAATCAATTGTAATAGATCCAGAATATTAGCACAGATGTTACAACGAGAAAACAGGATAAACCCAGTTATTACAACTGTATTAAACCTGTTTACAGTTAAGTAGAGATAAGGAAGATATAAAAAGTTCCAAACTGAACTTTAAGAAATAAAAAGTACAATGTCTGAGATGAAACATACATTGAATATAACTAGTAGCAAATTAGACATGACAGAAGAAAGGAACTTGAACCCATAGTAGGATAAACTACCCAGTATGAAACACAGAGGAAAAATAATTTAAAAAAATAAACAGAACATCAGTGAACAGTCTAATATAATTGGAGTTCTCCAAAAAAGAAGAGAGAGAAGGGTGAGAAGGAAAAATATTTGAAAACTAAATGTTGCAATTTTCCAAATTTGCTGAAAAAAATAAACCTACAGATTCAAGGTAAATGAACCCAGCACAATAAACATGAAAACCCTAAACCAAAGCATATCATAATTAAATTGTTCAAAAGCAGAAATAAGAACACAATATTAAGTGTATGCAGAGAAAGCAAAAGTTGAATATGCACTAACAAAGGTAATGATGACAGATTTTTCATCAGAAATAATGAAAACAAAGAGTGCAGAGCAACGTCTTCAAACTACTGAAAACAAACAACAAAAGAAACAAACAAAATCTATCAACCTAGAATTCTATACCAAGCTTAAATATCTTTTAAAATATAAGAAAGTTCAACAAAAATAGTAGAAGAAAAGAAAACTCCAGACAAGTATCTCTTAGGAACTTAGATATAAGAATCTTCAATAAAATATTAGGAAATAAAATCCAAGAATGCATAAAAATGATTTATTTTACCACAAGACAAGTGGAATTTATTCCAGGTATGCAAGACTGGTCTAACAATTGGCAATTAATCTATAATATCAATAATATCCACAATAGCAACAGGCTAAAAGAGAAAATAATCAATTGACATACCAATATGATCAGCTGATGCAAAAAAAAGCATTTGATAAAATCCAATACCATTCAGAACAAAAACTCTCAACACACTAGGAATGGAGAACTTCTTCTATCTGATAAAATAAATGTCAAGAAATCTCTACAGCTAACATCATACTTAATGATGAAAGGATGAATGTTTTCTCAAGATTGGGAACAAGGCAAAGATGTCCTCTCTTATCACCCCTTCCAACACAGTAGTGGAATTTCTCACCTGAACAATGAGGCAAGAAGAAGAAATAAGAGGCATCCAGATAGGAAAGGAAGATGGCATACTTTGCAGGTGTCCATATAGAAAATCCCTCGAAATATATATATTTTTCTAAGAATTAATAAGTGAATTTATTAAAATCTAGGATACAAGATTATCATAGAAGAATAAATTGCATTACTACATACTAACAATAATCATGTGGCCACTGACGTTAAAAACACAATACCATTTAAAATGTCTTCAAAGTAAACAACCTTGGGACTACTAGACCTGCCTGAGAGTACTCATTGCAAGCAGATCTGCACTATTAAAAACTTAAAGGAAGCCCTTCAGGTAGAAGCAAAATAATACTGGATGGAAATGTGGGTATACAAAAAGCCATGAAGAACATGAGAATATAAACCACATTGTAAATACTTGAATTTTAAAAAATTATATAAATCTCCTTAAAAGGTAACTGACTGTTGAAACAAAAATAATGCTATTGTGAGAGTTTGGAAAATTGTATAAAATATATGAGAGAATACTTGAAAGTCAGTAAGTTGAGAAATGAGAGTATATTTTAAGATTTCCATACTTAACATGAAATGGTATAATATCACTTGAAGGTAAACAGTGATGTTAAAGATATATAATATAAGCCCAAGTAACCACTAAAATAAAATAAATAGTTATAGTGAGTAAGCTCATAAAAATGCTCAATATATAAGTAGGCAGGAAAAGAGGGAAAAGGGAGCATAATACAAAAGGGACAATTAAAAAAATCAAAACCATCCAGATTAATAATCACATTAAAAATGAATGGTCAAAACATTCTAATTAAAAGGCCAAGTGTGTCAGAGTAGATAAAAAAGCAAGACAACTATGTGCTATTTACAAGAAATCCACTTGAAATATAAAAACATAAATAAATTTAAAGTAAAAGGATGGAAGATGATATACAGTTGACCCTTGAACGACATGGGTTTGAACTGCAAGGCTATACTTATACGTGGATTTTTTTCAATAAATACATACTACAGTGCTATACTGTCTGCAGTTGGTTGAATCCACTGATGAAGAACTGCAGATACGGAGGAACCCACTGTAAATTTACACGAGGATTTTCAATTGCATGGAGGGTTGATCTCCCTAACCCCCATGTTGTTCAAGGATCAACTGTACAACACTAGTCAAAGGAAAGCTGGAAAGGGTATATTGAAATGTGTACAGAGAGAAAGTATATATCATACAAAGTGTATTCTGGGGTAAAGATTTTTACAAGGGATAAACAAGGTCATGTCACAATGACAAAGGGATCAATTTATCAATAGGATGTACAATCCTAAAAATTATGCACATAATAACAGATTTCAGAATATGTAAAACAAAAACTGATAGAACTGTAAGAAATAATAGACAACTCTGTAAGTACACTTGGATAATTAGCGATTGATAGAACAAGTAAGGAAAGCCAGTAAGGATACAGAAGACTTTAGCAATGATATCAACCAACATGACCTAATTTATAAACCACTCCACAGAATAGCAGAATATACATTCTTTCAATTACATATGGAACATTTATGAAAGTAGACCATTTTCCAAAGCATATCAAATTTGTGGGGTGCCAATAAAGCAGTAGTTAGGAGAAATATTATGTTAATAAAACTTTACTAGAAATAAGCTCAGCTTCTACATTAAGAAACTAGAAAAGTGGCAAGAAAATTAAACAGAAAATAATTGGAGAAAGAAATATGAAAGATCAAGAGTCACTATCAATGGATGGGAAAAGAGAGAAATGATAGAGAAAAACCAATGAAGCAAAAGGTGAAACTTTGAGAAAATCAAAAAAGTGAGCCCACTAGCTGGGCAGATAATGGCAGTGGGCTGAATTTGGCCCTTAGCCTATTTATGTGTGGCCTATACGTTATGAATTTTTTAAAAGTGTTGTTAAATAACAAAAACATTAATTTATTTTTTAAGGCTAAAATACATTCCACTGTATGTATGTACCACTATTTGTCCATTTATCTATTGATGGAGCTTTAGGTGTTTTTTCTACCTCGTGGCAACTGTGGACAATGTTGCAATGAACATGGGAGTGCTAATATCTCTTTAAGGTCTTGTTTTCAACTCTTTTGGATAAATATTCAGACATAGGATTGCTAGATCCTATTGGTATTCTACTGAGGAACCTTCATACTGTTTTCCATAATGGTTGCACCATTTTATATTCCCACAAATAGTGCACAAAATTTCAATTTCTCCACATCCTGACCAGTTTTTGTTATGTTTTCTACTTTTTTTGATAATGGCTGTTTTAAACAGAAGCAATACAATGTCTCATTGTGACTTGGATATGCATTTCCCTGATAATTAGTGATGTTGAATATCTTTTCTTATATATGTTGGGCATTTGTATGTTTTCTTCAGAAAAACGTCATTTAAGTGGGTTTGTCATGTATGGCCCTTATTATGTTGAGGTAGTTTCCCTCTATGCTCATTTTCTGGAGAATTTTTATCATAAATGGTGTTCAATTTTGTCAAAAGCTTTTTCTGCATCTATTGAGATGATCATATGGTTTTTATTCTTCAGTTTCTTAATGTGGTGTATCACATTGATTGATTTGCATATATTGAAGAATCCTTGCATTCCTGGGATAAATCCCACTTGATCATGGTGTCTGATCCTTTCAATGTGTTGTTAGATTCAGTTTGATAGTATTTTGTTGCGAATTTTTGCATATATGTTCATCAGTAATATTGGCTTGTAAATTTCTTTTTCTGTCGTATCTTCATCTGATTTTGGCATCAGGGTAATGGTGGCCTTGTAGAATGAGCTTGGGTGTGTTCCTTCCCCTGCAATTTTTTGGAAGAGTTTCAGAAGGATAGGTGTTAACTGTTCTCTAAGTGTTTGAGAGAATTTGCCTGTGAAGCCATCTGGCCCTGGACTTTTATTTGTTGGAAGTTTTTTAATCACAGTTTCAACCAATGTGGACAGTCTAGTACTGTACTATGCATTTATTGAAAAAATCCTCATATAAGTAGAACCTTGCAGTTCAAACCCATGTCATTCAAGGTTCAACTGGATATCATCTTTCATCCTTTTACTTTAAATCTAGTTTTGTTTTTATATTTCAAGTGGATTTCTTGTAAATAGCATATAGTTGTCTTGCTTTTATATCTACTCTGACACACTTGGCCTTTTAATTAGAATATTTTGACTATATATATATATATATATTTTTTTTTTTTTTTTTTTTTTTTTTTTTTTCGATACGCGGGCCTCTCACTGTTGTGGCCTCTCCCATTGCGGAGCACAGGCTCCGGACGCGCAGGCTTAGCGGCCATGGCTCACGGGCCCAGCAGCTCCGCGGCATGTGGGATCTTCCTGGACCAGGGCACGAACCCGTGTCCCCTGCATCAGCAGGCGGACTCTCAACCACTGCGCCACCAGGGAAGCCCAGCCATATATTTTTAATGTGATTATTAATCTGGATGGTTTTGAATCTACCAAGCAGTAAGTAAAATGGTGACTTCCCAGGGGCTGGGGTAGAGGAAATGGAGAGTTGCTATTCATTGGGCATAGCGATTTAGTTATGAAAGATGAAAAAGTACTAGATATCTGCTGTAAAACAATGTGCATACATTAATAATATTATACTATAGATATATACTTAAAAGTTTTTTAAGATGGAAGACTTTATGTTAGGTGTTTTTTTTAAGAAGAAGAAGCAGAAGCAACAGAAATCTGATGTGGGCTACAGCCTATAATATTTACTGTTTGATTCTTTGAACAAAATATTTGGCAACCTTAGTCAAACTCATCAGGAAAAAGTAAGAGAGTACAAATATTAACAAAATCCAGAATGAGAATGTTGACATCACTATACAGATACACATATTAAAAGGATAATAAGGAAATATTATGATCAACTTTATGCTAATAAATTTAATATTATACATGAAATGGCAAAATTCCTTGAAATAAACTATCAAAACTCACTCAACAATACATATTATATTATTCCATGAATAATACTATGGAATTTAAAGAAATTGAATTTGTAGATAGAAACCATCCCATAAAAACAAAAAACAAAAACAAAAAAATCCCCTAGAGGTTCAAATGGATCCACTGGTAATTTCTAACAGACATTTAAGGAAGAAAACTAAAAAAACAAAATAAAATCAATTCTGCCCAAGCTCTTTCAGAAAGTTAAATAATTCTCTGAAACCAACATTATCTTAATATCAAAATCATGCTAACACATTACAGAAGGGAAACAAAACAAAACAAAAAAATAACCCTACAAACAAATATCCCTCATGATATTAGAGGCAAAAACCCTAAACAAATGTTAGCACCTCAAATCCAGGGTAAAGCATCATGACATACTGGAGTTTATCTCTGGACTTTAAGTTGGTTAACATTAGAAAAAGAAATTAATGTAATTTACTATATTAATAGATTTAAATTATATATATATATATATATATATATATATATATATATATATATATATATATATATATATATATATATATATACACACACACATATACATATAGGGTTGGCCATAAAGTTCATTTGGGTTTTTCCATAACATCTAACAGAAAAACCTGAACAAACTTTTTGGCCAACAAAATATATATCATCATTTCAATAGACCCAGAGAAACCATTTGAAAAAATCCAACAATCATTCATGATAAAACTATCAGAAAACTAAAAACAGAAGGAAACTTTCTTAATGTGATAAATTCAACTATGCAATTTATCAATGAAAAAACGTTCACCTAATATTGTACTTAATTGTGGAACTTTGAATGATTTCCCTCTAATATCAGGAATAACTAACCATTCTTGCCACTTCTGTTTAACATTGTTCTAAGAGTTTGAGAAAGATGAAAGAAAAGTTAAAAAGTAAGTAAAATAAATAAAAGACATGTATATTGGAAGAGAAAAGTGAAATTGTCTTTATGTACAGATAATATGATCATCTATGTAGAAAATCTGATAGTCTAGAAAAAGCTACCAGAACTGATATGTGACTTTAGCAAGGTTTTTCTTTTTAATATCTTTATTGGAGTATAATTGCTTTACAATGCTGTATTAGTCTCTACTGTACAACAAAGTGAATCAGCTATATGTATACATATATCCCCATATCCCCTCCCTCTTGAGCCTCCCTTCCACCCTCTCTATCCACTCCTCTAGGTCCTCACAAAGCATTAAGCTGATCACCCTCTGCTGTGCAGCAGCTTCCCACTAGCCATCTATTTTACATTTGGTAGTGTATATATGTCAGTGCTACTCTCTCACTTCGTCCTAGCTCTCCCTTCCCCCGCTGTGTCCTCAAGTCCGTTCTCTACGTCTGCATCTTTATTCCTGCCCTGTCACTAGGTTCATCAGTACCGTTTTTTAGATGCCATATATATGAGTTAGCATATGATATTTGTTTTTCTCTTTCTGACTTACTTCACTCTGGATGACAACCTCTAGGTCCATCCACCTTCCTACAAATACTCAGTTTTGTTCCCTTTTATGGTTGAGTAATATTCCATTGTATATATGTACCGCATCTTCTTTATCCATTCATCTGTTGATGGACATTTAGCTTGCTTCTATGTCTTGGCTATTGTAAATAGTGCTGCAATGAACATTGTGGTACATGTCTCTTTCTGAATTATGGTTTTCTCAGGGTATATGTCCAGTAGTGGGATTGCTGAGTCATATGGTAGTTCTATTTATTTTTTTAAGGAACCTCCATAGCATTCTCCATAGTGGCTGTATCAATTTACTTTCCCACCAACAGTGTAGGAGAGTTCCCTTTTCTCCACACCCTCTCCAGCATTTATTGTTTCTAGATTTTTTGATGATGGCCGTTCTAGCTGGTGTGAGGGGATACCTCATTGTGGTTTTGATTTGCATTTCTCTAATGATTTGTGATGTTGAGCATCTTTTCATGTGTTTATTGGCCATCTGTATGTCTTCTTTGGAGAAATGTCTATTTAGGTCTTCCACCCATTTTTGGATTGGATTCTTTGTTTGTTTGATATTGAGCTGCATGAGCTGCTTGTATATTTTGGAGATTAATCCTTTGTCAGTTGCTTCATTTGCAAATACTTTCTCCTATTCTGAGGGGTTTCTATTCATCTTGTTTATGGTTTCCTTTCTTGTGCAAAGGATTTTAAGTTTCATTAAGTCTCATTTGTTTACTTTGTTTTTATTTCCATTACTCTAGGAAGTGGGTCAAAATGGATCTTGCTGTGATTTATGTCAGAGTGTTCTGCCTATGTTTTCCTCTAAGAGTTTGACAGTGTCTGGCCTTACATTTAGATCTTTAATCCATTTTGAGTTTATTTTTGTGTATGGTGTTAGGGAGTGTTCTAATTTCATTCTTTTACATGTAGCTGTCCAGTTTTCCCAGCATCACTTTTGAAGAGGCTGTCTTTTCTCCATTGTATATTCTTGCCTCCTTTGTCAAAGATAAGGTAACCATATGTGCATGGGTTTATTTCTGGGCTTTCTATCCTGTTCTATTGATCTATATTTCTGTTTTTGTGCCAGTACCATACTCTCTTGATTACTGTAGCTTTGTAGTATAGTCTGAAGTTAGGGAGCCTGATTCCTCCTGCTCTGTTTTTCTGCCTCAAGATTGCTTTGGCTATTCAGTGCCTTTTGTATTTCCATACAAATTGTAAAATTTCTTGTTCTAGTTCTGTGAAAAATACCAATGGTAATTTGATAGGGATTGCATTAAATTTGTAGATTGCTTTGGGTTGATTCTTCCAATCCAAAAAAAAATGGTATATCTTTCTAACTGTTTGTGTTGTCTTTGATTTCCTTCATCAGTGTCTTATAGTGTTCTTCACACAGGTCTTTTGCCTCCTTAGGTAGGTTTATTCCTAGGTATTTTATTCTTTTTTCTTGCAATGGTAAATGGGAGTGTTTCCTTAATTTCTCTTTCTGAATTTTTGTTGTTAGTGTATAGGAATGCAAGAGATTTCTATGTATTAATTTTATATCCTGCTACTTTACCAAATTTATGGATTAATTCTAGCAGTTTTCTGGTGTTATCTTTAGGATTTTCTATGCAGAGATCATGTCATCAACAGTGACAGTTTTACTTCTTCTTTTCCAATTTGGTTTCCTTTTATTTCCTTTTCTTCTCTTATTTCCCTGGCTAAAACTTCCAAAACTATGTTGAATAATAGTTGTGAGAGTGGGCAACTTTGTCTTGTTCCTGATCTTAGAGGAGCTGCTTTCAGTTTGTCACCATTAGGATGATGTTGGCTGTGTGTTTGTCATATATGGCTTTTATTATGTTGAGGTAGGTTCCCTCTATTCCCACTTTCTTGAGAGTTTTTATGATAAATGGGTGTTAAATTTGTCAAAATCTTTTCTGCATCTATTGAGGTGATCATATGGTCTTTATCCTTCAGTTTGTTAATATGGTGTATCACATTGATTGATTTGCATATATTGAAGAATCCTTGCATTCCTGGGATAAACACCACTTGATCATGGTGTATGATCCTTTTAAGTGCTGTTGGATTCTTTTTGCTAGTATTTTGTTCAGGATTTTTGTATCTATGTTCATCAGTGATATTCGTTTGTAATTTTCTCTTTTTGTGATATCTTCATCTGGGTTTGGTATCAGGGTAATGGTGGCTTTGTACAATCAGTTTGGGAGTGTTCCTCCTTCTGCTATATTTTGAAAGAGTTTGAGAAGTATAGGTGTTAGCTCTTCTCTAAATGTTTGGAAGAATTTGCCTGTGAAACCATCTGGCCCTGGGCTTTTGTTCGTTGGAAGGTTTTTATTCACAGTATCAATTTCAGTGCTTGTGACTGGTCTGTTCATATTTTCTATTTCTTCCTTGTTCAGTCTTGGAAGGTTGTATTTTTCTAAGAATTTGCCCATTTTTTCCAGGTTGTATACTGTATTGGCATATAGTTACTTGTAGTAGTCTCTCATGATCCTTTGTATTTCTGCAGTGTCAATTGTTACTTCTCCTTTTTCATTTCTAACTCTGTTGATTTGAGTCTTCTCCCTCTTTTTCCTGATGAGCCTGGCTAATGGTTTATCAATTTTGTTTATCTACTCAAAGAGCAAGGTTTTATTTTTATTGATCTTTGCTATTGTTTTCTTCATTGCTTTTTCATTTATTTCTGATCTGATCTTTATGATTTCTTTCCACATGATAACATTAGGGTTTTTTGTTGTTGTTGTTGTTCTTCTGTCTCTAATTGCTTTAGGTGTGAGGTTAAGTTGTTTATTTGAGATTTTTCTTTTTCTTGAGGTCAGATTGTATTGCTATTAACTTCCCTCTTAGAACTGCTTTTGTTGCATCCCATAGATTTTGCGTCATTGTGTTTTCATTGTCGTTCCTTTCTAGGTATTTTTTGATTCCCTCTTTTATTTCTTCAGTGATCTCTTGGTTATTTACTAGTGCATTGTTTAGCCTCCATGTGTTTTTATTTTTTACATATTTTTTCCTGTAATTGATATCTAGTCTCATAGCATTGTGGTCAGAAAAGACACTTGATACGATTACAATTTTCTTAAATTAACTGAGGCTTCATTTGTGACCCAAGATGTGATCTATCCTGGAGAATGTTCTGTGTGCACTTGAGAAGAAATTTTATCCTGTTGTTTTTGGATGGAATGGCCTGTAAATATCAGTTAAGTCCCTTGGTCTACTGTGTCATTTACAGGTGTGTTTCCTTATTTTTTTTCTGTTTGGATGATCTGTCCATTGTTGTAAGTGGGGTGTTAAAGTCATCTACTATTATTGTGTTACTGCTGATTTCCCCTTTTATGACTGTTAGCATTTGCCTTATGTATTGAGGTGATCCTATGTTGGGTGCATTGATATTTACAATTGTTATATCTTCTTCTTGGATTGATCCCTTGACCATTATTTAGTGTCCTTCCTTGTCTCTTGTAATAGCCCTTATTTTAAAGTCTATTTTGTCTGATATGAGTATTGCTGCTCCAGCTTTCTTTTGATTCCCATTTGCATGGAATATCTTTTTCCATCCCCTCACTTTCAGTCTGTATGTATCCATAGGTCTGAAGTGGGTCTCTTGTAGACAGCATATTTATGGGTCTTGTTTATTTTATCCATTCAGCCAGTCTGTGTCTTTTTGGAGCATTTAATCCATTTACATTTAAGTTAGTTATCAATACGTATGTTCCTATTACCATTTTCTTAATTGTTTTGGGTTGGTTATTGTAGGATTTTCCCTTCTCTTGTGTTTCCCGCCTAGAGAAGTTCCATTAGCATGTTGTAAAGCTGGTTTGGTGGTGCTGAATTCTCTTAACTTTTGCTTCTCTGTAAACCTTTTGATTTGTCCGTCAAATCTGAATGAGTTCCTTGCTGGGTACAGTAATCTTGGTTGTACATTTTTCCCTTTCATCATTTTAAATATACCTTGCCACTCTTTTCTGGCCTGTAGTGTTTCTGCTGAAAGATCAGCTGTTAACCTTATGGGGATTCCTTTGTATGTTATTTGTTGCTTTTCCCTTGGTGCTTTTAATATTTTTTCTTTGTGTTTCATTTTTGTTAATTTGATTAATATGTGTCTCAGTGTGTCTCTCCTTGAGTGTACCCTGTATGAGACTCTCTGTGTTTCCTGGACTTGTTTGACTATTTCCTTTTCCATGTTGGGGAAATTTTTTCAGACCCTCTCTTTTTTTCTTCTTCTGGGATGCCTATAATTTGAATGTTGGTGTACTTAATGTTTTCTCAGAGGTCTCTGAGACTGTCCTCCATTCTTTTCATTCTTTTTTCTTTATTCTGCTCTGTGGCAGTTATTCCCACTATTCTATCTTCCAGCTCACTTATCCGTTCTTCTGCCTCAGTTATTCTGCTATTGATTCCTTCTAGAGTATTTTTAATTTCAGTTATTTTGTTGTTCATTACTGTTTGTTTGCTCTTCAGTTCTTCTACATCCTTGTTAAAGCTTCCTTGTATTTTCTCTATTCTATTTCCAAGATGTTGGATCCTTACTATCATTACTCTGAATTATTTTTCAGGTAGTTTGCCTATTTCCTCTTCATATTTGGTCTTGTGGGTTTTTATCTTGCTCCTTTGCCTGTAAGTTATTTCTTTACCTTCTCATTTTGCCTAATTTACAGTATTTGAGGTCTTTCCCCAGCCTTCATGGTCGTAGTATATCTTGTTTTCATTCTCTGCCTCCAGTGGTGATGTTGGTCCAGTGGCTTGCATAGACCTCCTGATGGGAGGGACTGGTGCCTGTGTACTGGTGGGTGGAGCTGAGTCTTTTGCCTCTGATGAGCAGGGCCATGTCAGGTGAGGTGTTTTGGTGTGTCTGTGAGCTTAGAATGACTTTAGGTAGTCTGTGTGCTGATAGGTGGTTTTGTGTTCCTGTCTTGTTTGTTGTTTTGTGTGAGGCGTCCAGAGCTGAGAGCTCCTGGCCGTTGGGTGGAGCCAGGTCTTGTATTCAGATAGAGACCTCCGTGAGAGTACTCGGCAACTAATCTTCCCTGGGGCCAGGAATTCTCTAGTGATCCAGTGCCCTGGACTCTCACCCACCCCACAGCCTCAGGCCTGACTTCCGATTGAGGAACCAAGTTCCCTTAAGTCGCTTTTCCTGGCAATTATTGGGATTAAAAAAAAAAAAACTAACAAAACCCCAGACAAATGGTAAAAAGTAAAATCAAGCAAGCAAAAACAGAAACAAGGAAACACACACACACACAAAAGAAACAGAAAGAGAACCAAATAAATCAAAAAGCAAGAGAACAACTAGACAAACAAAAGAACCCAAGAATGAAATCAAACAATTAAAAAGAAAACTGACTAAAACACAAAAACAAAAAAACAAAACCAAAGTAGAGTGCCAACTGAAGAAGGAAGCAAAGAAACATAAGAAACTGACAAAAATGATAAAAAAAGAGAAAGATAAAGGGGAAAGAAGACATAACAAAAGAAAAGCAACATATAAATAGAAATATAAAAAAATATAGAAAATATATTAAAGCAAAAAAAGACAAATAAAACCTTAGAGAAACAGTAAAAACAGAATCAGAAAAACAAAAACAGAAACAAGGAAACACACACACATGAAAAAAAACAAAAACAGAACCAAATAAAACAAAAAGCAAGAGAAGAACCAGAGAAAGAGAATAAGTCAAAAACGAAATCAAACAAGTAGGATTAAAACTAACAAAAACACTTGACCTAAAAGCAAAACCAAAGCAGTGTGCCAACTGAAGAATAAAGCAAGGAAACAGAAAAACCAATAAAAATGATTAATAATAATAATAAAATAAAATAAAAAGGGAAAAATACCCAGGACACCAGAAAAGCAAAGTAGAAATAGAAATATTAAAAAACGTTAAAAATATATTTAAAAAAAAAAGAAGAAGAGGGCTTCCCTGGTGGCGCAGTGGTTGAGATTCTGCCTGCCGATGCAGGGGACATGGGTCTGTGCCCAAGTCCGGGAAGATCCCACATGCCACGGAGCGGTTGGGCCCGTGAGCCATAGCCGCTGAACCTGCGTGTCTGGAGCCTGTGCTCCGCAATGGGAGAGTCCGCAACAGTGAGAGGCCCATGTATCGCAAAAAAAAAAAAAAAAAAAAAAAGAAAAAGATAAGGGAAAAGAACACAGAACAACAGAAAAGTAAAGTAAAAATAGAAGTATATAAAAAAAATGAAAATAAAAATATATTATAAAACATGGAGATACCAAAAGACTAAATAAAAAAATAATAAAAATAAAAAAGACTAAAACAACAAACAAACCAAGAAAAAAACAAAGAAACAAAAGCCAGAACCAACAATAGAATGAATCAAAATATAATAAAATTAATAGTAATAATTATGTTTCCCTGGGCTCTCTTCTGTAAGTGTCCTTGCACATGCCGTAAGCCACAACCCACCTCCGCCTCCCCAAGAGGCTCTCATCTGTCTCTGGGCTGGTCTCTGGACCTGCTGTGGACCCTGTGGGGACCACTGTGACTCTGATCTGGCCCAATTCCTGAGTGTGCTGCCCCCAGAGTCCACAGCTGCCAGAGCTAGACCGTTTTCATTTGTGGGAACACTCCTTGTCTACTCAGATATTCCATAGATGCAGGGTCTACCTAGGTGATGGTGGGGATTTAATCTACAGTTTGTACAGCTGATGGAAAGATTTTTTGATCCTCTTCCTTAGTCTCCCCATCTCCGGGGTTCAGCTTTGGTTTTATCCCCACCTCTGTGTGTTGCCCACCCACAGGAGTCTGGTCCTGAGGCTGCCTTGGAGTTCTTGAGTCTGCCACAGTGAGGACAGGGTGCAGAGGAGGTATGACTGCTTGGATTGCGGGAGCCCTGGCAGAGCCAAATGCGCAGGGCAGCCAGAGGCCATGGGCGCAAGAGGTATATGTCCCCTTCAGCAAGGTTTTAGGATACAAAAATTTATATATTCTAGCAAAGAATAATTGGATAAAATAAAAAAGTCAATTTCATTTGTAGCAACAAAATTATGAAGTAGAGACAGATATGACAAAAAATGTACAAAAGGTGTTCACAGGGCTTCCCTGGTGGCACAGTGGTTGAGAATCTGCCTGCCAATGCAGGGGACATGGGTTCGAGCCCTGGTCTGGAAAGATCCCACATACCATGGAACAACTAGGCCTGTGAGCCACAATTACTGAGCCTGTGCTCCACAACAAGAAAGGCCACGATAGTGAGAGGCCCGTGCACTGTGATGAAGAGTGGCCCCCACTTGCTGCAACTAGAGAAAGCCCTCACACAGAAACGAAGACCCAATACAGCCATAAATAAATGACTTAATTAATTAAATTCTTTTAAAAAAGCTGTTCACAGAAAACTGTAAAACATTGCGGAAGAATAAAAGACCTAAATAAAGTTATATCTGCTTTATGAGCCAGAAAATTTAATATTTTTAAAGCATCAATTCTCCAAAAATTAATCTATAGATTCTATATAATCCCAGTCAAAATCTCAGCAATTTTTTAAAGAAAATTTCCAAGTAAAAATTCATGTAGAAATGCAAAAGACCTAAAAAAGCTGAAACAACTTTAAAGAATAAGAATAAACTGGGATTACTAATATGATTTTAAGACTTAGTATGAAGCCACATTATAAAGCTTTACTTGCTATACAATCTATTCTGAAGTACTATACTCTCATAAAGGGTAAAATTATATCAGTTTACCTAAATGTAGACTTCAGAAATAAACCCATACATATATGACATGACAATTGTCAGAATATTACTTTTGACAAAATTGTGAAGGTAATTCAGTGGAGAATAGTCTTTCAACAAATCATACCATAACAACTGAATATCCATATGCAAATAATGAACTTAAATCAATTCTGACACCATATACAAATATTTACTCAAAAAGACATAAATGTAAACCTAGGTCTATACTATTCTAGAAGTTTGGGTTAGGCAAACCCTTCTTAAATATGATTTTAAAAACAGGATCCATAAAAAATGACAAATTGTAACTTATCAAAATTTTAAAATTATCATTGAAAAACACCCTTAGATATTATTTTAAAACCAGAATCCATTAAAAAATGATGAATTGTGATATATGAAAAAATTTTAAATTCTTTCAAAATGTTAAATGAATGAAAAGCCAAGGAAACATTTGCTAAGCATATATCTGATAATGGATTTATATCTGGAATATATATTGAAACCTAATAAGAACATTCACAACCTAATAAGAAATAAACAAAAGATTAGAATAGACACTTCACCAAAGAAGACATGCAGATAGAGACAAACCCATGAAAAGATGTTCCACTTCAATAGACCCTAGGGAAATGCACATTAACATCACATTGGAATATATGCTAGAATGACTACAATTAAATAGCCTACAATACTAGTGTTGGCAAGGAAGTGGAAGAATTGGAACACTCAGACTTTTATGGTGAGGATGTAAAATATTATAACTTCTTAGGAAGACATTTTAGTAGTTTTTAAAGAAGTTAAGCATACACTTAGCATATAACCCAGACATTCTAAATCCTAGATATTTAACCAACATTAAAAAAAAATGTATATTGACTTTGGATCAAAATGGTGTAGAAGGAAGATGTGGAACTCAACTCTCCTAATGAACATGTCAAAAATACATCTACATGTGGAACAATTCTCACTGGAATTTAGCTGGAAACTGGCCAAAAGACTTCTGTACAACCAAGGCTGTAAGAAAGATTCACATGGAATAATGTAGGAAGGGAAAAGAAGTGATCAAGTGAGGACCTGTTCTGCTGGGAGGGAACTCAAAGGAAAAGGGAGAATACATGAGTGGAGATCAACCCTGGGGAGTAAGTTATTTGAGCCACATATTGGGCATCCCAGTCCTGGGGTCTGACACAGGGCAGACAATCCCCTTGGCTGGTTGGAAGGCTAATCGGACTAACAGAAAGGCTGTGGGAACCCTGGACTTTGCTCACAAGGAGTGTGCAAATGCTGGCTTGCTCTTGAGACAGGGAGAAGACAGCAGATTGAGGACTGTGCCAGTGGTAGCCTGTTTTCTCATAACAGCCCACTGTGTGCCCCAGCTTGAGCCAGATATGACATGATAATACACATAGAAAATATAAAATTGTCCACCAAAAAGCTATTGGAGCTAATAATGAATTCAGTAAAGTTCAGGATACAAGAGTAATATTTAAATACATAAATGTGTTGCTTTTCTATACACTAATAATGAAATAGCAGAAAGAGAAAGCAAAAAAAAAAAATCCCATTTAAAATTGCATCAAAAAGAATAAAGTACCAAGGAAAAATTAACCAAAAAGGTGAAAGACCTATATTCTGAAAACTATTAAACATTAATGAAAGAAATTGAAGGTGGTATAAAGAAATGAAAAGATATCCTGTGTTCTTGGAAGAATTAATATTGTTAAAATATCCATACTACCCAAAGCAATCTACAGATTTAATGCAATCTCTATCAAAATTCCCACAACATTTATCACAGAACTAGAACAAAATATCCTAAAATTTAGATGGAGCCACAAAAGACCCCAAATTGCCAAAGCAATCTTGAGAAAGAAAAACAAAGCTAAAGGATAATGTTCCTGGACTTCAGACTATACTACAAAGCTACAGTAATCAAAACAGCATGGTATTGGCACAAAAACAAACATACAGATCAATAGGATAGAATAGAAAGCCCAGAAATAAACCCATTTGCCTATGGTCAATTAATATAACACAGAAGGAAGAATATACAATAGAGAAACAATTTTCCCTTCAATAAGTGGTGCTGGGAAAACTGGACAGATACATGTAAAAGCATGAGATTAGAACATTTCCACACACCATATATAAAAATAAACTCAAAAGGGATTAAAGATCTAAATGGAAGACCTGAAACCATAAAACTCCTAGAAAAGAACATAGGCAGAACACTCTTTACATTAATAATAGCAATATTTTTGTGTATCTGTTTCCTAAGGCAAAAAAAGTAAAAGCAAGAATAAACAAATGGGGCCTAATTAAACTTAAAAGCCTTTTCACAGCAAAGAAAACTGTTAACAAACCCAAAAGATAACCTACTGAATGGGAGAAAATATTTGCAAATGACATGACTGATAAGGGGTAAAATATCCAAAATACATAAACAGCTCATACAATTCAATATCAAAGGAACAAACAACCTGATTTTAAAAGCTCATACAACTCAATATCAAAGGAACAAACAACCTGATTTTAAAAGGGGCAGAAGTCCTGAATAGACAATTTCCCAAAGAAGAAATAAAGATATCCAATAGGCACATGAAAAAATGCTCAACATCACTAATCAACAGGGAAGTACAAATCAAAACCACATTGAGATATCATGTCATATTTGTCAGAATGGCTATCACCAAAAGGTCTACAAATAACAAATGTTGGCGAGGATGTGGAGAAAAGGGAATTCTCACAAACTGTTGGTGTCAATGTAAATTGGTTCAGCCACTATAGAAAATAGTATTGAGGTTCCTCAAAAAACTAAAAATAGAACTACCATAGAACTACCATATAATCCAGCAATACCACTTCTGGGTATATATCCAAAAAACCAGAAAACACTAACTCAAAAACCTACATGTGCCCCAGTGTTCATAGCAGCATTATTTACAATAGCCAAGATATGGAAGCAACTCCAGTGTCCATGAACAGATGAAAGGATAAAGAAGATGTGGTGTATACATATATATATACACACACACAATAGAATATTACTCAGCAATAAAAAAGGAAATTCTGTCATTTGCAACAGTGTGGATGGACCTAGAGGGTATTATGCTTAGTGAAATAAGTCAGACAGAGAAAGACAAATATACAATGTTATCACTTACATGTGGAATCTAAAAATAACACAAATGAGTGTATAATAAAACAGACTCACCGATACAGAGAACAAACTAGTGGATACCACTGAAGAGATGGAAAGGGGAGAGGCAGGATAGGGCTATGTGATTAAGAGATACTAACCACTATGGATAAAGTAGATAAGCAACAATGATATATTTTATAGCACAGGGAAATATAGCTATTCTTTTGTAATATCTTTAAATGAAATATAATCTATAAAAATATTGAATCACTATACTGTACACCTAAAACTAATATAACATTGTAAATGAACTTTCAATTTAACAAGTGTATTTTATTGAAAAGTCTTGTCCAGGAATATTCATACTAGCTTTATTTGTAAAATTGCTAAAAACTTGACACAATCTAATGTCTGTCAACTGGAGAAGAAACCCATTGTGCCAAACCCACACAATGGAATCCTATTCAACAATAAACAATTAATACATGCAAATGAATAATTCTTGAAATAATTATGTTTAGTGAAAGAAACCAGAGACTCCCCCCAGTCAAGTGTGTGTATATATATATATATATATATATATATATATATATATATATATATCTTCTGTATGTCTTTTGAATTTTTGTATAATTTCATTTTTATAAAATTTCAGAAAATACAGACTAATCTATAGTAACAGAAAGCACATCAGTGGTTTCTTGGGACAAGGGAATAAAGGCAGAGATGGGAAGCAGTGATGAACTACAAACCAACAAAAGGAAACTTTTGGGTGTAATGAATATGTTCACTATCTTGCTTGCTATGGATTCACAGGTGGCTATACATGTCAGAGCACAAGAAATGGCTTTCTTTAAAGATGTACAGTTATTTTATTTCAATTACACATTGATACAAAACATAAAATTAGAACTAAAGAGTTGCCCGTCTCCAAAGGATAAACAAGACTAAAGGAGGATTCACAATTTTGCATTCTAACTCTAGATCTTAACCTTGTAACCACTGAACTGTATCACTCTACTCCCCTACAGTCACGGGAAAAAACAATAATGAGTACTTTTTGGCACCCTTTAAGCTGTGGGTTCCTAGCAAATCAATCTTGAAAGATAGAAACCTCAAACCTGAAGTGAACACTCGCTTCTCACAGCCCTTTTCATTTATCACTGTCCACTCACACCAGGCAGTGCAGGGGACAGGTGTAGCATTATGTTGGCTACAAGTGCTTTCTTCTCAAAACACATCCTTATGGTTCTGGGACTGGAACAAAAATGAAAAGGCAGTTGCTGTGACACTTATTTTTCTCTCTCAGGGTGTCCAGACAAAAAAACAGGCTCTGTCCATCTTGGAGACTGTCTAGACATACTTGCACTGCAGTTCACTCTAACAGTTAAAATAAAAATAGAAGTTTCATGTTTGTCATTGTTTCTACTGCTTCCAAGATTACGTAAGTCAACCAGGCTACTTCTAAGCTTATTAGATTTATTTAAGTAAGAAGTCCATGGCATTATCTGTCCTTTGAACCTCTAATGAGATTTTAGCAGATGGGATCTAATTTATAACAAAGACCTACACCCTGGATAATGAAACATAGCCTATTAAGAACTTACATAAACAAAGGCTATAATGCAATGCCAAAACAAATCATTTTGGCATGTTTTAAAAATATAAGGGGCTTCTTCAAATATCATCAGGAATAAGTCATTTGGTGTTTCAGGTTCATACATCAACACTGTTGCAGTCACTATGAAAAATTGGACTTTTTGTTTACTTAAAATTTGAAATGCCATGATTTGGTACTTGAAAAATGAGGCAGGAAAAATGAATGTCCTCCTGTTTGTGAAAAATGGGGATTTTATTGGAGCAAATTAGAGAGGAGGAGAGTGTGCTCATCTGCACTGGTAACACAGTGTTTACACAGGAAGAAATATAACAATGGGCAGGTCACTGGGGAGGAGGGGGGCAGAATCACTTTGGGAGCTGATGAAAACAGGAGCCAAGAATACAGCCTGGACTCAGAGCTGAACAACCTCTTGGTCCCTATATACACGCAGTGAATAAATGCATCATGAAGTAAGATGCATATTTCATAGCAGCATGAGACTCCCCAGTTAGAATGCATCTGTTAATAATAAAGATTTCCCATCTGGAATGAGAGTTTAATAGGTCTTGTTCATGCCTTAAATAGGAGATCACAGCAATAAATCAGCATTATGATTTTAGTAGGTAGTAACATGAAATAGAATATATTATTTCTGGCATTTAATTTGGTCAAAATTAAGTTAAAATATTCATCCATAGGGACAGATTGATAAAGTAATAATTATAAGCATACAATCCTAAGAAATTCTGTACTTTATTCATTCTGAAAGTACCATTAAACTTAACATACATATTATCCTTGTTGTCATAATGAGAAAATATTGAATTATCTTATGCAACTTCAGAAGCCAAATGTCTGTTTCAAATAAAATTTATCAAAATAAAGTTTACACACTTACTGTGTTTTACAATATATATTCATATATTCCCCAGTGAATTTCATTAGTTATAAACATATAAGAATATTCAGTAAACTTTTTAAAAATAAACATTTACATTTATAGTTTTAGATGGGTTGCTTTAATTTTAGATTTCTATGTCAATTCAATTAAATGATTACCACTGCCCCCCCATCTACTATAAACACACACATACAAAGAGACACACACACTTATGCATGAGCATCAATATTATCAAGCCAATCCACCTGACAAAGATGCATGTGAATACAGATAATGTACACATAAACACGTACTTATGAAACACAAATATATAGGTAAAACACTTTTAAGAGCTATCAGAAAGCAAGTTCTGTATCTGACATGTCTTTTATCTGCACCCATACTTAATGCAATACATTGCAAAAAGTAGGTTCTTAATGAGTATTCAATGAATTAATGATAATATATTAGTGAAAGGATGAATAAAAAAATTGGGCACTATTAAAGATAATGTTGGCAGACAGTTTGATGTACCAGGCTCATAACCCTCATTGATTCTTCTAGGTAAGCATACATAGAACACCCTCTTTTTAGAGAGAGATATACAGTTTATAAGTCACAGATAATGTGCACTGAATTCTATGCACCCTTGTTGATTCTAGGTTTCTGTAAAGTACTCTTTACTGAATTGAGGAATTATTCTGACGTTATTGAGTGTTTTTTTAAAAATAATTGGCTATGGGATTTTATCAAATGCTTTGTGGAACATATACTGATGCATCATGGCAATTTCCACTAATCAACTTAACTTGGGAATTACGGTAACAATTTATTTGCTGAGGAACCATTACTCTCCCTGATATATATTCCTTGTTAATGGTATATTATCTGTTCACTACATGTTTATTAAGTTATTTTTCATATTTTGATTTATGATTATTTTATTTTCTAAGGAGAATGTCTGATGAAGCAAAACACATGTAGTTTTATAAAACTGTCCCAAGACCAATATTTAAAACAGTTAAAAAAAAAAAAAAGTTAAAAAGAAAAAAAACAGTTAAAGCATACCAATAAACTACTTTCTCATTTGCTAAGAACAAATTACATAAACTTAGGAAAAAGTAAGTTATATCATAACTTTAATGTTTTGTGCCAGTCAAATTTACATGCTACTATGTTTGGAATACTAATATATTCCATTTGATTAAATAAATTAGGTAATTGCCACACTGCTCTCATTACTATAGTTTTATAATATGTCTTACTGTATGGTGGTGTAAGTCCTCCAACTTTGTTCTTTTTCTTAAAGATTCCCTTGACTATTTTGGAGTCTTTGCATGGCTATGTAAAGTTACTAATCTAATAAACAGTTACCGCAAAAGAAAAAGAAAGGGATTACAGATCTTCTTTGACTTACAATGGGTAGGTCTCAAAACTCATGGTAAGCTGAAAATATTGTAAATCAAAATTAAATTAATACACCTAACCTGCTGAATAGCATAGCTTAGCTTAGCCTACCTTAAATGTGCTCAGAACACTTACATTAAACTACAGTTGGGCAAATCATCTAACACAAAGCCCATTTTATAATAAAGTGTTGAATATCTCATGTAATTTATTGGATTCTGTAGTGAAAGACAGAATGGTTGTATGGGTACAGATTGGTTGTAGGTGTATGGAGTGTTTATCTGCGTGATGGCGGGGCTGACTAGGAGCTGTGGCTGCTGCCACTGCCCAGCATCACAAGAGAGTATCACACCTAATAATGTCAGCCTGGGAAAAGATCAAAATTCAAAGTACGGTTTCTACTAAATGTGTATCACTTTTACATCATGGTAAAGTAAAAAAATCATAAGCTGAACCATCTTAAGTTGGGAACCATCTGTATGTTGAAATTACACATTACATATACATATAATATATTAATGTAAAGAGGATTGTCATCTTTATAATATGGAATCTGACATTTCATGAATATGATATAGTCCTCCATTTATTTAGGTCTTCTTCAATTTCCTGGAGCAATGTTATTTTAGTTTTCTTGTGGAAGTCTTATAAATTTTATGTAAGATTTATTCCAAAATATTTGATGTTTGTCAATACAATTTTAAATGATATTGTCTACAATGCAAACACTAAACAAAGAAGAGCTGGAGTAGATACACTAATGTCAGACAAATTAAACTTTAAGACTAAAGCACTATATTAAAATGAGAGACATGACAGTGACACAAGGGTAAGACCAGTGTATCATATAACAACGCTGAGATTGTGAACAACTAATATATACAAAAATAAAGAAATGAGAAAGAGAGAAGGAGAGAGAGACAGAGAGAAACTATTTAACTTCAGCAGTTATCCAAAGAGCTAAAACTGGTTTAAATCTTCCTTTTTTTCTCTTCCTTCTTTCCTCCCTCTCCCCCCCACCTCTTTCTTTCTCTCTTAACTTTTCAACTATTAATTGATTTTTGGTTTTTGAGGTCCTCTTATTTTCTTGTCTAGTCAACAATGCATTTTAAATTTATGGTTTTAATATTTTTATCCAACATTTCAGATAATTGGAGAAAGAGAGTTTTCTCAGTGTATCTGTCTATAATAACCAAAAGTGGATCTTTGTTTTTCACTTCAGTAAAATACGAATCTAAGTTAGAGGAGTTTAAGTCATATGCTTACATGATAACTACAAGAAAGCTAGGGAAGTGAGTTCCTGGATTTTCCTCACGAATTTGTCACTTACAAGATGAAAAATTTCTGAACAATAGAAATGGTAAACAAATAACGTTCCTTCTAAGCCAGATGTTTAAGATGGATTACACATTGTGAAGTTATTGGAAACAAATATAGTTTAATATTAACATAAAAGTTTATTACTTTAGCTTTTAAAGTGTTCATAATATAAATGAACTGGATTATGCTTTTTCTCTTTAAAAAAAATAAACTTGTTTTTAAGAAGTCCATCTCTAGGCCAAAATTCATCTTTCAGGCTGAACTATAGGCAATTTTAGGGCTTTCCTGGCAGGCCTCATGAGAGGAAACTGCCTTCACCTCACCAGACTTGTTGCACAGTTAAGTGTACGCAGTTTTCAAGAGGGAGTTGCAGTCAAGAGCTCAGCACTCCTAGGCTAGCCATGCTCATGGGCATATCTGAATTCTCACCCCAGGCACCTCCTATTGGAGAGCTCATTTTTGGCTATAACTTTGCAGAAACCTCTGTGTTAGGGGGCCTTGACTGAAGCATCTTTCCCCCATCTGTAACCTACACTGCATGCCATCTGATCACTGGCATGTACCATTCTGTGGGAACACTGGAACACTGGGAATGTGGCAGCTTTCTCTTTTGCCTCTTGCCTGCTCTGTCACAGTAAATAAAGGCTTGATTGTCACTTTCAGTTGGGCTCATTATGCTAAACTGACCACCTATACAACAGGCAGCTTGAAAGTTTTGCTTACAAATACTTTTCTCGAACTATTGTTGATACATTTCTTAATGATAATATGCCTTAATAATGCTTAATTTAAGTTTACATGAAATCAGTACTTTAATATAAACTCTTCAGTGGAATAAATGCTACACAAAATGTTATTGAATGTTTTATTTAAATGAGCTAATGAATGTTGTATACATAATATATCATATTCTACCATTATTATCATGGAGAATATTGTGGAAAGAATGAATCTGGTCACAGGCATGAATAAAAAGAATATTTACTATCAAAATATAAGATACAAATATGAATTTTTAAAATTGATAATATATTGCTGTATTACTCTTGAGACTGCTAAACAAGGTCATTGAGCGATCACTGAGAAAAAAGGATGCAATAATTATTATTTTTTTCCCCTGCTGTTGAGGAAGTGTCATGGACACAATATAGGGCGTTTATACAGTTTTTTAATTTGTTTGCATCATTTATTAGTCTAGTACTGTATCCTTCAGTACTCAATAAAATCTTTAATTAACCAAACATACTCTTTAGCAATATATGAAGTGCAAAATAGTTTATGATAACATTGGTGCCAACATAAATGTAAGCACATATTTAAGAAGGGCATCACGTTTTGAAAACAAATTAAAAAAGCCAAATTCCTAGCAAAGGATTAAATGTCATTGACTCTAATACTGATTTGATAAGATTCATTTCCCAACTAATGAGAAATGTGATTGTAGTAGAGCTGGTAATTAAGAGCAAATACCCAATGGTTATATTTTAGGTGTGAGAGATCATGGAGCTAGAAAATTCTCAAGCTCCTTTTATTCAAAGTGAAGAGCAGTTAAATCATTTAAATGATGAACATCTTTGTTTTTCTTATACTGTTATGACACTTGAAATGTACCAAATCTGATTACAGGCAAACCTTGTTTTATTGCGCTTCACTTTACTACTTTTAGCAAATATTGTGTTTTTTTACAAATTGAAGGGGGCTTTTTGTTTGTTTTTTTAAAAATTTTTTATTGGAGTATAGTTGATTTACAGTGTTGGTTACCCTCTGCTGTACAGCACAGTGAATCAGTTATACATATACATATATCCACTCTTTTTTAGATTCTTTTCCCATATAGTCCATTACAGAGTATTGAGTAGAGTTCCCTGTGTTATACAGTAGGTCCTTACTAGTTATCTATTTTATATATAGTAGTGTGTATATGTAAATCCCAATCTCCCAATTTATCCCTACCCCCCTTTCCCCCTTGGTAACCATAAGATTGTTTTCTACATCTGCGACTCTATTTCTGTTTTGTAAATAAGTTCAACAAATTGAAGGTTTGTGGCAACCCTGTGTCAAGCAAGTCTATTAGCACCATTTTTCCAACAGCATCAGCTCACTTGGTTTCTCTGTTACATTTTGGTAATTCTTGCAATATTTCATGTATTTGTTATAGTGACCTACGATCAGTGATCACTGATGTTACTATTGTAATTTTCTTTTGTTTTTGTAGATTTAAATTAAGGTATGTACATTGTGTTTTAGATATAATGCTATTGCATACTTAATAGACTATGGTATAGTGTAAACATAACTTTTTTATTCACTGGAACACCAAAAAATTTGTGTGACTTGCTTTATTGTGGTGATCTGGAACCGAACCTGCAATATCTTGAAAGTATGCCTATAAAAGTTTCTGTGTGAAGTGACAGCATTACTATAAGTTATATACATATTTTAAATGTACTTTCTGTGTAGTTGCAAAGTCCTTCTCTGGAATTATTATCATGTGGTATTCTTTTATTCCAGCAAGTAGCATTACCCTAGGGCTTATGTCACTGGTTTCCTTGTTCACTTATTTTGTATTGCAAATCTCATGTTAGCTGTGAATCCAGGTACCTTTTTTTCCCCTTAAGCACTATAGATTTATAAAATGAGTTATAATTCAGATTGCTTAACATATTTTGAGTGCTTTCAATTTTAGACTTTCAACAGACCCATAAATATATTTCATTTGTTTACACATTTTATAAAAAGAAATAAGCCTGTAACTTTTAAATATCATTCTCAAATTTAGACAATTTGTCATCAAAACTTGTATTATTACTGTCAGTACAATAGGCTTGTGTTACTAAAAAATGGTTTTCTCAATTTTCAGGTAATGTCCAAACTAAAGTATCTCCTTCGCTCCAGTTCTAAATAGCTATACTGCCAGATTAAACAAATAGTGTGATAGGTTTGGGCTGTATCAATGATTTTTATCCCTTTAGCATGCTGGAAACTAAGCATTTGGGAACTTGCTAAGACAGAAGCCTGTATCTGATTGAATTTTGTTGTTTTGTTTTTTTTTTTTAAACAGAGGCACTTTGAAATCCTCAGTTTAAAATGAAACTTTTAGCAAATTGGAGAGGAGAATCAAATAAATAATACAGTTTCCTTTAATCATTGCTCTCTTTGAGGAGCTTAGTTTGGCATCTTTAATTCTATAAAATGAACACACTGCCATTTTGTCATTAATTATCTTTGTGGAGCATCAGTCTGTTTCATATAATGTTTAGTCAATAAGACACTTCAAGACATATTTGAAAAGTGCATTAAAACATGTCTCAGTTAAAGGGCAATTACATAAAATCAAAAGCAACTTACTAAATACAATTTTATCAGTTTTGATGAATTATTACATTTTATTGATACTAAATATTTTTAAGATTATGTGAATGACTTAGAGTTTGGAAGATTCTTACAGAGGAAATGGACAGATGATGTTTAAGTAATCTAAAATAATATCTGATATTTAATGTAGGTCTTCCTTGGGACCAGGAATTCTGTAGACTTTCAGAAGAGTCTCCTGAGAGCACACCATCATTTGAATTTGGTTCCAACAAGTAGCAGCTTAGTACCACAGTCTCTTATTGACTTCCTTTATCCTTCCTTCACTCCTCTCTTATTCTGCTTCCCTGGTATTGTACTACCTAATAAAGTAATTGAACCTAAGTTTATGTCTTAGCTCTGATTTCTAGAAGAGCCAAAGAATTTGTTTTCAAAGTCCCTTTTCTGTTCTAACGTTCTCTTTTAAGGAACAATATTTCCAGGGTAGAAAATTTTAAGTTCAAAGTTTTGCCATGATGTTACATCTTCTAAGCAACATCAATGCTACATAACCAATACAACCAGTACCTCAGAATCAATTATTGTTGAAAATTCAGACTTCAATTACAAAGTTTCTATATATTTAGAATTCTGAGGGTATTCACTTTGGCACCACCTTAATGCTAAACATTTTTTTTTTTTTTTTTAAATGTACGCGAGCCTCTCACTGTTGTGGCCTTTCCCATTGCGGAGCACAGGCTCCGGACGCACAGGCTCAGCGGCCATGGCTCACGGGCCCAGCCGCTCCGCAGCATGTGGGATCTTCCCAGACCGGAGCACGAACCCGTGTCCCCTGCATCAGCAGGCGGACCCTCAACCACTGTGCCACCAGGGAAGCCCAGTGCTAGACATTTAAGTATACGTTTGGAATAAAAATTTATTTTGCTCTACCTCATTAAACAGAAGAATTACATATTTTCAAGCAATAATTGCGTGGTCTTTAACAGAAAGGAAAATTATTTGAAATTACATTTTTGAAAATGATAGTGATACAAAATATGTTTAAAGGGGCTTCTCAGGATTAAATTAGTAAGCACACTCTGCTTTATAATACATAACAACATTTAATCTTTAAAAATGATCATATTTGGGCAAGTAAACTTTAAAATAGAGTATTAGGGCTTCCCTGGTGGCACAGTGGTTGAGAATCCACCTGCCGATGCAGGGGACACGGGTTCGTGCCCCGGTCCGGGAAGATCCCACATGCCGCGGAGCGGCTGGGTCCGTGAGCCATGGCCGCTGAGCCTGTGCGTCTGGAGCCTGTGCTCTGCAGCGGGAGAGGCCACAACAGTGAGAGGCCCGTGTACCACAAAAAACAAACAAACAAACAAACAAACAAATAAATAAATAAATAAAATAAAATAGAGTATTAGCCATCATTGGTAAATTTTATAATAAATCACTTGTATATAAAATATTCAGCATGTGTTGGGCTGTGCGAACGGGCAACTGCTCAAAGTAAAAATTGCAAAATGTTTTAGGATTATTTCCTTTAATTAATACCAAAATTGGTATTTGATGTTTGCATATGCCTAAAAACCTGCAGAAATAAGTGCAAACTCATTTCGTTCCAAAGAAGTGCTTTATCGTCTCTGTGGAATTCTGGAATTTAAATGCAAACCTCTGAGGTTAAACAACTATGTTTTTGATTATGGAGTTTTACCATGTCATGTGAGCACACATTTAAAAAAAATAATCATTATAAAGCTCTTTCTTTGTTGTCAAATAAGAAACAGTAAATTAATTTTGCCTTTGAATTATGTGGAATTGAATTATACAAGAAAACCTTGGCAATGTTCCTTCTTTTAATTAATATTTTGTCAGATCATCAATCTTACTTTCTCCCTGTGTGTTAATACTCAATTTGTTTAGTATTTACTTAAGCCCACATCTCTTTCCTAAAGATGAATTCTTATCTAGTTAGTTAAGATGTCTCTAAGCAGCATAACAAAAGCAGTGGGGATAATTTCCCACCATATTTAACAACAAAATTAAGTGCCAAGTTCTCCATACTGAAATCTAGAACGCTTTTTATAATGAATTAGGTTAGAAAACTGCACACACGTTTTGCGGGTAAATATAATCTATAGCATAATAAAGCCAGTTATTTGGGAAAATAATAAACTTAATATGATAAAAGCGTAGTATCTTTACACCTCTGAGGCAATGTTATTTTTCCTTCAGGAATACAGACTGAGATGACTATTTTCTCAATTTGATCACAAAATTGAAAAAAAAAAAAGAAAAACAATGTGTTTCATCCTCTGGTCACTGGCTTTGCCCATTTCAGAAGCTGTAAGTTGAAGATATTAAAAGGTGCAATTACCTCATGGATCAGTGACTACTAAGCTGATATGCCATTGATTTTTCTAAATCATGAGGTGAGGCAGAGCAGAGCTGAAGTGGATCAAAATGTCTCAGCCCTGTTAGAAGGTCTTTTTCCCCATGTCTTTGCTACCTCTATGTGGGGAAGAATCAATAGGGTAGAAAAGATTTTAGGAATATTTAGTCTACAACAAGCAGAGAGGAAGAAATTTTAAGTGTGAACTATGATATAGAACTATAATCATTTTTACTGAATTGCCTAGGTCATTAGCAAATCATATGGACAAAGACTTAGGCATGAGCTTGGCTGAAAATAAGAATGAATGAACTCAGCAGAAAATATATTTTTAGTCTCAATTATAAATCAGGAATTCAATGATTAAACATGATAAATTCCAAACTGACTTAATATTTGGATAGTCATGTAGTATATGCTAATCCTTACAAGAATCAATTTTAAGTGCTAACACACTCACACATATACACACACACACACAAAGAATAGCAAAATGCAGAAAACTCAGAAGAGAAATAAATTTAAATTGATATTTAGATAGACCACGATAAAGGTAGAAATTATGACCAATGTTGTGGAAAGAATCACCTAAGTGAGCTCAATCAAGAGCTCAGAAAACTCTTCCAGTTTCATCCCTGAAACAAACTGAAGTAGTTTTCAGATATCTGCTACTCTGGCTTTGAGAGTTTATTGGTAGATGAATCAGAATTTTAAATCTGTCACACACAAACTTTTTGGAGACATCTAGTGGTGATAAATTTAATGAATGACTATATTATTGACATATTTTAATTTTTGTACATTAATATTATTTTCAGAATATCACAAAGATAATTAAAACCAAAACCAAAGTTTATCTGAAGAAGAAAGAAAAGGAAGGAAGGGAAGATGGCGGGAAAAAAGAAAGACCCTATCATAAATAAAAATCCATATTTATCTTTTAAAAATAGTATTTTGGCAAACTTCTCCTAACAAAGATTTCAGTTATTGAACAAATCCTTCATAATGTCAGTACACCAAAACTAACCTTTTTAGCACTTTTGATAGACGGAACAGCATTAAGTTAAGGCCATCTTTCCCTTAGAGAGAAAAGGGTAACATTTGATTAAATATTTGAGAAGTAGTATGTCACAGGGAGAAAGAGAAAAGACTGGAGTCAGACAACGCGGGTTTGAATCCCAGTTCAAATGTGACCTTTGCAAATTACTCAGTCCTCTTATGTATCTTTTCCCCCCACAAGATAGGATACTATTATTAATTTTCTAGAGAATTGCCGTGAGTGTGAGTTACAGAGCTCTTAGAACAGTGTCTGGTATGGAGCAGACACTATATAAATACTAGAAAATAATAATACTATTATTTTTAATGGAATATCAAGAACAAAAATAGGAACTGTATAAACTAGATATTGCCTGTTTGAAAACGTTCTTCTTTCCTTAGATTCTGAGACACAAGCAAATCTTCTTTATTATTATCATCCTGTGTTTGTCTTCAGCCTCATATGCACTGTTTCTGACTTCCACAGCTGTCCCCTAAAACCCACTTGAAATCATCCTCTTGGTTTTGGCCAGTTCTGAGTTACCGTCCCTGTCACAAACCCTTTAGCTTCAAACGGCCTCAGTGTACCTTCTGGCATGGATGGTGTCTGTATAGTTTTGTCCACCGTCCCCTTTGGCATTGTCTGCTTAAGCTGGTAGCTTTGCATATGATAACGTTTTTTTTTTTTTGGGGGGGGGGGGAGTAATTCAAACAGAAAGTCACAAAAATTATAATCATCCTCATCAGGTCACTCAGTCCCATGTAATTAACTTTTTTTTTCATCTTGATCTTTTGTTACCACTTTTATGAATTCATCAGCTTTCCATTAGAGTTCTGAAAATGCTTATTCATTCAGTTCAGCAGTATAGTCAGTTACCAGAAAACTGTACTCGTCAGAGTCTTTTCCGTGAATGTGATGACCTTTGCTAACAGAGTTTACCACCTGCTGAATGTGCCAGCAAAGGCATTACCTCTAACTGCTCAAGCTTCTTGATAGACTGGTGTTGCTTAGAATTGCTTTGGAGACATGTGTCTGGATTCCACACTTTAGACTGGGAAAACTCCCTAATTCACCCCCACCACCTCTCTAGAATGTTTACCAAAATAAGTACCACAGAGTATGTACTTAAACAGTTTTAAATGAATTAGGAGGGATAGGTTGAGATTGTGTTTAATATTCTCTCTTTGAATTTGTAAGATATTTAGGTTAAACTATTTTAGGATGATTTCAATTCAAAATTATAAGAATGAATAAAAGTTTAAGTAACAAAATATATATTTTTTATTAACTGGAAAAATTGACTCTCTAAACAATAATTTATTGAAAGACTTTAAATAACCAAATATACTAGGTTAATATTACCCCTCATTTTATCATTTTTATGGTTTAGAAAATAATGATTTCTGTATTTCTTCACAAATGATTGAAACTGAAACTTAATTGACAAATAGAATTTCTTAATATTTTCATTCCAGTTCTTGAGAGTCTCAGGAACTATTTTCTGTGTCAGAGTTGAATGATCAGTAAATTATCCTCTGTTGTTTTATCAGTTTTAAGAGATATAACTAGTAATGGTGCTTAAAACTTATTGGAATACAAAAATAATAAAGCAAAATATTATCAGAGGAAACAACAAAGTTCTTATTTCTATATATAATTGGTCTCTAATTCCTGCAACCTCATTTTAATTATGCTTGAGAATCTATGCCTTTCTCTCACTATATCCATTTTCTTGTTTTTACATACCCTTGTCTTGAGAGAACTGCAATTTCAACCAAACAAAAATATGGCTGAAAACTAGACTTTCAGGCTAGTTAAAGGTAAAAGATAAAAATAATGTGCTATAAAGACATTGTGAGAATGGGGAATTTTCACTAATCTATGTCTTGCCTAGAAAGTGTCAACAACTATTCTTTTTTAGAAACTGACATAAAATTGACCTTTATAAGCGAAATGAGCAAAAAAATCAATAAAACTTGTCAGCATTTATCTGAATATTAGTGTATAATAAAATATATGCATTCACTGCATTTTTAATTTAATATTGCCATTCCTTCCATTTTCATTTATTCTGTAAAAATGTAATATATTATTCACACACTTTCTAAGATAGCTTTCATAATGTAATGGTAATTCACTGCCTTCAACAGGGCATAGTAGTGCAATTATAATAATGGCAGTAATTTGTACATCTATATGCCATTGTGCTTGAGTCTAAAGGTGTACTCACTTGTCCAGACATGGTAGCTAAGTCGGCATGTGCAGAGGAGTAATGCAATGAGAGGCTTGAGACCCATTTCCTTTCTCTGCTGGAAAAACCTATAGGGGAGAGATTGCACTTAAATCAAAATCTGTGGCACATAGGAATACCATTAGCTTTACATGAAAATCTAGCCATGAAAATAGACTGCATTATTTGGAAACAGCAAAACAAAGAAATAATGACCCAAAACTTTTCTTTTTCTATACATTTAATGAGTGCTTTGTTATTGTTGTGAAGTCATAATTCCTAAAGTAAATTAACTAACCTACTAAAATGCTCTAGTAAGAGTGGTTTAAGGATGAGTATATTTTTTTTCATTAGAGTAAGTATTAGAATTCTGAAACTCTGTTAAACGTATACTACAGTTGAACACCTAAGTAAATGTATCTTAGATCATGAGTCAATTGCTTACTGTAAGAGAAAGAAGTGACAAATAAGGAAAGGAGGAATGAGTGCTGTAATGTTGCATTTAATGGAAGTATCAATGGGAACTTATGGTTTTAAAATATATATGGGTGGATAGATTCAGAAATAAATATAAGACTGTGTGAATACATTGGTTAGTATATATACAGTTATTATATTTAATTGTATAAGTGTTCATTTCTTAGTTTGTTTAATTGTACCATGGTTTTGCCACAAAACCATGTTTTGTTACCATGCTAACATAAAGGGGAATCAGGTGAAGTGAATATGGGACTCTGCTATTTGTAAAATTTTTCTATAAGTGTAAAACTAAGATATAAAAAGAGATAAAAGTAGTGGAGGTTGATTTCAAGCCTAATAAGTCTTACTTCAATATTTATTCTCTTGTTATTATCAAAGTTGATTGTAATAACTAAAAGAACAGCCTGAGACGTAGGGATTAATTTTCATTTAGGCAAGAGCTGAATTTTGGGGTGTCACAGGTTAATTCTATAATAAAAGGTAAACTGAAAAGAACAAGGGAGGAGAGATTCAAAACAGGAAAGCTTTTTTTAATATCTTACTACTGAAGGAAGGGAACTCTAAATATATATATTCCTATATTCTTTGTAGAGTTAGAAGTTTAACCAGACTATAATAAATAATGCTATCTTTGTTGCTATAACAATTTGAAAACAGCAGTCTCTCTTGAATACATAGTTTCATAGTTAAATACGCTCAGGCTCAGTGGCCATGGCTCACGGGCCCAGTCGCTCTGCGGCATGTGGGATCTTCCCAGACCGGGACACATACTCGTGTCCCCTGCATCGGCAGGCGGACTCACAACCACTGTGCCACCAGGAAAGCCCCGTTGATAACCTTTTTGAAAGTAAAGTTATATTACTTACTATTTGTATTTCAGTCTTCATATAAGTCCTTTCTAAACAGTAGGTTATTTATACATACAACCCTAACGAACAAAATAAAATCACTAAGGCAGAAATCTTAAAATACCTGTGCAGAGTCATAGAAGAGATGGTGTTCTAGTTCTAAGAGGGAATCAAATTTCCCTTTGCCTTTTAGCTTTTTCTACTTTCTCCCTACCGTGTTATTTTTCAATGGAGGGTTATGTGATGACATATATTTCATCACTGTATTCTCATTATTTTGAAATATTGATAATTAATAACAATTATTACCACAAAGCAGATAATTCTTTAGTGACAGGTCTAATGCAATATGTCTATGAAATGTGAAATTACAACCAAATTATTTTCTTCAGGTATGCATTTTTAGATGTGAAGGCTTAGAGATTTCATTATGGAAAAATGAATGTGAAATACTTCATCTCCTTAACTATAACATTAGATTACTGTTGTTCTCTACTAAAAGCCTTTTATTCATAATGAAAGAAAAAGTGGGTCAATATAATATTCAAATAAGTTTAACGGATACATGATTTTTAAAGTACTTTGAAAATATAAATTGCTCGTAAAATATCAAATTCTAGACCATATGTTATAATTTTTTCCATGTACAAATTTATAACAAAAAAAGTACTAACATTTAGGGAGAATAGGAGGAAATTGTTTCCATGTCAAGAGTTCTCATAGTAAAGACGTTAAGTGAGAGTGAGGGCTAGATAAACAAAATGATAATTTGCGCACACAATAGTCCTAATTTAATATTAAATTTACATGGTGACAAAATAGACCTAATTTAACACTAAATTTAAATGAAATCTCATGATGTTAAAGGAATTATGAAAATTATTTGGCCAAGGCTGGGGATTTTACGCCAATTTCAAGTGTAATAAAACACCCTACTTTGCAGAACAATACATAGAGGTAGCATGATGTAGCATATACTTTAGGAAAATTCATTCAATATCCATTCAGCCCTAGGTCCCAGATGTCTTCTATTATAAAAATTGCAACAGTGTTACTACTATTTCCCAATCTGCATTGAAGTTAGGAAAAGTCATGCAATATAGACCATTACACACGTGGAAATAAGCAGGTGTTCTAGTCTCCTTCTCCCTTCCTCCTACCTGAAAAATGGGTATAATGCATGGATAGTCAGCATCTATCTTGTGAACATGAGGACAAAGACCTTATGCAAAAAGAATACAACTGGATAAAGAAGAATTTGAGTCCTTAAAGGCATAATTAATCTGTCACAAACGCTATACTTTGATATTATTGATATATGAGAGAAAAAAAACTTCTTGATTGTTTAAGTCAATGGAGTATGTTTTCCATTAGTTGCACCTGATTGTAATTCTCCCTGACACACATGGCCTTAGGAGAGAAAAAGCCCATGTCTGAGTCATCTTTGCTTGAGTCCTTGACACAGAGAAGATATACAGGCATTGATAAGTGACTATCAATGTAGGGTGCTGGCGATAGAGGCAACAGGGCTCTTCCAGAGGGAACCAAGTACTTCGCACTTTACCCAGTTAGAATTCAAGCACAGGAATAAATCAGGGACTTATTCATTTATTTGGCACTATTTTATTAGCACAATGCTATAGCAAGGGTCAGCAACCTAAGGCCAGAAAGCTTGTTTTAGTGAGTAAAATTTTTATTGGATATAACCATGTTTGTTCATTTACTTGTTGCCTACGGCTGCTATGATGCTACAACAGCAGAACTGAGTAGCTGTGATAGAGATCCTATGGCCACAAATCCTAAAATGCTGCATACTGCTTATCCCTTTAAAAACACAGTTTGCCAACCACTGAGCTAGAGGAAAGGCGTGAACAAAATGAAGAAGAAATGATTCCAGCCCTTCAGGATTTTAAGTTTAGAGCAGTAGGCAGAAACACCAATGGACACTTTCTATATATATAATAATGCTAAGATAGATAGATGCACTAGTGATGTGAGACCACATGCAAAAATTACTGTCTGAGTCTGATATTTAACAAAGGATGCCTGGAGGAGAAGTCTTCTGAACTGCAGGAAGAATAGTAATACTAAAAATGGTGGAAAGTGAGTTTCTTGGGGAGAGAGAAAATGAGGAGAGAGGCACAAAACAGGACAAAATGAACAGGAAATTATAAGCATTTTGTATTTTAGCATGGAATTTGTGAAGTGTGAAATATGAGGGGATGAAGATGGAGACAGAAACAGGGGCTGTGCCCTCAAGAGTCCTATATAGTTATGCCTAGAAACTTGGAATTTATCCTGAAAATAATTTGAACTAGTCAAAATTTTAGCAAAATTTTTTTGGCTGCAGGGAAGATTGATTTATTACTATTTATTGGAGGATGCAGAGTCAAGATAAGAGATAGGCAAAGGAATGGAAGAAGAGGGATAGCTTATGGCTGAATTTTGTTTCTAATCTATCATTCTTGTTCAACGTCTTCATTTTTGTATCCCAAATATCCAACACTGTATTGGATACATTAAGGACACAATACTTTTTGTTTAACTGAATTGATAAAGAAACAAAGTTAGTTACTAAGTAATATAGGAAGCAGTAACAGTAATTCTAAGAAGCTCTTTTTAGTAGAAAGTAATGTGAATTGAAGGAATAGTGTGGGATTATGAGTGTCAGAAAGAAAGTTCAACTTCTAAGCATCATTCTTGGTAACAGTGGCTATCTGATTACTCACACGTGGTACTTCTTCACTGGAGTCTGAAAATGTAATAATTGTTGTGATACCAAGGTTAAAAAATATTTAGTATTCTCAAAATCTATAATAGGAAATATTGATGTAAGAAGAAGAAGGTTGTTTTTTTTTCCAAGTCACACATTAGAAGCAAAAACCAGAAATGTGAACTCTGATTTGCTACTCTAAATCGAATCATGCTTCTTACTAATTAGTGGAGCACATTGGATTGTAAGGAAGGATCAGCTAATGTAGTGCCATATCCATGGGGGATTTACACTTGACATAAAACAGATATAATAAAAATTTGCATTTCCCTGATGCTTAGTGCCATTGAGCATCTTCTCATATGGCTATTGGTCATTTGTATGTCTTCTTTGGAAAATGGTCTATTTAGGTCCTCTGCCCATTTTTTAATTGGGTCATTTGGTTTCTTGATGTTGAATTGTGTGAGTTCTTTGCATATATTGGATATTAACTCTTTATCAGATGTATCATTTCCAATATCTTCTCCATCAATTAAATATGATTCAGCCATGAGAAAGAAGGAAATTCTACCATTTGTGACAACATGGATGAAACTGGAGGACATTATTCTAAGTGAAAGACATCAGACAGAGAAAGACACATACTGTATGATCTCAATTATAGATCAATATCTATATTGATCTATAATAAGATAACACCTTATTACCTGTAATACGTAGCAGGAAAAAGTTAAACAATGAGAGAGGGACTTCCCTGTTCAGTGGTTAAGACTTTGCTTTCCAGTGCAGGGGGTGCGCGTTCAATCCCTCGTCGGGGAGCTAAGATCCCACAAGCCTCGCGGCCAAAAATCCAAAACATAAAACAGAAGCAATATTGTAACCAATTCAATAAAGACTTTAAAAATGGTCCACATCAAAAAAATCTTTAAATAAAAACAATGAAAGAATATTAAAAATGCAAATAAATGTGTCAAGGTGTCAGAAAAATGACACAATAAAATTACTATCCAACATGTAAACTAGAAGAAAGATTTACTTATTTATATTTCCAAATGCCAATTCTCTAGACAGGAAGGGACTTTGACAACTTGTCTAGTCTTCTGCCTATTCATAAGTCTTTAGATCAAAATGGAATATTCATTTCAGTTACCTGGATTGATACTTTAATATAGTAAAGAAATAGAAAATTAGGTTGGACGAGACAAAGAACTGAGGATGTCTGTACACAATATTTTTCAATAATCTTGCTTAAAAGAATTGTGTAAAATTACTCAAATTTCAGGATTAGTTATTGGGATAGCATGAAAGTGATACAGATAACTGATCCAAAAAGCACAATGCATCTGTGGTGTAAAATTCCACAGAGATACCTTCAAGACGCTGATGAGTTGTTAGGCTTGATAAAAATTGCTGGAGCCTGGGCATCAGAATGAACACTTTCAGAAACATTACCTTGCATTCTACTCTCACAAGAGTTAATGAAACAGGATTAATTAAAGACACAGAGTCTAGGTAATAGAAGTTTTATACTTGTATTTGTGAATATTGAGTGAAAGTACAATTATTCTTATAATTTGGTAAGATATTTTTTCACTTTCAGTTTTTGTTGCAGGATTTCATGATTCATTTTAAGTGTTCTAAGTTCCACTGTTACCGAAGATGCTTTCTTTAAAAAAAAAAAAAAAAAAAAAAAAAAGCTGGGCTTCCCTGGTGGTGCAGTGGTTGAGAGTCCACCTGCCGATGCAGGGGACACGGGTTCGTGTCCCGGTCCGGGAAGATACCACATGCTGCGGAGCAGCTGGGCCCGTGAGCCATGGCCGCTGGGCCTGCGCGTCCGGAGTCTGTGCTCCACAACGGGAGAGGCCATAGCAGTGAGAGGCCCACGTACCGCAAAAAAAAAAAAAAAAGCAACAATATAATTTGGATCAGTTTTATATTCTGACTACATATGGGGAAATAGAAAAGTATTATGTGATCTTCAGGAACTGCTCTAGCACAGTTAGAACTCAGTACTCTGAGTTGAGTGGATTTTATTATTTCCTCTTTTTTATATTTTTCATATTACATTTCTTTATGTAGATGTACCTACACTCATCTTAAAAATACTAAAAGCCTGAAATTAAATGAGAAGAAAAAATGGGAGGGAAAATCCATATAGGGAAAGGGAAGGGGAACCAAGACAAAATTTATCCCTAGTTGTGACTTTCTCCAACCACAGTTTATATCCCTAACTCTGGACCCTTGCTTCCTTCAATGCATCCTTTATGTCACAGTCATTCTATTGTTTCTTAAGCTTCTCTGTAGTGAAAGGTGTCCTGCCTAATAAGTATTTTCCATAGACTATCCAAATAAATGAAAAAAATAAATAAATCAAAGAATAATCCTTTTAATATTATATGCAATAGCTGGAAGGAAGGAAAGAAGAGAGAGAGGGAAGGAGGAAGAAAGGGAGAAGAGTGAATAAGAGTGAATACAGCCTTTCGTTTCTCTATTCTCTGCTATCTGTCAACATTGATATTAGACCCCATTAATATCCTTTCCAATTGCTTTAAACCAAAAAAGAGATTGGAGTATTTATTTCAGTTTCCCTCTAATGCTGGAAAATGTGTGAACACAGAGTGGTCACTTAAGTATCACATTAATTTGTTATTTCATGTCCCTTTTTTTTTTCTTGAGAAGTGAATCATACAGGTCCCCATTACATCCAATGGTTTAATTACCAATACTCATCTATCAAGTAGCTTAGGGTTGTAATTATTAACAAAACTGCCATACTGTGTTTTTCTCAATCTTCATGCTCACTCTTGTGAAAGTAATTTGCTCTTACAACCAGCTACAAACAATAATTCAAGATCAAGATCTTAAATGGATCACCATTTCAGTCGTATAATACCCTAGGCAAATTTGTCCTTTGGGATATTAAAAAAAAGTAAACTTTCTATTTATAAATCTCACTGAAGTCTATATTTTTCAGACCACTTCTTGTTGATAGGCCTGTCAGGTGATTTTGTCACAAGTTTGAAGACTACTACATTGTTTAAATATCATTGTGGTGGGTCTTAAATATTCAAAGGTAAATCAACCAGTCTAACTGCTTCACTTTTACCTCTGTCTTCAAGATAGACTCACAGACCTGTCTGAAATTATTTAGTTCATTATGTGCAAATACACATGGACAGTCTACCTAGTATATTACAACAGACAAAGCAATTGAAATGATACAAAGTGATTTTACTCATTCAAAACTTTGGTTTAAAGAAATAGGTATTGATTTTTTTATATAAAAATCTTAATACTTTTCGAATCTGAGTATAATGACTTATAAACATGCAGTCAGTTTATATAAAATGAATAACGTGTCACTCAATAACTAAATATGTTATATTTTATCAAGATCTTTGCATTTAATATACACTAAAATATTTATTGTATCTTTAATAGTTTTGTCCTTGCTCTGGCACTGAAAACCTCACAAAATATTATCAGTACAGAAAGAGTAGACAAATTGTGGTTATAAATATAATATTCTAGTACCACTGCATTATGTTCTTTTTTAAAAAAGAGATTAAGGTAGAAATGAGTGATGCTAAAATAAGTAGTCTTAGCAATTATGGGTAGTCACTCTTGTAGCATTAACTGTTAGTTATTCATGTTCCAACATTTATAAAAAGAGTTGCTGCTTAAAAGATGCTGTCCATCCAGGGAGAGCATTTTCCAGTCCTACCCCATTCCTATCTCCTTTGAATGTAGGTCAGACTATGTAACTAGTTCCCTGGGAAAGCATCAGAGTGGAAATGACAGGTAGCACTAAAGCACACTTTCAAGAGCACCAAAGTAGCACTTTCAGTGGCACTAAAGCAAACTCCTTTTAAGAGGTCCTAATAAATTGTAAAAGCATACAGTGCAAGGATACTGGACCCTGATTTACCATATGGAGAAAAACTTCGTGCTGAACAAGGAAAACCATATTTAATTACTGCAAGAGTAAAATATAAACCTCTATTGTATAAATCAACTGAAATGTTGGGGTTTGTTTTATGCAGCAGGTAGCATATTTTTAAAAATCACATACATATTTCTACCACTGCAATTTCCATAAAGTTCAATAAAGCACAAAATTAATTTAGAATGTTCTGAATGGTTATTGAATAAACTCCTGCACAGAGTACTGATAAACTGAGAAAAGAAGTATGTCCCTCTCAAATTAATAACTAAATAGTGAAACATTAGAGGCATTCACATAATCACCAAGCATTGTAATTCATATTATCTCAACATTACATAAAACTACCCTGTAAATATAGACAATTTAGTAATAAGGAATAGAATTATAGCATTTAATCATTGCAAGAATACAGACATATCATTCTGTCTTGGTGATACAATTGAACAACAATAAAAAATGAAATGATTAAATTACAAACATCATAGGATGTATTGACTGTTCAGTAAATTGACCAGACACAACAAGTATTAAAAAGGTAATAGTATTAATACTCAAGCAATAATAAATTAAAAACAGTAAAATAAAAGCAATTATTTTATGGAATATTATTAATAACATATGTAGATAAATTATATGAAAATAATCATAAAATTATACTTAATTTTTTGAAAAGTGTCCAAAAAGTCACAGGCTCATGTTGGCTCATAGTGCATATAGGATAGTATACATTTTTGCTGAATTTTATTTAACTTATAGATTGAATTCATTAATCTAATTTATGACAATGCTATTCCTTACATGACTATAAAAGTCCTTACATAAATTATAGGATACTTTTGCATTAAATTTTCTTGCATCTATTGGTATGTAAGATTTGCCTATAGATTTATTTTCTATGTCAGGTTTTAGTATTGCATTAAATGTCTCTCATAAAATAAAGAGTATACTTAATTATATATTATTTAAAATAATATAACAATAAAATGTCATTTAAAGTTTTAAATAATTCACTAATTTATGTGTGTCCAGATGTTTTTTGAGATCATGTTTTCCTTCACTTTTTTCCTTAAATAATTAGCTACTGACAAGTTAGAATTAAGTAAATTTATTCATTTGCATTTTAAAAATATTCTACAATTGACTTGACTTGTATGAGCTTAATATTCTCTTATATTGTGCTAAACTGTATACTTATTGTTATTTCCATTTATAACTGGTGATATATTTTGATAGTAGGTTATTTGAGGCATGAGTTCAAAACTGTGATGAGTACTGTATCCTTCTTTATCATTTTAATGATTCTTTTCCCCAATTCTATTTCACCTGCTATTAATATTATGAATACTATATATTGTTGCATTTGATTTTACATGAAATATTAATATTCTTTTTTATGTACAACTTGTTCTCACATATTTAGATTAATCTTTTTATTTTCATTAGTAATTTTTTATTAAAGTAAACATAGTTTTGGAAGTCCTGGCCATGGCAATCAGAGAAGAAAAAATAAATAAATAAAGGGAATCCAAATTGGAAAAGAAGTAAAACTGTCACTGTTCGCAGATGATATGATACTATACATAGAAAATCCTAAAGATGCTATCAGAAAGCTACTAGAGCTAACCAATGAATTCAGTAAAGTTGCAGGATAAAAAATAAATACACAGAAATCTGTTGCATTTCCATACACTAACAATGAAAGATCAGAAAGAGAAGTTCAAGAAACAATTCCATTTATCATTGCATCAAAAAGAATAACATACTTAGGAATAAACCTACCTAAGGAGGCAAAAGACCTATACTCAGAAAACTACTGGATTCGCCAAAAATTTCATTCACGTTTTTCCATAAGATGTTACAGAAAACATGAATGAACTTTTTGGCCAACCCATTATAAGCCACCAATCAAAGAAATCGAAGATGATACAAACATATGGAAAGATATACCATGTCCTTGGATTGGAAGAAACAATATTGTCAAAACGACTATACTACTACCCAAGGAAGTCTAAGATTCAGTGCAATCCCTATCAACTTACTAATGACATTTTTCACAGAACTAGAGTCAAAAATTTAAAATTTGGAGACACAAAAGACCCTGAATAGCCAAAGAAATCTTGAGAAAGAAAACCAGAGCTGGAAGAATCAGTCTCCCTAACTTCAGACTATGCTATAAAGCTACAGTCATCAAAACAGTATGGCACTGGCACAAAAACAGACATATAGATCAATGGAAGAGGATAGAAAGCCCATAAATAAACCTACTCACCTATGGTCCATTAATCTATGACAAAGGAGGCATGAATATACAATGGAGAAAAGACTGTCTCTTCAATAATTGGTGCTGGGAAAACTGAAGAGCTACATATAAAAATAATGAAATTAGAACATTCTTTGCCACCATACACAAAAATAAACTGAAAATGGATTAAAGACCTAAATGTAAGACTGAATAGTACAGAACTCTTAAAGGAAAATATAGGCAGAACACTCTTTGACATAAATCTCAGCAATATGTGTTTCAATCCATCTCCTAGAGTAATGGAAATAAAAAAAAAAATTTGAAAATGGGACCTAATTAAACTCAAAACCTTTGCACAGCAAAGGAAACCATAAACAAAATGAAAAGACAACCCACAGAATGGGGGAAAATATTTGCAAACAATGAGACCGATAAAGAAGATGGATGAAGAAGATGTGGTACATATATACAATGGAATATTACTCAGCCATTAAAAATGATGAAATAATGTCATTTACAGCAACATGGATGGAACTGGAGGTTATCATACTAAGTGAAGTAAGTCAGACAGAGAAAGACAAATATCATATGATATTGCTTATATGTGGAATCTAAAAACAATAATACAAATGAACTTATTTACAAAATAGAAACAGACTCACAGACTTTGAGAACTTATGGTTACTGGGGGAAGGGCCAGGAGGATAGATTGGGAGTTTGGAATTGAAATGTAAACACTGCTATATTTAAAATAGATAACCAACAAGGACCTACTGTATAGAACAGGGAGCTCTGCTCAATACTCTGTAATAACCTAACTGGTAAAAGAATTTGAAAAGAATAGATACATGTATAACTGAATCACTCTACTGTACCCCTGAAACTAATACAGCATTGTTAATCAACTATACTCCAATATAAAATTTAAAAATAACCTTATAAAACATATAATTAACCATTTCAAATTGTACATTTCAGTGGTATTTAGTATATTCACAACGTTGTTTAGTTTCAAAACTTCATCACCTCAGTAAAACACCCTGTACATATTAAGTAATCACTCCTCATTTCTCTTTCCACCCATCCCCTGGTAATCTCTAATCTGCTTTCAGTCTCTATGGATTTGCCTATTCTGAATATATTACATAAAAGAATAATACAAGTTGTGACCTTTTGTGTCTGGATTCCTTTACTTAACAAAATGTTTCATCCTCATTGTAGCATGTGTCAATACTTTGTTCCTTGTGATGGCTGAATAATATGCCATTGTCTGAACAACACAGATGTATATCACAATGTATTTATTCAGCCATCAACTGATGAATATTGTCTCTACCTTTTGATTACCATCAATAATGCTGCTATGAACGTTCCAGTACAGGTTTCAGTGTGGACATATATTTTCATTTCTCTTGGGTTTAAATCTTGGAGTGGGATTGCTATGTCATATGCTATTTCTATGCTTAACTTTTTGAGAAGCTACTAAAATGTTTTCCACAGTGGATGCTCCATTTTACAATCTCACTAGCTATGTACTGGGATTGCTATTCCTCTACATCTTTGCCAATGCTTGTTATTTTCACTTTTTGATTAAATCCATCCCAGAGGGTGTAAAGTGATATCTCATTGTGGTTTTGATTTGCATTTCCATAATACCCAATGATCTTAAACACTTTTTCATGCTCTTGCCCATATATGTATCTTCTTTGGAGAAATATCTGTCCAGGTCTTTTATACATTGTTTAATAGGGTTGTCTTTTTTTGACGAGTTGTAAGAGTTCTTTGTATAGTCTGGATACTAAACTTTTATCAGACATACAATTTGAAAATAGTTTCTCCCATTCTGTCAGTTATGTTTTCACTTTCTTCATAATGTCCTTCGATGTACAAAAATTTTGGTTTTTATGAAGTACAATTTATTTTTTCTTTGGTTCTTTGTGGTTTTGGTGTCAAATCTAAAAACTCATTGCCAGATTCTCAGTGATAAAATTTATCTCTAGTTTCTTCTAATAGTTTGTTATAATTTTAACTCATATTTTTGTTGTGATTCATTTTGAGTTTTTCCTATGGAGTGAGATTAAGGTCCGTTTTTTTTTCTTTTTTATGATTATTCACTTATTACAGCACTATTTTTTGTTGAAGAGACAATTCCTTCCCCTAGTAAATGATCTTGGTTCTCTTGTCAAAATTCAATGGACCATAGATGTATTTCTGGACTCTCAATTTTATTCTACTAGTCTTTATGTATGCCAACAACAATACCACACTGCTTTCATTACAGTAGCTTTGCAATAATCTTTGACATCAGAAAATGTGTGTCATCTGACTGTGTTTTATGTCAATATTATTTTGGTTACCCAACGCCCCTTGTAGTTTCATATGAATGCAAGTATCCAGCTTTTCCATTTTTGCAAAATACACCATTGGAATTTTGATAGAGATTGCATTGAATCTGTAGGTAGTTTGGGGTATATTGTCATCTAAATAATATTAAGACTTCTATTCCATGAACATGGGATGTCTTTCAACATGGACTGCTTTCAACAATGATTTGTAGCTTTCAGTGTACAAGCATCTTACCTCCTTGGTTAAATTTATTCCTAAGCAGTGTATTCTTTGGGATGCTATTATAAATGAAATTTTTAATCTTTATTTCCTTTTCAGTATTTCATTGACAGTGTATAGGAAAACAACTGACCCTGCAACTTTTCAGAATCTGATTATTAGCTTAGTAGTTTGTGTATATGTTTGAGTGTGTGTTGGTCGGTGTGGGGTGAGATGTTCTATAAAATTTTCTGTATATAGAATTATGTCATCTTAATAATAAAAATAACTTTATTTTTCTCTTTCCACTGTGGACCTCATTTTTTTTACTTGACTATTTGCTTTTGCTAGAACTTCCAGTACAAGTGGCCATCCTTTTCTTTTTCATGATGTTATGGGGAAAGAGTTCAGTTTCTCATAAATGTGACGTCAACTGTGGGTTTTTGATAAATGCTCTTTATCATGTTAAGGAAGCTCGACCTATTCTTAGTTTGTTGAATTTTTTTTATAATAAATGAATTTTGAAAAATCCTTTTTCTTCATTTGTTGAGATAATCATGTGAATTTTCCCTTTTTCTATTAATGTGGTGTGTTATGTTGATTGGATTTCTTATGTTGAACAGCCCTTGTGTTCCTGGGATAAATTATACTTGTTTAGGTTGTATCACTTTTTCAATGTACTGTTCAATTTGATTTGCTATTATTTTGTTGGGACTTGTACTTATATTAACAAGAAGTAATGATTGTAGTTTTATTACTTTGTGTATCTGAGTAATTCTGGCCTCATAGAATGTGTTAGGAGTGTTTCCCCCTCTTTTATTTTTTGGGAAGAGTTTGAGTAGAACTGGGGTTAATTCTTTGTAGTTTGGTAGAATTTACCACTCAGTGAAGCCATCTAGTCTCAGACTTTTCTCTGTTTGGAGATTTTAAATTACTTAATCTCTTTACTTGTTATAGATGTGTTTAGATTTTCTGTTTGAGTCCGATTTGGTAATTTGTATGTTTCTAAGTATTTTTCTATCATCTAGATTATCTATTTTTATAAAAATTTTGTCATAGTATTCTCTTATAATCCTTTTAGTTTTTATAGGGTCATAGTAATATTTCTGTATTAGTTTCCAATTTTAGTTATGATACATTCTCTCTCTTTTTTCTCCAGTTTTACTAAGAGTTTATCAATTTTGTTTAACTTTTGAAAAAAAAACCCAACATTTGGTTCCATGTTTTATTTCCATTGTTTTTCTATTTTTAATTTGTTTATCTGATCTTTATTATCTCCTTCTTTCCACTTGCTTTGGGTTTACTTTGCTATTATTTTTCTAGTCCCTTAAAAAAATAATAGGTTACTGGTTTGAAATATTTCTTCTTCTTTTTATTTTTTTTTGCTGTACGTGGGCCTCTCACTGTTGTGGTTTCTCCCATTGTGGAGCACAGGCTCCGGACACGCAGGCTCAGTGGCCATGGCTCACAGGCCCAGCCGCTCCATGGCATGTGGGATCTTCCCGGACTGGGGCACGAACCCGTGTCCCCTGCATCGGCAGGCGGACCCTCAACCACTGCGCCACCAGGGAAGCCCTCTTCTTTTTTAATGTAGGCATTTACAGCTATACAGTTTTCTCTGAACACTGCTTTTGTTGCATCCTATAAATTTTAGTGTGTTGTGATTTTATTTTCTTACATCTCAAAATATTTTCTAAAGTTCTCTAGTGATTTCTTCTTTGACCCATAATTTTTAAAACAATGTTGTTTAATTATCACATATTTTCCAGTTTTCCTTCGGCTATTAATTTCTACTTTCATTCCACTGTGGTCCTAAAACATGCTTAGTATGATTTCAATCTTTTAAAATATATTGAGAATTGTTTTATTGCCTAACATGGTCTGTCCTGGAAAATGTTGCATGTGTACTTGAGATGAATATATATTTTTCTGTTGCTGTATGGACCATTCTGTGTGTCTATTAGGTATAGGTGGTTTATAGTGTTGATCAAGTCCCCAGTTTCCTTTTGATGTTCTGTGTAAATGTTCTATTTATTACTGAAAGTGTGGTATTGAAATCTACAACTGTTTTTGTAGAATGGTCTATTTCTGTCTTCAATTCTGCCAATGATTGCTTCAGTATCCATAATAAGGTTTTATTGGAACACAGCCATACTTATTTAATATACTGTTTATGTCTGCTTTTCTACTCTAACAATTGACTTAAGAAATTGAGACAGTGATTGTATGGGCCTCGAAGTTTAAAATATTCACTATCTAGGCCTTTACTGAACAAGTTCCCTGAAAAAGAATGGCAGAATCCCCAGAAAGACAAAAATCAACATAGGATTTTTCACACAATTTTTCCTGTTGATTTATATATTTAGAGTTGATCATGAAAAAGTCCAGATATTTAACATAAGAAAGTGCTCTTTGGGTTTATGGGAGATCATTTCAAATGAAAGAATATAAAGTCATCCTTCCTGGTCATGCTATCATCAATGAGAAAAATATGGTAAAAAAAAAAAGAAAAATGAGAGCTATTAGGAACAAGTAGAATTAATCCCATGATTGCATAAATGACTTAAAATGGAAAACTTAAATTTGTGAGTAATTATGTCAACCAATTAGTTTAAAAATCTTCCAAAAGATGTGAACATTTATTAAATCCAAATACTTTTTCATGACAATGTGTATTAGTACACTAAAACCACAAGAGAACTTCTTTAAAAAGATAATGGTTATTTTCTAAAATCTATCCAAGCATAATATTTAACAGTAAAACAGAATTCCCTTGAAGAAGTTAACAAGATATAAATTCACATTTGCTGATATTTTTATTCAGTATATGTAAGAATCATGGGTAGTAAAATAATACAGGAAGAAACAAAAATTTAAAGGTTAAAAAACAAGTTTTCATTATTCAGTGATCAAATACCTAAATAAACCAAAAATCAAAAAAAAAAAAAAAGTAAGCAAACTAATGAATAGAATTCCTACACAGAATTCAATAGCATTACATGTACTAGAAACATAAAGTAGCAAACATAATTTTAAAAATACCATCTAAAATATCAATATAAATTAAAATATACCTAGGATGCATATGTGTACAATATTTATTTTTTAAGAAAATTATAATACTTTCATTCAGGATGTAAAATAAGATGTTGAAAAATGGAAACATGTACCATATTCAAGAATGGAGAATTGTAAATTACAGGAAAATATGACTTAATCCTGAATTAAACTGTGAATTATATGCAAGTCACATTATATGACAAGGCACAATTCTCTAAAACAATCCAAATTTCTCTGATATGAGAGCTTTTTTTCTGTGTGATAAAATTTTTGCTTAACTGCACTTTGATTTATACATTTGCAGTGTAAATATTAGTATCAAAGAGCAAGAGGTATGACTGGTATGACTTGGGTCTTGGGAAATTCAAAGAATTGTACATAGCATGGTTACTCAGTTATTCTAATACTTGAAAATGCCTCTCCCAACCCACAAAGAAAAATACGGTCCTTATAGACTAATTCCTAACTACTCAGGTAGTTGCATTTCAGATTCCTAGGAAATAATTAATTCAAATTTTCTTTATGTACAACTTCAATTTTTAAAGAGCCAAACAGTAGATCAGGTAAGGAAGACAAATCTTGGTAAGAGCTTTTGCTAGTGAAATTTTCAGACTTATACCCATGTGTTCATTGGGTATGATTCTATCTTCTTCTAAATTTTTACCTCCATATTTCCCATGACAATTGTCATGATTATAGATAGGCCCAAATGCCCCCCATTTCTTTCCTTTTGTTCTCATCTGGAGTTGTTGCTATATTGACAATTATATAGATAATCAAAATTAACTAAGCAGAGTCTCTGGATTATCTAATGGATAAAGAATGTACAAATGTAAATGCATGAGAGAAAGTCTGGCTATTAGTTACATACAATTCTAGGTTTTTGTCTGGAGATTTACCAACTGTCTAGTAGCAGTATTCACTGAAAACGCTACATCTGTGCCCATTTTTCAACTTTCTCACCCTTCTCAGCTCTGGGGGTGGGGGTTGAAGAAAAACATTATACATTATCTAAACAGATTGCATTTTAATTAAAACGATGGTATAAGATTTATGATTTGTCCTTAGCCATCATTTGTTTGCCAACTATTCCCTTCATTGTAAAATATAATAAAATTTAATAAAAAATAATACAATATAATATTATTATATTAATATATAATAAAATTTCCTATTTAAAAGAGACATATGCAAGAAGCAACATCAATGTGGGGGGGTTCCTTAGAGGGATAGGAATTTCATGCCTAGGTTTATTCTATTTTTTACTTATATTCACACAGAGAATAGGAGCACGTAATACTTGACATCATTTTCAGATCAAAAGCTAATGCTGGACATTTCAATAATATGCAATCACTACACGGATGAATTAAAGTATCTAAATTTTAAATGGAGTAAAGCAAATTTGTGACATCCATATAAAATTATTTTTTCAATATAATTAAAGAAGAAAATTACTTATAGTTTGAGCTATGGATAAAAAACAGGGCTTCTGAATGATAGAATAATCTTATCTAATTGTTCGGATATGATGACTTTATCTTTGATTATACTTCTTATCTGTGTCAATAAGAAAAGCAAGAACATAATCTTCCAAACCATCATTTCATGACCTCTTTAACGTGTACTTTTAAATCAGATATTTTTCTCAGTAATATATCAGCAAACTCTTGTCTTTCTTTTTACCTACTCTCATTTCAGCTTCTTAAACAGCTATTTGAAATGAAATAAAAGAAATAATCTTCCTTCTTTTCCTTTAAGAATTTACTCAAGATAAGAAATTTCTAGAGCATGCTGACCTGCCTTACAGATTTTGGATTTTCCAGCCCCAGATGTCATTTGGAAGTGAAGTTATCATCAGAGAGTAAAGCCAAAGAAAATGGAAGATGAGAAAGTGCAGCAGAAGGTTTGAAATAGACACCCTCTTGTGAGAGCACCAGAATCACAACTAACTGCTGAACAATCATTGACAGGAAGACACTGGAACTCACCACAAAAGATACCCCACATCCAAAGACAAAGGAGAAGCCACAGTGACATGGTAGGAGGGGCACAATCACAATAAAATCAAATCCCATAACTGCTGGGTGGGTGACTCACAAACTGGAGAACATTTATACCACAGTAGTCCACCCACTGGAGTGAAGGTTCTGAGCCCTACATCAGGCTTACCAAAAAGGGGGTCCAGCAACAGGAGGAGAAATTCCTAGAGAATCAGACTTTGAAGGCTAGTGGGATTTGATTGCACGACTTCAACAGGACAGGGGGAAACAGAGACTCCACTATTGGAGGGCACACAAAAAGTAGTGTGCATATTGTGACACAGGGGAAGGAGCAGTGACCCCTTAGGAGACTGAACCAGAACTACCTGCTAGTGTTGGAGGGTCTCCTGCAGAGGCAGGGGGTGGCTGTGTCTCACTGTGAGGACAAAGACACTGGCAGCAGAAGTTCTGGGAAGAACTCCTTAGCATGAGGCTTCCCAGAGTCTGCCATTAGCCCCACCAATGAGCCCCAGTAGGCTCCAGTGTTGGGTTGTCTCAAGGGAGCTCTAACAAACAGCAGTCCCTTCCATCAGGAAACTTGCACAAGCCTCTTAGAGAGCCTCATCCACCAGAGGGCAGACAGCAGAAGCAAGAAGAACTACAATCCTGCAGCCTGTGAAACAAAAACCACATACACAGAAAGACAGACAAAATGAAAAGGCAGAGGGCTATGTACCAGATGAAGGAACAAGATAAAACCCCAGAAAAACAACTAAATGAAGTGGAGATAGGCAACCTTCCAGAAAAAGAATTCAGATTAATGATAGTGAAGATGATCCAGGACCTCGGAAAAAGAATGAAGGCAAAGATCGAGAAGATGGAAGAAATGTTAACAAAGACCTAGAAGAATTAAAGAACAAACAAACAGAGATAAACAATACAATAACTGAAATGAAAACTACAATAGAAGGAATCAATAGCAGAATAACTGAGGCAGAAGAACGGATAAGTGACCTGGAAGACAGAATGGTGGAATTCACTGCTGCAGAACAGAATAAAGAAAAAGAATGAAAAGAAATGAAGACAGCCTAAGACACCTCTGGGTCAACATTAATGCAACAACATTCGCATTATAGGGGTCCTAGAAGGAGAAGAGAGAGAGAAAGCACCCGAGAAAATATTTGAAGAGATTATAGTTGAGAACTTCCCTAACATGGGAAAGGAAATAGTCACCTAAGTCCAGGAAGCTCAGAGAGTCCCACGCAGGATAAACCCAAGGAGAAACATGCTGAGACACATAGTAATCAAACTGGCAAAAATTAAAGACAAAGAAAAATTATTGAAAGCAGCAAGGGAAAAATGACAAATAACATACAAGGGAACTCCCATAAGGTTAAGAGCTGATTAATCAGCAGAAACTCTACAAGCCAGAAGGGAGTGGCATGACATATTTAAAGTGATGAAAGGGAAGAACCTACAAATAATATTACCCTACCCAGCAAGGATCTCATTCAGATTCAATGGAGAAATCAAAAGCTTTACAGACAAGCAAAAGTTAAGAGAATTCAGCATCACCAAACCAGCGCTACAACAAATGCTAAAGGAACTTCTTTAAGTGGAAAACACAAGACAAGAAAAGGACCTACAAAAACAAACCCAAAACAATTAAGAAAATGGTCATAGGAACATACATATAGATAATTACCTTAAACATGAATGGATTAAATGCTCCAACCAAAACACACAGGCTTGCTGAATGGATACAAAAAACAAGACCTGTATATATGCTGTCTACAAGAGACCAACTTCAGACCTAGGGACACAAACAGACTGAAAGTGAAGGGATGAAAACAGATATTCCATGCAAATGGAAATCAAAAGAAAGCTGGAGTAGCAATACTCATATCAGATAAAATAGAGTTTAACATAAAGAATGTTACAAGAGACAAGGAAGGACACTACATAATGATAAAGGGATCAATCCAAGAAGAAGATATAACAATTATAAATATATATGCACCTAACATAGTAGCACCCCACTACATAAGGCAACTGCTAACAGCTACAAAAGAGGAAATCGACAGTAACACAATAACAGTGGGGGACTTTAACAAACACATTTACACCAATGGACAGATCATCTAGACAAAATTAATAAGGAAACACAAGCTTTAAATGACACAATAGACCAGACAGATTTAATTGATATTTATAGGACATTCCATCAAAAACAGCATATTACACTTTCTTTTCAAGTGCGCATGGAACATTCTCCAGGATACATCACATCTTGGGTCACAGATCAAGCCTCAGTAAATTTAAGAAAACTGAAATCATATCAAGCATCTTTTCTGACCACAACACTATGAGATCAGAAATCAATCACAGGGAAAAAAGCGTAAAAAACACAAACACATGGAGGCTAAACAACACGTTACTAAATAACCAAGAGATCACTGAGGAAATAAAAAAATACCTAGAGGCAAATGACAATGAACATGACAATCCAAAACCTATGGGATGCAGCAAAAGCAGTTCTAAGAGGGAATTTTATAGCAATACAATCCTACCTCAAGAAACAAGAAAAATTTCAAAAAAACAATCTAACCTTATACCTAAAGGAACTAGAGAAAGAAGCACAAACAAAACCCAGTTAGTAGAAGGAAAGAAATCATAAAGATCAGATCAGAAATAAATGAAATAGAAAGAAAGACAATAGCAAAGATCAAAAAAACTAAAAGTTGGTCCTTCGAGAAGATAAACAAAATTGATAAACCATTACCCAGACTCAACAGGAAAAAGAGGGGGAGGACTCAAATCAATAAAATTAGAAATGAAAAAGGAGAAGTTACAACAGACACTGAAGAAATACAAAGCATCTTAAGAGACTACTACAAGCAACCCTATGCCAAAAAAATAGACAACCTTGAAGAAATGGACAAATTCTTAGAAAGGTATAGCCTTCCAAGACTGAACCAGGAAAAAATAGAAAACATGAACAGACCAATCACAAGTAGTGAAATCGAAACTGTGATTAAAAATCTTCCAACAAACGAAAGTCCAGGACGAGATGGCTTCACAGGTGAATTCTATCATACATTTAGAAAAGAACTAACACCTATCCTTCTCAAACTCTTCCAAAAAATTGCAGAGGAAGGAACACTCCCAAACTCATTCTGTGAGGCCACCATCACCCTGATACCAAAACCAGACAAAGATACTACAAATAAAGAAAATTACAGGCCAATACCACCAATGAATATAGATGTAAAAATCCTCAACAAAATACTAGCAAACAGAATCCAACAACACATTAAAAGGATCATACACCATGATCAAGTAAGATTTATCCCAGGGATGCAAGGATTCTTCAATATATGCAAATGAAACAATGTGATAAACCATATTAACAAATTGAAGAAGAAAAACTATATGATCATCCCAATAGATGCAGAAAAACTTTTCACAAAATTCAACACCAATTTATGATAAAAAACTCTCCAGAAAGTGGGCATACAGGGAACCTACCTTAACATAATGAAGGCCATATATGACAAACCCACAGCAAACATCATTCTCAGTGGTAAAAAATGGAAAGCATTTCCTCTAAGATCAGGAACAAGACAAGGATGTCCACTCTCACCACTATTATTCAACATAGTTTTGGAAGTCCTAGCCATGGCAATCAGAGAAGAAAAAGAAATAAAAGGAATACAAATTGGAAAAGAAGAAGTAAAACTGTCACTGTTTGCAGATAACAAAATACTATACATAGAGAATCCTAAAGATGCCACCAGAAAACCACTAGAGCTAATGAACGAATTTGGTAAATTTGCAGGTTACAAAATTAATGCACAGAAATCTCTTGCATTCCTATACACTGATGAAAAATCTGAAAGAGAAATTAAGGAAACACTCCCATTTACCATTGCAACAAAAAGAATAATATACCTAGGAATAAATCTACATAGGGAGATAAAAGACCTGTATGCAGAAAACTACAAGACACTGGTGAAAGAAATTAAAGATGATACAAACAGATGGAGAGGTATACCATATTCTTGTATTGGAAGAATCAATATTGTGAAAACGACTATACCACCCAAAGCAATCGATAGATTCAATGCAATCCCTATCAAATTACCAATGGCTTTTTTTTACAGAACTAGAACAAAAAATCTTAAAATTTGTATGGAGACAGAAAAGCCCCCGAATAGCAAAAGCAGTCTTGAGGGGAAAAAACGGAGATGGAGGAATCAGACTTCCTGACTTCAGACTATACTACAAAGCTACAGTAATCAAGATAATATGGTACTGGCACAAAAACAGAAATATAGATCAATGGAACAGGATAGAAAGCCCAGAGATAAACCCACACACCTATGATCAACTAATCTATGACAAAAGAGGCAAGGATATACAATGGAGAAAAGACAAGTCTCTTCAATAAGTGGTGCTGGGACAACTGGACAACTACATATAAAAGAATGAAATTAGAACACTCCCTAACACCATACACAAAAATAAACTCAAAATGGATTAGAAACATAAATATAAGTCCAGACAATATAAAACTCTTAGAGGAAAAGGTAGGAAGAACATTCTTTGACACAAATCACAGCAAGGTCTTTTTTGATCCACCTCCTAGAGTAATGGAAATAAAAACAAAAATAAACAAATGGGACCTAATGAAACTTAAAAGCTTTTGCAAAGCAAAGGAAACTACAAACAAGATGAAAAGACAACCCTCAGAGTGGGAGAAAATATTTCCAAACGAATCAACAAAGGATTAATCTCCAAAATATATAAACAGCTCATGCAGCTCAATATTAATAAAACAAACAACCCAATCCAAAAATGGGCAAAAGACCTAAATAGACATTTCTCCAAAGAAGACATAAAGATGGCCAAGAAGTACATGAAAAGCTGCTCAACGTCACTAATTATTAGAGAAATGCAAATGAAAACGACAATGAGGTATCACCTCACACCAGTTAGAATGGGCATCATCAGAAAATCCATGAACAACAAATGCTGGAGAGGGTGTGGAGAAAAGGGAACCCTCTTGCACTGTTGGTGGGAATGTAAATTGATACAGCTACTATGGAGAACAGTATGGAGGTTCCTTAAAAACTAAAAATGGAATTACCATATGACCCAGCAATCCCGCTACTGGGCATATACCCTGAGAAAACCATAATTCAAAAAGACACATGCACCCCAATGTTCATTGCAGCAGTATTTACAATAGCCATGACATGGAAGCAACCTAAATGCCCACTGACAGACCAATGCATATAGAAGAGGTGGTACATATATACAATGGAATATTACTCAGCCATAAAAAGGAAAAAAATGGAGTCATTTTTAGAGATGTGGATGGATCTAGAGACTGTCATACAGAATGAAGTAAGTCAGAAAGAGAAAAACAAATATATTAACACATATATGTGGAACCTAAAAAAATGGTACAGATGAACCATTCTGCAGGGCAGAAATTGGGACACAGATTTATAGAACAAATGTATGGACACCAAGGGGGGAAATTGGTTGGGGGGGTTGGTGATGTGATGAACTGGGAGATTCGGATTGACATATACACACTAATATGTATAAAATGGATAACTAACTATAACTATTTTTTATACCTATAAAATGGATAACTATAACTATTTTTATACCTGCTGTATAAAAAATAAATAAAATAAAATTCAAAAAAAATATTTCTAAAGCCCAGTGATATCTTTATTAAAAAAGATTTGTAATTTTACACAGACTAAAATGTTATAATTCAACATAGAACATATTGCTAACAAATTGATTATTCTACATAATCATAGTACTGGAAATTGCCCTACATATAGTCAAAATTAATTAAATTATGTATTTTATTCAATCATGTTAACATTCTTATGTCTAACAACAATAATGTTCATGTTTCACATGTTGCTTTCTGTCCTGAGAAACAAAACATTTATGTACTTTTTATTTAGTAGGTCAGCAGTGTAAGCATGCATGGTATAACATTCTCAACCTTCCCATGAATATAATCATAAAAATATTTTTTATAAAAATAAAATGCTGTCACCTACATTGCAAAGGAAAAGCATCTGGAAACCATAGCGCATGTGTGGGGACTTCTCACTAATTTCATCATCAAGGCATAAGCCCTTTCCTAAAGAAGTCTATCATGTTCTTCTCTCTCTGAATCAAAATTGAAAAAACTCTCTCAAAGGAAGGAATATTTTTTGTCATAGTCACTGTCAGTATTTAAATACAAGTATAAGATTTTAAAGATTGTCTCCCAGTTATGGGAACTATTGTCTAACTGAGAAACAACATTCCTATTCCTCTCTCCTGCACACTATCAGCTCCCCTTCCACTTCACCCATTAGAGGGTACAATGCTAAGCACTATGTGTGACAATGAGGAGAGAGAGAGGGAGATACGAGGAAATTCATTTTTACTGACACCTCATACAGGGGAGAGAGATGATCCTTCCAACACTATGTTGTTCAAAACAGAACTTCAAACTCCATCAGATTCTCTAGGCAAGTATTTTTCTTTTAAATTGAATGAAAGATTCTTTAAATTCTATAGTGTCTTACAATTTTCAAGTTTCACACACATGATTTCATAGAATCCCATAATAACCCTCTTTTAATCTCCTATTCCTATATTGCCCCTCCCTGCTTCTCTCTCCCCACTGGTTGGATATTACATATTTAAAAACTAGATGTACAAGCTTAGGTTCAGAAGAAGCAGTTTATGAGTGTTCATATTTATAAGTTGGTAGAAAATAGGGTTGAAGAAGTGGCAATAGAATATTTAGATGAAAACACAAAATCCCATCCTTATTTCACCCCTATTGCCCACCCTAGCACTAGCAAACTATACCAGAAATCAAAAAGTCAATCCTCACATTCATATAGAACCAAAGGGGCCCCAGATAGCCAAAACAATATTGAAAAAAGAAAAAATATATATATTGGAAGATTCACACACCAAATTTCAAAACTTACTATTAAGCTGTAGTAATCAAAACAGTGTGGTATTAGTATAAGCATACACATATGGACCAACAGAAAAGAATTCAGAGTCCAGAAACAAACCCAAACATATATGGTCAATTGATTTAAATTTCATTAATTTACACAGGTAGGTGACAAAATTTTCTTCTTTTAAACTATTTACAAATGCAAATATCATTCTTAACCTACAGGCTGTACAAAAATAGGTGAAGAACTATAGTTTGCCCATCCCAAAAGGTAATCTTTTTCTTTCAAATTCACTTCATTCTCTGATTTCATAAACTTCAAAAAAATTACTCAGGTGATTTTCTCTACTTGAAATAGTTGGTTCATCCTAGTGATGATGAAAAATTACATCTATAAATTCTTACTCTTGCTGTAAATTACTTATTAAATAGAACAGTATTTTCTTTGTGTTTTGCTTACCACCCTGTTACTTCACCACCTCTACCTGTCACTCAATATTCCAAGTTATAATCCTATAGATTTTTATATTCTTCTAATCTGTTTAATGCTTTCAGGGAATATGAATTCCAGAAATTCCTATACTATTGCTTGCAACAATGTAGAGACACTAGGAAAATAGGAGTTATAAAAATGATTAATTCAGATTATATATCCACTAATAACTTCATAGGAAAATGATTTTATTACCAATGGATTTTTTCTATTCTAATAACTACAGAAATGGGAAATTCATTGAGGACCAAGACAACTAAAAAAGTCCATATTCAAAAGCTTCCATTCTGGAAGAACAGATACTTTTAATTTTGATCACATATGTAACACCTGTACTTAGAGACTTGACATAAAGTGATCAAAATGTTTACTGTCATGATTAATTTGATGCCGAGTTTGTTTTTGCAATCACATCTCCCAAATTCCAGGATAGATGAGAAGAGATGTATTAATAAGAGTAAAATTTACTATAGACTTTTAAAGAAGACATGCTCATTAATTTAAGGGTGGATAAGGTAAAAAATACCTGAAGCATACCTAGCTGTCTCTTAAAGCCTCTGGTGGAAAGAGAATTAAAGCCTACTAAGGGAAAGTACAAATCAATGTATGATTGGGTTTGTCTAGTGTAAGGTTTGTTTGTTCAAGAATAAAATAAGGATTTTCTACAAAGAAGCTACTCATCAAAGAAACAAGCATATCTAAGAGACCACAGTAATTAATATAAGCTTAGTGTCTAAGAAAGAAATACCTATTTTACAGTGAGGTAAACTGAATCACAGAAGTACACAAATTGCTTTTGTGCTGGTTGTTGTCTTTTGCTTTTCCCCTTACCAGAGACATCATTCTTTACAGAAGATGAGTGGATATAAATTCACTGATCAATTAAACACACTTATTTCCTCCATTTTAACAGAAACTTCACAGTTGTCCCAGAGAGACTATTTTTACAACTGTGCTACTTCTTTTAATGAATAAATAATAAAGTCATCAAAGAAAGTCATACAGTAAAACAGTAAAACAATATATTTGAATTTTAAACAACTATTGTTACCAATATTATTTTTTTAAGATAGGAAATTCACATATTAACATCAGTGTAAAACATGATTAATTAAAGAATTGTGGTTAAATCACTGATAGGGCAAATCACATATACTTGACCTTCTCCAGAGAAACACTCAGAATGAGTGTATATATCTAACCAGCTGGAGATTCAGATGTCAGGTGCCAATTGCTAAATGCATTACATTTGATTTCATGCTATTTTTGAATTTTACTTTATGAAATTTTTTATGTAACTATTTCAAATGGAAGGTAGTGAAAAATGCTATAAAACTCACAGTATAAAATAAATGCAAGTTAAGCCTATCAAAAATGATGGAGAATTTTACTACTTTAAGTTATTAATTTTAAGAATCACAGTGGTAATCAAATGTAAATTCTGAGATTAAAAACAGTTATGAATTTGAAATACATATATATATTAAGGAAAGAAATATATGTGCTATTGTTATAAGTGAAAGTGACAAAGAGAGGAAATGCAAGTGTACAAAGAGTTCAGGGCAATCTGTATACAGATGTGGTTTACCTGAAGAATAATCAGGAAAAGGAGAATAATCAGGAAAAGGACAAGGCTTTTGAAATTCATAAATCAGCTGAGTTAGTGTTGCTTGAAACAGGATATTATACAATAGAATTGGTGAATGCAAGAATATAATTTTTTAAAACTACCAACTGAGCATGAAGAAATACACAAGTGAATAAAACAACAGCATAAATTTTCTAAATATGTCATCAGTTAGAGACCAAGAATGTATTCCCTTTAAGAAATAATGAAGAAAATACATCTATAAAATAGATGAAGAGTGATAGGAAACATAACAAGCTGGAGAGAGAACACATAAAGAAGACTATCTTTCCTGTAAGTATGAGATAAATTATTAAAATTCCCCGTTACAATTGAGATAAGTTAGTGCAACATATTTTTCTTAAAAGAAAAAGCATTTTGAAGGGACTAGTTTATTAAAAGGCATAATGTTCAATCAACAGTAGAGAATGTATTATCAATTAAGTGAGAATTGGTCCAGAAAGCCCAATATAAGATAGATAAACAACGAAAGTAAGACAGCAATCTCTGGACTTTGCTCAGTAATGAGAGAGATTCAGTGATTACTAAGAAAATAGGAAGTCTTGAGATGAAACTAAAATGTGAAAGACAACTGGCAAGAATGTAGAAAGTCAAAATGCTCTTCCCTTATTTGTCTAGAAATGGCTCAGCTGAGAGCTTCCTGACAGATCTGGGAGGGTAGGAAAATTACTGCCTTGATCATCTTAGTTATTCTGTATTGTATATAAGTGGGGGGAGATTGTCCAAAGAAAAATGTGTGGTTTCTCAGTTTTTCTTCGAGGACATCCAAAAAGTATGTAGGAATCAGGTGCCAGAGTTTTAACATGGGTTAGTAAAGGCATCTTAAATCCCAGCTAGTCTCACTCTTGTGTAGTGATCCCAGAGTAATAGTTTTCTGCATAGATTCTTATTTATTGCAATGACTCCATGTCATAGTAACTAAAAAGATGCTATTCTGTCAACTCTCTGAAAAATACACAAGCTTACTGTTTTAAGAGCTATCCAATTAAGGAAAACATCTGATAATCTTAATGAAAAAGAGCAATGGCAGGTCGAGACATGGGTAGAAAGGATCTAGATGACAAGATTAGTTTTTCCATTATCCTTCCTTCAACTTCTTCCAAAACTGGAGAAAAAGGAGGAAACAGTAAACAGGGTCCCTACATTATCCCATTTATTCACATAACAGTTAAATTAGATCAATGCTATGATCTCCATTTTATACATACAGAAACTGGGACTAATAGAAGCTAAGGTAACTTATCCAGTGTTTGCTAGTAAATGGTAGAACTGTGGTTGAAACCCTGGTGGTTCTGCTAGTGCTTTATTTGATTAGGATATTACACCCACAGGGACACAGACCAAAGCCTAATGGTTAAAAGCGATGACTTTGAAGCCATTACTGCATAGTTTGTAACCCTGTTCAGCCACTTCCAGCTGTGTAACTTGGAAAATTTCTAAACCTTTGTTGGTATCTTATTTACTCATCTTTAAAATGGACATAATAACTGAGCAATTCTTAAAGAGTTTTTATGAGTATTACATGGGTTATTGTTTATAAAAATTAAGAAGAATGCCAAGCACACAACAAGTTCTGTATGTTCGTTAAGTAAATTTTTATCTTTTTAGCTGGGGGACAGATATTTGCATATGCTGAAAAAATAATACTGAGAATCTTGTTCTAAACATTTCACTGGGCTGCACTGTATGTGCTAAATTCTCTTTGATTTTTTTTTCTTTTTTTTGATCAGCTGCCATACAGTGCCAAATGCAAATATATAGGAGGTCTTTTGGAATCTGACACAATTTAAAGCAGGACCATTTTTTCTGAAACCTTGGACAGTATAAATAAGCAATAGTAAGTCAAGAAATGTTTTATAGCATGGTAGCATTGCTCATCCTCTTTTGGCTATTCCTTTAGTTGATGGATTGTGCATGGATAATCAAACACAATACTAAAAAAAGTGATATTCCTTGTCCAGGTGTCTTTGATGTTGAAATGTCCCCTGGGAGTGTTAAGAATAGTTTGCAAATCATGTTTAAGATTCAAATGGTGTCGCATTCATCAGATGTCCTGATAACCCTTCCTGTTCCATATTTCTCAGGGACTTCTTTATCTTTGGGAATTACTCTACCATTCTACTTTCTCCTTTATATAGAAGAGCATACCATATGATATTATCATCATTGGATTATGCACGTACTTGAGATGACAAAAGTAAAGATTGAACAAAAGCTGATGCGTGAAATTATATAAATAATATTGCCAAGCTGCATTCCTAATTTTAATTATGATCCCCCAAATGATAAAGAAATCTCATATGTTTCTGAAACTAGGTAATCCCTTGTTTTCTCCTAGTTATATTCCATTAATATCCTCCCTCCATGATCTTTCAAACACTGTTAAGAAAAAATAAGAAAAAGATGAGTGACTTCAGGGAAGGTTTCACCATGATCATTATTTAACATATGACTGCTGTCATCAAGGCCCATGTCTATTTCAGAGGAGTGGTTACCTTACAATATTGAGTCTGCAAAACATCCTAGTTCATTAGTTCTGGCCAAGAGAAAGACTCGGTTCATTAGTCAGAAGAATTAACTCATCCGTCATATACAGTAACACAAAAAATGGACCTCAACTGCCATTCTTTCTTTTACAAATGATCATTTTATTCCCTCTAATGTTCCCTGTCCTATATTGATAAGAAATTATTTTTTTACACCATCTTGCAGTTGACTCATGAAGAGCTTTGTTCTTATTATAACAAAATTGACTTTTAAAAAAGGAATGACTTTTATGGAAATAGTAAAAACTCGATGCCTTGATTAATATTTTACTCTACTTTTTGTTATACACCAATACTTTGCATTGAAACTTCACCCAACTTTCTAAAAAGATATATTTTATTCCATGTAAATGCTATCTCCTTAATCCTCACTTTACTTCGCTGTAAAATGTGATATAAAATAGTTTATATTTCACAGTTAGTTGTGAAAACATGCATATAAAACCCCTCACATAATGTCTGCACAGAGTAAATGTTCAAAACATTAAATGTTGACTAAATATATTAAATAATTATAATTTTCTCTCTAAAAATACCAGTATAGACTTATTGTAGAAAAATTAATAATACAGAAAACTGCAGTGAAGGATATATACCTATGATTTCTTTAAAGATAAACATAATTAACGTTTTTTATGTTGCTATCTTGGATTTATTTTGTGGGAAGGTATGTATGGGTTTAGCTATGTATATTTATACTGATACAAATATATGTCTATGTGTGCATGCATATATCTAGCTAAAGTTATAACTATGTATATAGATACAGTTATTTAATTAAATTAAGATCATATGGTATTAACAAAAAATACAAGTTAAATACATATTTGATCAAACGTTTTATATCACAGAAATTTACCTTGTACTTAAATATTTTGAAAAATGTAATTTAGATATCTGCATATTATTCCCATGATATGGATGTATGAAAATCTATTAATTCAATGTCCTACTACAACATGTGTATTTTATTTCCATTATAAAATGTTACAAATAACTATGCATTGGAATCATTTGCATAAAAATTATTTGTAATATAACTTTTATTCATTAAGTTCTTTTTCTGAATGTTTGTGGATACCAAATTTTTTTTTAATTAATTTTTCTGGAGGGGGGTTTACTGCGGTCTTAATAATAGATTTTTTGGGGAGTGAAAATGGACTTTGAGAGATCATTTATTTCGAAACTATGATTTTACAGTTAAGGTAAGTGATCATCACTTATCTAAGAGGCTTGCTCAGAGTTACACTGATAGCAAATGCATGATTCACACATATGTCTATTCTGCTGGTTCCCAGGACATTACCTTTTCTTGCCCCACCTTTTCTTGCCCCTGAACAGTAAGCTCCAAGAATAAGTCAATGCTTTTTAAACAAATCCATATGGCCCTTCTACTTTCCTGAATTTGACCATAGGTGAAATTATCTTTATTTTTAACTTTTAGTTCAGGTAGATAAACATTTTTGCTTCTTCAGTCACATGTAAAATTGCTATTTCCTATTTCAAATGGGCTTGCCTTAGAAGTCTACTTTCCAATCCCCTCAGAAGACTTGGTTCCAGGTGATTTAACTTCTTGCTATGGGCATTTCCTCCCACTAGGTGAGTGTCATTACCAGAAGTAGCGACTGTCCAATTATCTCGATCGATTATGCCATTGGAAGCAGACAGACTAAAGTTCTACTGATTATATCATTTCATAACTGTTATTTTACCTTTCTAATGAGCTTCAGGTTAATGGTCGATGGCCACATCTGACTTTTTGTTGCCCCAGTTCTAGCAGTGTGGCTTAAACATTGAAGAAAAGCAATAAATATTTGTTAAAAGAAATAGAATTAATTTTTTGACGAGAATTTTGTTTATTACCAAATTCCAAGTCAAATTAAAACACAAATCAAATGTTTTTATTTTATAACTAAATTTTTTAGATCAGACTAAAGTAAAGTTGACAATGAAATTAAAACCAAAAATAATGTATACTGCTACTGTTTGCAATTTATTCAATTTATTTATTCAACCTTCAATTTATTCATAAAATATCCTTTTGCATGTGCAGAAAACCTAAAGTTAAACAGGGGTATATATACTGTCCATGCATTTGAAGACAAACTTTGATTTTAATGCTTATGAAGGTGACATATTTGATGATTCGAGGTTGTTCAAAAAGAAGATGCCTCAAAAAAAAATCTTGAACCAACTTTCCCAAAAGTATATTTATTAATTAATATCAATACTGGTATTGGTATTTTAGTATACTGAATCCTATGTTCTTTCGTTTTTGATTTTCCCACATCCCCACCTTCTCCTTGACATTGCCTCCTCTCTAACTTTTGATATAAAGGAATTTTTTTTGTGTCAATCTTAATAATTTCACGGAGGGAAACATTGAAATAAAATTTGAATAGACTTCTCAATTTAATCTATTCTGTGAAATAGTACTTTTATATTCAATGGCAGTAAACATAGCTTTTCTTTTTCTTTTCCCTTTTGGATTATTAAATCATTTGTTTTCTGGATTGCATTTTTAGAGGCCATAGGAGTAAAGATATATCATGACACCATGAATAGCCTTTGAGGAGACAACAGTCAGTACTTTCCCCAATATATCACAAAAAGAATGGAATGTATTCAGCTACAGCTACTGTATAGAGTTAAATAAACTTTATATTAAATCTATTTATTTTTCAGTGATTTAGTTAGGCTTTTTTAAACAGAATGACTTTCCTTCCACTTTTATTTTTCTTAGGCTTTACATACATACAGAATGTTTTAAAAGAGAAATCAAAAGATACTATTTATCTCATAATTAAAGATAATAAAATTTACTCTGAGTTGAAAAAATAAATATATTTTATTTATTTAATGTGGACAAAAATGACAGGTACATTTACAGAAAAGCTGATAGAAATATCAGACATATTTATAAAACTGATATAGGAAATATAAACATTAAGGTTTAAAATAAACTGTGCTAATCCAAAATGGACTTTGGCTTAAAGCATTATAATTTTCCTCTTTTGAAATTGATCAAAGGTCATCCAAAGCAATTTAATTTGCCTGAGAATTTAAAATTCTGGATGTGGTATTTGTCAAGAAGCTCAGAGTGTCTAGAGTTTTCTCTCTATCAAATCAAAAGTGCATTACTGCTATTCTTTGTTTGAGGAGAGCATACCTTCTTGGATTTTTATTGTTTTCAAGGCTATATTGTTGATTCTGTTGTCATAAAGTACTCTGATACATGGGCACTGCAATCCATAAATTAATAAATAATAATGCTTGGCTAACCACAGGAACCAGAGCTTCTCTGCAGCATTTGTTTCCTAGTGTACATTTTCAGCACCCTCCTTTCATTATTTCAGATGCTGTTTTAATTAAGTGGCAAACACTAAGAGGCAGGTGATTATCCAGGGTGATGGCAAGGCCCCCTGTCTATCAGCATTTTATTCTAGAATTTCAAAGTGACTACCATTTGAACTTGTATAGTAAGAAAGAAAGAACTGATGTGATTGCCAAGAAGCAGATGCTGACTGCTCTCAGCATTGCAGCTGTGACATTAATAAGCCAGACTAAATTCATTCCCTTTCACAGCCATAACTTGATACATAACCTTTTGTATTACATTCTATAAACAAAATAAGAAGATACCAGGCTCATGTTTAGGTATAAAATGTGACTATCAATCCAAATTCTTGATTTGAGTGGTTAGTTGCATTATTAACAAAACAGTTGTACTGAACTTCTTCAACAATAGGCAGAAGTTCTCACATACATGCAC